>NC_071403.1:64568128-65193128 GCF_017976375.1 Cuculus canorus | reverse complement strand
GTCTTTGCACTTCAATATATAAAGGAAGATCTTCTGAATATATAACTGTCAAGAAATAGAACATAGTTACTTTCTCCAATGGAAGTAGAACAAATATGTGTCTGGTGTCAAGATGATGGAGCCTGTTCCTGTTTGATCAGAATATTGCCTGCGAGTGTATTTATAATATAATCTTTCACTTTCTTTGCTGATGTGTTCAATATGGGCAGCTGTTTGGGTATTTTATGTGTTTATTTTTCTTTAAAAAACACCTAATTTCATTTCTCAGAGTTACCCAGCATATGCTTTTGACCACAGTTAATTAATTAGTACTTTCAGAAGAGAGGAGTACATTGCCTTTGCTTTTAAAACTCTTCATCTAATTGTAATTCGTGTTACTTACACTGTATTGAACACAATAATATATTTTTTCTTAAAATGACCGTGGGTACTAGCATCTGAAAACTTCATTGCATTCTTTCATGATGTGACAAAAAAAAAAAAAACGCCACAGAAAACTGGTGACTGAATAGTATTTCCTTTGTTTCTAAGTGAAACGATCCCATGCGTTTAGAGAGCTATGTACGATGGGGGGGGAGGAAGTTCTGGTTTAAACATACTGTTTGTTTATGTTACTGAACTGCTACTGAAGATAAAAAAAAGCAGGTAATTCAGAGAATTTCTTTTTGGGCCACTAGTTTTATCTCATATTAGTATTTTATAATAGCAGTACTACATAATTATGTGAAAAAGCCTTCAGCCTTTGTATCCCGATTTCTTGATTCTGGTGCACTACTGAAAAGGATCATTTTGATAAGCAGAATGCATTAGAGTTTGTGATTTCATGCAACACACCTTGCTGTCATATCTTTTGTGGATTACAGCTAGGAACACCCAACATTGTCTCAAACATGCTGATATCTCAAAGTACAATTAGTAAGATGTACGTGGTTATGTATGACACTCCATAGCAAGGTAATTTCATTGTAGTGATTAAAGATTACATTTGCCTTACTACTGTAGGATCATAGTAGTTTCTAAGCCTGACCTCACAAGTACCTTAGAAGATTTTTTTATAAAACAGCTATACTCTATGAATATCTTTGTATGACACCGAACTCAAACACATCGTAATTGCCCACGCATTACAAGTTTTTATGGCTTTATAGCCCCATCAGACCATACATGCGTTTCTATGTCAAAAGTAATTCATAACATGTGCCATCATAGTTTTAGTGTTTTAGTGCCAATTAATAAAACTCTTAATTAGATAGGTCTCCAAGGAGTCCACTTGGTTTCTATTCTGATGTTTACAATGGCAAACAACCAACTCCCCTCAGTCTTTAATGAAGGCAGCACTCATTAGCAGCTGCCTGCGCATCTCTCATTGTATGCCATTTCCACTTTGGCAAAGGTGCACAGGTAAATGTTAAGTGCTTCAGATGCATTTCTGGCTGTGGAAGCAGAAATCTCCTGTTTCTTCATAGGCAGAATATCTAAAAAGCTCTTAAAGGGCAGAGCTCTTGCCCTGTTTCTGTACTCTGAACTGATCTACTTCAAGGAAGTCTGCTACAGTTTCTCACTGCCTTCTCTCTTTCTGTGCAGTGGGACAGAGATTGCCTTCTACTCCACCAATTCAGTACCTAATCTGAAGCAACTGTACACTAAATAATGATTGGTGGCCAGTGGGAGCTGGCAGTATGGCTTTTCTGATGTCTGTAATAGAGCAACCTTACTGACAGCACTTTGTTCTTTGGTGGTGGGAGATGCCAAATCCATGCAGACTTCTTCATATTTTGTGTAATTTTTGTTGAGCTTTCATTTGGACTTTCTTTGTGAAAATCCCCACAAATAAAATTGTCTTGTAAATGAGTAAGAGCAAGATAACCTGATATGTCTAAGCATTTCAATGGATATGATGAAGGTAAGGAAATCAAGCAGAATTTTTTTCTCAAATGCATTTTATATTTAATACTTTCTAGTTGATATGAAAATTTGGCTAAAGTTCGTATCCAAAAGCTTCAAGAAACATTTTATAGGTGTTGAAATGTGCTAGATTTATGTGCAAGATTGGATAGGCTTAATTACTTCTGTTACCCAGACTCTGGTCTTCTCTAGGACTCGCAGAAGACTATATAACACATTGAAGAGTATTGCAGATTGTGTTTAACAATAGCAGCAAAAAAAGAAGGAGCAGAAATATATTCATCCTTAGGTTTATGTATATTAACTATAATTTGTAAAAGTAGATTTGTACCATAGCTTTTCCCATCAAAATCTATTCCATTCTAATAATGCAATAACATTATTTCATTTTGATTTATGAAATCTTGCCATTAATGATTGTGTTATCCAAACCTTTGAAAAGACGCCTTTTGTATTAAAAAACCTGGTTTGCCTCTGCTTTGAAAAGCACTTTGAAGTTCATTACTGAAAACTGGTGTTTAACTTAGACTCCTAGATGTCCAGAGAGTGTTGCACAAAAATTCAGTACTGCCCAAAGCAGTAGAGCAGTAGGCTGCAAAAATTCTATGGATTTGAAAGCTGTGGCTTGTTGTGTTCAGTTAGTCTTTCACCTTTTCTAGTGAGGCAAACATGGTACTCTGTTATGTTAGTGACTACAAGGAGATTATGAGTGCCGCTAGACAGTGCTGTGCTGCAACCCTAATTTTGGCTGTTTCTGTTTTTTTTATTGATTGAATGACAATTTACATTATTGTTGTTTCCTAGTTTTTAATATATATGCAATGATAATATACACAGTTGTATGATATAATAATTGTAATTAGATGAAAACCAAATGATAATAAATGCCTTGCTTGTGAAGGAAATAACAGCCCTATTTAATTTTGCACTGTTCTGTTTATCTTTATGCTTAGCATAGCCTGACGGATTTTTAGGTGTTCATTATTTGTATTTTAGATGTTTCTTCATCTTTTGGAGATGTGAACATGGTGTTTCTGAATCCTCAACTTGACATTAGAATTCTTCCAAAGAAATTGAAAAACAAATTGGACAATTTATATTCTCATGTGTAAATATTGTTGTCATTCAGATGGCAGTATAATCTGGAAGAAATTAGATGTTATTTATGTGTTTTGGTAAAGTGACATTTAATAATAATTCACAAAGAGAACATTTACTGGAATTTTTTTTGCTTAATAGGGATGAACATTATTGGAATATTAAGATGAAAAAATCAAGTTCTCAGTGGAATTTAAAAAAGAATTTCCAACATGGCATTTTCGGTTTCTATCACTTTTCTTCCTACTTTAACATAAAGTCTGAAGCGTTTCATGCATAGTTTCTTGTTAATGGACCATGTAAAGAGTACATGCATTAGGGTTAAGGTATATCTACGCATAAGGTAATAAGAAGAACACAATATATGCTACTTTGTAGTGCTGATAAACAGTAACATAACTACAGCAGGAAAGCATTGCTCATTGGCGTTCTTTGTTGTTTCAAGATTTTTAAAAGGGGTTTCTGTGCTTATTTTTTGATGAGCAGCATAAACTATTTACAGGTTAAATTTTTATAAATAATACCACCATTCCAGACCTTTGTTTCTATGAGGAAGCATTCTAAACATCAAAAGCATATCCGTACTGAATTAGATAGAAATCCTTGAGATAACTCATTTAAAGGAATCAAACCAAGACAAAGGCATTTCTTCCTCAACTATGTCATCTATCTGCCACTAACCCTTCTTGTAAGCACAGCGATTTCTGTGATCTAGTAAAGCAACACCAAGATGCATTTGTTACATACCAGCCCTTGAATCTGTGATGATTTTCATTATCAAAGCAAACAGGGATTAAATCAGTGGTAACCCATCCTCTTGCCATGAACTACTGTGCAAACTCATAATGTCTTTTAAATATTTCATTTTCCATTCTCTTAAGATAATTGTGTGTCAAAAGCATAATGATATTCCAAATTAGTTTAATTGATGTGCGTTCAAAGCAGTAAAAAAACTGTCGAGGCAAACCAGCAGAAAATAGTATAAATACCTAAAGATTTGTCACAATACTCAGGATATTCCGAATGACATAATCTTTGCTTTGTCACTGAGATGATGGAATTAGTATGCAAATCACATTAAATCAAAATGCCTTCATGAATGTTTTTCAAAAGTCAAAGTGAGATTTCTGATCCAGTTAAATACCAATGCTGCTTTCTTGTGTAGAGATCAGGAACTGGCTCAATCCAAGTTTATAAAAAGTCATTGTGGCGGAGCTGTAAAAAAGAAAGCAAATCAGACAAAGGAAGGTTTTTCAAATGTGATGCTCTGCTGCTGAGGTCTATCTTTGGAGAAAAATATTTTGTGTGGATGTGAATGTTTTTCTGAACTGTTCCATCATACAAAGGAAAGAAGGAAAGAGAAAGGGGAAAAGGCAGGATATCAGGGTTTGTCTGTTGTGAATCCGTCTTTCAAGTTTTGATATGAGTGGTTGTTTTTATCCTATGTTACCAACAAATGATGAACAAAGAAGCTTTATCATAGGAAGCGGCACAGTCAGAAACAAAGGGTTTTGCATGCAGGACATCTGTCTTCCTCTTAAAAACATCCTCCTCACCTCTTCTCCTGTGACAGTTTTAGACCGATTAGAAATAACATGATAACATTAATCAAGTAATTTCAAACCACTGAAGTGCCCCCAAAACTGATAGCATTTTTTTTTTAATGGAGCTCAGCTTTTTTCCTTAAGGTAGTTTAAATATGCAGCAGTATCCACTTTCTCTGGCTGGGGTTCTCTGTGGGTGGACGGGGGTTCACTGCTCCATTGCTTGGGGCATCTCCTCCCACCTTCTTCTCAGCTGGCCCAGGTGTTTGCAGGGCTGTTCCTCACACTTTTTCACCCTTATTAGTCTTTGCTCTTCTGGAGTTTTTTGCTTTTTCTGAAATACCCTTTCCCTGGGGTGCCACCAGCATAGCTGAGGGACTGTTGGATCCAGCTGTACTGTTGGATCCAGCAGCTCTACTGCTCCTCACAGAGGCCACCCTGCAGCCCCCTGCCAACAACTGGGCATGGACATGCAAAGCAGAGGTATTCTTACAGGAGCTGAAACATCAGCTCATATTTTATTCTGCAATTCTGCTAAAAAAACAACACTGAAAAAGGAATCAGCCATTTCAGTCATGGCAGCAAATGACAGGGTGGTAATTACAGCATTGCCAGCCAAAATTGAGGTGACCATACTCTGCTTTGGCTGTGTTTGCTGCACCTGATGAAGTTTCCTCAGGCTTCACATCATGTTTTAGCTGAGCAATTCCAAAACCCAGAAATTTTTAGAGCTAAGACAAAGGCGGGATGAGAAGAGTGTAGGTACCACTGCTGCAAGGATGGGGACGACGACCCTTGGTGAGGGTAAAGGTCTCCAGGAGCTGCAGGCTGTCAGTTATGGTTACTATGTAGAAATTATCTTTTCTTGGATTTTGGAAGCAGTATATTCTTTGGTACAAGCTAAGCAGTCTCTTTCTATTTCAATTCTTTTGGGTTAACTGGATTTAAAAGGACTGCCTTGCTTCTGTTATATTGTTACAATTAGTATTATAATGGGCATTATAAAATACCTTGGTTATTTTTTGATGTTCTTTATTACCTTGACATATATAACTAAACCCTGGCTGTGGCGAATAAACTCTATCTATATATATGCGAACGTGTATGTAAATGAAAACAGTTAATTTTCAAATGTAGTTGTAAAAATAGACAGATGATGTGGTATTGGCACTGGCTTACACTGAAAGTCTCATTGTCACAGTATTGCTCTGGATAAACTGTTTTTCAGTCTTATTTGCACAGAAAATGCAAGTGAACAGGTAAAGTGATCACTAGCATGTAAATGTAGTGGCTGTGGGAATTCCAAGAAGAGTTTTATTAGTACGTTTCTATTTTCATAGCTTTAGCAAGGTGTTCTGTATTACCATCTGTTCTTTTGAGAGCTTGACATCGAAAGATTTATACATCAAATTAGAAATGACACCATGCTTTGGATTTTCTTTAGCAGATTAAGAAAGGACTGATATCTAGACACAGCCCTCTCTCTCACTGCATCTGCTTTTACTTTTGAGATTTTTCCTGGAGATAGTAAGTTGGATATTAATGATGCTAGTCTTATGATAGAAGAAAAATGGGTATTGGTGTTTTAGGTGAGTTAGAGAAATAGAAGGAATGAAAAGCCATTAAAATTCAGAATTACACACAAATGAAAGTGAAGTAACACCTCTACTCTTATTTCTGCCAACAGATCCTCGTATGGTCATCAAATAACTAGGCTGGATAGAATGAATACTTTAAAGGGGGTTAGGTGCTGGTGCTCTTTACAAGGTTTGTCTATTGAGGACACAGTGTTGAATAAGAAAGCAAGATTTTGCCCCAACAGTTTTTCCTGACCTTCATCACTGACTGAGCTTTTTTGTCACTGCGTACATCATCAGTCATTGATTTGGCACAGGTAAAGATGTGAAAATCACCAGCAGTATAGAAAGAGTGACATGGGGAAAAAGTATCTGTTCTTGGAAACCTTCTGGATAGATAAAATAATAGAGTAGATATAGTCTCTGTCAGTTGTGGCTCTACTCTGTAGTTGTCCGATTCTTATACCTGCCAAATCAGCTTCTCAGTTCGTGATATTTCATGGTTTAAAAATTTTGGAATAAAATTGATATCAATGGAACCTATGGTGCTTACAGACACAACATTGTCAAACAACTTATTCTTTTAAACCTCTGGAGTACCTGCAGTCACCTTGTGAGACAATGGGATGAAGATAGGGTGTCTTGGGTCCATCTTTGCCTGACAGTAGAAGACCTAGTGTTAAGATTCCTATTTGGAAAAATAATTAAAAATTATTTGCAATAGTCAGGTTTTCAGTGTGCAGAATCACTCACAGAGCTGCTTGTCCTGTTACATGTATTTCACTGCTGTTGTGGATACACTGTCTATGTTGCTGAAAAATGTTGCAAATGACAGTTGGCACATTGTGATTTTGAGTGGTTGAATTTCAGAATTCCCTAACAAAATTTTACCATTACCAACCAATTTTACTGTTACCAACCAATCTTAAACTTGAAATACAGTATTATTCTCTCCCATCTCTGTAATTCTGAATTAAATAAAGGGAGACATATATTCTGAGTTTGTATAATATATATATTATTTAATACTTATTTTATATATTGGGATCTAGTGGCTTACTTTAAATACAGTAGAATTCAAAATTTAATAAATCAAAATTAAAACTGAAGTTTAAAAAACCAAAAAGAAACCTTTCTTTCAATGGAAAGAACAGGAAATGGGAACTAATTAATAAGAGCAGGTTCTCAGCTCTAGATAAGACTTAAAATTTTCACTGAGATCCAAGTTTATGAAAACTCATTGCCTGGTAACTGCGTTCTGATCTTAAGAGTGACTTTCACTGAGAGTGTGCAGCATGATTCGTATTTATCTTACACTAGAAAAATATTGATTTGTAAAATGTGGAAAATGTCTTTGAGTCTGATTTTAAAGTACCACATGAACTTACAAGTTTAGTCTCTTGTATGAGACTTGATATGATTGTATCAGGAGAGATGATCCCTGTATAATTGAGCAGAAACTATCTGAAGATACTTTGTGTATGTATTTGCAGATTTTGTGAAACATACCAAATGCATGATTTTTTGTCCAGCTGTACCAACCTGACATTTTCTCTCCCTCTCCTTCTACTTCTCTTTCTTTTAAAGGTAGGCTCTTTAATTATTTGGGTAGGAGGATCATAAAATCATAGAATTGCTAAGTTGGAAAAGACCTTTGACATCATTGAGTCCAACTGTACCTGTTCACTACTAAATCATATCCCTAAGCACTTAAACTACACATCTTTTAAATACCTCCAGGGATGGTGACTCAAACACCTCCCTGGGCAGCCTGTTCCTGTGCCCGATAACCATTATGGCGAAGAAATTTTTCCTAAAGTTTCCTGCTTTTCTGAACGTCCCCTGGTGCAACTTGAGGCCATACGCTGGTGGCATGGTTCAGTTATGGAGTGGGAACAATATTTTCAAGGATTTATAAAGATGCCTGAATTAACGTAAAGAAAATGACAAAGTTCTAGCTTGAGGCCTGAACTGAGATGATACTTTCCTAGGAGTACTCATAATCTGTGCTAGTTTAATATATTCCCTATCTCTACAGGTTTTCCTCCCAGGTATGCCAGCCCAATTTGCTCTGAGGCTATGCTAAAGCTGATATGGACTGCCTAGACCTCGCAGGCACTGTTTTTCACAGTTCTTTGTATTTAAGTGAGAGAACCCTACACTAATACCAAAAACCCAAACCAAATCAGGCAATTTTTTATTTCCTCTCATTCTGAAGCAGTACACCTTGCGCTATGAGGAATCCACAGTGTTCATTAGCTGCCTCAATATCTGTCAATAATAGCATTTTTTTCCCCCAGACATCTAAAAGAAACTGCAGAAATCAATCTACATAACTGAATTAGATGATCATAAATAATTGAGCTGGAATACAGCTTGACCATCTGTCTACTGGCAGATTACTGAATCTCAAGATGCTGCTTGGAAGATATTTATATGTATACAAACAAATCATAGTACTTGATGTGAGGATGTCAGTTACAATCTACACCTGAGATCAATGACTTGGGGACACTTGGCTATGTGGCAGCCTGGCTATGTCATGACCTGAATTCTGAATGACAGACCTAAGTTGTGTTCGCTGTTACTTTGGCTCAAAAACACTGGGATCTTAGCTGGGCTCAAGGATGTATAAGAGCAACTAAAAAGCAGATAAGATAATGAGATAATGAAAGAAGAGTAGCTTATCTCTTAGATGGAAAAGCAGAGAGGGACAGAGAGAAAAAAATTGCTGATATAGATGCTCAGACAGATAGTGGCACACTTCTGAATAGGCACTGTTGAGAAGACTAGATATAAATGGTATTAGGGTTGAATTGCATTGAGCAAGATAAGAAATCCTGCACGTATCTGATAAACTATTGCCGTGAAACATAACATCAAAAACTTGCTTGAATTTCTAGATGTTAGAAATCGATCATCTCAGTTAAATTCCTAACTGAGCAATCATTCCTGTATTGCTGTCACTCATATATTGAAATTAAAGAAGAAATTTGCATACCTACTAAGCGAGAGGCTCTGTTGCCATATTTCCAAGTATGACAGAATGTATGACTTTTGTAAGCCCTTAGATGCCATAAGAATAATTTTTTATTATGAATTAAATGAAAATTAATTCCATGATAAAATGTGCTGCAATAAAAGCCAACTATTTCTTAGATGATTTTATTTTATTCTTCACATTGTTATTTAAAAATGTCAGTCATTCATATAGTTGACCTAATGTGTTGAATATTGAACCTCAAAATAAGTGCTACAAGCTTTTTAGCTAATAGCCTACAAGCATAGAGTATGTATAACAAGCAATTGTTCCAATACATGCATTAAAAAAAAAATCAAATTTGGAGATTCAAAGTCAGAGCAAATGGTAGAAGACTTGAGCAGCAGTGACTCAAGGAGGTATAGAGAATAGTTTCACTATCGTGCAGCAGTGAAGGAAGCCTTAGAGGGCGGACAAGTCAGTAATGTAGTACAAATAATGTCAGTGGAGTTCATAGAAAGCTTCCTTGTATAGTTTTCAAACAAAGTATTCGACATAATTCTGTCCCAGTTATACAAAAAGAGTTTTAACATGGAACATTAGATAAGAGTTGATATAAACAAAAAATCAAATGAGTAATAGGCAAATGAAAAATAAGCAAAGCAGAATACCATCAAGTTCAAGGATTAGCTTCAAGTGGAATAGAAATATAAAGCAGACTAAATATTTCAAATTGGCTTTTGCGAATATGTAATAATGCTCAATTGTCAACTAGAAAAAAAAATTGTCTTTCATGAGAAAAACCTTCATATGCCATTTATTTCACATGTTCTGTAGTAATGACCTGGTCTCTAGCTTTGTATAGAATGGCTTGAATAGGAATGGAGTGATGGCCATGGGCAGCTGAACTTATTAGACTATCAGGATCTTATTTGCATTGCAGCTGAAATGTTCTTCTTTAGACCTGAAAAGTGGTTGTAAGGGCTTAACCACAGGGACACTGCCACCAGGCTTAATGAATAAATGTATTGTAGATTTGTAACTTTGCCCACAAGTCCTTGGTCCTACTCATGATTAAACTATTGAATGTTCAGTGGCCTGAGGCTATTTGTTGCTGAAAACTGGGGTGGCAACTAGAATCAATTCTAAATGGAGACCTTTTTTTTTTTACGTGACATTTGCATGCATGTCTTGCCGGAAAGATTATTACATTAAAAAAAGTCCTTGAGCTACTGAGGCTGATGTTGAAGGTACCTCTTGCTCAGTTAGAGGTGGAAGAATGATGAAATATATAAATAGCAGAGATGGTTTCTACATTTTATTTTATTCTGCATCTTTCAATTTATGACAGAACTTTTTTTAGAATTTAAATTAATTGTCTCAGTCTTTGCAATCCATGTGCCCGAGGCCCAACAGTTACAGATTGCTTCAACATATAGTGTAACACAATGGACACAATTATTGACACTGCAAGAAGTTAAAGATGGTTGACTTGCTTATAGTGTATCCTTGTGAAGTATGGATTAAATGTACTGCTTTTCTGCATTTATTTTGTGATCTTTATCAAGTCATTAACGGCACAAATGCATTGTCCTCTGTAGGTAAATGTGAGTGAGTTGTGCCCACACTGCCTGGGGGCTGAGCACAGAGCACAGACCTAATCACGTACTGAAAAAGCCGTGAGCCTGACTGTGTCAGGTTGTTGCCTTCATACTCATGTGTCTACTTGTCTTTAGTGCATAGCATAAGACAGGGCCTGCTTGTATTTGCATGTGTAAGTTTGCGTAGGTACGTTCTCTCTTTTCAGTGGCCTATACGTAAAAACAATATATCATTTCTCCAGAAAATGTTACTGTGGCAAGTCCGTGTTATGAAGTGGTTAGATATTCTTATGTTTGCCCTGCAAATATATGAGAGAGAGTATGAAAATAAAATAATACTGCTAAAGTGTATCTCAGACTCGAGAACTGTAGTGGAGAGAGAGCGTCTTTACTGATAGATTGTGCAGCTGCAACTCAGAATGCTATCCCTTTCATATGTTGTTTCCTCACTTTATCAGCCTTAAGCTTGAAATTAAGTGTATGTGAACTTTCAATAAAAGAGGCTGAGAGGAAAGGAGTTTTTCTCAGAAAAATATCCAAACTGATCACTTATAGTTGAGCTCAATGTCAGCAGCAAAAAATAAATGCATCAGTGCACTGATAAAATCCTTTGTATAGCTAAAACATCAGTGCATGAAATAAAATAGCAGCCTGGAAAGATCTTTTCAGATATCGTAGGGCTGTATTTTATAGTTCAATCAGATTGCCAATTTATACTACTTTTTTTTCTTCTTAAAGTTTCATTGTTATACTTGAGTTTTGAGACTACAGGAAAAGGTTTGTATATTTTATGTCTCGGTTCATGTTGACTTTAGTTTCTTGCTGGATATTTAGGATGAAAAAAATATTTTTTCCACCAGAAAGACCTTCTAATTTAGTCAAAACAGTTTAAAATCCTCATTATATGGGTATTTTTAAAAAGTCTGTGCATGGTATTCAAAAAAACCATGATGGCCATGGGCCATACATACATACCTTCTGTTTGTATATGAAATATTTTCTTGCTGATTACTCTAACAGAATAATCAGAATAAATTTTCCATTCCATGCATGAAAATGTAATCAAAATAATTGGTTAGTTGCTGAAAAGGTTTCACCTGTTGTTTGCATGAAGGCCTTCATTTTGTCAGTAGGGAAACCAAGCAGTTAAGAGCTAAGCAGCTTTATCTTCTCAAGGGGACCAGAAAAGATGAAGGCACTTATCATCTTGCAGGATTTGGAGCCCACCTTTAGGAAAAGCTTTCATCCAGGGTATTTTAAGCCTCTATTCAAGCATTGTTAATCCCTTAGCTCTCATTTTATTGCCATGCCTCAATGTGTATAGATATTTCACTCAGAAGTACCTGCTAGCAAGAAAGGGTATTGTATGTGCTGCTTAAAAGCAAGAGTGTCATTCAGCTTTCTGAACTATCAGAAAAGGTTGAATGGCAAAGTGGTTTGTATAAAATATATTTCTACTTCCCTGTAAAATATAACAAATAGGCCAGTTGCAGTTTCTCTTATCTTTGGGATTGAATGACTTTGTAATTTTCATAGTATCATAGAATCATTAGGTTGGAAAAGACCTTTGAGATCATCAAGCACAACTGTACCTGTCCACTACGAAATCATGTCCATAAGCACTTCATCCACCCATCCCTTAAATACCTTCAGGGACAGCGACTCAACCATCTCCACGGGCAGCCTGTTCCTGTGCTTGATAATCCTTTCAATGAAGAAATTTTTCCTAATGTCCAATCTGAACCTTCCCTGGCACAGCCTGAGGCCATTCCCTCTTGTCATATCACTTGGGAGAAGAGACCAACACCCACCTCTCTGCAACCTCCGTTCAGGTAGTGAAAGGACTCCCCTCAGCCTCCTCTTCTCCAGGCTAAACAGCTCCAGTTCCTTCAACCGCTCCTCATAAGATTTGTTCTTTATCTCTTTCACCAGCTTTATTGTGCTTCTCTGGACACGCTCCAGGACCTCAATGTCTTTCTGGTAAAGAAGGGCCCAAAACTGAACACAGTATTTGAGATGTGGACTTAACAATGCCGAGTACAGGGGCAGAATCATTTCCCTGGTCCTGCTGGCCACGCTGTTTCTGTTACAGACCAAGATGCTATTGGCTGCCTTGGCCACCTGGACACACTGTTGACACATATTCAGCTGGCTGTCGGCCAACACCTCCAGGTCATAGAATCATAGGTCCTTCTCCACGAGGCGGTTTTCTAGGCACTCTTCCCCAAACCTGTAGCGTTGCACGGGGTTATTGTTTCCCAAGTGCAGGACTTTACATTTGGCCTTGTTAAGCCTCATTCCGTCGGTCTCAGCCCATTGATCAGATCCTGTTCAGATCCCTCTGTAAAGCCTCCCTAATCTCAAGCAGATCGACACTTCCTTCCAGTTTAGTGTCATCTGCAAACTTACTAAAGATACATTCAATCCCTTCATCCCGATCATTGATAAAGATATTGAACAGAACTGGATCCAGCACTGAGCCCTGGAGAACACCACTAGTGATCGGCCTCCAACTGTATTTAATTATATTTACCATCACTCTTTGAGCCTGGCCATCCAGCCAGTTTTTTACCTAGCAGAGGCTGTGCCTGTCCAGGCCAGTGGTAGCCAGTTTCTCAAGCAGGATACTGTGAGAAACTCTGTCAAAGGCTTTACTGAAGTCCACGTACACTATTTCCACAACCTTTCCCTCATTCATTAAGTGAGTCACCTTGTCATAGAAGGAGATCAGGTTAGTTTGGCAGGTTACTTTTTTGTGAAAACAGAAAGAAATGAGCTAAAAATTGGGCTAGTAAATTAGAAATTTTACAAGTATTATTAAATCCTAGGCTACTTATGTATCTTCATGCTGGTACATCAGCTAACCATGGAATTACTATTAAGTACCGGCCTAATCAAATGCCTGGTGAAATCACAGAACATTTGAGGCAAGAAGAGGCGTCTGGAGATCATCTTGTTCAACGACACTGCTCAAAGCAGTGGTGAAATACTTAACTAGAGCAGATTGCTCAGGATTGTGCTTAGTCAGGTTTTGAATATTTCTAGGGTTGGAGACTTTATAAGCTCCCCGAGCACCCTTACATTAAAAAAAAAAAAAAAAAAGAAGAAGAAAAAAGTATCTTTTTTTTTTTTTTTCCTGGAATTCCCTTTGTTAGAGACTGAAACAAATAAAACATTGAGTACCTTTGGTTCTTCCATGTTCTTTGCCATGAAGTCTCTTGCTCCGTCAGTGGCAGGCTCACATTTTTCCTTGTCTTCTTTTTGCTTCTCATACACCTGTAGAAACCCTTGTCACCCTTCACATTCATTACTAGATTCAGTCTAGCGGGCCTTTCTATCCCTGTCCATCTGTGCATGTTCTTGTATGACCTCACTCATCATGTCTTGTTTGCTTCCGTTTTACACCTGAGTTTAGTCAGAAGGTCCTTGTTCATCCATGACCACCACCAGCTTTTTGTCACTGCTGCCAAGGCTGCCCCAAAACAAACTCTCAAGTTCTTTCTTGAGAGACTGTGAAATTTAACAGGGCACCTGGCCTTGTCAGGTTGTCAGTCACCTCTCTCAGGAAGTTATCACCATGTGATAAACTTCTGGGTAACAAATATTAAAAAATGTTTTTATGTCTGTGTACTTCTATGTGTCAGCATGCATAGCTTTTTACGTTTCTTTAAAACAGTATTTCAAGGGTTTTCTTGATTCACCTTGCTATGAGCTGAATTCAGCATAAAGCCACTAATTCATTTTCTTCCTACCTCACTTTTGTCCATGTATGAACTCCTTTCAGTTGTGTGCACAAAAGACACAATATATATCAACACTTCTCTGTCACCCATCATCCTGACTGAGGCATTAAATGGTTATCAAGGCTCTCGGGAGCAAACAGTCCCACCCTGTCAATGTTTTTCTGGTGAAGTTCTGAAGATGTCAAGGATGAGAAAGCATGACCTAAATTTGAATAACGCATTTAAAATAGTGTAGGTGTGTTCATGCATCTTTAAAAACTGTGACCGAGGTTCTTGCAGCAGGACTAAGTGTTGTGCTTTTCTCCCAGTAGCTACCATAGAGCTCCGTTAAATTTTACAAAGGCTCCCATGTGCTGCAGAAGTTTGAGTGCCCTTCGATTTTAATTTGATAAATTGAAGTTGTGTCTCACAACTTGCTTATGTATAATTTTCTGTTTGTCTTCAGTATTTTGCCTAATATATTTTACTTTGATGTCTTTAGTTCATTTGTCATGAGAAATATTAATTCTTCCATATTTCCTTTTTCTGCCTTTCATAGATCAGTAGAATCATAGAATGGTTTGGGTTGGAAGGGAACTTTAAAGATCTTCTCATCCAACCCACCTTCCATTGACACAGACATCTTTTATTAGATCAAAATCCTGCCCATGTCTTTCACATCTGTCTTCTCCCTGTTTCACCGTCTCAGTTCTGATTGTTTCTGTCTAGATATTTAAGCCCTTCCTGCATGGACCCCACTCTGTAACTTTGCTCATTCTTGCCCATCCTTCACTTTTTCTTCACTACAACTTCTCTAGCTGCAAATGTTAATTCGTTCTGTGTTCTGTAAAGTTCTGTGTAGACTTTAGTTTACCTTCTAGCAGTTAAATTATAAAATCTAAAGACACTGAATGTTTTAAGTGCTGTTAGGTTTGTAGTCAATACAATGAAACTACTGTGAATGTTCGGGATCGATAAGCCTTGCTGTATGTCTGAAGTTCTGAAGTAAACTTCACATTAAGCACATATTAATTATATTGATTTGATTTTTTAGTACTGGAGTCAGAGATTTGACAACTCCTCAGATAACATTAGCTGGGAGTTGGTGAGGTTGAGAGCTAATTATCGCTTTATGTTTTGCTTGGCAAGGGTGCAAAAGAAAATGCTGCAAAAGAAGCTTGGTATTGCTTCAGAGCAGGAGTACTTTGGGTACTGTGCTGTCGCAGTTGCCTGCATGTGAACTGCAGAGGGACTGAGGTAGAACCATCCAGATGTTGAACGCTCAGTTTCAGGCCAAGGCCAGAGAGAGCTGAGCACTTGATTAGATTTGGGTTTATAATAAGTTAGTCATAGTGCCCTGGACAAAATAGGAAAAAGTTGTATCAAACTGCAGAAAAATAACAGGAACAGGTGGAAAAACTTCTTTTAACTACAGAGATTCCATTTTTCAATATAATTACATTTCAAAATGTTATATAAAAGTATGCTCTAAGGAAATATAATCACAGAATAACAAAGAATAGTAGTTTTAATGTAAGAAGAAATTACATAAATCATATTACTTCAAATGCACTTAATTTTTATTTTCATGACAATAACACAAAATCTTTGAAATTATTTTTAAAGTAATACAGTACTGAATGAAAGTGTCAGAGTTCTTGAGAAATGTCAGTGCTTTTCAGAATATATTCTATGATCTGATCAACTTTTAAGGAAGTTCTGTAGCATTTTTGAGATGTGGTTTCTAACGTTATATTATCATTTCCTTATGTGTTCCCTCCTATTCACCATTCATCTGCAAAAGTTAACTATACTGTTTGTTTCTGTGATCTCCATGTCCTTTTTAAGTTTTTGTGCATCCCTGCTTAGGCATATTTTCGATGTATTTACTGAACATACTTAAGCTGTTTTACTATTGGTTTCCCTCTCCACTCCTTCTACATACAAGTGCCGGCCCATATGCATGACAACTGTTCAGTAAAACAGAATATCTCACTGCTGTTAAATATTGAATATTAATTTCTCTTGCCAGTTGAAGTATTTGCCTGATTATACCTGCAAAATATGATGGCTTTTCAAGGCAGAGTTTCCTTTCTTTATGTGTTATATGACTGGTAATATTCACTTTTGCATTGACTAGAATTTAACCTGTTGGTGTTGTACTGGCTAGCGTTTAACAGTATTACTCAGCTTTGCTGTTACGAAGAATAATTTGCTGCAGAGATGAGTAGAGTGATTTTGTGCAGTAATATTCTAGGATTATTGGTTTGAGGACAACAATATTCAATAGTAACTAACTAAGGAAATTATCACATGTTCATCTATCTTCTGGCACCTGTTTTAACTTTTAATTTCTGTAGTTCTGAGGGCTAAGAAAGGACATGCAATGTACTGGTTTGAAGCTCTTCTTTGGCAATTAAAGTTTTATGATCTGATTTAGGATATTTAGTCTTTGGAATGACTTGGTCCCTGAAGCAAAGTCTAGATTCTGAGATTAAAAACCATCATTCTTGCCAGTTGCTTGGTGGTAGTAAATAATTTTGCTATGTATGCTGTTGAACAAATTCCAATTCACACTTTCCAGTTGGTTGTTACAACTCCTTCAGATGCTCTAGGGTACACAGTCGGGGTGCTCTGATAGGATAGTAAGCCTAACTAACATAAGAAAGAAAAGGAAATAAAGCAAACAATCACGACCTCCCTTTTTGGACAAGGCGCAAATTGATTTCTAATTAGCTTTCTCTATCTGAGGATTTCTTGCACTTACTTTGTTTGGAAAGTACAGTCAAATGTGCAAGTGATTACTGCATAAATTCATAAATATAACTTAGAATCTAGAACATCAAGTAGATGGCTTGATAAAAGAAGTCTATCATCCCCAAGCAAGCCCCTTTGCATCAAATTTTAAACTTTTCTTTTAATAATAAAAGAATAAAAAATAAAAATCACACTTAGATGCATTTTTGTGTGAACATATGTGTATCTGTACTGTATAAAAATACTGGGATAAGGATCCATTTTGCATACGTATAGTTGCAGTTTAGTTCCATGTGGAAAGATTGCACAAAATTGGTGGTATATAGAGAGCAGGATTCAGCATGACCTATAAATGTGTAAATGAGTAAATACACTGTCTGTGACCTATTCCCACTGGTCCAAACGATGCAATGCTTCATAAAACCTGATAACATATTCATAAGCATCATAAAGACAAGTCCACAACTCCTGGGTATGAAGAATGGACTGGTGCTTTGGAATGAATGTCAGAGTTGAAGTACTGTAGGAATATATGATGTGGAAAATAGTGCTTCTGTTTCTAGAAAATAAGTTAAGCTAAGCTTTTGATATAATATGTTTGACCAGCTTTAAAATAGTTAGAAACTGGCATGTACTTCCAAACATACTCACCCCCATATGCAAGATTTAGTACTAAGTGGGACTGGTAAACCATGGTTAAGCATATTCTTTTGGGCAGAGACTGGGCAGTTGCACAGGAAAGGTTAAAAGAAAACTTGCCATGAAAGGGTAATAATTTACAATTCATTGTGATTGTTCTTAAAGGTGGATTATCAAATGCTACTTGTTGAATAAGTAAATTTGATTTGAGAAATGACCCTTTAGTTACATCGTACCAAATTCAGTAATTTGATTAAGAAATAAGAAGTAGATATGTTTCAGATGAATTCAATTTGGCTAATAGTGCTAATAATTTCAGGACAGTCACCCAGGAATGCCATAAAGATCAATGAGACAAATGAGCAGCTTGTATACTCTTTTTTCATAGAGTTTAAACACGTATCTTATACTTCACTTTCAGTGATGTTTTAAAACTAATTTCTAAAGGGATGCCAAGTTTTAAGTTCACTTCTGGGAGTTTACAAACAAGTTAAGCTAATAGTCCTGTAGGAACATAGAGAAATGATTGTGGATTTCTGAAGCTTTTTGGAACTGAGAGACATTCCAGTCTGTCAAAAATCTAAATGCTTTTATTTTATCTAGCCTTGCAATGCTCCAACACAACAGAAGTATTTAGAAAGTAGTTTAGTTAATGGTTGTTTCCTTAGTTGTGTCTCAGATTTCTAAGCCATAGGAGGTTACAGTGACTTGCCAAAGGTTGGCTGGAGAAAAGGGGAGAAGAAAAGCAAGGATTTGGAAGTCCTAGTTAAGTGATTCTTCTGCTAAATGCAGCTTGCTCCAGTTTTTCTAAATATTGGAGGAATCTTATCACTGTTGTTATATTCAGGTATTTTTACTTTTATCCCATCTTCTCTGAAACAATCAGAAAAAAATATGTGTTACTCTATTTCTACATAGAATCATAGAATAATTATGGTTGGAAGGGACCTCAAAGACCATCTAGTTCCAATCCCCCTGCCATGGGCAGGGACACCTCCCACTAAATTAGGCTGCCCAAGACCCCATCCAACCTGGCCTTGAACATCTCCAGGGAAGGGCCATCCACAACTTCCACTGGCAATCTGTTCCAGTGTCTCACTACTCTCATGGTGAAGAAATTCTTCCTAATGTCTAGTCTATGTGATCTGAAGCCTCTTAATTTTGCCTAGGTAAGGACTAGTTGTGCAATACATTTATTCTTTTCAGCCCAAAGTAGAAAACTATGATTCTTTGCTTGGAAGAGGTACGTGTTTGCAGATTTACCTCTATTTATTACATTTTAATTGATTAGTGTAGATCTCTCTTGCAGGGTAATCCCTCCAGATAGGGATATATGATTTTTTCCAGTAAATATCCCACTTCTTCTAGCAATTATTAATCTCTAATATATTTGGAATGTAAGATGGGTCCTTCTAAGTGCTCCTTAGCACAGATACTATCTGAAGTATTCCTTTGGTTGTTAAACCCTGTTACTTTCTGTCCTTTAAAGTGTTAAAACAGATAAACTACTGATGGAAAAAATGCTCTTCAAAAAGAATCAGGATTTTTTGAGTGAGAGATGACTTTATTACAGTCAAGCTTCTGTGTTCTAAGAATAACTTGCTACAAAACTTGTGATCCAGAGTTTCTAAGACCCACATTCAAGCTACCAGTTTGATCCAGCTAGATCTAGCACAGATATTCCAACTCTTCATATTAACCAAGTGCACATCAGTTGTGAGATTTCAGATGTCTTTTCCGACCTCGTGGCTGATGGAAAGATGTGTATGGCATACAAACTTTCAATTTGCGTTGTGTCATACATTCTATTCCCCATAACTAATATATAGAATTAGTCTGCCTTTCTGAAAAAATAAAACCTGGCTGAAAAATGCCATTTCCCACTTAATTCTTTCATGTTATTGTTTTCCTTAATTTTTATCCAGCGTAAAAAATAATTGCATGATAACTAGAGGGCTTCAATCTTGACTTTTTAATTTTTAGTATTTTTAATTCACTCAAATCCATTTTCAGTTTTTGTTTAATTACAGTGTGTCTGATTTTAATATTATTGTCATTTCCTGTGAATATTGAAATTGGTTTATAACAAAAGACTATCTCCATTCCTAACCGTGAATCGGGTAGACTAAACAAATCGGTTTATAGCCATAGTTCACAATTTTCAGAGCTCACATACTTCAAATCTCTTAATGACTGTTGCTCTACTTTCTTTTGTGGCACAAACGTGATTTGACAATAAAGACACAGAATATTTATAATCAAAACGAATATGAAGGCAAAAGAAAATAAAATGTAGATACAGTAAATATCAATCTATGTCTAAATTGGACAAGTACAGAACATTCAGATCTGATTTGCTTTGAAGCATATAAATCATCAGAATTCAGAAACTGGTGTTTCGATGGCAAAACAGCCTTTTTTATGAAATTACTTTATTTATCCCCATGGAAATTACAGTTGGATTTTTGGTAAAAGTACAGTATGAACTCATAAGACAAATTCAAGTTTTCAAAAAACAGAGAAAAATTAAATAAGACACAATGAGATAGTCAGTTTTTAATCCCCTTAATTCCTTCAGAAGAAATCCAGTGGAGTGCTAGGGCTGAAGTAATTGCTATGTACAGTTGAAAGGAGGTATGACAAAATTTATTCTGCTTTTGTTAATTATACTGTAACCAGCCAATATATAAAGTAAGAAATATTGGAATGTGCTCCCTTTTCTCAAAGTGCTGGAATGTACACAATCTTCATTGTGTACCTGCTGGCTTTTGATGTGTTGGTCCACTGGTTTTTAATGCGAGTTATGTGTTTAATTACTTTCATTTTCTTAGGAAATTTCAGCCTTGAAGTTTACCAAGTATTTAACTGCTTTGATGAATAAGGCTTTACTGAATTTGCTTCTGTATCAACACGTGGTTGAGGATCCTTGTGAAAATACAGCAATGTAGAGGAGTGAGGAAAAAACTAGGTCCCTTTTCAATGGATGGAGAAGGGCAGGGATTCTGGAAATCTTTCATTTTAAGAGACGAAGCCAAGAATTCATCCTGTGTGTGTTTATATGAGGTAACTATGTATGATGGAATTAGATGCTCTAATGGAGTTTGGATTGGCACTACTGTGCATTACGAGACTCTTTCTAAGAAAGTTCCTAGGAAGGCCTGCTTTGATGAAAGAGTGTGAATGGCTTAGCTTTCATTTTTAAATGTGGAACTTTCATTTCTGTTTTGTCTGTTTGCTGTGTAGAATCAAAAGACCTAGCAAAATTCTGACTACTTCTTCTTCCAAATAACTGCTAGAGGAAGCAGCTATGTCTGTTAACCATCGATATGGTTTTAGTAGTTTTTAGGACAAAATGTATAAATACTGGGAATTTGTGAATATCATAAAAACATTTACTCTGTCTTAGGAAAAGGGGATTTTAAATTAATCTTAGAATCAGGCAGATAGGACTCGCATCCTATATTGGCATAATTCTGGATATGTTGAGAAATTATAAATCAATTTTTACAATTCTTTGCTTTAATTACTCTTTTATTTAATTATAATTGTCTCTAAGAGATGACAGAACTACTTTTTCTCAAAGGAGGAAAGTTTTTTGACCCAAAACATTTGTTTTCATAATTTTATTTCATGGCAAATACTTTTTTGGAGTTTTTTTTCCGTCCATTCAAATTAGAATACATTTTGAAACTGTAAAAGTCATTGCAAACCCCTGAGCTTTTACTTTCCACATAGATTTCCCCAAAATATATTTTTTTTCAAAAAAAAAATACATTAGACCTTCTTTTTTATTACTCCTTGCTGAATAAGAATACCTTTGACCTGATTTTCTTAAATTTTATCATTCTCTGATGAGAAGCTTGACTTATTTGTGTAGTTAATGAGAGATGATGAAAAGTTGCCTGATATGGAGAAATACCTCATTTTGTCATTGAAGGACAGCCTGATGTTTGTATGGGTTTTTTGTGTTACATAAACCTATAGTTTAAACTACAGTTCTCAAATTGTTGCTAGCAAGAGCTATATTAGTTAGGTTTGCTTTTTTAGCTTGAAAATTACTAGTGTATGTGTGGTGTTCTCAAAAGTAGTAAAAAGATGAACAAGGCTGCATCTTCTACTGGTTTAAATATTTGCTTTCATTTATTTCAGAACTCTTCTTGATACTTTTTTTGCATATAAAATGCACCATGGATGTATTTTCTGTATTTATCCACTCTTCTTCTGTATTGTTGACTTGGCAGATTAGTTCTTTTTCCTTTGTTTTACACTGAACTTAGAGTGAAAATGGGTGAATTAGATATCCTTTAGAAACCCGCACAGCCAGAATATTTATGAATGTCTAGTTTCTGTCTATTCAGATTAGGTAAAACAAAATATTTGTTTTCAAATAAGTTGTGCAACAGAGGGTGAACAGACTGCTGTGAAACCAATCCATCTGTCATATAACGTTACATACTATATTACATCAGCAGCCTATTTTTTTAAATGCCAAATATAATTGACACTGAATGCTTACCATACTGTAATAAAATTATTCAGACTAACTTTTTTTTACAAGAGCATAATTTTAAAATGACTGGTAAAACCCTTTTTGATGGTAGCAATTTTATTTCTGTATTTAATGGACTTTAATGCTTAAAAGCAGTTTAAAGGACCAAGAAAACTAGACATTTAGTTTTTACACAGTATTTGAGTTCCCTAGATGTCAAAATAGTAGAAGACCAGCTTTCCTCTTTCAGTCTTCCCCCTGCCACAGGACAGAAAGCAATGCAGAAATCATAGAATCATAGAATCACTAGGTTGGAAAGGACCCACTGGATCATCGAGTCCAACCATTCCTAACAATCCCTAAACCATGCCTCTCAGCACCTCATCCACTTGTCCCTTGAATACCTCCAGGGAAGGTGACTCAACCACCTCCCTGGGCAGCCTGTTCCAGTAAAAACTGCTTAGGCTTTGTCTTCTCCATATGTTGGTGAAACACTGGGACAACTTGCCCAGAGAGATGATAGAAATCCCATCCCTGGAAACAGTCAAGGTCAGGTAGGACAGGGCTCTGAGCAACCTGGTCTAGCTGAAGACATCGCTGCTCATTGCAGGGAGGGTTGACCAGATATCTTTGGAGGTCCCATCTAATACAAACTGTTCTGTGATTCTGTGATATTGGTGTTCTGCTTTGCATTTTCATTGTGAATGGAGAAGTCATGCTCAGCTTTGAGCAGCTTCGTCATCAGCTATTGTCCAGAGCAGGTTAGAGAACCTAAGAATATATGCAGACTCATTTGCCAAATTAGTACTCCATTTTCATGCCATTGTCTACCCTGAATGTTATTTCTGTCAATGTAATTTTAAACATTTCTTGCAAGTACTTTTTCCTTCTTCAGCTTTTGAAGGACAGTGATACTGTATTTTTTAAAAAAGGTGTCCTTCTTGCTTGGAGCTGCTTCTAAAATGATCTGCTGTGACTTTGTAGTGTTTATGATCATCTGACAAGAGGGGAAAAGATACTCAATCCAGACATTTTTAGATTTAAAACAGATGATGTAAGAAAGCTATACCAATTTAGAAAACATCTGGTTTTGTTTACTTTAGCATTAAAGGACAACATTTTGGAGTAAATGTAAGTATTCTGAGGAATGTACATTTTTTTAGGTAGATTAATATATTCTGACTCTGCTTTATCCTATAGCTAATATCTCCATGTGAGATATTTATGTGAAGGCAAAATGCACCATTAGCTACCTCTCACTTTTGTATCTGAATTAAGCATGTATAGGCTGAGTCCTTCTTTAGCACCTCCTACAAAAATCTGTGCTTGTGTTGCTTCTTTAAAATCTTAGCCTGTATATTGACTGAAGTACCAGAATCTGTTGTTTGTCTCTTTTTTCCCCTTTTCTGTTGAATTTTCATGTTTTGCTTTTGTTACTCCTTGGATAAAAATCCAAATCTTTCAACATTTTTGTAGTACTGTTTTGAGAAGTCCATTTGTGATCTCATATGTCAGCTTTCCAGCTGAGCCTGCCTTCTTCTGAAACAGAAGTGACTTCATTCTTCATGTCCAGACCCTCATCTCAAAAACAATAACAGAACTCAGGAAACATCTTGACTTTGAAAGATCGTATATTAAAGACATGAATTTTGCCTAAAGAACATTATTTCTGTCAGACTTTAGCAGCTCAAGTCATAGCCTGACAAATGAAAAATATTATTTATATATTTAGCTGCTTTAAAAAAAATATATATTTTATGCTGAATGAAGTATTCTTACAGAAATTTCTCTGTTGATATAAATACTTGTTTACCAAGACTTCATCAAAGTGTTTTTCCTTCCTAAGTAACCATAGTGATGCTTTCTTTTCCTCTGTCATTCTAACCAATGTTTCACACCTGAGATGGAGATAATTTTACTTAAAATAGTGGTACAATTTCCAGAATTATGATTTACTTCACTGGTTTTGAGATTTCACCATCTGGATGTGTTTTTTTAACTCCTTTGAATAAGCTTTCTCTGGTTTCATTGTGCAACAGTAGTGTTGAAGGTTTGAGAAAGTTGTATTTCTAATTCATTCTAATTAATAATTTCTTAGTTCCAATAAAAAAACAGATAAATAGTCTGAAATGCTTTTCTTCATCAATCTGGAATTTAAAAATGAAAGCCATTTGTTTGAAGTGGTAACTTTTGCATAAATGCACAGATTTTTGCATTTTCTGTTCTAGATTCTGACATTTCCTAAATTTAGAAAATGCTTCTTGTCTTGGAAAGGCCAGAGTAAAAATGAAGTATGATGTATTAATAGTATGAAGCAATTTTACAGAATATTTGAATTATTTTTCAAGTGGTTAATTTAGAAAATACAACCTTTGGCCTTACATAATAAGGGTTTTGTTGTTTGAAATTGTGTTTTCATGAAGTCCATATAGCTGGACTTCCCTGCCCACCTTTTCACATAGTTATCGTAACGTTTTCTGTAACCTTTCCAAAGCTGAATCAGTATCATATATTCCCCCAACATGTTTTTTTCTGCAATGTTGTAAAGTAACCTTGTAGACAATTCTTTCCTATGCAGTGGTTATCAACATCTGAGTTGCCAGTAACTGATTTTGCATATTCTATGTGATTTCAGTAAACTTTACATGAAGATTCTTCTTTTTTTCCCCTTTGAGGGAACATGTCTAAGAAGGGATTTATTTTCATCGACTTTATTATTAGGTAGTTTAGCACTGTTGAAAGGTGGATACTGCTTCTTTTGTAGTAACCTAGCTGTGTCTCTGTAAGTGCATGTTCATTCATTGTCCCTAGGACTCTCTGCTTCTTTGGGTATTGATATCCAGAATTTGGTATAACTGCTGAAAATGGGCAAGGAACCACTTGTATGATTTCCAATAAACTACAAGCACTTTTTATGAAATGCTGTTTTTTTTTGATTAAGTGCTTTAGATACGTAAGTATCATGAGAACATGCTTAAAATTATTGTTCCAAAAGCGCAGTTCTGAATCAGCAAAATGTGTAGAGTCTCATACTAATGCAAGCTCAGTGGTGAATATGCAGTGTTGATGGCAGGGACAAGTCCAGTGAGACTATTCATCTAATTAGAAATAACTTAGGTCTGTAACGATTGCACAGAACTGGCATTGATTTTTGAATAAAGATAACCTAAATTATTCTTAACAAATGACAAAAGCTTGCCCTGCACTCATTTAATATAAGCACGGGCTACTAGTATTTATAGTACCACATTGGTTTTACAACCAATTTAGAATATTACCTATTTGCTGTATCTGACACCGTACAGATAATTAGGGCAAATAAGTTTAAATCTTAATTAGAAATTCACCAATCTGTAATTAAAAATGTAGCATAAGACTGATGTCAGATGATGCTTCAGTACAGGGTTTTGTGCTATGAAAATCCCGAATATCTTTGGCTCTCCACAAGTATTCTCTTTGAGGGCAGAGGATGAGCTATTTGCTCACACCAGTGAGCTCACACCAGACTTCATTCTGCAGAAGGAAAAGAAGAAAAGGTAGAGGTGTCAATGTCATAGGTATATGTCGTAAAGTATGCTCTCCAAACAGTCTCGGTTGCATCCATTTAATACAATTGGAAACTTGTATTGATTTTTCATTTTATTTTGTGGTGTCAAACACTTACTTCAACAAATAGAGGTTCTGAAAAGGATAATAGTTATACTTGTATTCTTTTCATCATGTAATTATCAAATCTGATGTTCATCAGAGAGTACTTAGGCTCGTTCCCTGTATTGGTAGACTAGAGAAGCAATATTGCCAATTTAGAGGAGCTACTGAGTGACTGCATTTTTTTCAGCAAGCTCAAATAATTAATGCATGACTGTCATTAACAGTTTGGTTAATCCTGCGTGTTTTAAGCCATCTTTCAGTGTTGTACTTTAAGCAAAAATATAAATGTATGTTTCTGTAATTGTGAATGTTTTAAACTTTGTTTTCATCCCAAGTAGGAATGAAGAGTTGGAATAACCCAATGCTTCATTACATGGGGAATGCTAAAGTCTTTGTTACAGAGATGTCAGACTTTCTCATTTCTACACACTTGATTTAGAAAAGGAGTTCTCAGCACTCCTGACCTGAGATGATTTGCTGTAGTTTGGTGAGCAACTCTGAAATATTTTATGTGGCAATTAGTTTCCCTGTATCTGTGGTTGTCATTACATTGTCCCGGGATTTGTGGTTCCTGTATTTTGTGCTCCTTACTTCTCTGTGATGAACAAAGCCCCCTGGTTCACTGAATTGGGCAGCTCTCAGGCGGCACTGTGATAATTCAATTAAAGAAGGATATTCCAGTGATTGTTGGCATGTGTATTCCAGGCAAAGAGCAGCTGATATGGGAAGACAGAGAGTGTGGGGCTCCTAAAGTGTAACTCTTATGGGGTAGTTTAGTCATTCATGTAAATATACAAACTTTTGCCTCAGTGAAACACAGTAAATACTTTCTTAGAAACTTCTTGCATCCTGTAATTGCAGGCTTTTTAGCTGATGAAGGTCTCAACAGAAAATTTGTAGTACAAGTGTATGAGACAGCGTGTGTAGTACAGTGCAGTTTAAAGAGAGGAGTACTGTTGAAAACAAGAGCAGTTACAGGTAATTCACTATTGGTATAGTACTAACAAGATAAGAAGATATTGTTTCTATCTATTTTACATAGTGTTGGAAAATAGAAAAAACCCAGGTTTCTCCTACCCTGCTGGTTTTATTCAGCCCAAGCTGCTGCACTGGGAATGCTCACTAAGAAGAGCCTCCTGTGACCTGCTGGCCAGCTTCACTAATGACCTTGGCCTCTGGAACATGTTTAAGTAGGGAGGGAAAAAAATGCCCAGGGAAATTTTTTGCACAGTATAAGAAATTATCGCGTACTGTAATCTGTTGTACTTTGTTAACAAGTTTGGATGAGGTTTGTAGTTCCACTGGGTTATTTCATCCCTGTATCTGGATAAAATGAAGGAAGATCTTAGCAAAATTAACAAAGCGGTAGTGTGGGTGGACCCCAGTGCACTCGACAGAAGAGCAATACCTGTTCTGAGGCATGATAAATGTGTAAAATTATGCTCAGTTTAATTCTAGTATATCTGTATGCTTTTAATTCCCTGGCACTGAAATTTATTTTAGTAACAGAAATTGAATTGAGATATCTGTAAATGTGTAAGTAGGTCAAGGCTTCAAACTTTTAACATATATCTCTTCAACTTTAGTTAGTTCCAGACTGTTGCTTTCTTTTTCTAGTATTGGAATCCTTGTATCCTTGACAATCGTTGTTTAGAGTTGATTTAGTCTTGCTTTTAAGGGAAGAAAAAAACCTCCTGTCCTTCACTGACATACGTTTTGAGCTTTTGAATTTTGTTGTCTTTGAATTAACAAAAAAAAAGCACTTCTTAAGAAGTAGTGTACCAAATTATGATGCATGGGGATAATTTTTGCAAGACGTATGGATGGTTAGCAATGAAATTCATATTTGGATTTACAGATCTAAAGATCAGGATCTCCCCAAACCACACGGCACTGAAATCTAAGGAACCATAAACTTTCTGTGCCTAGAAGTTGTGTTCATTTTACCTAGCTTTAAGTAGGTAAAGTACACCAGTCCTTGTTTTTTTGGCCAGACTTTCGCTGTCAATAATGGAGAAAGACAGATACCTTCCGGTAGTGACTGATGATTAAGGATAGAAGAGGTGAATCATATCCTATATGGCAGAAACCTCTTATGATCATATCAAAGAAGAGAAGTCCGATAAGCGTAGTCCTCCAGTGGCAACACATGTGACTGAGAACCATCATCTTCACTTCCCTTTGATAATTTTTGGTCTCTATTCCACATGGTCAGATACTACTCACTCTCTGAGCTTGTTAATTCTCTATGGATTCTGCCTCCGAGTTAAGTCATGCACGTCTCCGTGCCTAGCTTCCAATGTGTTTGGAAGAGAGTCAGTGGTGGTATTATTAGGCAATCACTCCTGTATCCCATAGCTTTTCTGTTACAGAATCTCACTATCTTCTTTCTTCTTGCTTCGTGTAAGATGCATTTTAACGGTTGTCCTAGAGTGAGACTTTGAAGAGTCCTTACATTTCAAGATGAAGGCTACAAATTGTCTTGGAAGATATCTTGTACAAGGGGACAAGTGAAGTTTTGAACATTAATATCACAAGTTTAGTCTGAATTGCCTATGCATCAGATAGTTTTTGAGTTTTTGTTAGTATTAGAATTGCCTCACTGGTAAACCAATGGCAAATTTTTTGAAGCACACATTTATTTAGAAATGCTCCTGTAGAATCCTTGCTACACTGTGAACTACATTCCAGGTACAATTTCCATGTTAAATGTTTATAATGATGACTGCAAAACTAGAAGGTGTTTATATAGCTTCCTTTTCTCAAGCACATCGAGCTTCATTTACAGGGTGATCAGGAGGCAGTTCTTTGTGAATTTCTTTTCTTTGAGTTCTTTGAGAAACCTTACGTCTATAAAAGATCCCAGTGCATGATCAAAACCAGTCAGATTTAGCTAGGTAAGTGCATAATAAATGAACTGTGGAAGCCTAATTCTGAGGTGAAGTGAAGGAGTTTATGCTTCAC
Organism: Cuculus canorus; assembly: GCF_017976375.1. NCBI lineage: Eukaryota > Metazoa > Chordata > Aves > Cuculiformes > Cuculidae > Cuculus > Cuculus canorus. The sequence continues at coordinate 65,164,201 of NC_071403.1, read as the reverse complement.
TTTTGAGCATTGGGTCAGGTGACTCAGAAGAAAACAATGATACACAGCAGCTTGTGTTTCCCAGATTAGACTTCCTCAGAAAAAGCAGTTGAGGATTCTCATTCATCATTCTAATTAAACTACTCTGCCCTTTTCATTGTTGATGAATGACAGAGAAATGCCTCGAGTACTGCTTCTGAAATATAATGAATTAAGAAGATGTTTCTCAGTGGAAGAGGTTTTACATTTTCTGAATTCAAAGCAGTTAAAAAAGAAATAGGGACTATGTACGCTGAAAGTTAAACGATGCACCTGCATGAATTGGATTAGATGGTTTTGGATCTTTAATTGAAGCTTTTTCTTTTAGATTTGTACTTAATTTTCTTGAGTTCTTATGTTTAAGATTTAAGATGACCACAAAATACAAATGATCTTTTAGATTTCTGCTCAGAAAGACAAGGCAATAAGAATTTTGTCATCTAACAGACAACATACAGAATGCCAGGGTCTGCTGTTGCATTTTTATCTTGTTTCAGAACATTCACACTCACTGAGGCAGTAACATTTGTACACTGAATTAACTGGGCAGTTCACAATGATGCTGTCTGGAGTGTGAGCTGCCTTTTGCACAGAGGGTGTTTGATCCTGACATGAACCAGTATGTGGAGCAACATGCAGTGGAAGGTGTAATTTTGTGGTGCAGACATCCTAAATCTCACTTTGTTAATCAAACGCAGAGAACTCCCTCGGAGCTACAGTCCCTATCAGAGTAAGCTTTTATACAGTTAGATTAAATTTTGTCCATGAAGCAAGTTTAGGAAAGCATGTGTAGGTGTCAGTTAACAATTAATTCCGCATACCCTCAAAAGACTGATGACTGACAGTACTAGGAATGCATTCAACATTTGCACTCTTGTCTGTTCCTGAGAAAGAGGCAACTGTGTATCACTACCTGTAATATTATGTTCTGGGATTGTGTCCTGCATTTATAGTAATCATTATATTGCAAATATGCCTTTATCATGTTTCCTTTCTCTTGTAATAGGGACTTTTTATGAGGGCATGTAGTGATAGGACGAGGGGGAATGGCTATAAATTGGAGAGGGGAAGATTTAGACTATAGGAAAAAAATTCTCCACAATGAGGGTGGTGAGGCACTGGCACAGGTTGCCCAGGGAAGCTGTTGATGCCCCATCCCTGGAAGTATTCAAGGCCAGGTTGTGTGGTGCCTTGAGCAGCCTGATCGAGTGGGACGTGTCCCTGCCCATGGCAGGTGGGTTAGAACTAGATGATCTTTAAGGTCCCTTCCAACTCAAGCAAATCTAGGATTGTATAATTCTATGATTCCATGATTCTGTGTTGCCTTGTGTATGAACTGTCTTCTAAACTTTGTCCTAGTGAAACATACGGTATTATTCACTCTGCAGTTCTAGCAATATTCTTATAAGCTTACTCTGCATGTATAGAATTTATCATCAAATTTACATCTGTTCATCTCCATAGAAGACAGTGGACCTATGGTTGTAATTTACTTTATTGTTTAAAACAAAGATATTCACTTGAATTTCTTCAGTTTGAGTGACTTCTTATTCATTAAAGGTCTCAGTAAGAAAATATACCCGCAGAATTTACAAGAGCTTGAAATGAGCCTTCACTTCTTTTATGGATAATAAACACAGGAACAGATTCCATTTCATGGACAACAGTTCGTCTGCTTGACAATTTCTTCAGAACATTATTAATAGCCTTTTCCAGTTAATAATTACATTCTATGTTAGATGAAAGTCATTACAACGAACATTAATTCTTTTCTTCTTTCATATTTGTACATTCCTTAACTCTGAGCAGTAGACTCAGTCTTCCGCTTCTTACTGTGTGCTATACTAACACTGTTTACTTCTCCTATCTCCTGTTTGCTGACTGGGGTCATCTGACTTCTGTGGAAAAGGTTATATAACAATACTTTGTCTCTTTTCTTAATGCAACCCGACCACAAACTTTTGATGAATTCTTTGTGAAGATACTGGTTGGACAGAAATGAGACAGATATTTTCTTAATATCTGATTAATAAAATAATATAAAATGTTCAGTCATACCTATTTTCGTATACAGTATGTTACTGATTTAAGGAAAGAAGAGGGATAGTTGTTTTATCACAGTATCTTTGAATATTTTGAGAAGTTAGATGTTCAAAGAAAGGTGGAAGTTATCTAATGAGTAAACTTAAGTTATGAAATGTACAAGAATAAAAACTGACATTGTCAGCCAGTGAGTCTATCTAAATGTTCTTTGCATTTTCCACTAAATGGTCTTGCACTTCACAATTCACATGAAAATGAAACTTTCGATTGGTCATTATTTATAAAATGTATGGGCCAAATTAGCGTAAGAAAATTAGTTGGAAAAAAGTAACTAATGTAAATATATTAAAAAAATTACAGCAAAGTGATTTAAACATTTCTTTAACCACTCCATTGCTAACAAAAAAATCCTACATTTCTGACTTTGCTGTCTCCAGTGATGCAAAATGGCATCATGTCAGGCTTTTTTCTTCTTCTCAAAAGAAAAGAAGGAATCTTTGCTTTTAATGTAAAAGCTCTATTTTTGTTTTGAAAAGTCTTTTTGAAAACTGTATCAGTCCTCTAGAAGGCTGTATGAGTCTCTTTTGCTTTTATATTTGATACAATGCGAGTAATACAATCAAACATGAAGTTCTGTAACTAGCAATTGTTTTTAACTACTTCTTTTAGCTACTTTAACTAAACCTCTGTTCTGCCTCGCTATTTCTTTTTTTCAAGAGACTTTGAGCATATAATTTTTTTTACTGTTGTCCATGAATAAATTGCTTCCAATTTTTTAGCCTATTCAATAAAAATATAAAATATCAATTAGACGTTATAAAAAGAAATAGCAAGAGTGGACGTGCCATTCTGAGAGAATGATCTAGGATTTATTGGAGAATTTTTTTTAGGAAATATTTCTACATTTCTTTATTCTTTCTTTCTTTTATTTTTCTTTCTCTATGTTCAGATGGAAGACGTCATAGCCCGCATGCAAGATGAGAAAAATGGAATTCCTATTCGCACAGTCAAAAGTTTTCTTTCCAAGATCCCCAGTGTCTTTTCTGGTAAGGCTCAAATTGAATTTCACGCTATTTAAAGTTTCCACTCTACCTTATGTAAGGGGATACTCAAGTGACAAGCACTTAACTGAATGCTATAGGGAATTCAGAGTCATTTGATCTGGAGAGGACATTAAGTATCCTTTAAATACTGTAACACAGTATTTAAACTGCACGTTGGAATGGCCTTAGACAGAGATGTTTTTATCCTGTAAATTAAGTGAAGACAATTCTTAATTTATTACAGAAAGTCAATTATCTGAAGATGGCAATCTTTTTCTTGCAGAGTTTCTGCATTTCAGGCCTGGTTTTTAGGATGTTATTGTGGCAAGTATAATGAATTTACTAGTATATAGACCAGTACATGAAGGTAAGAACTGCCATAGCAGCAGCACAAAAGGAAAATCGCAACTACACTCTGCAACTCATTCTGAATTATGGCTGTAGACATTTATTGCAACATTTATGGTATGCTTTTGTAGCTGGTTGTCTGTGCTCAAGAAGTTAAGACTGAGATGTCTATGGTGATTTGCAAAATAGCTGTAAACTTTGTAAGGCTAGTCCAAGTCAGTATTGTCATATGTCCATAAATAAATTTATTATTTAACTAGTGTAATACATTTATTTATATTTACCTACTTTTATATAAATTTATGTACTTAAATATTTCTATATCTATCTTTTCTTGGCTACCAGTGAGTACAGAATTCCTCTGAAATAGATGCTGGTTTTGAACCTACTTTTCCCATATTCAGGTCAGCTCCGTAAACAGTTGCAATTTTTGTAAAGAAAAGAGTACTCCTTACATAGAAAGTATTTGCAGAAGTTTGTACTGCCCAGAACAGTGAGAAGAATTCGATACCTTAATTTTCAACCTTTGGAATGTTTTTTCTACTGAATAAGTCTAGCACAAGAGAGGAAAGAGTATAAAAAATATCTTCATGGTTTTAGAAACTACTAGTACAAAAACTAGCCTCTGGAGAATGGACCTCTATTTCCCATAAATACAGCTTGGCATCCTATTAAATGATCCGTATTAACTGTTATTTTCTACCTTACTGTATGTGCTTCGGTTTTCAAATTAGACATGCTATGGTTACTTGTATATCTGGAGACATTATTTCCAGACTTTTTTTTTTTTTTACTGGAATAGGCATTATACTTCTTAAAGTTGTGTTAGAATATATGTACTCTAGTACACAGTAATCAGTGATACAACAACTTCTGTATATAACCCGAGGCATTAACTTTTATCAGCTGCGAAGGAAAAGAAAAAGAATAGGAGAGTCCATTTTTTACCTTTGCAGATTTTCTCCCTCACATACCAGGGCAGTGTTTTTTGCTGCACGTGACTGAAAAAAGCCATCAGAACAGCACAACTGTTATTTTAGTGCAATTAATCTACTTTTCTGTCACTTCTCTATCCTGGATAAAATATGGACTCTTTAAACCTTCTTGCTGGGAGTAGTGGGTTTCCTTTAATGTGCTAGGAGTGTGTGTATATGTAGCAAATGAATCTCACCTTGAACTCAAAACTATTGATTGCTAGGAAACATGAGAGTATTATTGTCTAAGTATCATGATGATGATTGTGAAAAATGTAAATATACACACATTTCCTGGAAAGCAGTGCTTGATAGCTTATGGTACTGTTATTACTCACAAAAGCATCTGTATGATCATATCAAGAACAGATGCTCTCCAGTTTTAAAAAATATGTATTTCTATATATGTGTATCTGTGCATAAAAATTATAGGCAGCTATCTGTCCATGGTTATGTCACCAAAAACCTGGAACTTTGCAATTGTTTGTTTGTGGGGAGAAGCAAAAGATTTGTGTTATTCATTGCTGCAGAACAGATATTTATGTGTGTGTGCCCAGCCTTTTTTTTTTTTTTTTTGTAGATTTTTTTCCCAAAGAATGACCACATGTGGTTTTTTTTCAGTGTAATTCTGTATTAACTCATCCTGACACCAGTCCACTGCCTTCTGGGGCCCTTGTAACAGTATACTGTTTGCCGATTACAATTTCAGCCAAAAAATGGTTTTTGTAAAAGACCCTAGCCTTTACAGTGTCTTGCTGAATTACCTCATTCAGCTAGTACTTCTGAGGGTAAGTACAATTAGGTCTCTGAACAGGGAGAGTGCACAATGTGCTGTAGCAGATGGTCTGTGTAGTGATGGTTCACCTCAAGCTGAGTCACCCACAATCTTACTTGCAAGTAGGCTCTGGATGCAATAAATAGATGAATTTGCATGGCTAGCTTTGCAGAAAACAGACTGATATGCTTATGTACCCTGGTACACTAATGGCTGAAACCAGATTTGCTAGATAATAGTTTAGATCCTACATTGGTCACTGTTAATGGAAAGTCTGCTGAAAATGGTAGTATTCTTTAGTTCGACTCCTTAAGCACATAAGCAATGCTATGGTGTAAACCATCATTGTTTATGTAACAAATTCCTGTCTTTGAGAATGAAGTAATCTATTTTTATAATGAACAATATAGTCTGCTTATGGCCATTCAGACCAGTCACATCATAAACGTGAGTGTGAGAACCACACTAGAGGTTTTGTTTTAAAAATTGCATTGTTCCAAATGGGTATCCTCTAGCAAAGCCTGAACCACCTTTGAACTGAACGGATTATATGTCAGGTGAACTGGAAGTTTCTTGAAAGATGCACTGAATCAGTTTTCTCATTAGCTTTAAGCATTTTTACACATCTGGGCATGATGAACTTTGAGATGACACTGAAGTGGTCTCCCACGTTGTTCTTGGGAAATTTGACTGTTTATTGCCAAAATTTGAGTTATCCGTGTCTATGTATCTATATCACTTTCTATGATTAATGCTGATGACCAGAGTCATGAGCACTCAGTTTTCAAAAGGCAGACGTTTAATGGTAGTTGATGGCGACTAGACTGAAGTAATGCAGGACTCCCTGGATGTCCGCAGTCTGAACTCTAAAGGCAAAGTCATAATAATATTATTCATCAGATATATATTGTGCCTTTGACTTGAAACTTCAAAGACTTCAAGGAAAAAAATGGACAGGAGAATATGCTCTTTTTATATGATTATGGATTTTGATGAATGAAAGAAGGGCTTTCTGTTGTTGTCTCCCTGGTTTTAAAATGTTTTGGGCAAGTGAAGAAGATACAGACATCTTGCCAGTTGACAATAGTAATTGCCTGAAGATTGTCATGTACATTCTTTACTATCACTGACTAGAGCATTAGGAATAAAGAGAAGGCGTTTTGGTGGAATGTGGTTCACCATTAGGCCTAGAAATGGATGAAAATATTGCTTGGAATGTTGAATGTAGGGAGTCTGGCATATGAATCATAGGGATTAGAAGGAGCTCTGAAATATCTTTTTTATTTTTACTAAGGAGAGGCAGCAAGTAAATGCCAAAGTTTTGTTGTTCACTTTCAAGCAGAAAGGAGCATTCAGAGTTTACAGATAAGTCACTGCTTCAGGGGTCTGTGTAGGGTGGGCTGGTCAGCATTAGTGCTGGAAGAAAGCGTCATAAGGAAATCATAATGTGGATGTTTCACTAAGGCAGATGTTGTGATGTAGTGGTGTCTTATAGTCCTTATAGAATACCAGTGTGATGCTTTATAAGGCTTTATATAGTACTTGTATATGCTTGGTGATGAATAAAATCTGTGGAGAATATGCCAACTGAGTGGTATGTAAACATGAATGAGGGACTATGATTAGTTTTTATTGAAGGAGCTGGGAGAGCTTTAAGAAATGTAAGAGCGATTAAAGAATACATGCTGACACAGAACAAAAAGTATTCAAGGAAAGCATGTTCATATTAGTAGTTACTGGCTGTTTCTTATGCATGGCTTAATAATTTTGGAAAGTAGTCACAGCTTCAACCAACAAAAATGGAGGAGATCAGTAGAAAGGTGTTTGTGGGTTTTTTTCTTCTTTTTAATATCTCCTTCTGAGTTACAAAGAAAGTGTAAAGATTCATTTACCTTTCCCAGGAAAATATAATGCCTGTAAAGTCTTTAGGTTTTTCTTATACCTAGATGTGAAGCTGATATTGAGTCTTTTCCATATAGACATTTTCCCATTTGTTTAGAAAGGTTATTGCCATCATTTGCCATTTTTATTCATCTTCTTCCCTGATCTCAGAAAGCGCTCGTTTCTCTTTGAACTGGTAAATTGTTAAGATAGCGAGATGTTGCACTTTGATTAGCAAATGTATTCATAAAATCATTAATTATCAGTCTTTATTTAAACATTAGTACTATGCTTAGAAAATAGCAGAACTTCTGTATTTAAATATAAAAAAAATCCTGCTGAAAAGCAGACTGGCAACTTCAGTAGCCTGGTCAGATGTAGTGAGAGACCCTAGAAGAAAGCAAGGTGGTAGTAGCACATTTTCACCCACAAATCACAGGCTTGAGTCACAAGAGCTACCTGCAACAACAGTATTGCACCCTATAGAGAGGCAAGCAGCAAAAAATAGTGTGGTGCACTGGGAACTGTATGACTCAGGGGACTAATAACAAGAAAGAGAGCATTTCATCTGTCATTAGTTTTGATCTTGCCTAGCTGAGTAATGAGCTGTTAGCATCTGATGACTGTTCAGTGCTGCATGTGAAATGAGTTGACAGGTTTATCCACTTTAGCACTGGAGATTACCTACCTGAAATACAAGATAAAAGAGAAGGCTCTGCTACATGGTTTGACAGAAAAAAAACAAAAGCATAACATTTCAATCATCTGGTACCTTTGAAGCAAAGTAATGTTGCATTATAGGTAAATATACAAGGATTCTGGAATTTCTGTTTTTTTCTAGAATAAATTAACCCTGTGGGAGAATCTTGGATTCTCATCTCCCAAGCCCCTAATTTTATGGACCTTTTTCTCCCTCCTTTGGCTGCTTCCAGTGCTGGGTTGATGACAGGTTCCTACTTTCTTGTTTTCTCCCTTCCTTCATTCCCCCTTTTCTTGCATTCTCTTGTAGGTATAATTTAATAGAAAAATCATTGCTGGTTTCATTTGCCAAATCAGCCTCTTGTTATTTGCAGTCAGAGCCTTCAGTATTAAAATGGCAAGTTTGCTGCCTTGATGAAATTCATAGAATCACAGAATGGTTTGGATTGGAAGGGACCTTAACGATCATCTAGTTCCAACCCCCCTGCCATGGCCATGGACTCCTAGAACTAGACCAGGTTGCTCAAAGCCTCATCCAACCTGGACTGGAACACCTCCAGGGATGAGGCCTCCAAGACTTCTCTGAGCAACCTGTTCCAGTGCCTCACCACCCTCACAGTATAAAATTTCTTCCTAATATCTAATCTAAATCTACCCTTTTTCAGCTTAAAATTTACCCTTTGTTCTATCACTGCAGTCTATGATAAAGAGCCCCTTCCCAACCTACCTACAGCCTCCTCCCCACCCCCTTGAAATACTGGAAGGCTGCTATAAGGTCTCTGCAGACCCTTCTCTGAAAAAGAAAAGTTCCAGTCTCTGATGGAAAGATCTCCATCAGTAGATGATGGATAGAAGCTGGCTCATTCCCTCTCCTGTGCTGATTCACAAGGGCAAATGAGGAAGGATTTGCCACCTTTACAGTTTCACTTTTCAAAGTAGAACTTTTGAGAATAAAAAGTTAATAATCCTCTACCCCCAAATGAATAGTTGAAGTTAAGAGACACTAGTCGCTCTTGTGTGTCATTTACATTCATCACTCTGTCAGAGTGACTAATTTGCATTCAAATGTTTGTGGTCTTTTGGAAGGAGTGGATATTTTAATGCTGGTTGTCTTATTTATTGATATCATGTTCATGATTTTTAGTCATGGGTAAAAAGATTGACTAAGTGGCACCATAAGACTGGACATACAATCACTTCAAAGTAGTAAGATAATTAACTGATTAATGAGTGGTGCTTTGTATGCTTTACCATTTAAGAAAACCAAAGTGGATACTTGAGTGCTGTCTCCATATCTTCAGCTCTTGTTTCTGTTTGCCTGTCTGTATTGGCTGCATCATAAAGGTAGTATCTATGGCCAGAGAAAGGTACTCTTAAGCTGTTTAAAACTCAGCAGAACTTCTCTATTTATGGAAAATCGGCCTAGTTGATAACATTGCAGTTGTGAAGCCAAGAATGGCCATGTGGCAAATTGTGATGGCCTGAGATCAGATAAGAGCTGAATGTTCCTGTTCGCTTGTAATGAAAAGTGAATGAATGAAATTAAGAACTGTTTGCAATTACTTTAATGCTCCAAGATAATTATGCTCTCTGTTTTCATTTTAAGGTATGTGTTAATATCAAACCTTTAATAAATCACTGTCAGAATTAAAAGCTTTTCAAAATGTGAAAGTATTTTCATTGGCTATTTTTAACAGAACAACAAATTTTCATTTAAAAGTTATTGCTTCCTTGTAACCAAACAACAACAAAAAATTGTATTGATATGTTTACCTTTCAGTTCAGTGATGATTGCCATTAGGAGCATTATTTAAAAGAGAAAAATACAGTGAAGAAAGTCTGAGGCAATTTTGCAAAATTGTTCTAGGGAACCGAAATATACTGAAAACCTGTTGAAACGTCTTCTAAAGTAATCTCTGTGCAAAATAGTTATCATAAATGTCAGCTTCCTTAAAATCAGTAGATATGAAAAGCTAATTTCCACAGACATTTACAAAAGAAATAGGTCTAGAAGTCATGCATGGATGGGCAAAAAAGTCTTAATAATTTTTCTCTTGTTGTGAGATGGGAGATTGCTGGAAAAATTCATCTTATTTGTTGTTCATACACATTAAGTGCACAGTTCGAATTAGATGATCCTCTGTTTCCTAAATGCTGTGTAAGGCCTTACAACTCAGCGTGTTTCCAGAGAAATAGCTCATGAGCTTGTTGATCATACATACAAATTTATTCCTAATTTTATCTACTGTGTTTTTTTTATCATGGAAATATTGCCCTCCCTTTCCTACACCTTTTTCTTCTTAGCCTCATGAAAGATTTTGCCAGTGCTTTCAGTGGAGCAATAACGTACCTTGAATACTTCTAAGAGGAGTACGGAAAACCTACTGCCTTCACTATGGCCAAAAGTTTACCTACTTTTTCACCCTTGACACCTATCTCTGGACACTGGACATGTAACATTCATGGAATATGTGGGGCAAAAAGGAAGTCCTGAATCAGCCTCACATCAACCTGAAATTAGCAGGAATTCTGTAACCTATCACAGTTTCACTTCAGGTGGTTTGCCATTTTTTTCTGCCATAACACCAGTTATGCTGCTGCTGTGTTTGTTGTCGGTAATCTCAGGAGGGATATTTGCTGCTCATGTTAAGAATGAGGAGAGGAAGTGTATAGCTGAAGACATATAAAGGCCCAGCATTAAGTCCTTATTGACTGTTAATAGTTACACAGGTACTGTAATTGTTTTATAGAGACAACAGATATTAATACAACCAGGTTGTTGAGTACATGTTGAATAATATCTAGCTTGTTAATTTATGTGGAATTTTATGCTGTTGTCTGGTTGCATGTTTTTGGTTGACTGGTGGTTATTTATTATTTGCGTATAGGAGGCAACATAGACATGGTAAGTAACAACTACAGATTCAAATAATATATTATTTAGATGTATCCTGCTATGTATAGTACAGTGTAAACATATAAATTTGCTTTTCTTTTTAAGATGGTACAAATGCATCTAGAATAGTATTCCCCTATTCCTCTCAAATGACGTTTAACATTGACTTATTTCATGACTTTTCAAGCAACATAATTTCTTTCTGCTTCAGTTTTACCATTTTAGTACAGGAAATTGTATTTTATTGTCTTTACTGTTTAAAACTGATTTGAAATATTTAAAGAAACTTCATGCAAAGAGGAAGTGTTAATGTATTTACAGATTTTAATCTGCCAGTCTTACAGCCAGATAAATATAGTTGTCTAGCACTTAAAATAATCAAGCAATTAAAAATTGTTCCTTGGGAATGTGCCCCTTTAGCAAGAAATCAGGTTAGCAGGGTTTACAAGATGACTTGTGATTTAGCTCCTAACTCTGTTGGTTCCAGCTATGACAAAAAAGTCTTTGTCATTGCGGTTGCATCAGAAGGCAACAGACTTGTCTTTGCAAAAGGACAGCTAGGAATAAATTCTAATAATTGAAATTATTTGTGTTCCTGTGCTGCTGAAGTTGTCGGCTGACTGGTTTTGCATTGGTGCTGGGCTGTACACAGACTGAGCGGTCCATTTTATCTGCGTAGTATATCTAGATGAATGAATTTCTGTTTGGGAAGGATAGTAAGAGAAGTAGAATAGCGGGTTCTGAGTTTTCATTTCTTGGTTATTACTGCATGCTGGAAGCTAGCTATCTGAAAAATGACAAAGAAGTTATTAAGGATCCTTGCTTTTTCTAGAGCTAACAAGACATCCTACAACACAAGAATTTGAAATACTAAAAACATTTTCCTCCTGACTTAGGAGAAGAAGCTAAAGTCTCAGCTTTCTATAAGCCAAACCTGTCAGGTTTTATTTATTTTTTTTTTTTTTAAATCCATACTTTAAAATGGGAACTTTCTTGGAATGGAAAAATGGAAAACATTGAAAAGGGGTTGCTTAAGACTTAAACAATTTTAGCCACAAGAAATAGTTTTTCTAAAGAGCCCACCCCTTTGACATTGAAAAAGTCCTGAGGAAGTTCTACTGTTATTTCCTGCCAGCTATGTTCCTGACAAAAGAAAGATATATTAAATCACCCACAAGTGAGATATATTAAGTCACCCACACAAGAAGGAAAGGTAGTTCCATGTAACTTACTGTGATGAGCAATCCATCACGGTGCAAATAAATGGACCACAGATACCAGTTCATTTTCACAAATTATCAAAATAATTTAAAATGGAATAATAGAATCAAGAACAATTTCTTAATGGGGAGTAAGAGTGCTCAAATGTGTGACAAGTGTTACATCACTGCATGCATTTGACAGAGCCTATTACAGGGTGCTCCTGAGCTTCACAATAAAGGTCAGAAATCGAGTTTATTGTTTAAAAATTTGCTTTCTGGTCTGTGCAGCTGGGGAGAGAGCCTCAATGTTAGAAAACAAGCATATAAGCCAGCAGGAGTTACTGTGTTTTCCATGATCCCAACCACACAGACTCAGCAGTCACCAAGGCCAAAGTACACTGTCAGCTTTGAAGGCACAAAGACCAGTGTTCCTGCTGTGCACCTTGCTCTTTTGCTTCCCACACAGCATCCTCCTCTTTTTGCCATAGGAATGGAAGATCTCAGTGGAGATGCTCTTGGTTTACTTCTTTCTCCTGATAGGGAAGAGCACTGCTGCTTCCCTGCACTGCACCGTGGAGGCAAGGGTGCAGACCACAGTGGAAAATGGGCAGAACTGTTGCAGCAGGGGGCAGGAAGTCAGAAGATGCAGGCCAGTGAGTCTGGTGTCTAAGGAACAGAGCAGAAACCCAGGACTGCATGTAGATGGCACAAAGAAATTACTTACAAGGTCCTCCCTTATTGGCAGAAAGCAGACATAGACATTGTCAAGACTTGTGTAGTGGAGTCAAGCTTATAAGAAAGCACTGAGAATATTAAAAAGGAAAGAAAAAGAAGAGGAAAAGGAAATTAGTATTGAACTACAGAATCACAGAATCACACAGAATGACCTGAGCTGGAAGGGACCCACAAGGATCATTGAGTCCAACTCCTATCCGTGCATAGGACAAGTCCAAAATTTACACCATGTGTCTGAGTGCATTGTCCAAATGCTTCTTGAATATTATTAGGCTTAGTGCCATGCCTACCTCCCTGCTACGCCACCCTCTGAGTTAAGAACCTTTTCCTAATATAGGAACTAAACCTCCCCTGGCGCATCTTCCTGCCATTCCCTTGAGCCTCACCTTCCCATACACACACTGTGTAAGGTAATATTTTTTATTATAAGGTAAGTTAGTGCTTGAATGTAGGAGCAGGCATGTGGGTTTGATGGGTATTTGATGAGTGTTTCTTGTTGGAATAATGTAATGCCTATGAAGGTTTTGAGTTGTTGTCAAGAATTTGGTTTCTTTGTATACTGGAGAAACCCAGACATGGGATATTTGCAGCAGACAATTCAACCACAGCCTTTCCTGAAATATTTACATTTTGGAGGATTTTGACAAAGTGCTTTGAAAATAAAAAAGCTATTCTTAAAACAGAATATATATATATATATATATTTATGGACCTACAGAAGAGTCTGTAAACTTTTGTACTACAACAGCTATAGATGTAGTTTTGATATACAAACTATACCAGCAAGGTATATGCATTTCAGTTATTTCAATACACCCATTTGAATCTCAATGTAGCTATCTCCTTTTATGCATTGCATTGCCACAAACTACTTAGGAGTTAGCCATTTAATACCGCTACACTTCTGACTTAGGCTGTGAAAATGTAAGAAGCTTGTGAAAAATATTGAGAGGGTGGCCAATGATTAGATTGTTTTTTTCTTTCTTTTCTGAGACAAATACCAGGTTAGTATGTGCATATGAGGGTCTCCTGGATATCAGCATCCCATGTGATTGTCTGATGCCAAAATTTTTGCCCTTTAAGCTTTTGTAATCAACTGTGAGACAGCTAAAATGTGGAAGTACTTTATCGACCTACAGACTACTGTAGACTCTGTGTTTTTTCTTGCAAATTTTGAACTTACTTACTATGGAAGGAAAGGCTTGCAGTTCTTAAACAAAATAAGAATTTAGCAAGACGCACACCTGTTGCCTCAAACTACTTTTATTCCTAGAACAGGGAGCATTTTCTGAATAGAGAAAAGGCACTGTGATAAACCTGCCCACAAATTGTTTGTATACATAAATTCCACCTTCTGCTTTTCTTCTCACCCCTCTACTCTCTCCTAATTTTTCTAATTGCTTTCATCAACAATCATTTCAAGTTGAATTCCCATCGCTTCCGTACACTTCAGAGAAAAAAAAGTTCTCTACTCGCTTGTTTTCTGAATAGTAGTATTTTTGTGTTCCTACTATCTGAATTCTAGAAGTGAGTGTTCTTAAACAATTTTATTAAGTCCTTTCATACTTATAAAGGGATTAATTCAGTAGAACAAATGAGAATTCTGTGTTAATGAAAGGTGGAGGTGGAGTGACTCATCTCTTTTGGTTTTGTGCCTGGGGTCAAATATGGTTTTACAGAAATACTTAGGCCTTCCACATTACATACGTCTTTTTAGAATGTTGATATATACTCTAAAAAAATTATCATGAGTTCTAAAATGACAAGCCCAAATATATAGTTACAATGGTCAGCATTTGTGGATGGACCCCAGCTGCTTGGTTGGTCTGGACTGGAAGTATGTAGCAAGTATGGTTGTGTTACAAAGAACATCGTGTTGTTCAAGCAGTATCTGGGAGGCTAATCTTGATTTTGTGTCATGCTTACATGGAAGCTTCCGGCAGGCAATGTGTCCCCAAAGTCTGGACCATTTAAGGGCCAGTAACTGAGTCTGTTGTTCCAGAGAATGAGTGGAAAATCAGTCATAGTAGGAATTCAGTCTTCTAGGACCATTGCTGGAAGTAAATAGGAGAATGCAGCTTGTCTAACTTTTTCTTCTCTAGGTCTTAAAAATACATTTCCTCATGTTTAAAATGAGAAAAAAAACCCAAAGCAAACCAAAACAAGGATGTACATCTTTTTCCATGTTTTGGTCATAGCTCTTTTCTCCATCTGCAAGCAGTGGTGTCCTGTTGAACTACTGAGCAGGTACCACTTAGCAGTGGTTGTCCTGGGCCCTGTCAGACTAAAACAAAAGTAATATATACAGGAGTTAGATTGTCTAGCATAGTGGTTAATTTCATGTGACATAGCTGAGATTTAGGACACTGTTTATAAATTACCTCTGCAATGGGTTAAATGAGTTCTCTAAGTTAGTCACAATTAGCAAAACCCTCCTTTTATTACGAGAGTTGGTGTGCCATGTTTAATCCAACCAGTCACCCGGTTGATTTTGGATTTAGTCTGATAGAACTACACTTTTTTTGATGATGCTTAAGCCTGTTATTTCTAATCATTAATGATTCTATGAAAAATTTTAAAAAAGCACCTGAAGAACTTTATACAGAGACAGCTATATTAAAATGGATTGTATATGAGGCAGAAGAAAAATTTATAAGGCAGTCGATGAGCTACAAAACACTTGTTATTATAGCAGGCTAGAGTTACAACAATTTTAGAGAAATACTAAAACTAAGAATAAAGTGAACATCAAATACCTTTTGAAAATGCATTTTAGTAGAGCCAAGATAAATTGATAGAGTAATAAATTCAAGCTAGCATGCTTACTAGAAAATTCTAACTGAGAAACAGAGGACCACCTACATCTTACGAAAGGGAAAGACTTGTGAGCATCCCTTTACAGGGTAGAACTGCAACAGACTCCTGAACAGTGAGTGACTTGGGAAGATAGAAGCTGAAGTAAAGCTTTTTACTGAGAGAAAGAAAAACATTTCCAGGCACTAGTTTAAAGGCTCCATATTAGCTTTTTTTATTGAAGCCATTACATGTTTTTGGAAAGAGCATCCATTTGGATTATTTGGGAACAGAAAATAGGACCTTCCTCAAAGAACATAAGTTATTTCATGTGGAATGAGTGATGAGCTCTTGTGGAAGAAGCAGCATTTTGTAGGGAAAGTATGTCTTAACTCCTCAGCAATGTGAGTTTTGAAGGGCTTTGATGTTCTAAATTAGGCTATTTGAATTAAGTCTATCCAGGATGAGGTGTGTGTCAAGACATTGTCTTAATTCTCTGTGGTAATCTTAACTAGATGGTAAGAGTGACCTGTCTTAAATTGCTTTGTAAAAGAATCCACCACATGTATACTTTATCCATTTACATTTATACTTGTGTTTTAAAAGACGACATTCTAATTAATTTCTGCTGGAAAGTCACTGCTTAATAGCTGAAAAGTTTGAAAGCAGAAATTTTCTTCCAATTTTATTTATGTAAAGCAGAACAGAAAGAAAAAAGTTATTGAAGTGAGAGAGGGAAATAACAATTTAGTCCTGTATATAATACATCTATTCTGTATCAAATCATAATTGTTCTTCTGAGAAGTAGCCTCAGTTTAATATTCTTGGGTCCTTTTTTTATAAAAGATAAGGTCAAATCTATAATACAGTGTTTGTGGAATGTTATTCTGGCACATCTCTAGAGCCTGCCTGTTTAGTCCACACCATCAAACTTAGGCATCAATCTTTGCTGAATTTCTGTGCTCAGTTTATTACTGGTCAAGATAGAAACTGTCTGTAGTCTCTGTACTCAAAAATTGACTCCTGATGTGTGGGTAGATGTAGTGAGAGATGTAGAAGGCTAGGAATAAGAGGAGTAAATAAAATATCATTTCATGAATGATAATTTACAATATTCTGTATGAGTCACGAGGTATAGCTACAGATAATGATTTGTTTTAAAAATTGTAATGTCATTTGCAATTTAGCAAGGGAATCACTGAACTGAAATGCCTTTTTTCATTGTGAGCTATCCAATCAAGACATAATTTATAAAAAAATATTAAACAGAAAGAAGAAGGGAGACTGTACAGATCACAATCATAAATTCTTAAGTTTTGCGTAACTTACAGTAAGCATATAAACAGGCAGAATATGTAGCGAAAATTAAAATGGGATTTATTAGTTGTAATATTTGCAGTAGATGTCTTCAGTCAATGGAAAGCCTTCTTTAGTCAGCATGTCTGTCAAATAAAAAGGAGATAATAGCCCTTTGTCTCAGTCTAATAAAGATTTGCGTCAGTTGGAACTATCCTTTCCATTATTTTGAGAAGGAAAATGTTGTTCTTGCTGACATAATCTAAAATAATGATTTTTTTTTTACTTGGAATCTAACTAAATCACTGCACTACATATATACCTCAGTATTTCCATAGGAAATATGTCTCAGCAGCTATTAAAAACAAATCTAGATTTTATGATTATGAGTAAACAGTCTGAAACTATTAATTGACTACAAATGAGACAGCACCCTATTACATCAGAGAAAAACAAGCAAAAAAAGCGACCCCCCCCACTCCCCATCATTTAGTTGGGTCCTCTGCTGCTGCACTCGAGGTGATGGGAGTCCTGTGCCTTCTCCTGCCACTGCCAAGCGCTGAGGGTCAGCAAGTGGGTACCTAGTGGAGCTGCAACCTACTGGACTGCAGAGTTTGAGATTCCCAAACGGCTCTCATCCAGTCCTGCACTGTGTGCCCTTGTATCAAAGACAGACTCCCTCTGTGGCTGTGTTAGAGGCTTTGTTAATTGTGTCTGAAATCTAACAACATGTGGGTGCACCCTCTAGGATCTGGGGTTTCACCTTGGATTTACAAAGCTATTTTCTCTCTATCTGCAAGGTTCTTCTCAACAATTTCCAGCTGAAGGTGTTTATTAACAGTGTCAAGCCTCACATTGATGGGCACAAATTGGCCTTTAAAATAACAATCCATAACTGCAAAATAAGCTTTTTTTTTTTTTTTCTTTAAACAAATTTCTGTATAATACAACAGATTGAGTGTATTTAGCATTTTGCAAAATGGAAAGGATGTGGTAAGAATTAAAAGTACAAGAAAAAGGGAACAGTGTTACATACATGCTCTTTCTTGTGATATTAGTATCTTGGATATAATTAGGATAATATATAGCTATAGCACAACAAAAAGAGCGAGACAGCCTGAGGTTAAGCTCTTTAAATTGCTCAAGTGTTCAGTTTATATTCCTCCTTACCTGCTTAAGTAATACCACAAAAAGAAAAACCTGCCAAAATGGGCACTGACAGTTACTTTAGCAGAAAGTAGAATCACATTTTATGCATTGGGGAATTATTTGACATCAGCATATGAAAAAGTCAGTATGGAAAATGAATACTAGTGGATGCAAACTAGTCAGTTTTATTTCGTTAACACAGACTGTGTTTTGAAACAAAGTATGTCAAAATTACTACCAAAAAAAATGCTACTTAAGAGAAGAAACCCAGAAATGTAAATGAGTGATATAGTTAAGCAGTGAGAAACAAGAAAACGTGTTAGTGTGAGGTAATATATAGTTCAAGGACATTGTTACCTAGGAAGCATGCTATCTTGCAATACCAAAACCTTTAAAGAGTCTTATTGTGCTTAATGAAACTACAATCTGCATAGAGAGAAGGATAAAGAATTAGTTACACAAGGCAGATGCAAGCAGTCCTTAGCTGAAATGTTTAAGACAGTCCCTATTAACACCAAAGTACTACATTTCTAAGAAGAAAATGAGTTATGGGAGAGCAGAACTTTAAATGAGTGCTATATAATATGTCTATTCATTTGCAACACATGTTAACTCTAGAAGAACCGGTAAGCATTATTTAAGAAAAATGTTTTTTAAGTTGTCCTATCAGATAATGGCAGTCAGCAAAAAAATATATCATATGTATAGGCTGTAATAAATACCATTGTTTCATGCTTTGTAACCCAAATGGGCAAATTTACTTTTAAATGCTTTCAAGCTACTGTTTAAAAGAACACTACCTAACAAGCCTCTTAAAATCCCATTCCTTTAAGAAAGACATATGATAAAGTGTGATAGACTAAAACCAAGCGGAATGCTGAGGTTGATAAAAAGTGCACCAAACCCAAAAGCCATTTATCTTACGCCCAGCCATCAATGCAAATGCTATGAAGAGTTTTCATATGAAATAAGATCAAGAACAAGCCTGATAGGCTTAGAAGCGTTGCCTGAATTCAGCATGTTAAACAGTGACCTTTAACTGTATGCTTCCTGTATCTTACGTGGCTTTTATAAATACACAGACTGAGACTGATTCATTATTAAAGAAGTACTTGCAATAGCTAGTACAGCACTCTAAAATTCAATAAGTTATTAAGAAAAAGTCTTGCCCATATGAAGTTACATGAAAATTTGCCTGTCATTCTTAAATTACATTTATTTAATATTTTTAATATAGTGCTCCTCTTCTAAATGCGCCAAAAAAAAAAAAAAAGGAAAAAAGGGTTAAAAAAGGAAAGGAAAAGCACTTTCAGGCTTTCTAGTATTGTTTAAGGCATATTAGTATAACCTAAGCTTGATAAGTGGTACTTGGAATTAAGCCTCTTGAATATTCATGATTGACTTGGCTGCTTTCTCTTTGAGGCAGCAGGATATCCATTTGGCCTCTCTGGTCAACACTTCCATAGCTACAAAGTAAGAAATGTCTTCATCAGGATAGTACTAGTGGAGGTAACATTGCTAGAGTTCTTTCACATACAGTTGTGCAAATAAACTATTTTCTCCAATTCTTTGCTGTGTGCGTCCAAAGTTTTATATCTTTAGGAGAGACACTCACTTTAAGCGGCGCATCTTCTGGGACAAACTGACTATCATTGTTTCCTTTGTTGAACAGCTTTTCTTATAAGTGATCATTCTCTAACAACCCATATCCCTTGTGCCGAGCATGGGTAACTAGGCTTGGACAGATGACTGCCTCAATCGAAACCAAGGAAACAGCAATTCCTTCAAGCAGAATGTCCTTTAATAGACCATTGTCCTACTTGTTTGTACATACCCACTTTTCTTTCTTCTTGCATTGTTTTCAGTATAGCCACCTAATTGGCATCTAAGACACTCCCTGTCTGATGCCCCAGAGACCCATCCTCACTGGGCTTCCCTGAGCACAGGGAGGAGGGAGCACAGTGCTAGATAGTTCTGTTTAGTGCGTGTATGGCTTCAGTTACAAGCATTCATATAGGTTTCCTTGTGAAGGCATAAATTGTGCCATAAGCAAAGCAGATTTTTTTTTTTTTTTTTGATGAAGGGAGGTGATATCATCACATTTCTAATACCTCCAATAAAGTAAATATGTTTCATGTAAAAGTAGCCTGAATGCTGCTTCCTTATAGATGGTGAGAGTTGTGATGATATACATTCAGGAGCACGGCTGCTTCAGGTCATGTAACACAGGAAGCTGCTTGAGAGGCATTCAGAACATCTTGCTGATCAATATGAAAATTTGCAGTCTCATTTTTGTATATTCATTTAACCTGTTTGGGATAGAAAAGATGCAACTGAGGGTAAAAATATACAGTACTGCATAGTGAAGTTCTTTTTGTGATTGAAGTAAAATACCTCTAGATGGTTGTCCTTCCAGTTCAATTTTGCATGCATACTGATCTTAGAAAGAACAAAGAAATAGATTTTAAGTTTCTTAAGCAAGTTTGAATCACAATTTGTTTACTGTGGGTCTCAGCAGATGTTATAATTGAGCAGAATTAGAGACATATTTCAGTATTTTGGTTAACCACTTCCTGAAAATGTGTTGATTCAAAATATTTGAAACATTTTTGGTGGCCATAGTAGAGTTACTTTGGATTTTCCCCTTGCAACTAAGACAGAGAATGGTTTTATATTATTCCGTTTGATTTCACAGTCAATAAATGGAAGTTACTTTTAAGTGTAGCACCAGAGTGAAAAATATACTTCATATGAAAGCTTAAATGGGCACGAGTCAAAACTGCTAAAACACTATGTTCAATCTTACTGTTATTTTGATGGAGAATATCTGTTAAGTCTTCTAGAGAGTTCCCAAATGTTTCCGTCCCCACTGTGCATATCTCACTGTCTGAAAATCAATATAGTAGTTACAGGAGCTGTGATTTTACAAATATATTTTCCAAATGGTATTTGCTATATAAAATTGCGAAGTGTGTTAGCTTTCAAGGCTCGCTCATTTTCTTTACTACATGGTAAGAGGGGAGATGACTCATCATCAATAGAGACGCATGATACAAGCTAAGAAAAGCTAACAGTGCTATAGTTGTAGTGTTTATATTGCATCATAAGAATATATTTGAATTAAGTTCAGTTTAAAATGGAAGCAGCATGTTATTAAATATATACGGTGGAATAAAAATTTTGACTCATTCTGATAGAGCTAATCATTGTCAATGTAACACCTTAAGAGAAAAAGGCAGATGAGATTGTCCTTTATTGTCTTTTTATTTTGTCTTTTGTGTCTGAAACTATCAATTTACTTTCCCTGAGTGCTGAGTGTAGCAGATCCTATGGCACAGTCCTCTGGTCTCATCGAGGAGATGAGACCATCGTAGCATAATGAAGCACATCCATCTTAATTTTGTTCAAGCCTTGTATGTCTGCTTAATTTAGAAGAATTATCTTTTAAGATCTTTTCTGATGCTTTATGTGGCAAATTAGGTTTCTGCTGGGAAATATTTCCACAATCACACTGTTTCATGAGGATTTTTTTTATGTTATCATTATCTGGAAGTACTGAAATACTGCATTTTTTTTTTTATTGTTATACTTCTGTTAGAAACTGTCTTATGAGTCAGAAAGATGAAGATGAAAGATGCTGTTTATTTTATATTAAAAAAAGGCTTTGCCCCTCTTGAATTAAACATTTTGATAGCATTAAAGGAAAATATTTTAGATTTTTTCAGTTTGTGCAAAGCTTTGTTTGGTGTTGGGGTTCCACTTCACAACACAATGAAGTTTGACAACCTTAGGATTTACTGCAGGGTAGAAACTGAAGTGTTCTGTTGTGATTCAGGAAGCATAATTTTGAGGATATTCTTTTGGCCAGGGAATGGTAGAGAATAACAGAGAAGTCAGAGGTTATATTGAGCAACCATAGAATATGATCAACACAGAAAATCTTCATTATCCAGTGAAATTGTCACATCAGAAATGCTGATTGTAGGGTCCTCAGCAGAGGGACTCGCTGTTCAAATGTGTTTGAATAGCAATTACTATAACTTGTTTCCATACTAAAATTACTGAATGATTTTTGCAGTGGCAGGGCAGCTTCTGCCTCTGACAGATCTTCTGCCTTTCCTGATACATTTGGCTTGGTGATCATCATCTTTACCAAGATTAGAGTACAGCAAGTTTAGGGTGCCAGCTTTACTTTTTAATCTGTTGATTAGTTTATTTTAGCTCTTTTTGAGATTTAAGAAGGTTCAACAAGAATATGTTTTTCCCACACCTCTGCGTGCCCTCTTCCTCCCAACTGTGGGATGACACTGCATTTATACAGCACAACTTCTGAGCCAACTGACAAATCTTTATTTTATACAGGGTTGTAACATGGGATTTGTGTCTGCTTTCACCTTCCACTAGTAAACAGCAGTCTTGGAACTGGATAATTATTTGCTTTATATTTCTTTACTGATACTATCTTTATTTTCCCAAGAGAGGATATAATATCCATTCCCAAATCTGCAGTTGATGGTTTAGGAAGATTTGGTGGCCATCAACAATTTCACATGAAATATGTAAGGGTCTTAAAATATTTTGTGAGAGACCAGAATACAAATAAATTATTGTGTGCAGAGTCTGAGAAGAAGAGGAGCAGACCTGGTTTGGATAGGTATGTGAATGGTTGTGTATATGCATTTCCTCACCCAGGATTTTTTACATCTTGCTACTATTTATTCTTACTCTTGACAATGTAAGCAGCAAAGACACTACGGGTGCTAAAAGTAGTATTCACGTCACTGCATACTCCTAGGCAATGGTATGAACTTAATTTTTCTCTAAATCTTGTGAAAAAGAAAAAAAAAATATCATGAGCTACAGCCTTACACTCATAAAAAGCTTCTGTACTCATGAGTCTCAGTTATAAAAGACCCATCCTGTGTTCACAGTAAGACACCATCGGTTCTCAGCTGTTTCATCCAAATACAATAAAACTTTGAAATGTACATTAAAATAACATGAAGAATAGAATCCAGACTCTAAGACATGTAGTATTATTTATTACTGTAATACCTACAGGTTGATCTTTTCAAAATGCTTTTCTGCTCTGTAGCCCCCCAAATCCACAGCACAGTTTGGGGAACTGTTATCTTTACAATAAATACAAGCCCTGTGACCTATCAGAGGTCATATCACGGGCTAGTGGTCCAGCATTGTTCAGGATAATGTTGTCTTTGTTATTCTTCTACCTGATAATGGGTGGCTGGAAATTGCTATCTCCTCCTTTTTCACATAAACTTCTAAGTGCTTCCTGTGAGCCAGCGGATTAGTGTATCAAACAGTACTCTGGACATAATGAATGTGAGGGTAGAGATGCTAGATGACAAGAAGTTTTTGCAGAGGTCATTACTTTGTCCAGGCTCCAGGAGACATTCTTAAAATGAAGATATTAGTGGTGGCTCTATGGTCATTGCCAGAAGCTGACACTGATGTAAAGCAAAATACTTTGCTTCTAAGACACATTTATTTAGTATGGTACCAAGTTCCTTGTAAAAGCAGAAAGACTGCTTTTGAATTCTTATAAAAATGTCATAGACCAAAAGCCAATTCTAGCTAGAGGGCTGGAATTAATATCTCACAAATGCTCATGTGATTATGTCTGGGGAAACAAAGCAGCAAAGGAATGAACTTGGAAAACTAAAGTGTAAGGGGATTCATTGTCTCTGAGATATTGCTGAGTTCACTGTGATTGCCATACAATGGCTGGCATGTATATACTCACATATATGAGCCTATAGTGTACTTCAGTTTTAGTCAGAAATATGGTACTTATTATGGATTGCATTTTAAATGGTGTCTCATGTCCATGTAAGTTTTTAATAAATCTCCATTGATGAATTAATCATATAAGAGAATTTAATTTGTCAGCAAGACTTACATTTCAATGAATCTTTGGGAATTATCCTGAAGAGCTAATAGATTTTGCCTTTATTGTGAAAAAGTGCATACGTAAAGCACTAAGATGAGAAAAGCCATGAGTTTTTTATTTCTTTAAGAATGGACTGACTCGCATCTGCCTCAGACAATCGTACAGCACGGTTATTGATATTTACAATAAATTAACTCCTAATGTCTGAATAGTCATGAATTGCTGCAAATGAAAAGTATGCTGAATTTAGAGGAAGTGATGAGATGGAGCAAAGACCAGGTTTATTTCTAACACCGTTCATTCCAGACTGTATGATCTAAGTGATTTTTATTATGCCAAGCAATTGAGCATAATAAAGTCTTGGAACAATCTCATATTTTGGTAAAAGATTAATGGGATTAGATTTTCAGTCAGACTGATGCTCTGAAGTATATGTTCTTACAATCTGAATAACTTCATTTCTTTTCCTTTTTGAAAATGTAGCCCTGCAGCAGATCTTTGAAGTGTAAACTCTGAGACATAGTATTAAAATAATCATGGATCTGGAGGAAAAAAGCACAAAAACATCCAGCACAGCTTGATCAAAAATAGAAATTCATTTATTCATTTGAACTTTCTGTGGTCTATTGAATATTAAAACATTTCATATTTCAAATAGAAAAAAAGAAGCCTTGAGCAAATTTCTGATCATAGTCAATGACATTTCTGGTGTAACACTTGAATATTAGGATTAAGAATGAAATTTTCTACTCAGCTTCAGCAAACTTTCTTGTATCATGTATTTTCTACTTATTGCTATTAGCTGAAAAATAGCTAATCTGTGCTGGAGGCCATGGAATAGTGGGACCTATGTGTTAAAAAAAAAACCCACCGAGATGACTACTTTCGTCAAATAAATCCTTTCTATTCTGCAATTCCTTTGCAGTTTTTCATAAAATTCATGTCTCGGGGCTTTGTGTTATAGCCTGTGCCCCCACACTTGGTGATATCTCTGAAGGTAAGTATTTTGTGCCACTACCATGCTGTAGAATTTCTTTTATTTATTTGAGGTTTCCAGCTGTAGCTGTAGCTGTGAGAATGGCTGGCCAATGAACAAATTCTTGGGGAACTTCTGGATTCTTTATATCCAATCTTACAATTTTTATCAGGCATTTCTGCAGAGCTTTACATCATGATGTTGCATTTAGCATCAGTAAATCTTTCCGAAGTGTATTTTAGTCAAAATAAATAAATTAAATAGCTTGGCTTCTTCAGAAAATCTGTGATGATCAAAAGGGTTTTTTTGGGCACCAGTTTTCAGAGTCTTAACTGTAGAGAACAGTAAGAGCATGAATTGCTGAAAGAGTGTTTTGAAATAGCAGCAGAGGAAAAATCCATTTTCAAACCAGCTGTAAAAATTAACTATTATTGTGTTGGAACACTTTTTGTGGCAGGAAACATATTGTCATTGTTGCTGGGCAAGTGTCAAAACTGTAATTCAGCATATCTCCACTGACTTTCTCCCTGGAATCAAAATCACAAGTCATTTCACATATCATTTATGTATTTATTCCCATTACCCCTGAATTAGGACTTCAGGATTTTTCTCTGAAAATCTCTGAGAATGTGAAGTGCCTAGCAAAAATTACATTGCTGCCTCACTTCCTTCCACTGCCATCTGTGTGTGGGTGTCTTTGAGGGGCAGTATGGCAGGAATGAGAAGAACCATTTCAGAAGGAAAATATCATATTTCTTAGAGATATTGAAGTGCAAATATAAAAAAAATAAATAACTACTTGAAGAAATAGTGAAATGATGACTTTCACAAAGCCTTTTTGTTGAACTTGGAGGCTCTTTTTGCACACTATTCTCAAACTGAGGATGTAAAAAAAAGAAAAAAGAAACTAAAAATGTTTGTTGTGGCAGAAAGAATCTGAGGCAGTTTTTACTGTGTTGCAACCATTACCAAAGTACAACTTGCAGACACTTACTGAAATGTGTATGAGAGAACGTTTAATTAGTAGTGATGTGCAACTTTGTGAAAACTAAGAGGGCAGAAGCTGCATTATGTGGTGACAATGCCATATAAAGTTAATAAGGATGCTCTGGATAGTGCAACTGCTACTTTGATGAATATTTTTTTTCTAGCTTGGCTTTCTTTTCAAAACATGGTAATTGTGAAATCTGCAGAAACACTGTGAGTAGCATCTAAAGCTAGATACAATGTGCGTTTGCATGTGTTCTTAAAAAAAATCCCAAACTGAATAATATGTTTTTACTTATTAAGCAGGTATAAACTGAGGTAATTGAGATTTATGCAAATCATAAGATTAGATGACTTCAGAATTTATGCCATGAATACCTGTTATACTTGAGAAGGGTTATAAAATTATCTACAGTGTTTGCTCTTATATACAAACACTGTATTAAACAATGTTATCTATTCCCCGCTGGCTCCACCCCAACAGCATTTCTAATTGGCACCCCTTTAGCTCTGAGTTGTTGCTTGCCATGTTCCGTTCGAATACTCCAGCAAATGGTCTTAGTATAGTCCTATCACAAGCTTATCATTTTTACTTCTCCAAAGGAAGAAAGCTATTCAAATGACCTAGGAAGTGCTTCATTTAGAAATTTCAGCCAATGCTGAATTACTGAAAAAAAAAAAAAAAAAAAGTTCCATTTCAGTAATCACATGCAAATACATAGGATAAAGGAAAAAAAAAAACCCTGTGTCTTAGTGATGCCTTCCCTTGAGGAGCCCTCCATTATAAAACTAACAATCAATAGTTCTGTTAATCTGAAACTTACTTTCTAATTAAGAAAGAAGACTTAGGAGGTGATCAGTGAAAATCTGTGGTGTTTCCTCATCAGTGAACTCCAAAAAATTGTGCTTGTCAGTTGTGCTTGGTTTTCTGTACTACGTTGTGTAGTGAAACATCTAGTAGACTTAAAGAAAGCCAGATGAACTATTTAGGGAAAGTAGCATTTTGTCCCCCAGAAATTTTTAGTCAGTTTTCCTGAAGTAATCCTGGATAAATTTTCAGAGTGAGTGTTCAAGACAGGTAGGCAACGGTGATGTTATTGTTGTCCTTTTGCATGTTATTTCTGGAACTGGAGCACAAACTTGTGATAGGAATCACATATCTATTTCCTTCTTGGCTTTTCGTGAGGCAGGCTGCTCTTGCGTTCACACGCTGCTGTGTGCTGCACCAGGATGCACTTGCCAATGCTGTTCTTTCTGTAAACCAACCTTCACTGCAGTAGATGGACGCTCCAAATGTTCAATTCCCCACATAGGTGTCCTACAGGGTAGCAAATAGTATATTTTCTCCTGTTACCTCCAAAACTATTTAGCACAAAAGCGTTACAGCTCTATCAAAAGGAATTATATTATTATTATCTTCTTTTACCATTATTTAAGATTTCTGATGGGCAGGAAATCAAGTAGGTCTCACTGATAAGCATCCTGGGCTCCTTGTCCATCTCGGACATTAGGAGTTTTGCTTGGAGTACACATGTAGTATTTTAAAATGTTGCAATTTTTTATTGCTATTTAGGGATGAAGATTTCTGATAAATTAATGTTCTTCAGGGTGACCTTACTGTTTTCAGATTTTTATTTCTATTTTCTGCTTTTTTTTCCCCAGAAATACTTTATACAAAGAAGAATTTTGTAAGATTTTATTGTCAGGGGAATGTATAAAATATTCTTTTCTTTATCCATGTCACCTCAACACTATTATTTTATTACAGTCAAATAAAATCACATGGCTTTACCTAATTTTTCAAGAAAAGTGTATTTTTTTTTTTTTTTTAAACCAAACAGAAGGGCTGGGCTGGCTTTTCATGCCACTTAGTTTTTCTACACAGCATCACTCCTGTCTTGCAAATGTTTAACATGAAACAATGTTCTTCAGCAAGATGCTAAATTCTTGTGCTTATTATAATAGCCTTGGGATTACAGGGGTCCCATCTGTAGTTACTGGTATATTGCCAATTATATGCTGCTAGTGTCATCTGTAAAACGGTCACTTGTGGTTATTGAAAAGATCTAAGTCGAGGATGTCTTTCGAGAAGCTTTAGAGATGTTGCTGGAATGAAGCAGCGGTTACTTTTGCTGGAGAAGACAGAGGCCTATGTGGATTGGCACTTTAAGGACAAAAAGTGGGCATGGATACACAGCCATGATTAATAATCCTTTTAGTCTTTTATGAATCGGATTTCTGTTCTGAAGCTTGGTTATGAGACAGAATGTGACTGCAGACTTTACATTACAGAATTTGTTGGTCAGCATTGTTGAGTGATTTCATGTATGGATGGAAGTGGAAGAAATATTTCATATCCTGTATTAGCTCTTTCACAATATGAAAGGAGATTAATTTTCCTCTCTGAAGCAGAGATTCAGTAATTTAACAATATCAAATAGCATGTTCTTCTTCACAGTGCTATGCTAACCAGAAGTGAGCATCCTTTATGCCCTTGTAGACTTGAGTATTTTTGAGGATTTCTTACAGCATAGAATGAAAGGATCTAACTCAAGAGCAATAGGATGATACTTTTGAGGGCTTTATTTCTGCAAATTCTCGTGTCCACCTGCACTTGAAAAAAAATAGTATGTTGCAGCTCGTATTCTTTTAAAACTAGAAAACTGTAGTTACTTTTGTGGTTGAGTAGTTTCATTAAAATATGTCATATTCTTTTTAGAGTTATTATTAGTCAGATGAGACTTATAAATCTGCAACTGGTACCAGATTCCTGAGTTGTAAGGGGACTAAAAAAAATGTGTTTCACCTAAAACTGTAATATAGTCAAAAAACTTTATGTATTTTTTTCATCATTACATTTTAAAAGCAAGTGGTAAAAAGTGGAGATACGAATTTCTTTAATCTAACTGCACTTCAATTGATGATGTCTTTCTTTTAAAATCAACTCATTTGAATAGTAAAGGTCAGTAGGTTAAATATGTGAATGTAATAAGCAATGTATTCAGATTATCACAGTTTCAGCTCTGTTGCCACACATTGTAAACAATTATACCAGATTACATCTATAAATTTGTCTTACATTAATCTGAAAGAATAGAGAAAAAAAAGAGAACATGTTAAATAAAAATACAAAGTGGAAAGCATTTAAATTAGTATGAAATAAATCCAAATTTGGTTACACATCTTCTTTCTTTCTTTTCCTTACACACATACATCCCTCCCTTTTTACTATCTAAACATTTGTTATCAGCTGACTTCTGAAACTAAGAACTGGGCAATCAAAACACCTCTCAATACATTTTCTGTTAGACTGAAATCCAATGCAGTTTAGTACTAAATAGGACCATAATTTACAGGGAAGTAACTCCTTGTTTTTCCAAGCACTATTACAACCGCAGCCTCAGGTAGGATTTCCTACGCCCTTCTATTTTTCACCTTAGAGTGCACAGCACTGTCAGGGCACAAACCTTCTTCTTGCTCAGCTGTAATACACATAAGGAAAAAAAAAAGCTGAATAGTCTAGTATTGGTCCAAATATGTTTTCCTATAAATATATCAAACGATAGTATAGCCACTGCTTTTCTTCAGTCTGCCCTTTTGGCCTGCAATGTGGAGTACTTCATTTCTTTCAGATGTGTGCAGAATTCATACACAAACTATGCTTCACAGAGAAAGAAAAGACATTGTAAAATATCCACACTGATATTAGAGAATGTGGTGTGCCATGTTTTGTTGCTGTGAAAACTTGTGGGAGAATGATGATCACCTTGTCCCATTCACCAGTGAAAGCCCTTCTCGCAGTGTCCAACTCTCTACTACAGAGCAGTTTTTGTGAGAAAACAGCTAGTGCTGAGAACCTAACACACCACCCTCCTTTTTAATCTTCTTACTCATCTGACCTAGTTTCTATCCAATATCTGAATCAGTTGTGAAATAAAATTGTACTTCATATATTTTTCAGACGCTCAT
This sequence comes from Cuculus canorus, assembly GCF_017976375.1. Classification (NCBI taxonomy): domain Eukaryota; kingdom Metazoa; phylum Chordata; class Aves; order Cuculiformes; family Cuculidae; genus Cuculus; species Cuculus canorus. The sequence continues at coordinate 65,134,506 of NC_071403.1, read as the reverse complement.
GATCAAGGATTTTGAAGTGTGTATCAGCTAAATTTCTAATATTCTAATATAATATTTCTAAATAGCTAAATTTCCTGATATATCGTCATAAAGTAATGTGACAAAGCAATGGTGCTGAAGACACAGAAATAGAAATGACACAGTTCCCTCCTCTCTCAATGAAAAAACTCAAATGTTTAAATTTTAAAATGTTTCTTTATTAATTTAGTAACAGTTTTGTTGTCTTAAATGTACAAACCAACACTTTCTGGAGTAGTGTTTATTATGTTTTCCCTACTATGAGTTGCCATGCATAAAATTCTCCAGGTTCTCAAGTGCTGGTGAAGTACTGAAGGTAGCTCAGCTGACCAAAAGACGCCTTCAAGATGATCTGCTGCTGCCTTTTTAGCAAACAAGCACTGATCCAACAGGCCCAGATGACTGGCTTTCACAGTGCAAGACAAATACTGCGATAGTTATGATGATCTTGAGAGTTCAGATGACGAAAGTCTTGATGAAGATGAGTAAGTGCTTGCTGGACTGTCAACAGCAAAACCCTCTGTCTTGGTATCACTAATACAGGGGAGCATCTTGTGTCCCTGTCTTTCTTCATCTGAGTCCTAAAAGTTAAAAAAAGAATAGGTTTTAGGTGCTAAGCCAAGATATTAGCAGAAATATTAGATTATTATTAGATTATTAGATTATGAAATAAGAAATCATTGGATTAAATTTCTTAGCAGTCTCATGTTTTGTTATTCTGATTAATAAACTATATTTTCTTGCAACTAGAATCTTCTTCAGCTAACTGGTTTTGAATTTTTAAAATGATAGAAAATTATGAATTTTGATTTTCTTCTGCAGAATTACTATTGTATCTTTTTGTTTTAAGATCAATGCTTACATGGCTTATTGCATCTATACATAGCAAAAAATGAATTTCAAATTTCCATGAAAATTTTTGTTGTTCAGAATCAACACCATTTTGAAATGCACTCTGTAAAGTCTTGTTTAAAATAAGAGTTTTGTTCTTGAAAGCCATTGTTAGCACTGCTGACCTTCATGACCTTGAACTTAGCGTTGCAGAGTTCAGAAAGTGCACTTTCTCAAAAATACTTTCTTAAGATGCTCTGACAGCTTCAGCAACTGCTATTTTTGGACGATTTCATTTAAAATTAATCACTTGTGAAGTTTTCAGCAAGTGCATTTTACAAAGAACATGCATGATTTATTTTTGTTTGTGCATATAAGTGTAGACATATTTTTGCCTCTTTCTTTTTCTTTTCATATTTTTTCTCTTTCTTGAAAGTTTGGACTTGAGTAAGATCTTGTGAATTTTATTGTGTTTATCTTGTTAGATGCTGTTTTTTTAAGGAATCTCACTGTTGGTTCTCAGACTCGGAGTCTAAAAAAAACTTTTTTGAATGTTTTCTGCTTTAATGTGTTATTGCAAGTGATCACTTTTCCTTGTCCAGTTTTATTTGCTATAGAAATTGGCATGACAACTGAGTGTTCTTCTGGGATTTCAAAATTTAGTTGGCAACTTAACTTCAGTCTTCTGCTTCTTATGGATCTAATAGCCAGCTTGCATTTTAGCTTCCGTATGGAAGTGAAGCAGGGAGACTTGGAGCTCTTAGCTTGATAATCTACTTTGAAAATGTTATTACCGGGGCTTTGTAGTCACACATTGCCATTGACCAGCACATTAACTAGTATACAAAACAGAGTATCCTTCTGACATAGAAAACGTTTTTTATTTCAAATAGTTGAAGTTTTCCTTTCCATGAGAGTCCAATACTGAGGTAGTAGCTTCCATAGAATTTGTACCATCTGACTAGATTATTTCTTTGATATACATCTGGTAATGAGGGAGATTCGGCTTTGAAGGTTAAAGAAGTTTGATTCTATAAGTATCAGTTCTTGTTTACAAATAATGAAATTTATAATCTTTTTCATCCTAATTCTTGTATCATAATTCCTGTAGATATGAAGTGTGTGGTATGAAAAAATACATGAATTTACTTGTCACCAAATTTTCAGAGCACCAAAGGACTCAAAGGAAATATTGCTTTCCTCTAAAGCATTCACCTGTTTCACTGCCACCTTCTTTTCCTGAAATAAGAATTTATAGTAATGGTTTTGGCTTTCAATAACACATTTACCTAAGTAATAAACCTTAGGAAAGGCCATAGGAATGACTGAACAAAATAATTTTGTTGATTAAACACTAGAAGGGGCAGGTGAAAAATATACATCATCTACACATGAAGGTACATTTATGATTCTTTTTAGGGCTAGAGTTTGCCGCAAGACCTTCCAAAATAATCTGAACTGTTAAATTTCTCACTTATAATATGACAAATTACTTGCAACTTTGTTTTACTTGAATAACCTTCACACCAGAAGGAAAGTGTTCATGTTAATATTTGTTCATCTGGGCTTTTGTCACTGAAGTCATGCAGCTGAAATCATCGGAGGGTTTGAATGTGATAGCTGGATTAAAGTGCTGTTCAGACTTTCCAGTGTCAGGGGAATGGCTTCAGTGTCAAATGTGAATAGAGCAGTAATGATCTTTCAGAATCAGACGATGCGATTGTCAAGAAATGTCATTTCCCAATATTATTTATAATAAGCTAGAAAGCAGTGTAACATATGGAGGTGAAATTTCTGATGTGTAGACCACATATGCAAAGATAATGCCAGTGAGGACTGAGGAATATGGTGTATCACTTTAGGAAAGTTTTCAAAAGAAGGAGTGTTTGAAGGTGAGATAAAAAATTAGAAAGTCTTCCCATTGTTTTCCCTGAGAGATTTAAATGAAGTCAAAGTTAAGAATCAGTACTAAAAAATGTCAAGTTGTTTTTCTAATTAGTTTTTGCCACTGACCTTTGATAATTTAGGAAAATATTTAGGGCTGACTAACTTCTCTAGTCTGCTGGAACTGTGCTGTTGAGGTTATGAAGTTTCATCTTATACTAAGCTAAAATTCTTCTGTCGGTGTCAGCCTGATTAAGTTCATATGTATAAATAAAGGAAAAAATGCATAAAATTAGAATATTTTGGAATAGTAATATCTGTCTGAAATATTTTGTGCACATCCAACAGCATGCAAAGGTAAATTGCTTCATTTAAGGAATAATTCCATGTAAATGCTATGAAAATGGTGCCAGTCGAGTTTAATGTCTGTCAAAATTTAGACATGTAACAGTAATGAATATATGTACTCTGGGCGTGGTTGTAAAATTGCAGTTTTCATTGCTATGTAATAAATTTAGTAATGCATACACACATGAAAAGTTACGATATAATCAACTAGGCTTTGTAAAATACATGATAAAGCTATATGGTAAGTGTAATAAAATGAAAGCTACAAAATCATCTTCTTTTCAATTGAGAAATTAAGGAAAAATAAATTTTTTTTCTCTGAAATACTTTTTTAAAATGTCTTATTCATTGTCTTAGTAAGAGCAAAGGCAATTATACACTATTGGAAGTACGGGAAGAAAACTGAATGAAGAAAGTGACGGGGAAATATCCTCCACATTCTAATGTTATCTATTATTGTCCATTCATGAGATGTAATTCTTTTAGATTTGGTTTATATTTGTGTAGATTCTGTAGATTTTTAGTATCTTTTTAAATTTAAGGTTTATAAAATAATTATGTTATTATGTCTTCTGAGAAATGGGTGGGCAAATTAAATAATGTTTCTGCAAGGAAGTATTGCATGACATATCTTTCTATTACATTACTCATATGAACTGGAAGCATGATGCAATCATCATGAAAAAATGGAGAACACGCAGATACCCCCCCGACCTCCCTACCCCTGAATGCTTCAGTATATTTTTCCCTTCAGTGTTTCAGTATATTTTCCTATTAAGCAAATTTCGTTGTTTAAGGTTGCTTAAATCATGAATGTGTTTTGTCTTTTTGTCTGCAGAACTGCTTCGTAATTTGTTTGCTATTTCATGCTTACGGTAGGTGTAGTCCAGCTGTAGCTTTCAGTCTGAAAAATAAGACTGACTTCAGCTTGTGACTTGGCACATAGAATGCTAAGTGTGATACAAAGGGCATGCAAGGAGCAGAGGGGGTTAAGAACTAGAAGGTGGAGTTGGAAGGATATTCAGTGTGAAAGACGGCAGGAAATCTGGTATCAAAACTGTTAAGAAATGAGCAATAACATGACACTTCAAAATAAGGGCAGGAAATTAAATAGAAAACAATGGATAAGCAGTAAATGAAGGGATACAGAAGAAGGGAGACCAGAGTGGTAAGGAAAGAGCTATAGTACCAGGGGAGAAATGAATTCTGTCAAGAGCTTGGCCAAAAGGCAGTACACTGGTGGTACAAATTTGGGTAACTGAATATGTTTTTACTAGTAGCCAGCAGAATTGGTTGAAATTCACTACAGCAGAAGTGATAGTTAAAGGTAATAAAATCAGAAGGCAAAGTTGAACACAAACTGCAGCTCCTAAGAGGAGCTCATATTGCCATATATTAGTCCCAAGGAAGTTTTTAAACCTCCAGCATGGCCTGCAGCGTATACTCCATATACTGCATAATCACAATTTGTGTTGAATTTACACTTTCTAGGCTTCATTTGTAAACTAATTTGGAAGGTGGGGAAAGCTTAGTATTTACTTAATAAACTGTTTGTGTAAATTTTGCGGTAATGTAGTTTTTTTTAATGCAGGCTATTATCATATCCTTAATGCACTTCTACACTTTATGACTCTTGGCCTAAAGAAAGAAGTGAGTGGTATGTTTCTTCGCTAAAAGAAAATTGAAAAAATAGGAAACTAAAAATAAAATGGTCAATTTTTTTCTAAACCAAACTGAGCAAAAACTGTAGGTGGAACAATACAGTAGAACAATATTAATTGGCCTAGGGAACTGAAGAATAGGAAGAGAAATCTTATTGATCTCAAAATGCCTGTTGTTTTGTTCCTAGGTTCTGACATTGTTCAATGGTTAACGAAGAACTTATCTATTGAAGACCCAGGTAATTTCTCTTTTTTTCATGTCTGCAAATTCTAGTCCAAATTATTGGACCTGACTCTTGTCTTCTGTTGCAGTGGGGGTGGCCAGGCAGCATATGACCCGTATAATTTCAAGAGCAAAACAGACCTCCAAACCTTAGAAACTTTTGCAAAGAACCTGAGGATTTTGTTTATCCATTTTATTGGAGCAGGTACCAGGAAACATGATAATGGCCAAGAACGAAAATAATAGCTGCTTTAATTAGTAGAAAACAAGCTTACGTTTTAGTCCACAAGAGATTTACTCAGTGTCAAGATAAACGGTTTGAAAAATGTACTGTTTTCTTAACAGAATTTTTCAGTATATAGAAAGTAAATCGAATTAAGAAATATGCTCTTGTACTTTTATTGAGAGCTGCATTTCTATTTTCAAATTTGGAAACTTTTATAGCATCTTAAATGGAAATTGAACTGTAAATAAAAAAATCAGTATGGTGAATGTGAGGAAAAAGTTCATTGCTCATACAGCTGGGTTGGAACGTGGAAGTAAAGCTTTGCCACAGGTTTCTTTTGTGGCCAGCAGCAAACACAGTTTTGTGTTATCTGATATTTATTTCCATGATTTACAGGGATCTTTTTACATGATCTGAAAGAAAATTTCCAGAAAGGAATGACTTCTACTAGAAAATGTTGAATGACAGAAATAAAATATTCTGTCGAAGTTCCTATTATATTTTGGTTGGGGGAAAGATAATCTCCCCTCTTTAAAGTATGAGCAAAAAGATTTATTTTCCCTCTTTCCATTTTAAACTTTTGGGAGAGGAATTTATGTTTCATTTTGTTTGGGTTTTTTTAATTTAAAAAATGTGTTTTCCTGTCGTATTTGAAATGAAAGTGCAATCATTGTGGAATTCCAGCACAAAATCACTATGCTTAAAATTGTGATTTTAATAACGAGGAACTATTAATATTATAAATAAACTATTTGATATTTGGAAGCAGCCAGCTCACAATTTATCGGTATGTTACAGGAAGGAGATCATAAATTGCTTCCAGTTTTATTTAAATTTACACAGAGTGTTGTATGTTTGCTTCCTGAAGATAAAGTGGAGGTTGCAAGAGACCTATCTATGTGTGATATTGTATTTCTCAGTTGTCAGACACAAAACACTCACCTATCTATATTTGTTGGAAAATTGCCATTCGATGTTTATTTCATACAGAAGCTTAACCTTTATTTGTCAAACCAGAACTGCAATATTGGGATAGGCTGTAATTCAGATTATCTGGCTACTCTGAAATTTGGTATTGAAGAAAGAGTAAACTAAATGGAAAGCATGGTTCCCTATGTTTATATACAATTAAAATTAAACAAACACATAAATTACTAACATAGGTAATCAAACCACCACAGTTAATTTAATATAAATAAATAAACCCCCAGTTTTCTGGGACAGGTTCTCCAAATCTTCACTGCAAAAAGGGCTCCCATGGCAACTGTGGATCTGGATGATGATAATAGGACAATTGGTGATGTATCTTTCTTAATTACTATCATTCTTTTGTAGTAATGATTAGATGCATTGCCTTCAGTGCTGTTGTTAATTTGTTGTTAATCACTACAAATTATTTGTTACTTTTCTTGTTGTAATAACTTGATTTCACAGAGTGTTTGGGAGTTTGGGCTTTTATGCTGATTGCACTTTGTGCTTAGCACTCTGTGGTAAAACAAACATGCAAATTGTGATTTATGGGGTAAGTAGACAGGTTCACAGATTCATAGAACAGGTTAGAAGGGACCTCGAAAGACCTACTATAGAGTAAAAAAGGGTCACATGTTGTAGTACAGATTTTTTCCTTTGTTTTGCATAACCGATACAAATCTGATATCATTTAAGTGGAAATGAAATTATGGCTAGCAGGACAACAAAAGACAGAAGAAGGTCTGGCAGCGACATTTGCTTTCACTGTGTTAGTAAGTGTGAAGCTATTATCTGGAAACAGCAATTTCAAGTGAAAAATAGTTACAAGTATAAATTGCTATTAAAAAAAAACCTAACCCCTCCCCCCCCAAAAAAAAAAAAACCTGCACAATTTTTATAAATGGAAAATCATTTTCTGTGGAAAATTTGAAAGATTTTGGCTTGCTGCAGTAAATCTCCATCAAGAAAATAAGCTGGAGATGATGGCTGGATTCTGCTAAATTATACCAGATTTAAAGTTATTTCAGTGGAGCAGAGTACAGCTTGTGCCCAGAATAGATCTAGACAATGTACAGTTGTTGTTATATTATTTGCTTTTCAATATGTACTTAAAAAATGTTATGTTTCTCTTTACAACTCATCGGTACAATTTTAAGGAACAGAAATAATCTAAGTTATTTTTAATGTGGAAGTTTAATTGAGTCCTAAAAATAAACCTGAACTCTGCCTCAAAAGAAGCAATTAACTGAGTTTACAGAATTGTAAGGGCTTGTGATTTGGCACTTAGACATGTTTGTTGAATTGACCGTTACAGGGCAAGTGCTGATTCTTTACTGATGGTGCCAATTACTTTTAATGTGGAAAATCTACTCTGTTTTTCTACATTGTGTTTTTCTTTTTTAAGGCAATAATTAGTGCATGAAATGTACTGGACTGACTGCACTAGAGACTGAAGTAAAATGCTTAAAGTAAATGCTTTAAATGTTTAAAGCAAAAAGGGTAAATAAGCTGATCTAGAGGTGTCAGCTGAAATTGCCAAGAGGTTAATTCTGTACTTGGTTCTTGCACTGATTTCTTTGATGCCCTTTGGGCACACATTTGATTTTTCTGTTCCCTAGCATTCCAACATGCTTATTGTAAATTATGTTGTTGTCTCTTTAAGGAGAAAATACAATGTCAGTTTTCAAGTATTTTCATAATGAAATGTGTTATTCACAAATATGTGTTTCATCCTTACATCAGCCTATGAAGAATTTCTATCTAGGTGACTCAGAAAGAGCCTTTAAAAGTTGATAATATGCTTGCTCATCATCTCCTTGTCCCGTTTGGTAGCTTTACACCTGCATGTTGTTTATTTAATTTACTTATATCTGCAAAGTCAATTGAATTTGACTGAAGGCACTTTTTTATTGGGTGGTTACTCCAGCAGAGCCACAGTATTGCACCCAGCTCCAGAATGTCTGGCCTTTACCTTCAGATTGCCCTGGTCCATCTCATTTTGGCAATGTGTTGAAGGAAATATCAGAAATAATGTGACTAGGAGAACTAGTCCTGCTTTACTCTGCATTGGTGAAGTGACATCTCAAATACTGTGTGCAGTTTGGGCCCCTCGGTACAAGAAAGGCATTGAGAAACTGATGTGGGGGAGAGCGACGAAGCTGGTGAAGGGTATAGATCATAAGTATTATAAGGAGCAGATGAGGCAAGTGGGATTGTTTGGAGAAAGGGAGGCCAAGGAGAAACCTTATTGCTCTCTAGAACTAGGAGGGTAGTGAGCTGGGTGTTGGTCTGTTCTTCCAAGCAGCAAGTGATAGGATGAGAGAAAATGGCCTCAAGTTGTGCCAGGGGAGGTTTAAACTAGATTTTAGGAAAAATTACTCCACTGAAGGAGTTATCAAGAATGGAAATAGAGAAGTGGTTGAGTCATCATCCCTGGAGGTACTTAAAAGACACGTAGATGTGGCACATTCTAATTAATGGTTTAGTGGTGGACATGGCAGTGTTCGGTTTGCAGTTGGACTCGATGATCTTAAAAGGTCTTTTCTAACCTAAATGATTCTATGATTATGTGAATTTGCTGCTGCTCTTGGACATCAAGAATTACCCTGAAGTCAACTGTATATGACTAAATCAAACTATGAGTTATAAAACAAGAATGTACCTTGAAATAGACGCTCCAGTGATTTTTAAATTTCAATTCTTGTTATTGATAGTCTTTTCTCCTAACAGCTGTAGCTAATTTTTAACTAGATGCTCACCAGCAGCATTGTGGTCACTGTGGTCACTGATCCTGTGCAATAAAAAGGGAGCACTCAGTAGAACATCTGTTTGTGTTTCGTCCACCTTTCTGTCTTTTGCTTTGTAGTGAAATCTCTCTCCAGCAACTGCTGTATTGATAACAACCTTGATAATACATAGAACTTTCTCTAAAGAGTCATAGGGAAAATATTAAGGGTTGTATTTGAGTTTATGGAAGTGTACTTGAAAAATTGGTCAGCTCTAATTATTTCTGCCCCTTTCTCCATGCATATGCAGTAAGGTAGCAGGGAAGCACAGGAGCCAGACAAGATGTTCTACATGGTTGCCATCTGGGAGACAGCACCAGATAGCTTCAGGCAAAGGGGAGGTTCTTGCACTATTTTCTAATGGAGAAAAGATCCTGTTATGGAAGGAAAGAAAGAAGGGAATGGAAAGGTCATGCTTATGTATGCAGTCTTTGCATTAATCAAAACTTGTGGAAATACAGCAAGAGTAGAATGTATCCCACTTACCAGCTTAACTAAAAAATAGAAAAGAAGCAGATAAAAGTGATTTACACTGCCTGCACACATACCATAACCCTCAAACTAGAAACTGAGGAACACCAAGGCACTTGCTTTTTTCATATGTCTAAAAAGCTTGGGCACATTTTGTTCAGTGAGGCAAACCTCATGAACCTTTGTCAAGTCTAGTGTAAATAACTTTCTAACTTTCTTCTTCTTGGTGAATTTGATCTGAGCTCATCAGGTCCTGTAACATTTAAATGGAATAATGACTTTAATTTCAGACGAACCCCAAGAAAGTAAAATTCAAATCCTACTTGGGAATAGAAAATGTCAAAATCTACAGACACTGCTTTAGTACCAGTGGTATTAATGTTGTGATACTCAAACAAAATAAAAAAATATGGATCAGTTTTCCTTTCGTTATGTGTAGCATGGGTAGCACTTACCTATGTGTCGCAATCAATAGCCTTCTAGCCACTGCTGCAGGTTCAGGATTGTGATGGTAAGTGCAGAGGCTATTGCCCGAAGCCTTTAGATAGATTTTGGAAATGGTAAATAGAGGTGTATTTCCTGAAATTCAGTTGTGACAGGATAAATCAGATTTAATGCTTTTCCACTGAAGCTTTTTCCAGTTTTGTGTACTCTGTTGCCCTGTGTAGACTGCATGTGTTCGGAGTGTCTCCCGAAAGCACAGAGAGCAGCAGGGCCAGGCTGCAGTGATCTTTTATTCTACATATATTCCAGTACTGTTTGAGCAGCCTCATTTCCATGTAGTCAGTCTTCAAGGTGATTAAAATGTTCATAGGTTGGTCAGTTTATTTTCTTGCTTGCAGATAGGTGGTAGGCTACATCAGTGCTCATTTCCAATTGCCTTTCAAGGAGCAGGCATTTCTTCTGGTACGTTTAGCACTTTGGCAGTGGGAGCTGGTTGAAAATGAACAGTTTTTTAGAGTTGAAGTGAAGAAATGGACTTTGTGATCTGGTAGTGATGCAAAGAGTTTGTGGTATCAGCAACAAATCTGCCTTTACATAGGCTGATCGGTCAAACTATCACAACCTCTTTCACCACTCTAAGCATGTCTAAATAAAATTCCTCCTCCTTGGTTGCCTTAAGGTGGCATTATTTTACAAGATACTATATAGTTTATGTTTTTAGCCTAGTAATTAACACAGCATACTTGTAGGTAGCAGAATTTATGTACTAAGCGTTGCAAACTCTGAAAATCCCCTTAGAAATGTATGAAGACAGTATGTTTTCCCACTTATTAAGATATTTATCATACATAATAGGTTATATTAGCCAGGTACAAAATAGGTCTAGTCTAGATACCTAATCCTACTTATCATTAAAGTAATTTTATAAACTTTTGATTTGCCTATACAGTATTAATAAATTCTATCTGTTTAATTTGTAAATTAATGTCCATATTGGAGTAATGGGCAAAGATCACAGTATGGAATTTACCACATTCTAGCATAATTTGCTGGTAGAACAAAATATATGTGTTTCGTAATACTGTTTCTGTGAGCAACCTGTTTGCTCTTGTCTGTACCATGCTAAATGAATATAGCTCTCTTTTGGTTCTAGTTCAGATTTGAGTAACCTGATCTAACAGAAGGTGTCCCTGTGCATGGCAGTGGGGTTCAAACTAGATGATCCTTAAGGTCCCTTCCAACCCAAGCCATTCTATGATCCTATGATTTGACAAGAACTTACATGTCATGCACGTTTCATGTATAACACAGAACTCTATTGATGTTTGGTTATTTTTAGTTAAAAGCAAAACTTCAACTGATTTTTTGAATTTCACTTTTCTTAATACTAGCTATGATGATGTCTTCAAAGCTATTTATTTTCTAATAAGAAATAATTCATACTTTTAAAGTCTCCAAATTCTGCTCAGAATTATTTTCAGTAGTAAGTGTAATACCTTCACATGACATCTGCTTCTTCCTCCTTTGTTTTAATCATTAATGGTGAAATTGCAACCCTGTAGAAGGCAGGAGGTTTTCTGATTAACTCCAAAAGAAACAGAATTTGACTAGGTGCCTTTTAAAATAGGATTAAGTGTAACATCACCTTTAAGCTGTATCTTGGGCTTAAATCCAAAACTAGTTTCTAAAAAGTTTCTGATAGGTTTTAAAACTGAAACAAAACAGCAGTCATAATTTTCTTTGGAAATCAGTAGACAATATGGGCTTTATTTCACTGAGGTATTTGAGAGTGAAGAATAAGGAAGAAGTACTGAACAAAAAACCAAAGTACTGATTAGAAAAATAAGTCTGAAGAAGCCTACTTAGATAAAAAGTAATGCTAAAATACTACCAGATCCTGATAATAGAAGCAGCAAAATTGTTAAGCATTACTTTCTAGTAATTTTATTGGAAAGAGTTTCAGATGCCCTGTTGCAGCAATTGAAGGAAATTGAAGGTGATTAATGACAGCCAACATGACTTTATTAAAGTTAAATTGTGCCTAACAAATTTGGTGGCCTTCTACAATAAGGCTACAACATTGGGTGAGTAAGTGAAAGTAACTGACATCATCTGTGTGGACTTGTGCAAAGCATTCGACAGTGTCCCACATGACATCCTTGTTTCTAAGAGAGGCATGAATTTAATTGATGCACCACTGTATGAATAAGGAATTGGCTGGATGGTCACACTCAAAGATTTGTGGTCAACACCTCAATGTTCAAGTGGAGACCAGTGAAGAGTGGTGTTCCTCGGAGGTTGATATAGGGATCGGTGTTGTTTGGCATCTTTATTGCAGACATGGACAGTGGGATTGAGGGTATACTCGGCAAGTTTGCCAATGACACCAAACTGTGAGGTGCCGTCAACACATTGTAGGGAAGGGATGCCATCCAGAGGGGCCTTGACAGCCTTGAGACATGGGTCTCGGATAACATCATGATATTCAACAAGGCCAAGTGCAATCTCGAGCACAAATGCAGGCTGAACGGAGAATGGATTGAGCGTAGCCCTGAAGAGAAGGGCTTAGGGGTGTTGGTGGATGAGAAGCTCAACATGAGCCAGCAGCTTGCAGCCTGGAAGGCCAGACGTATCAAAAGAAGTGAGACCAGCAAATCAAGGGAGCTGATTCTCTCTCTCTCTACTCTGCTCTTGTGAGATCTCGCAGTACTGCATTAAATTCTGGAGACCTCAGCAGAGGAAGGACGTGGATCTATTAGAGCAAGTCCAGAGGAGGGCCACAAAGATGATCAGAGGTGTTCAAGACCAGAATGAATGAGGCTTTGAGCAACCTGATCCAGTGGAGGGTGTCCCTACCCATGGATAGGGGATTGGAACTGAGTGATCTTTAAGGTCCTTTCCAACCCAAAGCATTATATGATTTTATACGTGTATTTCATACTTTCTGTCACAAAACAAATTAGGCTAAAAGAAGTCTGAATTACACAATTGAAATACTTACCCATGAAGTTACCTTGATGTGCAAAACTTCGTCAAAATGCTATCTGTAAGATGAGCTATTTAAAACTGGTGCTGTGTTCTCCCCAGTGATTCATAAAATCGAGTAAGTTTTATAATTGGTTTTTAGAATTAAATCCCTGATTTGGCAATTTTTCATCCTTGCTCCATATTTTTCTTTCAAGGAACTAGTGTTCCTAAACTGGCCAACTCCTACCAGATGTTGTACCAATCTCTTTTCCTTGATGCCATCACTCAGAATATGGAACTAGTAATCAGCGTAAGGCAAATGTATGTAAGGCCATATTAACTTCTCTCTGATGCATCAGATTTTCAAAACAACTGGCTTTGGATACTAAATCCTGCCTCTTCAAAAACATTATCAGTTCCCCATCTTGTCTGCTTGTATGGTGACTCTCCATGGCAATAGCTACCAGTTTTTGACTATTCAACATGGTCAGAGACTTGTTATGTTGCTGTCTCTGTTAATAACAATAAAACATGTATTAATTTTCTTAACTTAGCTAAGAACAAAAATAAAAATGCAGAATCTTAGAAAAAGTACACTCTTTTAGTGATAAATCTCATAACTTTCAGAAAGAGAGCTCATTAATTAATTGCACAAATTAAATTATAATGACCTTCCTAAGAAAATATTTTATCTCATTTTTTACTAAAGTTGCTAGGAATTTTTGTGCTTTTCTTACTGTTTGACAGGCTTCTTCTGAACCTTTGGGATCTTACCAAGTTTTGGAGGGTTAAGAGGAAGAAAATTTACTAATTCCCAATTCATACTGACTTAATTAATTAAAAGCAGCTAAATAATTGTCTAGAGACTTAATTAGCTTTCTGCTTCCTTGTTTCCCAGAGAACTTTGCAGTATAGTAATGGAAAGCACAAGTAGGTGAAAGATTTTAAATCTTTACAATGTAATTGAATAAAAGTAGCTGAAATCCTGTTTTGTCTTGCCAACAGCTGCAGCAGCAGCTTATAGTACAGTAAACAAAAATGCATTGTTAATTGCATGTATGTAATATTTGATGACTGGTGGGTTACTCTAAGGCCTTCGCTTAATTTTGTTACCAATTGTCCTTAGGAAGATTTTCAGCTTTCCCGTAGCAAGTGTAAAAATAGTGGTGTCTGCCCGTGAGCACAGTGACAGTTCAAGGTAAATTGAACTGCTGAGTAGTTTACTACACAAAGAGCATTTCTTGCCATTTCTTCTTGGATGCATGAATATTCCCTAGGTGGTCTCTCATTTTTCAGTATTCTCTTCCCTCTTTTTCTTCCTTTTTCTTCCTTCATTTCCCAAATTGTACTGCATAGAATATCCTCTTAATTCTCATTTGTTATGGCTGCTGATTGGATCCAATTCACATATTCTTCTCCATTCACATGTTCTCCCTCTAATGTTTGTCCTTTCTTCTAATTTCACTGGTTGCATTCAGGCATCTACTAAAATTCCGCAAATTTTCAGAATTTTCACTGATTGTGTGGCAGAGTGGGTAACAAGACCCGTGTCTGCTGTGGTTTTGTAGCTGTAAGACCACATTTGGCTTTGTAAAACTTGGATCCACAAAGTATGAAATATGTAGAGACAATAGAACCTAGTCTTTATAGGAAAATACTATGATTATATTTATATTTATATTTATATAAAAAAATTACTGTTCTCATTAACACTGAAGTTCAAATTAATTAAAAAAAATCCAAGCCATAAAAAGACTCTATTCACCTCAGTTAGGTATGCAGAAATTATAACAAGTAATTTATGCTTTCTTTTGAAGTCTTGCTTCTTCATTACTGTTGACTTGAAGGTAATACCTTAGATAAACTGGAAATAAATTTGATAGCTTTTAAGCCTACTAGAAAGGTTATGATGAGCTAAAAATATAGAATATTTTCACCTTGAAACTGTGGGATTATTTACATTTTCAAATATAATCACTAGAATGTAATAAACAAAGTAAAAATATAATAAGCAACTACTGTGTCATAGTAACCATGGAATAAGTTAAATGTTTTAGTTAAGATCTTTCAAAAACATAGTAAATTGTTGGGGTTTTTTTTCTGTAGAACATAAGTAAAACCTGTTATTTCTTAAGGTAGCTTCATATATTTGTCACCAAACATGGATATTTGCAAGTAGGCCAGTTTGAGGAAGTTAGGGATGGGAACTCACAGTTTCACAACTAAGTCTGAATTTTAGTAATAGTGAACGCCACTGTAAATGCATAATAAAATTAAATTTACATTCAACTATCTACAGAATTTCAGCTGTAAATTCCCAGGGCTTTAAAGTTTATATAAATGAACTTTAGGAAATATATGCTCTGAAATAATTGAAGCAGATGAAAACTAATGCTTGTAGGAAAAATATCAGAAGTAATTAAACTATCCACAATGTAATAATAATGATGGCTAGCAATAAGCTAGAAGTGAAAAGGTGTATTTATTTTTCTGCATCGTACCTTCAGAAGATATTCTGAAGTGCCAAAACTATGTTCAGGAAGACCAATTAACCAATAAATATTTTGCAATTTCGAGTTTAATATTAAATGACTCTGCACACTAAGGAGATTTAATGAGCAAGCTAAAAATCTTCTATACAGCAAGAAAATACATAGGTAGCAGTGCAATTAGTTTATATCCAATGCATGATCCAAAATACTAGAAACTGAGTGCATTTTGTACAGCATTTGTCAATAAGAACAGATCTGTAGTCAGACCATCTGGACCATGAGCTGTTCCTGGCAGTGGTCGGTCACAAATGCTTAGGAAATAACATGGACTGTAGCAGAAAGGTGGTGTAGTGATCCCTTGCTTCACCTGTCCAGCTCCTGAAAAACTGAACCTTAGGGAATCCTCTGACCTGCAGGTGTTTCCAGTTTCTTATTTAATAGTTTTCTTCCATTGCTTTTACAACACTCCATGACAATAGGTAACACAGATCAATCAAATATTAGAGATGTAGTTTTTTGTTTAGAAAGGTCTGCCCGATAGTCACATTGTTTGACTCCAAGTTCTTCAGTTCTGAAAAGTAGCAAATTATTATTCCTTATTTATTCACCAGTCATGATTTTACATACTTCGATAATGGCTGTCCTCTGATCTGCTTTCTGATTTGTGGTATCTTTTGTTGTTCATCGATCTCTTATAACCCCTATACTCCTTCCTCTGTTTTTTTAATATATAGATATGTAATTTGAGATGAAATCACCATAGATCTGCTTGGAATTTATAATGTGGGTGTGCTATACTGCATACAACCAATGTCTTCTGGTTTGTTTCCAATTTCTTTCTTAATAATCCATTATGTTCTGTTTGAGATTTGAGTGAACGTTCACAGGATCATATATAGTGACTAGCTTTTCTTGAGCAGCAGATCTATCCCAGATCTGCTTAATTCCTTTAGAAAACATTTTGGGGGAATTATGCCAAAGGCCCCCTGGAAATCCAAGATAATATGGTAACCAGATTTTCATGATATTCTGGGCTCAGTAATTCCACATAGGAACACTCATGTAGTTGTGAGACATTGTATCCACCAACAGAAATAACGCTGAGTGTTGCATTTATCTTTATTTTCATTTATTCCTTGTTTATTGTAGTTTCTATCATATTGTCTGTATGGGCATCTGTTGCATTCATCTTTCCCCTTGATATCTTTCTAAAATCTGAAGACATGTTTTCCACCTTCTTTTCCTTTAGTACTGAGGGTGGTTTAAATTTAATATTTCACTTGCCTTAAAACACAAAGTGACTGTTATGTTGACCCAGCTAGATGCTTTTGTTCATTTTACCACTTTATTTTAAAGCCTTGGATAGTTTTTGCCGCTGTTCTTGTCATCACTGCTGTCTCTTCCTTCTACATTTAGATCCTGCCACTAGAGAAGAAATAGGTCATTCACTGAGACCTCTTCTCTTTTTGTGGAAAAAGAAAAGCCTTTTGTGAAAGGATTTCAATTGAGCTATTTTTGCTGGTTGGTATCTGCCAGTATTTCTGTATTTTTAATAGCAGAATTTATCTGGCTGAACTGGCAGTTCTCTACGCTTACCTGTGTAAATCCTTTGCAATGGGGAGAAATCAGCACTCAGTGGGAGGAGGGGTATGACAGTAGGAACACGTAGCAGCATAAAATGGAATGTTGCTATATCTGGAAAGTTTACTCTCTCATCCTTCATTTTGATGTGGACAGTAAAATATAAATTACTTGCCAGTTAAATAAATGAATTATAAATAATAGATGAAACAAGTTCTAAAAGTGATCCTGTTTGTAATAACTGCCTTGGGTTTTTTTTTTGTATATATGCATCCCAGATAACTGCATCGGATCTTGTGGGGAATCACATTTCTATGTGATTCTTTGGAAAGCTACCTCCACACTCTTTGGTTTTACCTTGCCTGACCTTTGATGGTATTTTTCCCTGATATGTGTCTCAATGACACTAATTTACTAAAGCTTTTAACTCCTGCTGGACTTTAAAAGTACAGTATTCTTCCCATTGAAAGAAATATGTTATTTTCGGCATCTTATACTCTCAGTTTACTGGAGGTATGAAAATTGTTAGAGAGGGGATTGTATTCTTTTTGTATGTACGCTGTGTTGCTCTTGTATGAACACTGTATTGAGTGCGGTGAAAGAGGCAGTTATTTTTCTAGCTGCTGCTGTGCATGTTTTTTGTATTACTTGAACTGCCTGGTCATAAGTGGGTGTTCTGTGGTTGTGACAGCAGTGCACCACAATGATACAGAATTAATGGTTGATGTAGTAGCAATTGATATCAAAACAGACTTGGAGCCCAAAAAAAGAGTTGTGATTCATCATAGCCAGGAGTAATCACAGCAAGAGTTTAGTGCTTACCCTCCCCCAACTTCAGAAGGTTCCACATTCGCTGACCCTCTGATTCAACAGTATTATCTTCTGTAGTTCCTTCAGAAATAGATATTTTGTGCACTGAAAAAGCCTCGCTATTTGCTGGCCACAAATCTGAGTGGTACATCATCTACACCAGTTATTCACATGCTCTGGATCTGCCAAGCCTTAAACATGGGTCTTCTCCTACCCATACCCCAGACATATACTTGGCTGTGGCACTGCCTATAGACCCTATGCTTGGAGTATGCTGTTGGAACTGTTCTTGTGTCTGTGATGTCCAAACATGACTGACTGAAAGGGGAGTTGGCAGCTTGTGCTTTGCTTTGCCTCGAGTGTGACAAAGAAAGGGAGAAGCAGCAGTGACCGCTACTGTGGACAGGGAAGCATACCAGCATACAAGGCAGCATGTCTGAGGGAACCACAAAAGTATATTTCCTGGCTGACATTCACTTGTATTCTTGGGTGTTGTGTGCCATAGGGAATGTATCACATCATTCCCCACCGAACACTTTCAATTTGATCACACATCTGCAGGCTGAGATGCTGGAGGAGAAGTAAGTAGGATGATCTGGTGTTGTAGCAGCAACTGGCAAGCAGTGTACAAGACAACCTGAAATGATAGCATCATAATTCTGCTACTGGAAGGAGTAGTCTATGTCCAATATTTTAGACCTTCTACAGATGCTTGAAATTGTGAGACAGAAGTTAATATGAGGGAATTTTCAAAAATACGGTATTTGCAGTAATTTTTTTCGTAAATTTTTAAAAATTTTGTCTTTAGCACATTTGCTCAAAAGGATGAACATATGGTTTTATATATTAGCACAAAGTTTCGTACTGGAGGGGGCAATGAGTAAAGTGTTAGGAAATATGTTCTGAAGACAAGTTCAGAGAGTCATTAGGGAAAAAAAACACACACAGTTTTTTATTTTCTATATTTTGCCCTGAAGAAGCATGGAATCAAAGAGCAAACTAAAAAAGTTGCAGTTTCAGAGGAAGTTGCCAGTGAGAAAAATAAAAACCCATACTTCACTGGAGGCTGGATTTCATCCTTCTATCATTTCGGTTTAAAGAAACAAGAGATATCAGTAATAAAATAGTCAGTGAGTTCTACAAAATTTAAAATGGAAAAGTTCAAGAGTAGTAATAGTGAAATTAGAAGAAATGTTTCATAAATGCTGACTTATGTTGGTGGGTAAAGAGCTGAATTGCACCATTGGAAGGCCTGATTGCTGGTGTAATATCCTTACTTTAAAAATTTGAGGAGAGAGATGACATGAAAACTAAAGGCAATTTTAGGCACATTCAGGCCACTTTTCATGACTCTGTGCTGAACGAACTGGTTATCTAGTGTCTAAATTGTGTCATATTCTCTTCTCCCTGGTAGTTATATCTACCTGATGCTTGCAGCTTGAATGTATTTCTTCCACCCTGTGTAGCTGCATATTTCCAGTATGCCAAACAAACACACCAAATGAATATTTCAGAGATGAAGTCATAGGGCTGCTCAATGCCAGCAAATCACTCCCCATTTGTCTGCCTCATGAGACCTTAAGTTGCAACTCTTTTTTCTTTTTTTCTACATGAAAGCTATGGTGCTCACCTCAGGTCATTACATTCTTAGGTCTCAAGGTAGTGATCTGCCTTGAAAGATACAGTTTTATTAAGAAAATAAAAGCCAAGCTTTAGTAGGAGGTAGCAACAGTTAGTGCGTAATCAGCTGAAATCCAGTGGGAAACAAGCACATAAAATATTTAACAGACAATACTTTAAGTTTTTGAGGGGAGGATTTGTGTATTGCTAGCAGTGTGATGCAACTTGTCTTTCAAAGACTGACTTCTTTTTTCCTCCCATTTGATAATTCGTTTCTTTCTTACTTTATTATATTTTCACTTTTTTCCCCTCCTGTGACTGAAGAAATATCTGTCTTCTTTTATTTTTTTTTCCTTCAAGAAACTGTAGGTCAGCTTCCCCTTTCATTCAGTCTTTCATGGTGGCTCTACTTCTGTTGATGTTGTCTGGATAAAATGTTCCCAGGGTTATGTAGGATATCTAGGTCTGTCCCAATTCACCTACATCCTGTGAGCACATCAGGCAAGACTGGTAGTGTGTCCTTGTTTTGCTAGATGTTTTTGTGAGCAAAGCAGTCGGTGATTCAGTTCTATTTCACTGCCTATAGACTTGGGATATGTATATTAGTGACGCTCTAAGTTACAGATAAGCTCAGACTTTAAGGGTGGATGTTACCATTCCTTTGGCAGATAAGAATTCACAGCACATTTCTGATAGGTTTTTCCTCTTACCCAAGTGATATTTCTACCAGTGCCTCTGTCCTGCTGATGGCATCAGAAGCCACTGTCTAGCACAAAGCACAAGCAAAATCCTATCTGCTGTGGTCGCAGATAACTTGATTTGTGATGGGTATATTGGAATCAAGCATGAATCTCATTTTAACTGTGTGTGGGTAAATAGTGCCTCTTCATCAACTACTTTGCCCCCTGGGAAATGACTCTAACTGAGTGCTGCTCCCTTTGCACTTCTGGTCCTTCAGATGGGACAAGAGAGAGAGGTTTATAGTGATGTGGGTGTTCAAGAATTTTCTAACTGTTTTATTTTCCCCCCTTTAAGTGCCACAGTCAGCCCCAGAGTGTCTCTCCTACGCTTTGTGTGAGCATGAGAAGCAAGTTGTATTTTATTACTTTAACTTAAAGTTAATCTTTTGCAGCTTGTGTTCACACTGGCAATGAAATGACAGCAGGAGTGAGGTGAGAGTAAGTGATAATGTCTTGGCATTCGACACTTAACATGAATGTGTGCTTGTGAAGTTCTGACTCATTAATTCTTTTTTCCAGGCAGCCGTGTGGCTTAGCAATGCACTTCAGTATTGTGATAGATTTTTAGATTAGACAAATAACCCAGAATAGCAAACGCTTTATTATTATTTCATGGAAAGGGAGGTTTTCTTATAACATTTTTGTAATAAGAAGTACATGAAAAACTTGCAGGCTTGGGTATTTCACTGTTGGTTACATCATATAGCAATCTTAAGGACACAAAATGCCCCAAGCCACATTCCTTGTAGAAAATCTTTCTCCAGGACTGAACTACTCAAAAGGACATAAAACAGACTCTGAAAAACACTTTTAAAATGGAGCAGTATTGGGAAACGCTCTGTTTTCCTTTCCTCAGTCCCTCGGAGATTACAGCAAGCCATTTTAGATGTTGTGAGACTGTAACTATAATGGTATAATACTGTAAAGGTTTTTATGGACTTCAGGATAAACAGCTGTAGAGACCATGTCACCTGAAGCCCTGAGATGCATAAGGAAAAGTGTAATCCACACTAATCACAAAACCGATATCCTTTAGGGGGTTTCAAAGCACAGAAACATTTTTATTCCAAAGAAAAACAAGGAACGTCCAACGTTTTTAATCCCCCCCATGGATGCCATCCTAAGAAACAACTTCGTCCACTGGTATTGTCATGACATTAATCCATGAAATAGTTATTACTGTAAGGAGAAAACTGCCCTATGTTTAAAAAGAAAATAAAAAGAAAATAAAAAGAAAAAGCAACAGCCATGGTATATTTTTTACTCCTTAGATTTCAACAGGTTTGCATTGTCCCAAAGCATTGAAAATGTCTGACTTTCTTGTATAACAAAGTATAATAAAAGTGACTAGCATTTAATCCATCAAGATCACTCTTCTTGTAATGGCACAGCAGATGGCCGGGCAATATTACATCTCAAAAAAATGATTGCTTATCAATCTATGTACATGTTGTTCACTTTTCCCACTCAACTAAATAAAGTTCAATAGCAGAGTGAACCATGATATTTTAAGCTTTTCTGGAACTTTTAGGCCAGCAATAGCATACATATTAAGAAGTAAAACTAAACCCACAGCAGCATTCAAATTTATGTAAAATACTTCATATTCTGTTGAAATGCGACAGGGTCATGCAGATTTATTTCTGTCTTCCACTTGAGGTGTTTCTCTTGCATTAGATATCAAAACTTGCAAAACTGTCCTTTTTTAGCTCTGAAAAAATTAACAGTGTTCTGGGTAAATATTTTTCTTGAATATGCTGTTCCACTTTCAATAGTATCACTACTAGGAAGTATGCCTAGAGCCTCAGTTCAATTAGTTGGTGACTCCAGAGCAAATAGTTGAGAACAGAGGAAGCTGAATTCTACTCTATTCTACCAGCTACAGTTCCATGAGCTTTTTCTCCCTCAGATTTTTGTCTCTGGCTGCAGTTCTTATTCATAGTATAGCAGTAGACTGTGCTTTTAATTATGCCTTCTCGGAGAGTCTACCTGGGTGCAACTGAGAATGTAATTTATATTGCATATTCTTACACACAGCGGCTCTAGATTGGGAAATAATAGTTATGTACATATCACATTTCTGTGTGTACTTGCCATCTAAAAACCAATGTTTTCTTGCTTTTAGTGTATATTCCTCCAATTTTGTGAATTTCTATTCTGAATATATATATACATTACTCTGTCTACCTAGGAACCTTTATATTTAAAAGTATTCTTTCAAGCTTCTTTTGTCTTCTTAGCTAAAGCAAATCATGGAAGTTTTTGATGTTCCTAATCTCTGTCTGCCATTCTTCTAGATGCAATATGCTTCTTTAAGTGAAAATGCCCTAACTGCCCATGGAAAAATAGGTGAGGGATGCAGAAGCTGTCTGAATTGAACTTCTACGCGTTTAGGCATGTAGAACTAGTCTGCTCCTGACTGTATTTCCCTTTTCAAGCTCATGAGTTTTTTTTCCTAAAGCCTATTGTTCTGCTTCACTGGTTTCTTATAGTACTATTTTTTCAGTCTGATTTTATCAAATTGAGATGTATATTGAAGTTTTGCCTGAGTTGTGTCTGTAAAACATTGGATAATTTCTCACTTGGAGATCAGAAATCTGCTGACAGGTTAGTTTTCTTTCTGGGGAGGAGTTCTACTGCTGCTGTGCGGAGAGCTGCAGCATTCTTTCCCTACCAGTGTGATGTGAGGCAAGGTTAAATGTTGTGAATGCTATTCACCAGTTGCAATGTTGTGGACATTATCAACCTGTTTCAGTCTTTTTATTTATAGGCTATCCAATTTCAGTGCAAATGTTACTGATAATGCTTTGATTGTTCAGTTGCCCCATTGTCAGATGTTATCAATTTGGAAGATTTTAGACTTCCAAGTGAACGTCTTTATTCTTATACCATCCTTTTTACTTTTTCTTTTTTTTTTTTAATATATTTTAATAAAGAAGATACTAGTCACATTCCCAAGTGTGAGCTACAGTGGAGAAAATAAGAGATGTAAGAAGTTCATATTAACTCTTGATGACTAGAGGGACAGAGAGATACCTTAACATTGATTTAGTATAGATTCATCCTAGGTGAATGAGAATGCTTGACGTCTTAGTCTCCATTCGTTACTGAAGAAGAAATGTAGAGTACTATTGGGTATGAGTCAGATATTAAATAACATTAATTGGCGTCTGTAGTGGACCAGGTCATTCTTCCAGATTTTTTTGCATAGAGAACTAGTAGTGACTATATACTTGCATATGTGACTCAGTGGTCAGTGAGAGAAATACAAGGTCTGTCTCCTACTGTTACCAAGCTTGCCAGGATTAGAAGCTGCTCTGGCAGGTACTTTCAAATTTCTACTCCAATTGTCTCCATCCCTGTTTTCTGCACCTTGTTCCACTTCTGTTTGACCCACCTACGGTAATATAATTAAAGTTGAGAGGGACCTCAGGGAGACTCTAGTCCAACCCTTTGCTCGAAGTAGAGTCAACTGTGAGGTCAAAGATGTTGCCCAGGACCTTATCTGTTCAGGTCTTGAAACCCCCCAAGGATACAGACAACACAGCCTCTGTGGGTTTTTTTTGTTTTTTAAAATGACGTGCAACTTTATAAAGATATTGACTCCCACATTAGGTAACCTCCTTCTAGGTACTGGAAGGGTGGTGCTGCTGCTAGATACTCCAAGAACCTTCTCTTTTTTTCAGTCCAAGCAAGCCCAGCTTCCCCAGCCTCTCCTTACAGGTCACATTCTCCAGAACCATCTTGGTGACCATCCGCCACTGGACTCACTCAAGTTTGCTGATATCTTTCTGATATTAGAGTGGACATGTAAGTGTCCAATATGGCTTTTTTGTTGATCATTTTCCTTTTCTTATCTCAGATGTTTTCTTGTAGCAGTGTGGTCCAAGTGTAGCACCAGCTTATGTCATATAGCTCATAAAACCTTACGCTCCTTTCCAGGGGTCATCTTTTAAAATTAAAATGCTTCAGTGGTTGTGGACTGATACTAGCAGGTTATGCTAGGAAATTTTTAATGTTACAGCAGAAATTGCTGTGCAGCTATTTTAGGGATATGTACTGGAGTTGTTACAAAGTTGATAAAGAAATATGGTAAAGAGACAGTAGGACTTAAATACTGCAACAAGAGCATGAGTCTAACTAATGATGTTATCTTCCTATAACAACCAGATAATGATGATACTGGGTAAGAGATTTCAGGGACTGATACTGGACAGTGATTCACTGAAAATACAAAAGCACAATAAGCCTGAATGTTACATATTGTAGTTTTGTTCATTTCTAGATTGGATATTAGAAAAAGTCTTTACTGAAAGAGTGGTCAAGCATTGGAACAGGCTTCCTGGGGAAGTGGTGGAGTCTACACCAATGCATGTAGCATGGGCAATAAACAAGAGGAGTGCTGCTATGGATGGCTACAGACTTTTCAGGTGGGATAGGCAAGGAAGGAGAGGTGGTGGGATAGCGCTCTATGTTAGAGAGAGTTTCGACAGCCTAGAACTGATTGGTGGTGATGATACGGTTGAATATCTATGGCTGAAAATTAGATGTGCACCTAATAAGGCAGATATCATGGTGGGAGACTGCTATAGACCACCCAGCCAGGATGATGAGTTATTCTGCAAACAACTGGGAGAAGCCTCATAATTGCTAGCCACTGTCCTTGTGGGAGACTTCAACTTACCACATGTCTGCTGGAAGTATAGTACAGCAGAGAGCAAACGGTCTAGGAGGTTTCTGGAGTGTGTGAAAGACAACTTCCTCACACAATTGATGAGAAAGCAGACTAGAGAAGGTGCCCCGCTGGACCTGCTGTTCATTAACAGAGAAGGACTTGTGGGAGACGCGACAGTTGGAGGACGCCTAGGGCATAGAGATCACAAGATGATAGGATTCTCAGTTCTAGGAGAAGCAAGGTGAGGAGTCAATAGAACAGCCACCTTGGACTTCTGGAGGGCAGACTTTGGTCTACTCAGATGGCTGCTTGATCAATTTCCATGGGAGATAGTCCTTAAGGGCAAAGAAGCTCACGACGGTTTAATGCTCTTTAAGAAGGAATTCCTGGTGACACAAGAGCAAGCCATCCCTGTGTGACAGAAAATGAGCCAGACAGGAAGAAAACCGGCCTGGCTGAGTAAAGCACTCCGGATGGAAATCAGGAAGAAGAGAAATATATACGAACTTTGGAAGAAGGGGCAGGCAACTGAAGAGAACTACAAAGATGAAGTGAGATCTTGCAGAGATAAAATCAGAAGGGCTAAAGATGAATTAGATTGGCCCATTCTGTGGAGGACAAAAATTCCTTCTACAAATGTATCAATAACAAAAGAAGGGTCAGGAAGAATCTCCATCCTTTACTGGATGCAAGAGAAACAATAGTGATAAGGGACAAGGATGAGGCTGATGTGCTTAATGCCTTCTTTGCCTCAGTCTTCAGTAGTAAGGTAAGATATTCCCTGGGTATTCAACCTCACAAGCCAGTAGATGGGAGGAAGGATGGAAGAAAGCTCCCTTGATTCAAGAGGAAATGATTAGAGACCTACTATGCAAATTAGATATTCATAAGTCCGTGGGGCCGGATGAGATTTACCCAAGGGTATTAAGGGAGCTGGCTGTCTTTCAAGGAGCGGCTGCTGGAGTTGTTTAGCCTTGAGAAGAAGAGGCTGAAGGGAGACCTTATTGCTCTCTACGACTACTTAAAAGGAGGTTGTAGAGACGTGGGTGTTGGTGTATTCTCCTAAGTGATAGGACAAGAGGGAATGGCCTTAATCTGCATCAGGGGAAGTTTAGATTGGGCATTAGGAAAAAATTCTTCACAAAAAGGCTTATCAAGCACTGGAACAGGCTGCTGAGAGAAGTGGTTGAGTCACCATCCCTGGAGGGGTTTAAAAGGCAGGTAGATGAGGTGCTTGGGGACATGATTTCGTAGTGGACAGGTACGGTTGGAGCTGATGATCCCAAAGGTCTTTTCCAACCTAATGATGCTATGATTCTAACTATTTTAACATCATTTAATCTGAAAGTATTCTTAAGAGGAAAAGCAGACTCTACAAACAGGGTAAAAATGATAGCTGTTTTCATCTTCAAAACAAGTGAGTGAACACTGCAGTAGCTATCTGCTAATTCTGATGTAAGCAGTTGAACTACAGATGCAAATGGGACATCTAATAGCCATTTGTTAAAGAGAGTAAAGGGTTTTTTTTCTTGTTGCATCATTATATTACATAGAAAAAGACAGATCTTTTATGATGACAGGACCTTAATTGAGAGTCAAGTTCTTATCTGCAGGAGAGAAGATGAATCTGAACAAGAAAACTATACTGTTAAAACAAAGTAATTTTTTTTTTTAATTTATCTTTCTTTTGTTCTTCAAACAGTGGAAGCTCTACATTTGGGAACACTGATGGCAGCACATGGGTATTTCTTTCCAATCTCAGACCATGTTCTAACACTAAAGGATGATGGCACCTTTTATCGATTCCAGGTAAATGTTTTCAATATGTTCTTGACTTTTGGAGATGAAGGCTTATATTAGAGGCCTTACACAAAGTTCAAACTTCAAGCATATTTCATTTCTTATATAACCTGGTAAATGGTGGCAATTTTCCTTAAAACAAATAACAGTAGAAGGATTTTATTTAGAAATTAAGTCAGCAAAGTGTTAAGATGATAGTGACCATTTTGATCCCTGGAAAAATTGTGATAATGCTAGGCATGGAAGTATCTCTCAGGAATTAAATTAATGTTGTATTTTGGAAATATAGTAAATGAAATCAAATTATTTTATTGACTATATCTAACACAGCCTTATTTGGAAAGGGGAAGGTATTTCACTTCTTAATCCAACAGCAGAAATCTGATAATAAAAATACAAAAGGTAATAGTTATATTCTTTCTTATGTGAGGATTTCCTTATTGGAAACAGAACAGTATTGGAACAGTGTGTATTCTTCAAAGAAATCCAGACAGATTTCTACATTGATCTGTCAGTCTGCAACATGCAGATCCTTCAGAACAAGCTGGAAGGATGTGTATGCATACATATAACTATACCTACATGTATGTTATTCAGATACCTACATTTTTTTTTTTTAATGTATTAGATTTCAGACTAAGAGACTGGGGAGCAGGAGTGTTGCTTTTATGATAATGAATAGCCAGCTAGAATTTTGCAGAGCAATAACAGCTATGACTGGTAACAAATATGATTGTGTAGTATCTGATTACATATTCTACAAAAGAAGTTATCTTTCCTTGCCGTGTGCCACCTTTGACAATGGTGATTGTGTTCTATACTGCTTTTCCTATTAGATGGTGTTCCTGGTAGGTGTCACTAACAGCTCCTCCAAGATCTTCCGTATTTGTTTCTTCAAAATGATGTGATGATTACCACTATGAAATTGCTGATTTGAATATGACAATTTTGTAATCGTGCTCTGTTAGTTCTAGCTGTGTTAAATACTTATAGAAAAATAATGTTTGGCAAAACAAAGTAATTTCTCTTCAAGATATGCAAGTCTAAACTTTGTCTTAAACATTGTTTAAATAAGAAGCCATCAAGAATAAAATAAAACTGAGATTGTGGTCTTTAAAATACAGAAGAAAACTGTGATGCAGTGGAGACCAATCATAGCCTCAAACATTTTATTAGATTAATTGCTGTACAATACTTTCATTAATATTTTGGCTTGAGTTCTATAGATGACATAAGGGAAGAGAAAGTTTGGGTCTAAACCAAAATCTTGGAGTGAATATGATTAAATGTGTACAGCTCAGTCTGGCAAGAAAGAGAATTATTATAGCATACATACATACAGTATTACCATATTTTCATATGTATGAAATCCTGTGAGTCATACAATGCAAAAAACCTGTCCTTCAGTGGGACAATTCGTTACATGTGTATATAAGTAATACAAAAAGCAGTCACTCCAAGCCTCCTTTCCTGAATACACAGTTACCTTTGATCCTGGAGAGAGGATTTGAGGGAAAAGTTTCCTTTTCATGATGCTTCATCATCTCAGCATTCAGTATAAAGAGAGGGATGGCACATTGGTGAAGGGTCTTAGTGCAGAGGGAGAGGCATCAATGTGGCTATGAGGTAAGCAGAAAATGGAAAGAAATCATGGAGTGCTTGAGCCTCTAGTTCTTGGTTTGTCTCTGCATGAGCAGCAGCCAGAAGGACAAATATTTGAGGACTTCATTTTACAGAGACTAGAACTTATTTATAGGAGTGCTAGTCATTGAATTCTGCACAGCTGCTGGCCTTCTTCTGTCTCAAATATGGGAAATAAGCGCAACTGCTAGCATGATAATTTGACTGAAGAGAAGTATAGATTAGAGTTAGCTCCACTGTGAACAACTGAGAGTACTGCAGCTACGTTGCTATGGGCTTTCTTCAGACAGGTCTACAGCCTGCATGTTTGGACATGAAGCTTCAGTGAGGGTTAGGCTGTAAAATTATATCAGTCAATTTACCTAAGTTAAGAATTTGACTCTTATTTGACGTGCATGTGAATTAAGATTATTTCCTCGAGTGTTGCTCAGTATGTATCTTGTATGTATGTATATATCAAGTATGTACTTGGTTGCTTGCTGCTCTGTGGTACCTTTTGCATTGCTATTCCTATGCTAACAATGTTAAAACAATGCAATTTTAGCTGTTAATGTATAGCATGAGAAAAAATCCGTAGTGGTATCATACTGTTAACTGGAGTTGTAACAGCAAAAGTTAGTCATTACAGTTCTACGTTCCTCACCAAAATAAGGCTAATATAAAATCTGTTACTGAAGCTGTTAACTTTGAAAATGAAGGCAACATATCCAATGGAGAGGAAAGTTTGATTACAAATGTGTGAAATTTGTACTGGAAGATTTGTTCAGGTGCTTTGGAAATAGAACCCCCTTAATATTGCACAAGAGTCACAAATTTCCTGGTATTTAAGTAGAAAGAGAAACCTATGCACCTGGCAGCACTGAAAAGTTCATAAGTCATCCCTGTAGAGAAATCTCTATCTGCAATACAAAGACCTGACCTACAAAAAACAGGCTAGCTACAATAATGTTCTCCATGCACTTAATTTTTTGTTTTCCAATGGGTGGTGCCTTCCCTTCTGATGGTAAAATTACTTCCAGTTTGTTTTAAACAACCTTCTGTTATGCAGAAATAGCTAAAAGCAGTGGAGCTTGTGCTTCATTTATTCAAATAGCCTTTTACAGGCAAAACTGTAAAATCATTGGTATATCTGCTTTTTTAAATAATATGAACTTGCAAATAAAAAAAATAAAAAAAAAATCAATCTAGATCATTCTTTGACCTACTCAGGTGTAATTAGGTTACTTTCTGTGATAACAATTTAATTACAAGGAGATGGATTTAAATATTAATTGCCTTAATCAGAGAGGAAATTTCTCATTAGTCTCAATAAGGCAAAGCAGAAAATTCAGTGACAGTGATACTTTCTGAACTATCCTGAACAGCTGCATTGCCTTTTCCTGATGCCTTAAGCCTGGGACGAAAGGAGCTGAATCCTGCTAACCACCTTCCTCTCCTCATCCTGTATGAGGGGCCCAAATAAGAAAAGCAAGGTGCATCTTGAAGAGCAGATCTTCCTGAGGCCAGGGATTACTCACTGAGACCTTTCATTCATGTCCATGTGAGTGATAATATATCCAATCTGACAAGGAATGCCTGACTCATCCTCTCCACTGGTAAACTTTTATAATAGTCTCTCAGGGAAAGATATGTTGATTTCTTCTACAAGCTGCATGTGCGTAGTAAGTATGTCAATGTCCATAGTGGAAAATAAAGTTTTCTTATATCACTTGTCTTTAAACAAACTCTTAGGATACTTGAGGCTAGTGACAATCACACTTCCATTTTTTTTTTCTTACTAGATTAATTTGTGATTTAACATAAATTAATTTTCAGAGGTGACATTTAGGTTCTGCTCTTGTTTTGTAACTTGTGAAATGGAAGGCATAAATAGCTGAGAAAAAGTGTGAAAATGGGAACAGTTTCCTGTGAAAGTGTGTATTTGGTGAAAATAGCAGCAAAACTCATGGATTTTGGCAAGAAGGTTTCACCTGTGATGTCTTCTCGCTTTCTCGACGGACCCATTTAACCTCTCTCACCTTGTTTTCCCATGCCTAAACTGGGGGTAATGATATATAAGAATCACTGTAAAGATCTTGGAATATCTTTGCTGCAAAATAATGTAAAACAGGAAATAGTGTGGATCCTGGTGTCTCAGATGGAATTACATTGCTTCCTGCTTTGCCCTGCTCAGCTACCTACCTCTTGGCTCAGTCTTGGGACAGCATCTGGCTGTTCTGAATACAGAGGCTGTGACTGAACATCACAATCCTCCAGCTACTCTCCAGGGCCTTGATAGATCATCTGCCATGCCTTGAGGAAAGGATTTTGTTGAAAGCCAGATTTTAGAAATAAAAATGGAGCAGGTTATCTTATCCAGCATTTGGGAGATTTTCTTTGGCAGTTGCAGATGCAAGGACTAATTTATTGTGTCTTCAGCTCAGGCCCAGCATATTCAGGTTCTGTTTAGGTTTCAGCTCATCCTCTTTCCTGATTAGAACAAAGGAGTCTCAGAGCCAAAATCTTTATCATTTCCAACATCCTCAACCTCTTTTTTAATAATTCTGAGATAACCGTAGAGCAATACTTGCTGGCATCCTTTCTCCAAGGGCTTGGCATTGCTAGACAAGTAATTTTATGGTTTACCAGAAGATCATTTGAGTCAACTGCAATGAATGTAAAACTGAATGCCCGTGAATTCTGCCATATATCATGCAAGGCATTTGACATCCTGTATAACTATTTTTTAGCAAAGTCTTGATTTCTGTTGTTTATAAAGACTCCCTGGAGCCTGTGAGAAGAATAGCAGTAATATGCAAAGAAGTTTTATGAGTGACTTGAATATTCCTCCCTCATCCCAATAATTAGATTTTAAAAGATTTCATGGAGTGGAGGAACCTCAGGAACAACCATTTTTTTCTTATTACTATCAACAAGGGGTTGCTGAAAGATGCTTAATAATTTCCCTCCACAGCAGTACAGTTTAATGCATAGAAATTAATCATGTTTTATAAAAGCTGATGGTAAACACTGATTTTTACAAGTGGCTGTTGCATTAGCTCAGATATTATTATTGATTAGTTTTATGGTAGGGCCAAAGCAGATCTATTTGTTTTATCACAGGATTGCTCACAATGCATAGCAGCAGCTGCTGCCAATTTGGTTAGTGTGGAATATGTGCTGTATTACAATTTTTTTTTCATATAACTTTATTAACTAGTGCATTAAGGATTTCTGTGTTAGACTAACACTATTAGTCTATAATGCAAAAGAACCAGTATGCATTCGTGTGTGCAAAACCAGTTTTCCATCAATGGCACAAAGATCCTCGGAACAGTGTGTTTTGTTCTAACTGCTTAAATGGCTCTATGATCTCATGTGCAGTGCTAGGTAAGCCTTATTTCTCTAGCTGCTGACTGGTACTGGCTGCTTATTCAAATTAAAGATACAATTAAACAAAGTGCCTTAAAAATGTACTGATAAAAACTGGCAACATTATTTCTTCCTAGGCTGATAAACAGTACTTGACTTTCCCCAAACCGTTCTACCACCCACCTTCCTTCCGGCTATAAGTGGGATGTCATGGCAAAATGACAAATGTTCTCTGTTTAATACTTGTTCATAATGAACTGCTTCGCATTTCCTTCTGAGGAAAACTAAAAATTCTTAAGTATGATAATTCTTTCAGCTTTCCTACATTTCACAAAGAAAAAAACCCTTGATATTTCATAATCTTCTCTTTGAAAATGGTAGTGTTGAGGTACAGCATGTTATATACCATGTCCATAACTCTCCTGGGGAAAATCTTCAGTTAGGTAGGGGTTCTAGATCATGAAACAAGTCATGTAGATTGCATAATGTTTGTGCTATAGGAATACATGATATTGCAAGGGATGTTATAATTCTTCTACTGTGTAGTCGGGATATATGAGTTGTAAGAAGTAGTTAAACCAAGCTTTGTTTGAATAGTCCCATTATAAAGAAGGTCATTTATATGGGCAGAGCCTCCTTGCATTGCTGTGGGAGTTTTTTTAACAGACAGATGAGAGCAGGCAGCTTTCTTCTTTGCACACACCTCCTATTCTCATTCCTGACCTCATCCTGTGAGACCAGGGTTCTTCTTATCAGACTTTTCTGTCTTTCTAATCTTTCCTTGTCAAACAAGGCAAAAATTCTTCCTCCAGTCTTCATGGATAGCTTCTCTAGCAAGTTCTTCTAAGGGACTATTAAATATCTGGACTGTGAAATCGTGTGGAGTCTTTTAAAAGAGAAGTGAAAAGATGTAAACTCAGCACATACATTATAGTCATTTGTTACATGATTGAACTAATTGAAATTTGTAACATCTGAAGGACAAAGTAGACTTTAGGAAATCACAGTTTTGGAGTCAAAGATTCCAGGGATTTCTGTCTCAGACCTTGCACAAGCTTGATGTTAATTTGCCTGATTGCAGAGCTTGGGACATTAAATCTGTGCACAGCTAGGAGCCCATGAGACACTGGGGCTGAGGAGGACTGCAGCCGAGTGCAGTGGGGATGCACTCAGAGTATGCCCCTGAAGAATGGACAAAGGTAAAGGGGCTGTTGAGTGCACTCAAGGACCAGCCTGAACAGGCAGCCTTGATACACGTTTGCCCCAAATCGGAATGTATTATTCTGATAACTGAATTCCACTGTCATGGAGGCCTTGTGATGAGGATTCTCCCTGGGTCTTTTCTCAGCCAGGAGTGATGTTGCTTGAGATTTACTTTTGTTGCTTTGATTTATCAAGGGGTATTCCAGTTTCTCCACTGTGCATAAGACATGGTGAAGTAGGTTAAGATCAGAACTTTATGGCTGTTGATACCAAACCATTAGGCAAGAAAATGTGGAATACACCATTGGGAAAATGTCAGTGATTTTAACTGTACACAAGTTATTTTTAATGGGTTTTCTCCAGATAATCACAGCGTTGCAAAAACCCTTTAATCAGAACCTGATTTTTTTATCATGTTTCCTTCTCAGTGTCTAGGCTTTTTAAAGATGTTTCTTGATTTTTATTTTACTTTCTTTCTCTTTAAGTCTTAAATTATGGCCCTTACCACTATTTATCGTGCTGGGTTTTAGGAGAATTTTCGATGTCTCTGCACCCAGACAATGCCATTTCCTGCTTTGAAAGTGAATAATAGTTATCTACTATTTGAATACAACTTTATCAGCTG
The DNA here is from genome assembly GCF_017976375.1 of Cuculus canorus. Classification (NCBI taxonomy): domain Eukaryota; kingdom Metazoa; phylum Chordata; class Aves; order Cuculiformes; family Cuculidae; genus Cuculus; species Cuculus canorus. Next base: position 65,101,140 of record NC_071403.1, on the reverse strand, counting down.
CTGTAGCTGCTTTTTAGCACATATCTTATGGTGATACCATAATTATTCACTTGTTGGTAAGGAAGAAATGTAGAACTTTGCCTTGGTTAAAATTCGTAGCATCTACTGTTTATTTCTCATCTAAAAGGGGATTTACACTGCCAGAGACGTACTATGTTTTTGAAAAATCTGAATTTTAGTTACCTTCAGAAATTGATAGTGTGTTACAATTGTTCAATCTAAACACTAAATCTGGAAAGACTGGAATACAGAAAATTTCAGCTTTTCCCCTTTCCTGAAAAAGCTAATCTTCCCTTTGCTGTAGGTTTCTGAGGCTCCTCTGCCTTAAGTTTTTTTTTTTTTAATTAACTGCCCATGTTTCAAAAGCTAATTGAATGAATTTGTTTGTTGTTTTTCTGTATAATTTGCTCTTCAGATAACTTGCACTCCTTTAGACAGCATGCAGATAATCCAATACTTTTGATAAATCTTGCCAGCTACATACTAGATACTATTGAGAGTTAGAGATAGGGGGAAAAGAGAAGTATCATAGCAAAAAATTTGTTGCAATATTTACACATGCATATCTCTCACAGTGCTGAGGAATCAGGAGTCATTCTTAGTTAGGTGAAGCTTTTTTGTTTTCTACAAATAAACACACTTTACTCACATGAGAAAAATAATAATTCCTTAAGCGTACTGTGCTGAATTTCATCAGGCCTCTAAACTGAAACCTCTGACCTCATATAAATATTTCTCTCCCTGGTTTTCTTTCCTGTATTTTGCCCTGTAGTCTTATCTTCACGTTGAAATTAAGTTTGGGAATGTTTGAAAAGCTGATTGCAGGCAGGCATGAACTTTGTTCTCACTGGGAGCCAGCTGGCCGGAGGCCAGGTCTGACCACATTGCGGTGTTTGAGCTGATGAGTTGTACTTCTCAGCAGGTCCCATTAAATGCATCCAAGCACCATGCAGGCAGGGTCACAGCTTGCAATTCTTGTGCCTGCCCAGTTCAGAGCATCAGCAAGGAAAGCTTGCACCTGTATTTTGTTCCCTAGGCAGAAAGACTGTTATCTGAACACAATCTCCCTCCTTCTGATGAATCAAACAAGGAGGACATTTATAATAATGGTCTTCTGTACTTATCAGTGCTAACAGTTATGTGAACCCCTTTCTCATATTGTAATGTTTGCCTTTTGCTGAGGTTTCTTTTTGGCATCTTATAACACATTTTCGGAACTGTTTATTACGATGTATCATGTGCTTTCCTAATTCATGTTCTATTTTAAATTTTCTGCTTTTACATGCAGAGGCAAGGTGGTGCAGGGAGGCTTGGACTCATCCTTAGTAGCATACACTTCAATTTGTGCTTTTTCCATGATTTCTTTCTCATATTTAGTTGACTGAAAATTGCCAGTGTGTTTACACTGGTCTATCATTTTCTCTCTGAAGGTATTTGGTTGCTTAGTATGGTCTCATTCAATATCTGCAATATCTCTTCTGTCTCCTTGTCCCTCATTTACTTTCCCAAGAGATCTTCTCTGCTTTTCCTCTCAGAGAAAAGCCTGCTGGCCCTCACGTTGCTGTGCTCGTCTTTGCAGATTACCAATCTCATCCTGCAGTCACTTTCTCCCCAAGTACTACGTACCTGCAGAGTCTTGGTCAGATATTCTCTAATGGAACAAAATCTTTTCTATCTATTCCCTCAAAAGTTTCATTTTGCTTTGGAAAGGGAAAAATGTCCTTGGTGTGTTTTCACACTTCTCAGCACTGATCTGAGTCCCTCTGTTAGAAGCGGGTCCTGCCATTGGGACACACCTTTTCATCCTCCAGAAAAGCCTTGTACACCTCTGCCTCCTAGTGAAATAAAAAGACATTTCACAAGATTGAAGATCTTGCCTCCTTTACAATATTCTGTATAACACTCACATTCCCTCATCTACTGATGTGCGAGTCCCGATAGAAGTTTAATGTATTGGTTTAGCTTAATACCGGAACACATAATATCAGATTTATCCTTGATTGATATAATTTATTTGAGTTCATCTCAGAAATATTTCTTGCAGTATTCCTGCTGGCCAAAGGTTAGCTTTTCATTTATTTATGAAACACCAATTCTCTTGCATCATAAGCAAGTAGTCTTGAATATACTGTATTTCCTTATAGCCCGATGTGAAATGAATGCCAAAAGCAATTTTGGGATTTGCTCAAAATCAGAGGATGGAGTTTGTTTTTTTTAATCTCAGTTGTGATGAGTGTGTATGTAATTTGTCAAGAGAAATCCTAAGTATGTATGAGAAGTTTTAATATGCAGCTTGCAGCACATATACCCACAACTGGAAGAATCTTTGTATCTCTGCTTCTGTAAAGGCTCCTCCCCTGCACCTGTCTCCAGTTGTCTACCATAACTGCAACTCTTCCTCCCACTCAGATAAAATCTAAGCCCCAGCCAGTTTCAGCTCAGGAGCTGCCTAAGCAGATATGGGGTTTTTTTGTACTTAGTAACACCTACTGCATCCTTGAACCTGCAAACAGAGGTTAAAGTTACTGTTAGCAGGTAAGTGATGTAGTTCTCTTTTTCTCTTGGGCCCCTCCCAAGCTACACTTCATGCTTTTAAGGAAGGACTGTTCTCCCTCTTTGAGTCTGAAAACTATATTTAAATAATGGTGACTGTATGTGTCATAAAATTTACATTGTTAAATTACTTTTATAGCTTCTTGCTTCTCCAGGATTGGCTGAGTGCTGCCATTCCTCATGTAGGGGTTCCTCTTCCTTCCATTTGTGCTTATACTGGTTACTTTGATTTTAGTGGCACTGTGAAGGAATTGTTGATAGAAGAATGACTTATTGCTGCTCCATTACTGAGCACAAAGCAGCTTAAATGAAACACAACTTAGCCTTTGAAGTGAGCTTGTGACAGTTTCTTTTTTTTTCCATTAACTCATTGCTATTGCTTGATAAATATCAAGTTCTAAATCCCGCTGATTAAAGTTGATGGTTCACTGTTACAATAGAGAGGTTTTTCACAATATATATTTAACCTGCCAGTAGGTCTGAATGTGTCGCTCCTTCACCCCCATTGGCTTCCATATTAACATTAGAACAATTTTGAGATAAGTGGGCAGCAAAAGAGGTTTCTAGTTTTGCAGCCAGGAGATCTTTGAGAGAATCCAGTAAGAAACAGGGAGTAAAGCAGAAGTTTTTCCCAAGGAAGCACTAGTGTTTTGAAATACCGCTCAGACTAGTCCACATGTTTAATATTGGTTACTTCAACTGCTCAAATAATATAGAAACCTCTGTATGTGTGTGTGTATATGTGTGAATGTGTTGTGTATAACATACTATAATCCTTTACATTCAAACAAATAGTTACCGTTTAAAAATAAATTTATTTGTATGAAAAATGTCTTTATGGCCTTCTTCATTTGGCAGAAATTAATTGTTTTAACAATAATTTTAGCACAGTTTCAGTAAGCATAGTATTGAACTAGTTATTGATACTTTTATTGGCTTTCCGTTAAAAAATCACATTTTAAATCACAATCAGTAAAGAATTAGAAAGAAATAAACTTCAACAAATTAAAAGAACTTTAATAATTTCCTGAAAACAGGTAGTGTTCAGTGGCATATTTAAACAAATAAATCCTAGGAAAGAGTATTGAATATTAATATGTACTAATGAAAACACAAGATCAGGAACCGAAAGTACCCTGAAGTATCTTCTGTCTTTTCGCTTTCTAAAACTGATTCTTCAGGACATGTAGGAGGTGTGTTTCTAGGGAAGATAAAAAAGACAGCCTCACTTCCTAACCTTGTGGGCTTTGTTCCCCTAACTTAAAGAATAAAAAGAAAACTTTGTTTTTCCTTTTCCATGCCATTCTATCATTAGTGGAATAAACAAGTGTACAAAAGTGATTTTCTGTTTTGATGCCTATTTCAAAATAGTCATCTTAACAATATAATAGATCTACCAAATTTGTAAATTAACTCTGAAAACCAGTATCAATCCAAGGACTGTATAATGCTGGCATTGTCTAACTTGAGTTCCCTACTTTTTTTGTTTTGTCTACAGACACCCTATTTTTGGCCATCAAATTGCTGGGAGCCGGAAAACACAGACTATGGTCAGTATAGAAATCTTTCCTATTTCTTTTGGTAACTTTGTATTATATGAATGAACATGTCATTGCAGTCTGTCTTGTTTAATCACTTTGCTGTTAAAAACATAATCACGTCATGCAGTTCCTCTGCAAGAATTGCCAATATTGAAATTAATATGCTGTTCCTTTTTCCAAAGTTTTTAAAAAGTTTATTAAAGTCAGATTTGGATTTCATGTGAGGGAAAAAAAGGTCTCAAAACTCGTAAAAAAACCCACCTTGCCATTTACATCTTCTGTTTGCTTACAGTGACAAAGTCTCAGTGAAGAAAGGGACACTTTATTAATGGTTGTGCAATAGTTATTCTCAGATTTACACTCAAAAATGTGCCTAGTTTAGATATTGTATTTCTAATATACACCATGTGGAAAAGTATCTGTTATAGAAACTACTATGGTTCTAATATGACCTGTATTAGAAAATAACTTCTTTATTTGCCTGCTTCTTGGGGTTTTATTCATAAATTATACATTGCAATTACTAGTGTGTGCTTAAACAAGAAAATCTGAACATAATAAGTAGTAAATTATTACAAAATAAATCAAAAAATTATAACCCAAACTAGGCGCTTCTGTGCACCAAATAGTGACTAATTTTTATGGAAAATGGATTCCCTATGAGCAATCTCCTGTTCATTCTAATCTAAACTGTAAGTACTCAACTCATCTGAAGACAAGGTCACTTATTTATGTAACTAAGCATGTATATGATAGCTTACCTGTTCAAAAACTCAAACTTTGAAAGTGTCTCTTTACAGCTTTTTGGAAATTTAAATGTGTGTTCACTTGTAATGGATTCAGTCTTAGCCCTTGGGATCTGAAGTCCGCAGGGGTATATGTGTCAAATAGATGCTTTTTTCATTTCCACAGCAGACACAATTTAATTTCATATATATTGCTAAATAAAACAATTTCAAGCTGAGACACTCAGCAGAGCTGAGTTCCTTCAAGGCAGAGTTTGAAAATGGTGGCAGTTTCCTCATCCTATAGATGAAGAAAAATGTTCATCTAGCCTTAACATACTGAGATTTGAAGATGTCCAGCAAGTAGGTATTGAAAGCTGCAAAGGAGGACTAATTGATAGCATGTCTGACTGATTCGCCTCTCTATATGATTAGTAGCTGAAGGAGAAATTCTTGATTTACCACTTATTACAGTGTTTTTTCTTTCCTTGAAAGTGTTGTTTTTCTCAGAGGGGCACTTCAGTATAGTCTCCTAATATATTAAAGATCAGAGAGTAATTTGCTGTGGTTTTAAGAGATATGGATTTGATCAGTTATAATGTGTATTACATTACATGCAGAATTTTAATAAATAACTATATATTTAACAGATCTGAACTTGAGATCAGACTGAGACAGTTTCTATTAGAGTAAGCCCAAAGGAGGGCCACAAAGATGATCAGAGGGCTAAAGCACCTCACCTGTGAGGACAGTCTGAGAGAGTTGGACTTGAAGGCTCCAGTATTATAGCGGCCTTCCAGTATTTAAAGAGGTCCTCCAGGAAAGGCCATTTTATCAGGGAGTGTAGTGATAGGATGGGGGGTAATGGTTTTAAACTGAAAGAGGGTAGATTTGGAATAAATATTAGGAAGAATTTTTTCAATGTGAGGGCAGTGAGGCACTGGAACAGGTTCCCCAGAGAAGTTGTGGAAGCCTCATCCTTGGAGGTGTTCAAGGCCGAGCTGGATGAGGCTTTGAGCAGCCTGATGTAGTGGAAAGCATCCATGTCCATGGCAGGGAGATTGGAACTAGATGAACTTTAAGGTTCCTTCTAAACCAAACCAATGGGTCCAGCCCTGTTCAGTGTCTTTATCAGTGACCTGGATGAAGGCGTTGAGTGCACCCTCAGCAAGTTTGCGGACGACACTAAGCTGGGAGGAAGTGTGGATCTGCTGGAGGGTAGGGAGACTCTGGAAAGGGATCTAAACAGGCTGGACTGCTGGGCTGAGGCCAATGGCATGAGGTTCAACAAGGCCAAATGCCGGGTCCTGCACTTGGGGCACAACAACCCTATGCAGCGCTACAGACTGGGGGAAGAGTGGCTGGAGAGCTGTACAGAGGAGAAGGACCTGGGGGTAATGGTTGACAGCCGACTGAACATGAGCCAGCAATGTGCCCAGGTGGCCAAGAAGGCCAATGGCATCTTGGCTTGTATCAGAAATGGTGTGACCAGCAGGTCCAGGGAGGTGATTCTCCCTCTGTACTCTCGGCACTGGTGAGACTGCACCTTGAGTACTGTGTTCAGTTCTGGACCCCTCACCACAAGAAGGATGTTGAGGCTCTGGAGCATGTCCAGAGAAGAGCAACAAAGCTGGTGAGGGGGCTGGAGAACAAGTCTTATGAGGAGCGGCTGAGAGAGCTGGGGTTGTTTAGCCTGGAGAAGAGGAGGCTGAGGGGAGACCTTATTACTCTCTACAACTACCTGAAAGGAGGTTGGGGAGAGGAGGGAGCTGGCCTCTTCTCCCAAGTGACTGAGGACAGGACAAGGGGGAATGGCCTGAAGCTCTGCCAGGGGAGGTTCAGGCTGGATATCAGAAAAAAATTCTTCACAGAAAGAGTCATTGGGCACTGGAACAGGCTGCCCAGGGAGGTGGTCAAGTCGCCTTCCCTGGAGGTGTTTAAGGAACGGGTTGATGAAGTGCTTAGGGACATGGTTTAAGGGAGTGTTAGGAATGGTTGGACTCGATGATCCAGTGGGTCCTTTCCAACCTGGTGATTCTATGATTCTATGATAATATCCTTTAATCCAAATTAGGAGACACGCACTTTCTGGTCACAGCTGATCACTGGGCTGGACATTGAATTACATACCTTTGTCAGTGTATAGCAAACTTACATAATCTGTCCAGATTTTCCATGTCAAAAATACAGAATTAAACTTGGGATCACTTTCTTCATGCAGGAAGGTGCCTTTGTTGAACTGTAAACATCTGGGAGCTTTCAAGATTTAAGTATAAAACCTGTAAAATATGTTCTAGTTGGTGAATTTACACTGTTTTATCACAGAGGGCTGAAGAATGGGAAAATCTGCACCCAGACATCTCATTGGTCCTTGGGTCATGACCCAAAGATTCAAGCCTTTATGAATTCTGCTCTCAGCTCCTCCATGCACCAGTGTCACAGCATTGCACTAGGTCTGCCTAAGGTGGCCATGTTGCCAGAATTGGCTAATGCTAGAGCATTCACAGGAAGATAAATTTTTAAGCCAACTTTTCAGTAGTGTTCTTAGGTTAGCACATTCCCAGTCCCAGAAATTAGCATTTGCTTTGTGGACAGAGGATTTTTTTCCAATACCTTTCTGTGAATATAGGGAGGGTAGATAAAGAGAGCACTGAATACAGCTGTTTGTGAAAAGGATCACATAACTGTTCTAAACAGTGGTCATCAGAGGAATGCAGAAAGATCAAACAGATAATATTCAAGAACACAAAATAAATCTAAAGGAGGATGAAATGCATCCCAGAGTCCTGAGGGAACTGGCAGATGTGGTTGTCAAGCCACTCTCCATGATGTTTGAAAAGTCGTAGCAGTCAGGAGAAGTCCCTGGTGACCGGAAGAAGGGTAACATTGTGCCCATTTTTAAAAAGGGTAGAAAAGATGACCCTGAGAACTACTGACCTGTCAGCCTCACCTCTGTGCCTGGGAAGATCATGGAACAGACCCTCCTAGAAGCTATGCTAAAGCACATGGAGGACATGGAGGTAATTAATGGCAACCAGCATGGCTTCCCCAGAGCCAAGTCCTGTATGACCAACTTGACTTTCTGTGATGGGGTAACCACAGCAGTGGATATGGGTAAACCAATGGATGTGATCTATCTAGACTTCTGTAAAGCCTTTGACACAGTCCCCCACAACATCCTTCTCTCTAAATTGGAGAGATACAGATTTGATGGGAAGATGGTAAGGTGGATAAGAAACTAGTTGGATGGTCATATTCAAAGAGTAGTGGTCAATTGCTCAAAGTCCAGAAGGGGATCCATGATGAGTGGTGTCCCTCAGGGGTCCGTACTGGGACCGGTGCTGTTTAATATCTTCATCAATGATATTGACAGTGAGATTGAGTGCACCCTCAGCAAGTTTGCGGATGACATCAAGCTGAGTGGTGTAATTGCCACACCGGAAGAATGGGATGTCATCCACAGGGACCTGGACAGGCTGGAGAAGTAGGCCTGTGTGAACCTCATGAGGTTCAACAAGGCTGAGTGTAAGGTCCTGCACCTGGGTTGCAGCAATCCCCATTTTCAGTACACAGTGGGAGATGATGTGATTGAGTGCAGCCCTGCAGAGAAGGACCTGGGGGTGCTGGTTGATGAGAAGCTCAACATGAGCTGGCAATGTGCGCTCACAGCCCAGGAGGCCAACCATATCCTGGGCTGCATCAAAAGGAGCGTGGCCAGCAGGGTGAGGGAAGTGGTTGTGCCGCTCTATTCCTCTCTTATGAGACCTCATCTGGAATACTGTGTCCAGTTCTGGAATCCTCAATGTAAGAAGGATATGGAGCTGTTGGAATGGGTCCAGAGGAAGGCTACAAAGATGTTTGGAAGGCTGGAGCACCTTCCATATGAGAACAGGCCGAGAGAGTTGGGCTTGTTCAGCCTGGAGAAGAGAAGGCTCCGAGGAGACATTTATAGCGACCTTCCAGTACCTGAAGGGGCTACAAGAAAGCTGGAGAGGGGCTATTCATAAAGGCTTGTGGGGATAGGATGAGGGGGAATGGGTATAAACTGGAGAGGGGCAGATTTAGGCTAGACGTTAGGAAGAATTTCTTTGCCATGAGAGCAGTGAGAAACTGGAACAGGTTGCCAAGGGAAGTTGTGGCTGCCCCTTCCCTGGACGTGTTCAAAGCCAGGTTGGATGGGGCCTTGGGCAGCCTGGTCTAGTGGGAGGTGTCCCTGCCCATGGCAGAGGGGGTGGAACTGGATGATCTTTAAGGTCCCTTCTAACCCTAACTATTCTATGATCCTATGATTAAAGAATAAATTTCACATAAAATCCATTCCAAAAAGGTTCTGCAATTTTTCAAAGTAAACCTATTACTTCACAGAAAATATAGTAAATAAAATTCATGCACAGATATGCAAATACATTTCTTGCTTGTCATGTATTATGGTGCTGTGCAGTACTTCCATTTTCATGGTCTTGTCCTGAACAAGCTTGAAACTGCATCTCCTAAAATTAATATCTGTGGAAGGCATTAGGAGTCTCTCAAGGCCATCAAGAAGTAGGCTTTCTCTATAATCTTCCTTTCTCAAACCACTTTCTTTGGCACTGACCTAATTTTACAAGTCTTTGAAAAAACACTAGAATTTTATTTTAATTTAAAAACTACACTCAGCCATTTACCATTACTCACCCATTGCTGGGCTACTGTCCAGAATGGAACATACTGCCAGGAAAATAATTAATCTTAAACTAGAAATTAAATGAGAGTGAGATGCTGCACGTGTTAGTTTATTACCAGAGCTAACTCAGAATTGAATAATCTTTATATCTTTATAAAATATGTTAATAAATTCTCTAAGATATGATTTCTTGTTTCTTGTGAGCTTAAAATAACAAATAGTTTCATTAAAAAAAATGAAAAAATCCCATGAAAAAAGAATACTCCAAAATGTCGAGAAACTGCAGACCCCTACTCATAATAAAGCTTGTCATCGTTTAGCCCTAGCCTGGCTAAATTTCGGCAGCTAAAACCTTGTAGGTGGACTCCCAGATGCTTTCCCCCACATCCCCAGGGAAAGAGAAGAGGGAAATGAGAGGAAAAAGTATAGTGGGTTGGAAACTAAAACTACAGCTTTAATGAAATAATAATTATGGTAATAACAACGATAAAGTAATAAAATATATGAGATTGCATCCCTACCAGTTGATGTCTGTACACCACAAATACGGTAGAGCAGACACAAGGGAATGGGTCCACAGCTAGGAGGGAGCTGGACTCAGGAAATGGATTCAGGAATGCATGGATTGGGGATCAGGAGCAATCAGACAGACAAGGTCCTCACTGGATGTAGGCATTTGCAGCAGAGAGGGCGACTCCTGTGATCTCTCTGTACCCAGCATGACGTATATGGGATGGAATACTCTGTTGGTCAGTTCAAGGTCACCTGCCCTATTTGCCCCTCCTCAGAGGTGCAGCCCTTTTTTGCAAGCGCAGGAATGGCCTTTTTTGCTATAAGAATAAGCATAAGCATTGGCCTTTTTTCATACCAGTGCCCTGAGTTATCACTTTGGGAGAAGAACACTGTCAGAAAAACATGCAGTTAGCTTTCAGAGAATTAAGTTACTTACAGCAACTGAGTTAGAGTCACAACACTAATTTAGCTCAAATCACATCGAAGCTCTAGTGTAGCACTATGTCTTGGTGCCTAAAAGCGGGCTTGGATTAATTTATTGTATATCAAAGTGGAATTATGTAGCCTTCGGTTCTGGTTGCAACTATCAAAATATTGACCTGAAATAAGCTATTAACAAAACCTGTTAATTTTCACAAGGTGCTGAATATCTCATTGTCTTTTTCTTAAAAATCATGCTGCAATATATCTCAAGAGACATACCTCAAATTGCAGACAGTTTTTAAAAAGGCAAATTCTTAGCTTCCATCTGTTGAAGATACCCATTTTAATGCTGTACATCATGGATTCAGCCCAGGCAGGACATGTTGTTTTGTGCAGAATCCCAATGGTTTCAGTGGGATTTTACTAATTAAAAGGATGATGATGATGATGATGCCAGTGTATTTCAAATAACTTTCTGTTTCCTGTCAGTTAAATCATGTTCCTGAATTATGATTTCGTTTTGTGACACATAGAATTGGATGTCAGTTCAGAAAACTGGCTCTGGAAATGAACACAGCAAATGGCTGAGCATGCAATCTGCACCTTCTCTTTTCTTACAGATGAAATTTTGTAACTAACAGAATTTTTTCTGGGAAATTCAAAACAATTCTTGTAATTAAGAATTAATTATATATAGAATTAATCAAATAGACTCTTACAGCCCATTGCATCTCAAAAACGGGAAATGTATTGCTACAAATGAAATTGTTATTCCATGTGCATTTGGCCTCAATTCTCGTAGGACCCAACAGGTTCGCTTGGAGGTTTAGTGACTCAAGGCTGTTTTAAATTTGAGAAATTAATTTCCTTACAGTTCTTTTGTTTGAATAACCTAAATAAATACAAAAGCTTAGGGGAAAATTCTATTCACAAGAAACCAGAAATTATTTCTCTGTTTGAAATGCTCAACGCTAAGTATAAGCAATCTAAAGAGCATAGTTGTGACAATGCAAGAGGCTTGTAAGAATTTCAAACATATAAGATATGAAGAACTAGTAACATCTACTAATTTCCTTTTGTGCACTTTTGGTAATGTTTAGACTCAACAGTGTCTGTGTCATACAGGCCTTTCCTTACAATTAACTGCATATTTAAAAAGGGAGTATCTTCACAGGAGAGACACAATAAAATTTTGGAAATGCCAGAATCACTTATAGTGTTAAGGAGGTTTGGACTAATACTAGTAGACAACATTCAACTGCATCTCTATAGTGTCAGGAGGTTGCTGTTTCAGCCTTGTAGTTTTATGCGTATGCATTTCTACCAGAGGAGTTAAAAATGATTGCAGAATCTTGGTAGGTTATGGAGAACTTAGTAAATAATTTTTTGCTCTTAGTAAATAATTGACAATGCAACAGGAGCTTAAGAGCAAATGACCATGTGATCTGTAAATTATACTAAATGAGACTATATTTCTATGTATTCAAAGCAAATTCTTAAATTCCGCTGCCATGAAAAAAGAGCAGGTGTCAAAGGTGTACATATTTTCAGTAGCCTTCCAGGTAAAATCATACACTCTAAAGGCAGTCTTCTAGGAAACTAAAGCATTTATGGGGGAGGCAAGGTGGGGAAAGCGTTAATTGATTTCTTCCTTTGAAAGTGTAAGCTCCCTATCTCCCTATCTAGATAAGTGCTGCCTGTAAACTTATATAGCACTGCAATAAATATTCATGACTCTGTTGTACAGTCTGAGTTACAGTAAAATACAGAAACCATCTACTATTGATACGTAAAGTTGCCGTCTCATAGCTGTTCTCCAGCAATTTTATGAAAGCAAAAGACTATCCTTTTCAAATTTCTTGATGGTCAGCCAACAAGCCATCCATACAAAGCTTCCTTCCTAATACCTTCTTATCATTTAAGAATAAAGTGACGGAGACCTCTCTGTGTTCAGCCTCTGGTGCTCCATTCTGAACATGAGCCATCGCACCTGGCTCATCTGCTCTGCCAAACTTGTAGTCATACTAGAGTATATAGTCCACAAAAAGTAATTGCAATCATGTATCATGTTTTTTGCATATTGAAAATTTTCGTATAATTTTCTCTCTAGAGTATGTTGACTACTTATTTTACATTTGTTGCCTAGCTTCAAATCCCTCTATGAAAATTTGATTATTTCAGGGGTTTTCTCTCTCATTCATCTTGCTGCAGCATTTTCCATGGAGTAACTGGCTAGAATGAGAATTGTACGGAGGATGCGTGATATTCTTTCTTTGCCCAAATGCTCGGGCTGGATTGCCTTGGCAACAGCTTATTAGTAAGCGATTTGTTTTTGAGAAATATTAAGCCCTATTGCTTACCTGAACTGCTGGAAAACTGCATGTGCTCAGCATCTCTGGAAATTAATCCATAAATATGACTCAGTAGCTTAGAGCAAAACTGGTAGTGGAGTAGCATTTCTTCTTATATAAATTGTCAAATATGAATAGAAATTCATTTGTTAAAATTTATGCCATGAGAATGAGGAGAAATTTACCCATACAGTGTAAATAGTTTCTGGAGAGCTCTTCAGTTCTATAACCTTGACTCTTGATGCCCAATTCCCATTTTTTCAATAGATAATGTCAGCCAGAATACGTCAGCAACGACTCCTACAAGCAAACCTCTGAGGTCCTTAATAGAAATCCCTCCTTTAAGGACCTGTCTCAATATGCCTCAAAATTTACTGGATTTCTAGGTGTAGTAAGAAACAGACTCTTTCCACCATAATTAACTAATGTACTAAAATGCTGCTAAGACTGGGTTGTGGTCCTTTAAGAGAATTGCTTTGAGAAACTACGTATAGAGAACATATTGACTAAGATCTTGGTGGCAGGACTAAGTGAATACAGCCTATGAAGAAGAATAGTTCCTCAAGAAAATGCGTCTGAGGCCAGTACTTGCTATGCATAAGATTTAATCCGGGCAAAACCAAATCAAATGAACTTTAGGAAAGAGACTTCTATTAGCAGAAAGATAGACGAGGTGACCTACAAGGTTTTTTTACACTCTGAATTTGTATCTCATTATATTTCTCTGCAGAGCTACTTACTTCACCTACTAGGAACTATCTTTGCCATATAAATGACGAAAAGTATGTCTCCCTTCAACAAGCATGTCCTGAGTTTTGTTCTGATCCTTGCTGATTTTTACACTGACAAACCATGACAGCGAGGGCTCTGTAAGTAGGAGGCATTTCCTGAAAATGCTTTTCAATCAGTTCAACACTTCAGAGCTTCATACTTACCTGAATTTTTCTTTTACTTTCCATGTATGTGTAATTTATTTCAATAATACTTGGAACATGGAAAATGTGTTCGGCCAATGCATTTGTATGAACGCGTATGAAAAGATCCCTGAACAAAGTACATGTTTTCTGCAGCGTTATTTAAAAAGCATTACTTTAATAGCATCCATAATCTGCATCCAGGTCCACTATAAACAGAGATAAAATTTCTTATCAGAATAAATTCTGAGATTTATAAACACAATTCAGAATTTTCAGAATTGCTTTCAAATTGTTGAGTAAACTAAATAGGTTTGCCTGTTTCATTATCAAAATGGAAATTACAGCTTTCAGGCCATGAGGGTTGAAGGGACAACAACTGCTTTTTTCTACAGTCATGTACTGCGTTGCCACTCATAGACCTTTGGCAGATAGGTACTAAGAAATTGCTGTCTTTGTCAAGCAACAGGCACATTCTGATGCCATCCCTGTTGCTGATTTTTGCAGTTTAGAAGAAAATACTTTCCATCTTCTGACATCCTCAATCTTGCCTTTGATTTCACATACCCTATGTGGTTTCAGTGCAAAATCAGTGTATCTGGATTTGTTGCACCTCCTCTTCGTGGAAGCTTAATAGCAAATGCATTTGAGTCCTCTTTAAATCTGAGAACATTAAAAAGACATAGCAAGAGATTTTTTTTTAGTGCCAAAGCAGGATGTTAAGTTCTTGCATTCAATCTGAAAGCATTCTGATGGCACCAAGTATGAAATAATTCAATGGATACAATTTAAATTAGATTTGACAATATGGTATTATTCATCTGATTCCATAGTTTGTCTAGCCTGGGTGAGATGTCTTCTGCATCCCTTTTTGTTACCCTGGAGGACTTTCCCAAGCCAACATCATCTGGGGACTTCAGTGTGTTGAAGATGAATCTGCCATTTTCTAATTCTTGATCTCTCTGATAGTTTGAAATTTGATTCCTTTCTTCCCCTTGGTTTATGTAAGAAAGTCTTCTACCCTTCTATATCTATAATGAAATTGCATTCCTTAAATGTTACAGAAATAGTGTGATCAGAGAGTAAAAAGTAGAGAAAGGGAGACGTGTTTTAGAATTTACAGTTTTGGCCATTTGTCAATTTAATGCACATAAACTATCATGGTCTTCCTTCTAACTTGCTGTTACTAGCATTTCCTAAAGAATGTAGTTTGTCTGTAGATAGATGATGCTGATTGGTGAACCAGTTGTCCACCTCAATGTTGTCATTTTTTTACAAGCTAAGTGAAACTCAATAGGTGTTGCAAAAAGCAAAAATTATTATGAGACAGAGGTGACGGAGAGATGGTATAAATAGCCCTAGAATTCCTGATGATTAAATAAGATAGCTGATTTCATTTTCTCTACCCATTAGTCATGTTCTGTCCTGATTGCCCAGTAATTCTCCAGCTGACACAGGCACTCGTATATGGAACAAGAACTTCTCTCTGCCCACAGGGCACTTTGAAATCCTTAGAACTTTCAGTACTTTCTGGGATTTTTGCTCTTTAAATACTGACTAGGCATGTACACTGGACACTAAAACCAGAATTTTGACTCACAGAGAGTATCAATTTAATCCGGCCTCAGTGGAGATAATGAGTGTTCACTGAAAGTTATGCCCACCATCTAGGTCTGAATCAAGCTTCAACACCACTGGCACTGGGACAATTATGTAAAGAGTTTAAGTTTGTGTACATGATGGTGGATGTGTAGGTGGCACTGTCTGTGGTCTTCAGAGGACCAGTTGTACTTCCATTGAATTTAGCTGAGAATTTTTCTCTGCTGTAGTGAGAGGGAAGATTTAGCCCTGTTTAGCAACAAGCTTAAATTCCCCTCTTTAATTTTTGCATGGAAGCTCTGATTTTTCAGTAAGTGTGAGTAATATGTGTCTTCAATCCAGCTTCTCAATTCTAGAATAAAACCTGTAATTATCGCTATGATCTTATTTAAAGAAAAAAAAGTCTGTAGGGGTTTCTTATGAGCTTCAAGTATACCTCAGAAGTCAAGTATCGGAAAAACATATACCTAACCATGGAAATGGGTTTTTTTGGGTCTAACATTTTCAAAACATGCGGAAGGGAAAACCTAGATGCCCTTGTCATGCGACTCTTAGTGGAACACTGAAATCTCACTTTAAATTTTTCAGTTGCCCCCATATTGTGAATGCCTGAAAATAATTTTAAAGAGCGAGTATTCTGTATTTACTGCACAGCTACCAAAGTGTATTTTACTACTGATTTGTGATTGAAACACCCATTTATAAACATCACTGACTATCTTTCATTATGAAATGTTGTGTATTAGTATTGCCTTTAAAAATTTTATCAGTAACTTCTGAAGCACAAGCCATAGAATCTAATACATAATTTACTTTAGTGCAGGCAATTATGTTGATTGCAAAATCCATCAGAATACACTAGTTCTAAAAATGAGAGTCTATATGGCAGTCCATATTTAGCAAATTGAGGTTATTAATCAGACCCTATTCCTTGCCTATCATTCATCCATATGTTAAGCGTTTTTCAGCATGCTTGCCAGGGAGCAGCAAGAGCAGAGAGCTTCGCAAGGGAAGGGGAGCAAGAGCTGAGTGTTGCCGTCCTGGAGGCAGGAGTGACGTCCTAACCAACAAAGTCTGAAGTGACCAGGAGGGTCCAAGTCAGGAAGGTCAGGGCAACGTTGTTAAGGTACGGGGCTGTCTAGAGGCGTGAACTACAAGGCGACTCAAGCCAGGGCTGGGGCAAGTAGCTGGGTTTAAGCACAGCCCCTGGGCACAGGAGGCCTTGGTGGAGACCCTGGATGGGCAGCTTAGGGCAACAACAGCTGGCTGGTGTAGTGAGAGCCCTGACCGGGAGGTCATCTGGAGGTGTAGGTAAATAGAGAAATACAGTAGCTTTTAGTTGGAGAACCTTTCTGCAGATTGCTCTTCTGTATGAAGCTCTAAAAATGGTGACAAATCATACAAACCATGAGTTTAGGAAATCAGACACTGTCAGTCTCTGAAATGCTGAGGGCTCATAGCTTTGCTTTGATGGGGAGACAGACAACTGACTGATATCCTCAGATGCTCAAGGTCAGGCTACTGGAGATATGCAATTACTCCGCATATGTTTTGGTGCAGAAAAGGAGTGGTACTTGTGAAAGATAAGAGCATCCATATTTCAGATTGCACTACTCTAAAAGCCAGAAGTACAAAGCTTCATTTCTCTGTGTCTTCATATGTTCTGACTGAAAATTATAGCAATTTTCACATACTTCTTGCTTTCCAATGTGCTAGTGAATTTTGTTACAGGCAAATCAAAGAACGGGAATGTGATAACAGGACTGTGAACTGTTGATTCCCGAGCTGCTACCAGCTTCTCATGTGACTGCATCAAATGTTCATTTCTGTAATAAAGATGTAATGGTTAGAACACAGCAATGGTGGTAAGCCAAAGAGTAGGAGTGTTCTTCAGGACTGTTTTCTTCTAGACTAGTGGATATGTCATATTTCCTAGATAACTAAATCTTTCTTGGACGTATTCTGCCTTATTCATGCTGGTGCATAAAAACATTTCTGACATAAAGAATCCAAGCCACAAGTATTGCAACCTTTAGGCTCCTTAAAGGGAAGAGATATGAGTATTCAGAGAAAAAAGGTCTGAGGGATGAACATTATTTTTTTGAGTCTTGGCTAAGATATGCATGCAATGAAAAACAAGCATTCTTACATGGACTATTTGCTATGGAGTTGGAGCAAAAAGGATCTTTAAAAGAATCCTGCAGGGAAGATACTGCAGTACAGTCATGCAGTGAAGACAAGGGTTTTCTTAGATACAGCAGTAAATTAATAGCGTGGCAAGCTAATTTCTCTCTCCTAATCCTGGTGACCTAGTGGTTGTTTTGCCGCTGTTAAGAACTCTGTAATCTGAAGATGCTTTTCTGTTAAAAACCTATCCTGACAGAGAAATGGACAGTCAGCCACCTCTGCAGCAGCAATTTTTGTTGAAGGTAGCAGGAGGTGCAAATCTCAAAATATACCTACAATGGGACTCATGGAAGTGCTAAGCTACCTAAAGTGGCCTACGCAGGGACCAGGTGAATGTGGTTTACAAGAGGTTAAACAAGTGCAGGGAACATCAAGAGTGTGTTTTGTTCCTGTTCATATGGTGTTAAACCGGTTGACTAGACAGAATTTGACCCTTGGAATTCTTAGAACTGTCCATATATTTCTATTAAATATGTATTTTATTGCTAATATTTTCAAGGTATTGAGTTTGGATTTTTTTTTCTTGTTCAATGAAATAACTAATTTGAAAGGAAAAGAAAGGAAAATGTTTCACTGCAAAAGCTGCTAAATGACAAAGACCGTCTCATTGCTCAGTATTCTCTTACCACTGTACTGATTGTGGATGTGGCCTACAAAGGATGCAGAATTCATCCCTTCATCTTTTTTTTGTGATACTTAAGCATGCATGCCAATGCATTAGTGTAAGTGTATACTAATATCAAAATGCATAGCAACTGACACTATAGAAACTGTTTACCTGCTATGCTTGGTATGCAACTTAGATTTTTATCTTTGTATGTAAATCTTGTAGACACAGAAACTGCTTTGGTACTGGAGTGGATATGGGAGTGGATATGAGAGAAATAGGCCATGGCTTCTTACAGGAGTTGAAAGTGAAAAAATATGGAAGAAAATAGACCAGATAACACGAGCAAAATGGGAAAAAAATAGAAAAAAACTACATTAATATATAACTTTATTTTACATCAAGTAAACTTGCAGCTGGAGTTATTAAAAGTGCATGTCATCAGTTCCACTGAAACAGCATCGACTGGAGTGGATTTGCATGAATTTGCAGGTGATTTGTTAGAAATAAATGTTTCCATGGAGTTGTGAAATATAATTGAACTGACTGCCTAAAAATCAAAGCTAAATATCAGATGAGCTCTTCCTTCTCCCTAGTGATTGCAAGAGTTAGGTTCTTATGTGAAATATTCCCCTTTGCTCCTGTAACGCACAAGCTGGCAGTCAGAAAGCAGGAACATTCCTAACCACAATCAGTAAATATAGGCTCTTTTTGATGATTGTAGGGACCACAGATAAATTAAAGTTTTCTTACCTGCACTGATCAAAAGATTCCTCCATCTCACACATGAGAAGATTGTCTGAAGTAATGAAGTGGGTAAATGTTGCACAATAAGGAATTGTGCTGCACTCATTGTCTTACTGGTGGGGGAAGCTCTACAAGATTCAGAGTTGATGTGAAGTATTTGTTGCTAAAGAGTCTATTGGAAATGTATTTCATTCAAGGGTAATAGAGTGCATAAAGAATTCAGGATCAAGCAACGTGGTGCAAACCACTGTGCTGTTTATATAGCTTCATTTTCATCCCTAGATCCTTTCAATATTAGCTGTCACTATTCAATACCAGTAGTTACGATTCTGCTCTGAGTGAATGAAATGGAGGCAGAACAGCTCTGCTAAAGAATTTTGGGTATAGAAAATAAGTGAAAGAATATTTTTTCTCATTATAGCTAATGCATGATACACTTTTTTCATTTTTTTTGTCTCAAATTATTTTGTGTTTTAAATATTGGTTATAGCAGACTGTACTGTGTGAGACTTGAATTTTATCTGGAATTTATTTTTAACTAAAATCTTCTTAGGTTGAAATTTTGTGATATCTAAATATAAAGTAAAAATAAATAAAACCATGTATACATGTTCTAAAAACCCTATTTGACTAGTATAGCAGCACCTCATGATAAAACTCGTAGGTTTTACAAGTTATAGAAACTCAGTTAAAAAAAATTGCCATTTTTCTAGCTCCTTTGCCATTAAACAACCTCACCCCAAGTGTCTTATGCATTTTTTATATGATGTCTGTTGCATAAAGCAGATTTTATAATTATTTAATGAATCTTTGTACTTGAACCATTATTTTAGTAACAATACTTGTAGCATTGATACCATATTTAAATCTTTTTTGGATAGAGGGAGCAATCAAAACAAAAAAAGCTAGCTAGTAAAATAAAGATGAAGTCTCTAGATTTCTGGCCTGCTGTGTTTGTGAGATAGTAGCAAATTTTGTGTTATTTTATTCTGTTCCAGCTGTTTATCTCTGCAAGCGGACAATGCAAAACAAAGCAAGGCTTGAGCTAGCAGACTATGAAGCTGTAAGTACCTGGGGAAAAATCAGTTTCTGTGCTGGGCCTAGTGAGCATGTGAAGTAATGTTGAGCATGAGAACTATAGGCATTATATGTGAAAATTTGTTTTCCACTTTTGCCAGCATGTGGGTCTGACAATGCTTAGTAGTGAGAAATGCTGTTTGAAGGACTGTTCTGAAAGCTAGTGGGGCAGAAGTCAACATTTTGGTCCATCTCTAATCTTACTCCGCTCAGATCAGCATGCCAGGATCAGAAGGAATGATTCACAAATCCCAGATGCACCATGAGTGTTTGAACGCAGTTGTACTCTACACCATATAAGGTTTGAATGAGGGATCCCTGGCAACATTTTCAAAAGCACTTAATAGATGTAGAAACATAAATCTCATTCTTAAAAGTGATGCTGGCACTTAAGCCCTTGTCCTGTCAGTTAGACAAGAGGCAAAGAGGGTCAGATTAGAAGCCATTCCTACTCCATGAAGGTTGTGCTGTGCCCCAGGCAAGGCAAGAAAATTGGGACCAAGAAGAGCTAGAAAAACTAGGAGCTTGATTAGCTAATGATGATGACACTTGCTAAGGAGAGAGAGGTCTTGAATCCCATCCCCATTCCTCCAGAAGTTCTTGAATTTTTCATGAAAATGTCAACATAAAATTCATTAACAGCCCTCGCTCTGTGCTGAAAGCTGTCCAGCTGTGCTGCTGTGACATGACAGCAGGATAGTCAGCCAGGCCTCTCGACATACCAAATATGCCAGCCACAGCACCATGCTGACACACTTTATTGCTTCTCCCAGCACAAACCTGCTTTTCAGTGTACTGCACTGTGGGGGATGCATAATTTTATACTTACATGCCTTAGAAAATTTGTCTCCAGTATACAATCCGTGAGAACCTTGACTAGTATTGACAAGATCTCTAGTGATTCTCCTGTTCACTCTCTGCGGTCTTTATTTTCAGTAATAGAAGTATCATAGAGATACATTTGCAATGCAAAGAAATACAGTAAAAGCAACACCTTGTTAGGAAGTTTACACTTGTTTCCTTGTTAGGAATTTTTCACTTATTCTCAGTGAAAGCAGTGTACCAAGGTAACTGGGGTCTTTTTTGAGGAAAGAAAGAACCTCGACCTTCTCCATGTCAACAGACTGCATACTGCTGCCATTTAAGCTGGAGGGAGATTGGAAAAGCTCTGTTAAAGACAGTGAAGCTATTCCAGAATCACTGGAAGAAATAATTTTTCTAACATTTTACAAATATTCTTCTTCCTTTTACTATAACATATATAAATTTCCTGTACACTAGTAAAGATCTATAGAGTACATATTTTTTCAAATGAGGATAGCTGTGGAGATCTTGGAAGATTCCTGTACTACCGAAATATTGATAGCTTCTTATTATTGTATTTTAAATAAAGTGATAGACAGCCAACGTGGTTCAAGGCAAACCATTTGTATAGGTGACTGATGGGAATCGCGATGTGGATCATTCAGTATGGAAAGTACTGCTATTGTCTTTCAGTATTAGGTACTTTCAAAGCAAGAAAATTTCTTTATATTATTACAGAATTACATAGCACCCCATATATAAAAATGCTTCACAAAACCCATGTTCTGCTGAAGGTTGCATCCTTCTCATCAGAGTTTCAAAGCTAAAATAATTGGGGCATTCAAAGGTAGGTAGGTTTAGTATTCCATCCCATTTGGTGTCAAGGAAAGGCTTTATATCAGATACGTAAGGTAGGTTTACACTACCACAAATACCATGACTTGTATTACATCTTGGGGGGGGAGGGGAACAGAGGAGAGGAGGGAAAGATAAGCTAAATGCTATTAAATAGCAATTAAATAACTTACAACCTAACTCACTAAAATTGTGGTGCATTTTCAGGAGAGTTTGGCCAGGCTACAGCGAGCATTTGCTCGGAAATGGGAGTTTATTTTTATGCAAGCTGAAGCACAAGCAAAGTAAGTTCCTTTGAAAATAAGAGGGTTTTGTTCCACATGCTTTTTGAAGGGAGAAGGGGAAAGTGATTGGACAGTTCTTATGTTTAAAATTTCAGTCATTTACACTGTTTTTCTTTAAATTTCCGATTACGTTGACAGAGTGGACAAGAAGAGAGACAAGATAGAGAGGAAGATTCTTGACAGCCAGGAGCGAGCGTTCTGGGATGTGCATCGGCCGGTGGTGAGTGCCAGTAGGGCCACTCTGCCTACGAGCAGGACCACTGATAAGTTTCAGACTCTATGGAGCACGGGGGTAGCCTGGGAACAAGTCAATGTCTGTAGGGCCACGGGTTGGGGGCTGCCTCCCGTTTTTGCAGGATCTATAGTTATCATTCTACTGTTGAAGACTGCAGATGTGTGTACACTGTTTGGGGTTTTCAGTGAATAGATTTGTTGAATCTGATTTCTTGAATCAGAAGATACCTGTCATTGACAATTACCATCTCAAAGGTTTCCCAATGTATGAGTCACACAACCAAAATTATCAGCATAGCTAAAAATACTTTTAAATAAATTTGACTTTATTTTCTTAACCTGTTTTTCTTTTCTCACTAAGCCTTTCAACTTCTCTCTATTCATATTTCCAAGCTATTTTTAACGCACATAAAAGTTAAATATTGTTAGATTTGAGCTGTGGGAGTCATACACCGTCTAAACAAGATTTGTCTGAGTTCCTTATCAAAGTCCATCTGAACCAAAATATATTAAAAAAAAAAAAGTGTCTTACATAATAAACCACCTTTGAGAGGGAAAGCTTTGAGAAAGAATGTTGCATTTCACAAGACTTCCAATTAAACTGTGACAACTCAATAATGTTAGGTGATGGTACCTGTAGAAGAGGTGAATACAGTGAGAAAGTTCCAAATTACAAATAATAAACCTGAACATGGTCAGTTTGATTTGTTATTGTGAAATTGAAAGAGCAGTAGAAGAAATAGATTTTTTAGGCAGGATTTAGAACACCAGGTAGAGAAAGTAATTTGGAGTGAAAGATTCAAACCGTAGATATTAGATGCGAGAGGTCTGGGATGTTATTGTCTGATGTCTGGCATAAAATAAGGAGAGAGGACAGAAAACAATCTGCCTCTGACGCTGATGGGAGCTACAAATAGAATAGACAAAGAAAGTTTCTATGGACCTCGGAACTTTGAAGGTGCAGACAGCTTTTGTATGGATCTAAGGGTTTTAAATGTAGGAATGAGATGCTATTTCTAGGTTTCAGAAGAGAACATGAGTTGCTGGAGGTTCAAGTTAAGATATAGGCAGACAATGAGGAAAGAATTAAATGAACGAAGACAAGAAAAAATTCAGCTTTGGCTGAACTGTGGATAAATCTGCCTGCTCCAGCAGATGTTTATAATCTGACTGTAGACATACCTAGGAAATATCAGATTGAAAAGACTGGCTTACAGTCAGCAATGTAGGCTCCTGACTTTAGGAGATAAAAATACAGGAATGGAGAGGTTCATACTTTGACTAACCAGCTCCTCTGACTAGTTAATGAAATGCTTATCTTGAAAACATTATGATTTTACTGCCACAGTAAAAGCCAAAAGCTTCTATTAAAAAGAAAAAAACAACAAAGCAAAACAAAATAAAAGAGGAACAGACTGAAAAAAGGAAGGTAGTGCTAGAACTAATGACTGTTTCTAATGTTTTTTCTAGCTTTCCAAAAGCCTACGAAAAATTCACAGAAATCTTGTTAAAACTCTGGAGAGCTAATTTTGGAAAAATAGGTAGTATTTGGATAAAAATCTTGTGTTAATGCTTATTTTTATTTCAAGTTTCTCATTTTTATAAAGATTCAGGGGCTAGGGGCAGTGACAATATTGTTCTAGATCCACCTGATTTTTTTTTTTTTTACCAGAAATGTATTTTGACGTCTAAATATTTCAGTAATTGCTTTTTTTTTTTGTCTGCCACATTGTCAAACTTCCCTGTTGGGTCTTCTTTTCAAATAAATAACCTAAATTCTTCTGTATGGAATCAGTAAAATGCAGTTTCCTGTCTTTTGAGGTGAAAAAAACTGAGAAGGCAATAACAACTCTGAGTGTTTTGCGTAGGGGCAATAAAACAGCTAAATTTAACAGGTTTCCTTATGTAGTGGTGTTGCAAATGCAGGAATCTTCATATATACAAAAAATATGTTAATACATCTTTAATTAAAGTAACTACTACAGAAACACTCTTAAGGAAATACAATAGGTATAATTTCTGTACAATAATTTCTGGTTCTGAAAATTAGTAACTAAAAACCTGAAATAGTCTATTGTAAATAAAGAGTAAATAGAAATTACATTTACTTTCAAAAAGAATTAAGCATGTAACTTCCCTGCAATAATATATTCTTTAGTACAGCTTCTAGCTTAGTTTCATATAACTTGTCTCAAAAATTAAATTTCTTCATCCTTCTCATCTACATTTTGTATATTATGTTTTTCTCTGACACACAGACCACTAAAAGATTTTTTCTATTTTAAAATAGTATGCTGAAATCCTGTTCTCTTAAGGTGAAAGCCCAGCTTTGCACTAGATATGTCCTTATACAAGCAAGGATGAGGACACTTGAGAATTCTTGTCAAGATGCATTAATCCAATGGATTACTATTATGTTTTAATTTATCAATACTACATTCCTTGAAAATGTCTCTGCATCTCTTTTTTTTCTTGTCCCAAGAAGGGTGTTGGTCTACACAGCCACTGGAGTTCCTTGTGTGTGTCTAATAATACTCAGGGAAAAGATTTGAACTCTAGTTTGAGAAGACAAAGAGGTGTAAACCAGAAGCTTTCCTTTTTATTTGGAAAGATGCTAAAAATCTTTTAAAATTTAAGTGATCCTAAGTTCCATTCTTAGTTTGAAATTCATCTCAGTTTTATGATGCTGTGAACATAATTAAAGCTTGATTGAACTAATTGATCAAATTTCTGTCCTTTGTCTGTTGGTCTTTGAACCTCATTTGTCTTGTCCAAACAGGAGAAAAAACTCATAGTTAAACTTTTATCCATTAATTGCACTCCTTGCAATGTTTTGATTAAATCCACTGCAGAACAACAGCGGAACTACTGCTACTTTGATAGCAGTCAGTGATCTTCAAATAAATACTTGAGAAAAGCATGTATTGATTTTACTAATTAGTCCAAGCAACAATTTTTCTGTCCTTCAAGTGGTGCTGTCTCTAGTGGGTTTAAAATGATTTAACTGCTTGCCCCTTTCTCTGCAGTATATCAGTTTTCATTATCAAAATATTTCTAGTGGATGACAGAATCAGATTTATTTCTCGTTCATTTCAATTTAATATATAAATCTGGAACTATTTAACATATGTCTGGAACATTTGGGAAGTCCCTCTGCCTGTGGCTGGGGGGCTGGAACTAGATGATCTTTAAGGTCTCTTCCAACATAGCTGATTCTATGATTCTGTGATTTATAGTATTTATCTCTGTTATTTAGTAAGTAAAAATAAAATTAGCTAACAAGGACATGTTTTGAGAATTTAAATTCATTCTATGTTGCTGCATAATTCTCTACTAAAATCTTCAACACAAGAGAACATTTAATCCTGACAAAGCTTTTGTTAAATCTTATGACTTAAGACAATCCCTTCTTTTGAAGGAAGCAGTTCAATAAGATTTGACATTTAACATTGTGTGTCCTGAAACACCAGTTCAATGAACAAATAAGAAAAAAATGAAAAACTATTTACTTAATTAAAAAAACAAGTTGTACACCATTATCAACTGATATAGACATGTTTTAGCACTTGAGCTGCATACAACTAATTTGTTTCCATAGTTCTACTTGACCACAGATCACTAATATTCAGGGATATTTGCAGCATATTATTGGACATATCACGTGTTTTTAAAATATATTCATATATAAAATATATATATTCATATATATAAAATATTTTCATACAAAGGCTATTCTATGCATGCACAGTTCCAAGATGTATTCAATTATTTCATTGTCACACTGAATTCACTGTGATTATTTATTGTATCTAGTGTTCCATAAAGGTAGTATTTAGTAGCATAACACATCTCTTTTAAGATAGATAATGAATAGACTGAAGAAACTGAGGAAAATTTAAAATGCTTTAATAAAACAAACAGGTTTTGATAATTTTTCCCTGATTATCTGCCAAATTTATGAGGCATCTGGAAATCAAATCTGAAACAGGCTGCTGCAGAATTTATACTTGAGAAAAATCATGGGAATTGCTTCCTAATTGTTAAACATGATTTATAGGTGGTAATTGGAAGGTATAGCTGTACTTTCCAGATCTGCTTATTTCTAACAAGAGAAACACTAGAAAAATGTGTTATAATAGATAATTTTAGAGAAGTTTGGTCTGCAGTTCTAGGCAGATGAAAGATTGATAAAAACTATATACAAAGTCATCAAACTTGCCTACTTATTACAATTCATATATGAAGTTACCATGGCCATTATGGACTGTAATCCAAACATTTATCTTTCTGTGTTTGCTTCTTATTACAACTATGATGCAAGTGTGAACTCCATAAAAGCACTTAATGGCAGCTATCAAAAGCTCAGTCACAGCACCTGTGTGTCAGGCACACACCTGAAGCAAAGAAACATGTTTCCAGAGAGATAACTGTGCCAAAAGTAATTGTGTGAAAGCTGGTGGTATGATACAATTAAAAAAAAAAAAAGTGTGTGACACACATAAATACTCTTGGAAATCCAAGTAGAGAGAAGAAAAATTGATCCTGATCCGTTCTATTACATGATAATCTCTTTTCTAAAACACAGTGCCAATACATGTATAGGAAAACTATCTTCTATCATCAGTTTCAACTGCAAAACAAAGAACATATTAAGTAGCCAGACCCTTTGATAGGGATAACCACACAACTTAGTTTAGAGCTTTTAATTATTGGGTTATGCTACATTTGTAATAGATGGGAACGTAAGTCGCAAAATTTAAAAAAAAAAGAAAAAAAGTCTATCACTTATATCATAAGAATTAAACTCACCATAGTATTTGTCCTCTTTCTTCAGACATCTGCTAATTTCGTGGGCATCTTATAACTAGAGATGTTGTCAAGACAAGTCACAGTGCTTACACACTTGATTTCTGAGAATAATTTTCAAAGAACCACTGAACCAAACAGAAATTGTAATTAAGCAATAGGCTTTTGGAGATGGTAGTAAAGTTCATAAGAGTGTTTTAGATTAGATACACCTAGTTGGTTGTAAATTAAACCCATGATTAAGTGCTTCAGTTGTAAGCAACAGTATTTTTTTCCATCCAAAAGGAAATGGTTCCTGTAGCCCAGTCACTGTAATCAGAGGTTTGGTTTTACTGCCTTGGGTGCTGCAACAGAGGCTGGTGAGATCTTCTCTAGCAGCAGTATCAATACTTGTTCCCACATATTTGCAGGTTCCAGCAACTATGGCTACTGGGTTCATTTTTTCATCACATAGTTGAGGTATCTAATAGTTATAAAGTGAGCTACATTTTAAACAGCTCTCAGGTCCTCTCAGATAAACACCAGGAAAACAGTTTTCCGAAATTTGTAAACGCTTGTAAATGCAAAGCCCTCCTTAGACTGGACCTTAAGATAACGGGTTTTCCAAAGCCTCTTAAAAGAGCTGACCACTTGTACTCAGCACAGTTTAAATGTTTCTCTGAGACTTTCTTTTTCACCAGCAAAGTCATTAATCATGAAGGTCTTCCACTGCAAAGGCATTTTAGTCATGGACCCTGAAGTGTACAAAGTGTGCTAAAAGCCACAAATATGCAAGTAATCTGTACCTAATCCTCAACATTTTCTTATGAGCCTTAGCAGCTTCTGCACACCAATAACATCCATCTCTGGGAAATGAAAAATTGGTGTATTACAGGGGCACATAGCCTGTATTTTTTCTCTGTAAGACCCTCAGTTTTAGTCATTACTGAAAACTTATTCAATATAGGATTTTAATCTCTCCTTTGCTGCTAGACTTTGTATGAACAAAAATAAACTTCCTTACATAACCAGAGTCAAACTGGGTATTCCTCCAGCTAATAAAGCCTTTGTAGTTTTTTTCCAGCTGAGTACTACTGGATTTTTTTCCTTTGCCTTATTTCTTCTTGTTATAATTTTTCATGTCCATTTTCCCCTCTTGATTTTTAATTATACACAGTTCACCTAGCTACACAAGTAAGCTGGAATATAAAAACTGCAAATAAAAATGAACTGTGCTTATCGTTCTCCTTATTGTTCATTGTCTAATTAGCTTTCTTTCTCTGCTTTAGAAGTAAGTGATATGAATAGTGACTGCTGAGACTCAGAAGGCTCCTTTCTTAGGAAAAGGAATAGCAACAACAGAAATAGCAGTATAGATTGATGCAGAAGGCAACACTAACATTTGACACTCAGGAAATTTCAGATTTTAAGCTTACTAAATTTGTGACAGTCTGCTATAACAAATAATGTAAAAGGCAGTTTTCAGTCTCTGCCTTGTCTTCATGTTTGTGTGTGTGACTATCTTTTCCAAGTGAAAGACATGATCTGTCATGTTTCTGTCCAATACCCATGATTTAAATTTATAGTGTTAAAATTTTGAAAGCCAGGAGATCTTGAAATTCAGCATTTGCAATTAAACATGTTTGAAAAACAAATAATAAAGATCTACTCCATAGTGTATTGACAATGAAATGCAATGAAATTGTGTGAGAGATGTGAATCAATCTGCCTAAATATTTACTGCTTTAATGCACACTGAATTCATGGGTGTGCATATGGAAATAAGGCAATTATTTTAAATAGCACTTATGCGTTTTTAGCTAAAGAGGCTGTGAAATTACATTTCCTTAAATCATGACTCGATTTATTTGTATGGGTTGAGTACACACCACGGGCTGCGAGAGGGCTGAGGCAGCAGTAAGGAAGCAAATACCAATCTTGTCTTTCCTTTCTGCTGTTGTGGGGAGAGGAAAGGAGGGTAATAAATTTCATACTGCCATGAATACTTGATTGGAGTGCTCTGTAAGGTGGATTATTTGAATTACAGTCCCTGCAGCTTGTGAAGATCATAGGCTATGCCACAGAAATGTAGACTGAGAGGGACCTCTGGAGGTCCTCTAGTCCGGCCTCCTGATAAGGCAGTGCTAACTTCTAAGTTGAGGTAAGTCCAGGTCCTGGTTTAAACAAGAACTGAAAATCATCAAGGATGAAGATTCCACAGTCTCTCTTAAACAATTTCTTCCTTCTATTATGAAGAATATCTCTTTATAGATAACTGAAGTTTCCTTTACTGCAACTTCTGACTGCTGCCTCCTGTCCTTTCGCGGTGTACCTTTGGAACACATCTAACTTTGAGAGCCCCCTTTAGGCATTAAAAGACAACAGTTAGCACTCCCCTTTTGCAAGCAGAAAAAAATCTGTTCCTCCACTGGACTTTTCCATTTCAAATATATTTGTGTTTTCTGTGAGGTACAGATCTAGTCTTGGTCTCCCAGGTGTATCTTCATGATGCCGAACAGAAAGAAATAACCACTTCCTTTGCCTTCTGGCTATGATATTGCTAATGCAGCTGGGTATGTGGTTTATCTGCAAGGACATACTGCTGACTCGTGTTCAGCTACCTCAGATTATTTTCTACAGAGCAGCAATACAGACAGTCAGTTCCCAGCCTGCTGCGATTCATCAGCTTATTCACTCCCACATGCATGTGTGTATTTGTATCAGATACAGGAAAACTTCTGGTTAGTCTGGCTTAAGCAGATAAAATAAATTGCCGTATTTTTTAAACGAGGAAAAACATCAAAACTTTAACGTTTACAATGATGTCAGTTTATTTACTTTCTATTGAGGATTTTACTCTTACATAGAATTACATGTACATCATAGCAAAGAGATTTTTACGCAGAAAAGTGTCAACAGAAATTGATTTTGGGTTTGTGGCCAGGCAATAAAAAGAGCCCTTGGATTTTTTACAGCAAACAAACTGTACATGTTAGGTGTTTTACACGGTTTGAATGGAAAACGCACCTTGAATACTGTGTTCAGTTCTGGACCCCTCACCACAAGAAGGATGTTGAGGCTCTGGAGCGTGTCCAGAGAAGAGCAACAAAGCTGGTGAGGGGGCTGGAGAACAAGTCTTACGAGGAGCGGCTGAGAGAGCTGGGGTTGTTTAGCCTGGAGAAGAGGAGGCTGAGGGGAGACCTTATTACTCTCTACAACTACCTGAAAGGAGGTTGGGGAGAGGAGGGAGCTGGCCTCTTCTCCCAAGTGACAGGGGACAGGACAAGAGGGAATGGCCTGACGCTCCGTCAGGGGAGGTTCAGGTTGGATATCAGAAAAAAATTCTTCACAGTAAGAGTCATTGGGTACTGGCAGAGGCTGCCCAGGGAGGTAGTCGAGTCGCCTTCCCTGGAGGTGTTTAAGGAGCGGGTGGATGAAGTGCTTAGGGACATGGTTTAGGGAGTGTTAGGAATGGTTGGACTCGATGATCCAATGGGTCCATTCCAATCTTGTGATTCTGTGATTCTGTGATTCTGTGAAATGTACTATGGCTAAAGCATCCCATTTGATGTAAATGACAGATTCTTCTGAAGAGTTGCTACAGATGTTAAGAAATTAATTCACTGTTAGCACTATTACAAGGCTGCCACAGTTATCAGTGAAGGATTATGAATATCAAGTGGACTTTTTTAAACTAAACATTCTCTCAGATAGTTGTTTTCACATGCTGGCTGTAGCCAGATCTTAGCATGTAAGTTCTCGCACCTGAAGATATTGGATCTCCTCTTCCTGCAGAGGAGGAGGCTTCAAATGTGTTTCCTGGCAGAATCCTCTTATGCGGCATCCTAAACAGCATCAATAAAAAGTTATGTTGCTAGGAACTCATACAAATGTGATTATTCAATAATTGAAGTAGGGATTAAAAAATCTTCTATATGCAATTTATTATTTATCTGTATCTATTAATCTCAGCAGTAAATGTATCAATACTGGACTGGCAAGTCCTTTGCTGTAAATTAATGAAATGGCATTTGTCCTTTGAGATAAGGGCATGCTAACAGATGGATGAAAAGAAGCTAAGTTTCCTTCAGATACTTGACAGTTTTTCAGCCAGCAAATTAAAAATAGATGGGTGCCAAATTCTACCCTAGTTATGATCTTGCTGTATGGTAAGTTCAACATGGTCTCAAGATTTTCTGTGTGTGTGTGGAGAGGGAACTGTTTTCATACAGAATATTGGTCCTGAAAGAAATAATCATTCTATTTACACATATATAATAGACTTCAAGCCTTTCAGGAAAACTGTTTGAAAACTATTTACAGTATTAGTATGCAAATTATATACTATACACCAAATGGGAATCATACAGCAGAGCACTGTGACAGGCATCTCACTATCTGAACTACGGCAGTCCAGTTTAAAAAGCAACATAAAAAGAAAACACAGCTGGATGTAATTGTATCCAAACACATACTTATTATGTTAATTGGAGCATATGAATAAAATTAAATCTTGTCCAGCAAAGGTTTTCCTACAAAGACCCTGAGTTATTTTAGCAAAATGTGCAAATAATGCAAGCTTTTGTGTTTGTTTTAATTGAAAAGACATTTGATATTTATTCCTACAAATTGACAGATGAAGTGCAGCAGCATCAGAGAAACAATAAATCCCATCTACTATCAAGTATAATTTTAATAAATATTCTTCAGTTGAGAAGAAAATGTTAATTGTGGCCCCGATTACATTAGGTACTTAAATAAAACTTACATCAAATTATGAGACCAGTATTGTATAGTGGTAGTGATATATGTCCTAAACTCCTGTTGTTACTCCAGATGGTCATAGTAATACACTCTTTATCTGCCTTTCCTTTTGCACGGAAGTTCCTGTCACTTCCCAGCCTTTACATTCCTGCAGCTGCTCTCTTACTAGCTTCCTTCAATCACACCTTGGTCCAGTTCCTGCCCTTGCAGCCTCTTGTGACTGCCCCTGCTGAAGTATGCCAAAGCAGCTGTACTTCAGCATGAGGGGTTTTAAACAGCCAGGTGTCAGTAAGAACCCACTAGCTGCTGTGGAAGGTCGGTATTGGGTTGGATCATTTTCCATCCAGCAAAAGCTTCATCCTTGTTTCATTTCTGAAAATCTCCCAGAATTTCCTGTTGTGTCCCTTGAATCAATCTACACAGCACTGGCATGTAAGTTACCTGGGCAAGGTCCTAAGTCTGGTTGTACCAATTTACTGCTGATGGACTTAAAATCCTTGAAAATAAGAGTCTTCAGATAAGATTTATGCTCCCCACTGCGCCCCATCCCCCCCCCCCCCCTCCATCCCCACTCCATCCTTTTTTAGGACATGATTTTAACAAACTTTTCCATGATGGAAAATTTTTCCAGGATTTTTCCAGACTGGAATGATTTTTCCAGGGGAGGCTCAGGCTGGATATCAGAAAAAAAATCTTCACAGAAAGAGTCATCGGGCACTGGAACAGGCTGCCCAGGGAGGTGGTCGAGTCACCTTCCCTGGAGGTGTTCAAGGAACGGGTGGATGAAGTGCTTAGGGACATGGTTTAAGGGAGTGATAGGAACGGTTGGACTCGGTGATCCAGTGGATCCGTTCCAACCTGGTGATTCTATGATTCTATGAAACTATAACTGAAAACTGAACAAACAACAGGCGTGCCTGCTGTTTAAATGGCTGCATTCGAGTGATGTAGATACTGTTAAAATCTCAGGTCTTCTTCAATTCCAGCTGCTGTCATAGTCCTAAAATGATGCATTGTTATTTTTTTAACTTTGTATCTCAATATACTGCCCTATGAAATTGCTTTATTCCTTTAAATTGAGCATCATGGAGAATTTTGTGTTTTTCAATCTGTCATTCTCTGAGAGTTACAAGTTATTCTGAGCTAAAAACCTACCAGTTTTGTTCACAAGAACAGAGTTTATATTCCCAAATCTAGCTCAATAGTTGTGTCAGTTTCAGTCTTGAGAATATTATGTAAGTGCTCTTTGTATTCTTAGTAACTAGGATCTGTTTATACTGCAACTTTCATATGATCAAATGCACATGAATGTGTTATTTTAAAATAAAAACATGTATATTAATTTAAAAACCGTACCAGATTAAAAAAAAAAATCAGTCTGTTACTTAAAATGTTTTCAGGAGGCAAAGTACCACAGGCTGAATGAAATGTATTTGTTTCTTGGTTCTGCCTATATAAGAAATGTTTAAAAGTTTTGTCTGTGAAGATATTATTAGTCTGATAATAAGTCCAGCTGGCAAGTAAATTCTACACCTAGCTACTCCCATTGCTTTCACTGAGATCCTGCTAGAGACCAGATTATTAGCTTTCTGCTCCCAGTGGCAAATGTAGTGCCTCTAAAATCAATAGGTAAAAATCACCTGAATGCCTAACATATTACTAGTTTTTTCCAGCAGTGGGTAAAGGACAGATTTATGCACAGAGCTTGCACTTACAGGAAAGTGACAGAGGAAGATGAGTTAGGAGAAACTAGAAGACGTGTGTTCTTTGGTATGCCACAGAGTTGTGAAAATGAATCTTTGAAGGCCAAATCAGATGTGTTGGAAGTCATTCTGTTTAAATTGCCAGTCTTCTGGTTAGGCAACTGAAGTATTTTGGCACATTTTTTCTTCTTTTTAAAAAATGTATAATCTTCAAAAAAGTTACCCACAACCAGATGCTCCTGAAAGGAGCCTGGGGTTACCAGCGGAGGTGGGTGTTGATCAATTCTATTTATTTTGTACCATTATATCAACCATGTTATTTAGAGGGATAGCGAGAATGCGTATTGTATGGTTTTGAGAAACACAAGCAGAAACGAGATTTGTTTCTGTTATTTTGAGAATTTATTTCAAATTTTTGATGTCATGAGCTCTAAGCATGTGGTCTTCAACGTCTCCAAAATTCCCAAATTCTGCCAGTAGCAATTTAATTTTAATTAGTATCTGTCAGTACTGCAAGCATGTCTTACAATATGCACTTGGATATTCTCTTCTCCTCTGTACCTTGCTTTTAGTACTTTCAGCATAAAGATACACAGTAAAACTTGTACTTAAAACCATCACAGGTTCCAGTAAACGAGGCTGGATAGCAAAAGAATCTCTCTTGAAATAAGCCAGACAAAATGACACTTACATTCTGTGCTATTTAGGCTTTAGGGACTATTGCAGAAGGACATCAAGTTATTATATGCCTATAGTTATTCATTTTCTTAGCCTTACAAACTGAAGAGGAGTGCCTCAAGGAAAATATTATGGAGTTCCATCACAGATTTTATCCCTGCACTTTCTTTTTCTTTTAATAGCCTGGATGTGTAAATACAACTGAAGTGGATATAAAAAAATCTTCAAGAATGAGAAATCCACATAAAACAAGAAAGGTAAGTACTGTTATTAAAGCAGGAAGTGGAGGTAATCTATAGCATGGAGTTCCATAGTTTCTTAAAGCATTTTTCTTACAGCTGCAATGAGCAAATACTTGAATATATGTTGCCATTTTATAAACTCTTAAATGATTAGTACTAACAAATTTACTAGTACCAAGTAAATGCTGTCACATAAGGAAGGCTTTGGAGAAATACACAGAGAATACGAAAATAAAATTTATTTTTACATGGTTTATTCATGTTGTTTAGAAGATTGAATAAAGTACATTAAAATGTTTTTGTCAAAAATTAGGGAAAAATAAATTAAAAATGCAGTGTAAACTGTAACAACAGTGCTGGTCATAATGAACAGGGTGTCTCTAGTTTACAATTATGCCCCAAATGGATGACCAGAAATTGTGGAGGAAATTAGCTTTGTCTAAATTAGGATGCAGATATGGACAGGGTAAGTTCTCTAGGGATGTATAGATGGGTTGAAATAACACTTTCTTTCAAATCCTTTGCATCACAATAATTTACATTTACTCCAACTTTAAAGTACTCCCTTTA
The DNA here is from genome assembly GCF_017976375.1 of Cuculus canorus. NCBI lineage: Eukaryota > Metazoa > Chordata > Aves > Cuculiformes > Cuculidae > Cuculus > Cuculus canorus. The sequence continues at coordinate 65,066,321 of NC_071403.1, read as the reverse complement.
AGTTATATTTTCGTGTTAACCTAGGGAAAAATATTTTTTAAAAAAGGAAGTGAGTTTTTTAGAGAAAGTTTTAGCTTAGTTTATTTATTGTAATGAATGATCCAGATTAGCATAATTTACCAAGCAATAATTTCAAATTTGAAAGTCATCTAGATAATCCATTTACTGTAATAACTGCTTTCAGCGTCATCCCCCATGTTTACTATGCTGCTATTATAGAGACACAGTAAAAGTAGATCCTGTGTTCTATGACATTATGAAATTGTGGAGTTTAGGGAGTCTTTCGTTTACCCCATGGTATAGAAGCACAATTTTATTTGAGTGCATGACTTATTTACAGTTCCCTTAGAAAAAGATGATCTTGGCTAACATCTTGAGCACACTGTACTAAAACATCACACTTACTATAGATATGCGTAGAAAGCATTGTCTGAAAGCAACTATCATTGTTCCATATTTTTTACGTAGTCTGTCTATGGCTTACAAAATGACATTCGAAGTCACAGCCCTACCCACACACCGGTACCAGAGACTAAGCCACCCACAGAAGATGAACTACACGAAGAGGTTTGAAAAATAACTGCAAACTTGTACTTTTAAATGAACTTTTCATCATAGCTGGGAAGTATGTTCAGAACAGATCTCTCAATGGTTCAGTAAAGTTTTTCCTTGTTTCAGAATATATGGGTTTAGGTATGTAACTTGTATTAAAACTAATAAGACAAAACCTGAATTTTTAGTATCTTGCATTAAACAGTTAGAGGCAGTTAGCAGCAGGCCAGTTAGTGGGTTCTTTGCATGGATAAGTCCATTAGCTGCTTTAGCAGTAGACAGCTCGCTCTTCCTTTCAACAATGATTCGAGGTTTGGGGGTATACTTACCTTCTGTGGATGCACTTACAGGTCCACACCTTTAGCTGCTGTTCATGCTTCATTAATCTTTACTGAGGTGTTAGAATTGGGAGAAGGTAATTAGTAGTTCTGTTCAAAAATCTGAAAAAAAAAAAAGGGTAATTGGATTTCTGTTGATAAACCTTTAGGGAAAATGATATATTGGGTCCTTTTTTTTTTTTGTCTCTGTATGTTCTTTTCTCTTTGATGGAAAATTCTGTTTATTTTAGAACTACACTGGTGAAATGTTTTAACTCAATGTTGTTTTCTCTTCTGTGTCCTTCAATACGTTAAGGTTAAATTACAGCCCTAATGAAAAAAGTTATGGAAAGAGGATCAAGCACCAAATTACTCATAACATTCTTCACCTTCCTTTCTTGCAGATTAAGAACTGGCAAATGCAATTAGACAGACATAGGTTAAAAATGTCAAAAGTTGCAGAGAGGTAAGCATATTGTCACATATTCTGATTTTTCAATTAGACTGATAATTATTGGGAAAATGTCAGTAAGAAATACCTTGAAATAAAGAGGGACAGGGAAGTCCAGGTGTCATAGAAATAACTGATGAGAGTTTACTTTAAGCGAGAGGTATGAAGTTCTTTTATTGTTAAAATATGGACCAGGTATTCCGTGTCACTGAAAGAGCATCTGGCCAAGTGGTCACAAGTTTCACTTTGCATTGTCAGGGAATAGGTCTTGGGTGACTGTTTTGATATTTCAAAAGGGTAATCACTAATAAAGCAAGGGAACTGATGGGCAGAGCTGGCTGGCTGACGAGCTCAGTGCTTGAACAAAGTGAGTCTGAGCTTACTTTGGGTTAAAGGATGTAACACTAGCAGGAATCTTTCTCCAAATAACACCAAAATTTGTCAGGAGGGGGCTAGAAAGCAAACAAACCAGAAACTCCTTGGAAAGGCTAACTACAGCTTAGGGAGAAGAGAGGCAGAGGAAAGGTATGGTATATCTTTCACAGCAAATACGGAGAGAGTGAATAATTGCAGAAAACTGAGCTGTATAAGACTTAGTAAAGGAAATTAAGCCAAATACAAATGGTTCTTCATCCTCTCATATATGTTTGTGCACAGGAATCTACTTATATATGTATGCACACACATGCAAACATACATTTAGATTTATAAACAGAACAGGTTAAGAATTTGTGTTTACTGAACAGTAAAAATGGAATGCAGACTGAATATAATATAATATAATATAATATAATATAATATAATATAATATAATATAATATAATATATAAAAAGAATGAAAAGAAAGAATAGTTATTCTCACTTGTCAAAAATTTTTCAATAATTATGAGGCAAAAGGAAACAGAAAGTGGGAATAAGGACATAGGAGATGTAAAGTACCAGAATACAGGGAAAATTCTTATTGTGTTCTCCTCAGTCAGACTAATTTATGTATACTAAAGGATTTGGAAAAAAAATCAGCTTTTTTTTTTTTTTTGTAAAGCAATAAACTTGAGACTAGTGCCATTTGATTAGGAAATTATGTCAATATTAGCTGTATTTTAAAAAAGACAAAAATAAGTCCTAGCAGCTACAGGGCCAGTGAATATGACCTGAATGCAGTGTTTTGAAACAGATTTTAAAAGAATTAATAAATAAAACTGTGGTGGTATAAACATGTTCCTTTATAAAAGCAAATGTGCATGGAAGAGGTTTCTTGATTTAATTTATTAATGCCTAAAGAATACCTTAAAAAAAGCTATGTAGATATATTAGGGAAGTTTGTAGTTCATTTTATTTCAGCTCTTCATAAGACTTTAGCTGCCTCTTCTTCTTTAGGGGTCTACTTTTTAAAGGCTTGGGCAAACCTACTTTAGCCTGAACTTGTAGCTGACTTCTGAATGTGTGCGCATCCGGTTACTATGATTCAGTTGATGCAAGGTAACTTGCTAACTGGGATAACCTAAACAGGTTTCCTCACCTCCTAACGTGACCATGTTTGGTGCTTTTGTTTTCCTAGTCTATTAGCTTATACAGAGCAGTATTTGGAATATGATCCTTTTCTTGTGCCCCCTGATCCCTCAAACCCTTGGATATCAGATGACACCACTTTCTGGGAACTGGAGGCAAGGTATATAATTTTATTGCTTCTTTTGGGGTAAGAAGGTGTAACAGGCCTTTCTTGAAACGTGAAGATTTCAGACAGAACTATTGCAGAAAAATACCAAGGCAGAAGGGTAATGCAGTATCCTTTTGGTCTTTCCAGCTTTACAGTTTTGTAAGATGTGAAGAGCTATGGGTTAATAAATCTGTAAAAAGTTGTAGTAACCAGATTCCAGGGTTCTAGTGTGGAGAAGAAAAAGACACCTCTTAAAATCTGATAACATTTCCTGGTTTGAAGTCCTTATTCTTTTGTGTAAATAAATGCATGTGTATTGCCTTCATCCTGTGTAAGTACCAGCAGCCTGGTTGCTCATCTCTGATATGAGCAATCTGGAAGGTGAAAAATCTGCTATTCAACTTTAGGACTTAATCTAAATTATAAACACAGAGTATTAGAATACTTAAGTGTTGCTGATTTTGGATTCTGTTGTTTTTCCTCCTGTAGCAAAGAGCCAGGACAGCAGAGGGTGAAACGATGGGGGTTTGGCATGGATGAAGCTTTGAAAGACCCTGTGGGAAGAGAGCAGTTTCTCAAATTCCTTGAGTCAGAATTCAGTTCAGAAAATTTAAGGTAAGTGAGATGGACTTTATTTTTTAGTAGCTTGTAACATTGGTGGTTTGGGTGTTTCTTTTGTCACCTTTCTTTTCATTTTGAATCCTTCAAAATTTTTCGTGTTTTACCTTTCAAAATCTATACATGCAGATGTCTCCTGTATTCAGGCTGAGGGACAGATTTATATAGTTAGCAGAGACTCATATGAAGCATAATTTCCTGTTCACGTCTGATTTTTCATCAAACTACCCATATATGAGCTTTACTCTCAGCTCATTTTATTAAACCAGTTTAAAACATTGACCTATTCAAAGCCTGTTCAGTGTCTTTTATTAGGTCAAATATTATGAGAAGAGTAAAATAAAAAAGAGTCTTTGTTAATAAATAAATAAATTTAAATTAACAGGTTTTAACTTTTGGTCAGGTTTCTGGGGATCATTGGTCTTTTGAAAATCTCTACCAAGATTCTAATACTTGTGGATCTGATGCAATAGAAGTATTGTGACAGCTAGCTCTCAAATTCCTCATGAACTGCAAAATGGAAAGATTTGGCTAGTATATGAAGCTTAAATAAATTTGTTTAATATATATACAGAACTACTTTTAAATGAGGGAGAACAATTATTTAGTTTTAAAAAAGGATAGTGTATTCTTTGGCTAATAGCATGTTTTATGTCTCTGTTCTAAGGAAGTCATATTTCATTATGAATTATTTCATAGGGATTAATAACAGCTTTTATATAGATAAGTCAAACTCTACATAGTACTAAAGTATGTACAACATATTTTTCTGTTTATTCCACCTTCTAGTCAGACATCATCTATATCACTCTCTGTTCACCAATAGCATAAGGCGTATAAAATATTTGCACACATTCTAGAACTCAGAAAAATCCTAAACTACTTTTTTTCTATGCCATTTCTCACTCAGAAGTGGTGCAGCACAGCCATTCCTTCTAGAGTTGCATTGGTGTAGCATCTTGCAAAAGGCATTTGGCATTTTGTGGTGTCGATTCATAAAAGATGAGTAATTGCACACGTCCTTGTTAATTTGTCAGTAGAATAATTCAAGACGGGCTTCTCTGAGCTGCTGACCATGTTCATATTCAAATACTGAACTTTGCATCACAAATTTTTATTAGAAATTCTAGACCTTATGATATTTTCCAACTGATTTGTCTGCCATTACCTCCATGGAAATATTGCCTGACCTGCACATGTATGTGGATAATTTCATTAGTGACATATACAGATTTCTTTTTTAATTAAAACATCCAGGTGGTAAAATGAAATCTTTAATACCAAGAAAATGAAAGGCAATTTTTAAAAGAGCATCCCGGTAATTCCTCATGCAAACCAGCTGCTCAAATATGAACCTACCCAGCCCAGCATGTGCTGCAGTTTCTATGCTTTTCTGTTATTTTGTCTCTCTGCCAACTAGACTGTTACCCGCATAATCCCTAGCTCTTTCTTCTAATCCTATTTACAACACTAACCACAGGCAAACTGCAAGTGACTGATCCAGAAAAATTGCCTAGAGAAATTTGTTCAGAGCTGATTCCTTGACAAGCAATCTACTCTTACGTCTCTCTCTCTAGATTCTTATATCGGTATTATAGAATATAATATCTGAGATACAGTGAATATGAGTTTAAAGGCTGTCCGGATCAGGCAGGGCATCAAACTTGCACTGAAAAAGTCATTTCTGTGATGATTAACTGAAGGAAAAATGTCTCACAAGCTCATAATTATGTTAATGAATTCTTGAACTGTGGGGAAATCAATCCTCCATTGGCCTCACGTGGTAAAGGCTGGTTAGAAAGCATGAATTTTGTTGTTCATAGGAGTAAAAATGTTATAGATCTCAGTAACAGAAATGAAAAGCTTGATGTTTTCAAGTATTACTGCTGAATAAACCTTACATTTAAAAGATCACCAATTTCTTTGCTCACCTGTTAACCTCGGTATTGCAATTTGGATTTTGGGCTCGGTTGTTTTTTTTTTTATTTGACAGCCTCCTTGTGAAAAAGATCTATTTCCATCCACATCTTCCCACTGCCACAAAGTGAACTCAAGCCAGTAGCTGGCTCTTGTCCTTTTACAGACCTAATAGTGATACAACTTACAACAGGAATCATCAAATATGCAGTGGGATAGACAGCTAAGACCCTGGATTCAAAGCTACCCAGTGCAGTGCACAGGATACAGTAAGGGACTGCAGAGAGTGATTCAGTATTAGTTAATTAAAAGTCTTATATCTTGCTTTGGTAAAAGAAATGCCAAAAATGTGAAATGATAAGCCTAACAGATATACCATTTCTATTCAAGTGTGATTATTTTATGTAGATAAGAGTCCCAGTGTTACTGTTTCATTAACTAGAACTGAGAGTGCCTAAGCTGACTGTGAATCTAATTCTTAGTGGATTTAGATCCTGTCTTAAGAAACAGAACAGAGATGAAGAAATGAGCTGTGAGTTAAAACTAAGAACTGTGCAATGATTAGAAATACAATCAGGTTTCACCTTCTTACTCTGTTTCTCTGTGCCTTTTTCCTTTGCCTGTAAATTGGGATTAATAGTATGTCACTCTAAAGGGATATTGTAAAGCATAGCAAAAGTATAAAACTATCTAAGCAGTTCTATCAGTGCAGAAGCTTCATTAGAGTGTGATTGCAGTTCGCCAACACCCAGGTTGGATTATGCTTTCACCTAACACCTAACATAACACAAGCTATGACTTATCAACTCCTGGTACCATGCAGGCTTCTTGGAGGTATCTCTTCGCATGCTATTCACTACACAGAATAAATAGCTAAAGTAACATATGATCTGGATAATAGATTTATAAAAGTCTCACTGCCTAATACAAATATGGGAACCATTGTTCAAAATTCACATGACTTAAGTTTGAGCATGATCCAGTACTACTGAGCTTGGTCACAAGGCACTCCAAGCACTAAAAACGGACTCTTCAGAGGAAGTGAGATAGTGAAACAAATTTTACTGCAATGTGGCACCTGGTGACCTAATTTCTTTCATCTTTGCAGAAAATTCCTATTCCTTTCCATGTCCTTCCTTTGTCTGTACTGTTACAGAATTCTTTATGAAGTTGATATTCATATGCTGACTGTATATTTGCTCGCAAGTGGTTGTTTTGTAGGAATTTCAGCTCGTAAAGATCTAAATAGTCTCAGGCCTGTCAATGTGAAAGTCTATCCATGTCATTATGTGGTATTGCAGTAGATGTGACCTCTAAGGTAGTGCTAAGATGGCAAAAGACTCCTAGGTTAGTCAAAGTAATGTGGTAACAGGGCATCTCCCATGATGCACAGAAGGAAAAGCCACTGGAACCCTTGCCTCTTGCTTTGCTCTACATTTATTAGCTTCCTTAGTGTGTGAGTAAATAGGAAAAAGGGGCTTTGAGGTCTGTCTGTCCAGAAAAAGAAGGAAAGGACTGAGGAGTTACTTTGTTGTAGATGTTTTCTCAATAATTTTTTTCAGGCCATCCCCCTGCAGGCTGAGTTTTTGTGAGATGTTTATTTTGGATTCATACATTTAAGTCCAAAAAGTGTTGTATACTGGAAATAGAGGCTTCAATTATGTCCTGTAGAAAAAATAAATAAAACCCCACAGAAACACTACTAAAAATTTGCAGTGTGCCTATAAATTGTTTCAGTCATAGCGCTTAATTTTGTTTAACTTACTTCAGTGGTCTGGTTATTCTTTTAATAACTTCATAGCAATATTTTTACTAGAGTAGAGGGAGAATGGTACAGGAGGTTAAATTTTCTTTTGAATCCAGCCTGTTTCACTTTTTTAGTCTTTATTACTGATCACCACTTTTGATGACTTTAAATGCAAGAAATTTCTGTCTTGCACTGATTTTGGAGGAGAGAGTTCTGCATGTTACGAAGTATGAAGATTGATTAATTGTCATTGATGTCTGACCTGCAAGTCTGAATAGAAGGGTTGCTATTCTTTCCCACACAATGTGGGCATTGGTAATGTTCATACTTCATACTGTTGATTATGACACCCTCTTTTGGGTGCTAATAACTTCACCAAAATTTAATTCTCAAGGCTGAAATTCCCTGTACTTTATTTCTCATTCAGACTCAAGCTTAAACTCCAAGTCCCAGTAGCGTTGCCATTTCTGAAGATTAGATGAAAAGGAACTAGTTGTAAGATTTAATGGGTTTCTCTGTCATTTTCTTGAAGACCCTCAGCGCTACTATATCTTGAAGCTGGAAGCTGTACTTTGTTTGGCAAGAAGGTGAACTGTATAGCAGTAGTCTTTTCTCCCCCTAGAAAAATCTTAGCCGATTTTCTCCATAGTTTGTTAAGGTTTTTGTTTGCTTTTGCTGAAAAGGTTGAGTGGTCTGTCCTCTGAACTGTTGTGTCACATGCACTGCATGTAAAGCCCATGTAATTCTCTCTTGACTATCTCCACACTCTGCCTAAATCTCACGCATTTTGTGGAGAATGTTGCAGCTTTTCACTCACTCTGTGTTCCTATGTGCTAAATTTAACTGATTAGCTTGATCTGGGATCTGCTGATGGCTGCATCTGACATTTAGGTCAGTTAATGGGACAGAAGCCGTGTTGCAGCTGTGCTATTTATCTGGCAAGGCCACCCTCAGTTTGAAAGTAATCCAGCTGGAGGACATAATCCCCTGATGCGTTGCAACATGTGTTTTACCATGTCACCTGGCTGGATGTATGGCTATCACACACTATACACTCTCACTCAGTTATATGCCTGGCATGTGACCCAGTGTGTGGCAGTCCAAATGCTTGGACAGCAGCAGTATTCACTCCCAGCCACCCAGGTCTCTGTTCAAAAGGTACTGAGCATCATCTAGAGAGGGTCTCCATGGCAAAGCAAACCTCCACCAACAGGAGATGCAGAGTTTCACCCAAGGGCAAAGAGACTTAGCTCTATCTAGTTCCTTCCATGAAGTAGCACCAAGTCTGTGTATATCATTGTCTGGAAAATGTAGTTGGGTCCCCATCCTCCCCTCTCCTGTTTTTGCATATATTTACCGTTACACCCTGCATGTTGTTTGCTGCAGGAGTCTTCCCATGCTTTGGTCACATTTCACAATGCAGAGAACTGTAAAAGCAGAATTTGAGGACTTGTGCTGAGGTCTAGCAGAATTCATTTGCACTTCATCCTTGCAATTGGTTGCCATGGGATATTATGAAAAGTTATTTTTGAAAATGCAAAAGGTCACAGCTTTATTTTTAGTATTTCCTACCTTTGCATATTTGACCTGAACTTTCTGTGGTAGGAGGACAGTGATTCTTAATTGAAAGGTCATTAAGTAAATCAAAATTTTAAAATGTGTTTTGTCTGTTAAACAAGTACCCTATACATAATATGCCACAGAACCACCATTTTCTTCCCAGTTTTAGAGAGGTTTCTATGTTTAGAACATCACATTTTCAATTGGGTTTCTGAATGCTAATGTTAGAATGGTATAACAAAATCAATTTATCAAAGAGCTGGTGTTCGGCCTGTTAGGATCTGTCTATACAACCTGCCTGTTTCATGGTGAAAGCTGAATGTTTCCTCAAAGAAGTTAAATTTATCTCCCATCTATTTCCGCAAAACTGAGTATAGCCTACTATATCGAAACAGTTTACTTGCAAAAGAAAATCGCATCCTAGTGCATGTTTGTGGTGACTTCCTGAAGTATTGGCAGTGACATAATGGAACAAACAAGTATGTGACAGCTTTGAGCTAGATCCTCAGGATGTCTGCAGGGTGATAGAAAATGTGTGTATACAAAGAACATCCTTCCCTTTCATTTTTCTGTTTCTTACCTGACTTCGATACACATGAGTAATCAGTCAGTCCCAGAAGATGCATTTGAAGGGGTTAGTGCTGCAGGATATCCACTTTTAAATGCAAATATCAAAAGCAGCTTAAGGAAACCAAAGTAGGTTGCCCAAATTTGACAGAGTGATCTGAATTAGAGTTTGTGGGCTGTGCAGTTCTTAAGCTTGAGTTATGAGGCCTCTATTCTTACTGCATTGCCATCAGATTCTCAGGATAAGTCTCCAGGCTCTGTGCAGATCTATGTTCAATTCACATTGCAGTTCATAGAGATAAGTGATGCTACCTAGACTTTTTGAAACTGAAGTTCCTCTGTTGGCACAGGCTTCCATTGTGACCTTGGAGAAACCACTGTACGTTATTGCATTACTAATGTATTTGTAAAACTGGGACAATATTACTTCTCTCTCTCTTGAACAATCCTAAGGGATCAGTAGATAGAAAGGTTGTGCTTAGATATTATGGAAATTAAAGGGTGTAGATATACCTAAAATAGTAGCTTCATCTCAGTAGAGTGAAGCTGACCATAGTGGCTTGTGAGTGATGAGCACAGGCTCCTTCCATCTGTGCTACAAATGAGTTTCGAAACAGAGTTATGAAGGACTAGTTGCTTTCTGGAAAGGAAATAATGTCAAGTGAAGAATATCTTAGAGGAGAAACGATGTAAGGTTTTCTTTGCTACAGTTGACTATCCTCTCCTAAGAGTTGTCGCAATAACTATAGTAGAATTTGGATTGAGGATGTTATCATTTTGACTTCTCGGACTACAGTTCCACTGTTGTTCTCCTCTATCTCATCCCTGTTTAGCTAAGCTAAGAGAGCTCATTTTAATCTCACTGTGTAAGCAGGGTGGAACCGCATTTTAAAGGTGCACCCAAATTATTTGTTAGCCTTGTAAAATCCTACTTATTTCACAGTTAACTCACTTCAGGGTTCAGCATATCTGTTTCACAGGATCAGCTGTGTTGAAACAATAACGAAAGGTAGCAATGGTATATATTGCATATTTAACAAAGATAAACTTTAGTTGAGCTCTCGTGGAGGGGGAACTAAGTGGTCTGCACCATGTCTAAGCATAGGGTCTTAGATGAATTTAGAATTATTTTGTACAGTGAGAGTCTAAAAACCCATAGAAGAAATAATGATAAAAATATCCTATTAACAAATTAGAAGTGACTATAAAAGCTTATAGCTAGGTAGCTGTGATCACAAAGTGCTCAAGACCATGTCAGTGATCCTGCTCCAGACTGAGTGAGAAGGATACAATGAACTGCCTCCACTGCATATGGCTGCCCCATGTTGTTTTGCACAGCAGCAGAAAAGAAGAGAGGATGAGCACATCTATTCAGCATGTTAGTGAAAGATATGCATAGAAATGCAATGCTGGAGAAAGAATTATAGCAGGCAAAATGAATGCTTTTCCAGTTTATACATGATTTGAGGAGTAATAGCAACAAAATCACAGTTACACAATTTATCGTTTAGCAGGACTCAGATTCATGTAGATTGCAAGAACATAAGTTCTTATTAACTTTTGAAGGGATGTCAAAAAGCATTAGATTTATAAGTGCAATAAACTCTTCTGGTTCAGGTGAAATGAAATCTCTGTTTAATTCCAGTTAAATGGAAAACTTCCCATAAGCAAGTTACCCATACATAAGTAATGAAGGATTTCCCACCTGTCTCATGAAGACACTTGTAATGACTACTTCTTAGGGTGAATTGATTGCCTGAGGCAGTATAGCAGAAATCTGATCCCACATAAAATCACAGATTTTTCTTATTTTACCATGGGGGTTTTTTTAGGAAAATTTCAGTTACTTTTTCTTTTTTTAAAGAGCATAAAAGAATGTGAGTATTTCATTGATGCTTATACTGAACTGCAAGTCATGATGCTATATTGTACCATAGGTTCTGGTTAGCAGTAGAAGACCTGAAGAAGAGGCCTATTCGTGAAGTTCCTGCTCGCGTCCAAGAAATCTGGCAAGAATTTCTTGCTCCAGGTGCACCCAGTGCTATCAATCTAGATTCAAAAAGTTATGACAAAACCACACAGAATGTGAAGGATCCTGGAAGATACACATTTGAAGATGCTCAGGTCAGTTTGCACTCCTGTTTAGGGACGTTTGAAACAGAATATTTTCTACTGAAATCCATATACGAAAAATAAGATATACCTGGAAATTTTGGTGATCCAAATGGGTAACATTCTTTCATGAGGCCTCTGAATTACTAAAGTTCTTCATTAGGCTCCTGTGCCTGGTATAGTCTCTTCAAGTTGGCCTCAAATAGAGCAAAGCATATTGTGCATATTGTTTTCTTATTCACTTACATTAAGATAAAAGCTTCCCCTACACACATTGATTTCTAGTTCTCAAGATCTATCTCTGAAAGACTTCCTTGATATAGGTTCAATATCTGTTCTCTCAATGCATGTCAAAAAGTGTTGTTATCATGTATAGGAGTCATAAGATCCCAACAAGAAAACAATATACCACATGTGAGAAATAGCATTTTGTAACAACTTGTGCAGAAGCATCATATTTCAGGGATGTTTTATATTCTGTACCTTATTAAACTACTATCTACAGAACACTGGGCAAAGATCCTAAGGACCTGCTCTTCAATAATCAGTATTACAGCGGTACAGAACAGTTTGTAAATGTCTTATTTTGCTTTTGGGCAGCTGATTTAGTTGTAATTTGAATACCATCATCAAAAGATACTTTTGACCAGATTTGTGAAAATACTTACAGTTTTGAAATTGGACTTACAAGTTAAAAAAGCAAAATGGTAAAATAAAAAAAAAAACCAGTTTTCCTCAGAAGAAAAAAAAATGTTTCTGTATTAAATGTGACACTTCATCTTTGCAGACTTCTGAGAAAAGCAATTGAAAAGAATTGGATTCACAGTAAAAAGTAATAGAACTGGTACCATCCTCCCTTTCCATCAGAAGCCCAGTGATGGAAATTTAATTATTAATGAAAAGTGAAATGGTGTCAAAAGGAGAGATTGAGATGATATCCCTGCAGAATTTCCTACAACTTGATTATTAGGTCATCATCTTGGAAGACAGGAAATGCTGCTGCTAGTCCCACAAAGCAGAGAAGGGAATTGAATAGGAACTTTTTAGTCTTTGGGACATTGCCTCTGCCCTAAATAAGAGGTGGAATGATTCCACCAGCTTTTAATTTTGCTGTATGAGAAAAGCGACCTATGATGCAGCAGTAAAATTTTCATTAGACATGATGGCATACCTGTTTTGAACTATTCTGCATTAAGTTAAACACCCCATTTTTGCTTGCGTCTGCTAACCCCACGAAGATTTAGGAATGTAGTGTATAGCAAAGACATAAGTTAAACAAATAAACAATCTAGCAAGATTAAAAGTTTTTTTAAAAAAAAAAAAAGTCTTTGCAGTTCAGTCAGGAAACCGACAATTATATTCCTTGCCAGTTTGCAATTTTATATTTTTTTAAATATGTGTAAAATTTCCACACTTTTTTATTCCCAGATCTCTCTTCTGTCCTTTTCCTAGCCCCCCAACCCCTACCCCTCACTCCGCCGCCCCTTCATTTATGAAGGACATGGACTATTCAGTCTTTATGCAAGCAGGACTTTTCTTCCTGTCAGACCTCTGTTTACTTGGTTCAGTTCAGAGTACAGCTTGAACCTGGAAGCCTCCATTTGTCTGGGAAAAGGGGGCAAACTGTACCTTTCGTGTTTTGACTTGAAGTTTTGGGACTTTTACAGAGTGCCCCACCTGAACTGGCAGGTTTTGTCAGCTCTACCTGTGCAACAGGCTCTTTATGGGCTCCCAGTTGGGAAAGAGACCACTTACAATTCATTCTGGCAGGTGGCAGTTCATTTGATTGTGTTAAAAAAAGTTTTGAGAGGCATTTATAGACTTGAAAGATACCACCACAGAACTCCATGTCAAGTGAGAGTGATATGTAACCAAAAAGAAACCAATTGTGCTAGATAACATCCAGCCTCAATTCTTGACTAACATGTACGTTAATAATACTAATATAGCTTAATTGATTTGTGCTTTTACAAGCTCGGTATTTGCACAGAAACAATATTTTAATCATGACTGATACGTACAATATAAGCAGGGTCCTTTCTGCCCTCTGTTGGTTGCATTGACTGCTTTCATAGAATATGAGTCGAATTATAACTACCCAAATGAACCAGCCTATGTTCTGACTACACTCCAGTATTTCCCTGCTTAATGCAAGAAATACGATGAAAGGCACTTAAAATACTTTCTGTAGTTTCCTATACAACATATATTACAAATCAGTTTTAATTTTACCTTGCCATAATTTTCAAGCAAGTTGGTTTGTTGGGTTTTTTTTCCTATTCACTAGCTTTATGCAGTACCAAGATGAGAAATAGTATTCACTTTACAGTTTATTTGCTGTTTCCCGATTGCTATGCTACAAGTTTCCTACAGAAAAAAAGGTAGTGTTTGAGTAAAAAGTAAAGCAAAAATAGCTAATGCAATTCAGTGAGATTTTAAAAAGTATTCTTTGTGAAAGTGTTTCCTCTTCCAATGAATTTTTATCTACAAATCTCTGTCCTAACATTATAAATAGAACAACAACTCAAAAGTCCTGCAGATTAGATTTCTAGGTTTTCATATTTTACAGAAATGAGAATACTTCAAAATGAAGAGCTCTGTAACCTGCTTCTGTCATTTCTTTTCTGGATAAGGGTTTCCAAATTTGTATATGCGTCAGAAGAAATTAGATTAGCCTGGAACTGCTTTCCAATTAGCATATGTATTTTCCTTTTTATATCGTCAGCTGGATTGCAGACTAAACATCTGTCAAAGGATGTTCCAAGAGTAGCCAGGGAATAGCTTCCCTAACTTAAGCACTTACTTGTGGTGCTGAATCAGAAACATAGTACCTTTTTCCAGCCTATGAAGTCAGAAAAGCATAACCAGAAACTAAAAAATCTGGTGTGGAAGGATCCACAGATCCTGATTTAGTCACTTGCCTAAACTGACTAGTGTAAGAGAGGTTTGAAATTTGGCCTCAACGTAGGACTCAGTCGTTAATTCTTAGAAAAATAATTCCATAGTAGAAATAGAGACTATAAATTAAGGAAAGGTGTGTTGTGTTCTTCATATATAACAAATAAGTGGGATTTCTGCTTTAAGACAGAGAGCAACTCAGTCTTGGCTTCAGAACTGCAACCTCCTATCCCATAAAACCTCCAGTTTAAAATAGTGTTAGCTGGTATGGGTCCCACAACAAATATATACAACTGCTTCCTATTTATGTCTTCTTTTATGGGAGTAACAGCTCCTTCTTTCCCTTTCAGGAGCACATTTACAAACTGATGAAAAGTGATTCTTATCCTCGTTTTATACGATCCAGTGCCTACCAGGAGCTGCTACAGGCCAAGAAAAAGGTATTGGTCCATCTTGCCTTTGTCTTGCCACTGTGCAAAGCAGTGGTTATGTTTGCAACAATACTCAGTCTTCTCTCCCCTGTGCCAGTGCAACTGGATATCTGGTAGGTGACCAGCTTGACGTGTTTGGAGGGTCACATACACACAGGAGTTCAATATACATCTATGTGTATATATCCTGCATGTGGGCATGTTTCAATAAGTTAATCTAGCAAAACTTATTTTTATTTTTACATCCCATATTGTACTGTTTTCTCTGTTATGAAGCACCATAAACTGCAAAGTGCTTTACAAATACATTAAAAAAATAAAATAAAATCCCAGAATAGTCTTTCATGTTTGCAAGTTTGCTTATGTAATAATTGTTGTTCTCTTTATTTCACCTGTAAAAGCTACAGAATGTGTCTAGAAACAATCTTATTCATATGAAAAACTTCTAATTTTGACTATAAATATAGAGGCTTCCTAATTCTGTTTCTTTCCCTTATATTACATGAATAATTTTGAGTAGGCTAGGAGTCTGACTTGAAAAACTGATTATGTCACACTTCAGCAAACAGAGGCTTGGTATGTAATATTTGCTTAGAAAAGTCCAGATATGGAATGAGTTCTGAATAGACACAGCACAGAGTATGTGGAGCAGCCTGTGCAATGCAGATTTCTATGATAATAAATAATTTTATTAGTGGGCTCTAAACAGAGATTTCCTAGAATCAGCTGGGAGCCCTGTGCATTTGAAAATCAGGGCCTCAATCATTACTGGAATGAGGGACTTATAAACACCATAGCATTCTATTGTTTATAATGACAACCTAAAATTATTTGAAAGTACTGTGTGATTTTGTTTTCTGTTCAAACATTGATTTCTGAAGATCCAATATAGAGAGAGATGTTGAAAATACCAGAAAGCTACAACTGTCCGTGTGAAGTCCTTAAGTTTGTCAATGTCAGTGCATTAACACAAAATGTGCACTTCATTATTTCTTTTTATTTTCAGTTTTTCTTTTAAATCAAACCAGTTTGATCCCCATGAAATTTCTTTTTGTCAAATACTATATCTGCTTTGCCCATCCCCTGTTTTGCAAAGTCCCGTTACATCTTCACATCTGTGTTTGCTTCCTGATTTATACAAACTTTGTTTTGCAGTCCATTGTTTCATCGATCCTTCTTTTCTACTCCATTTTTTCTTGCTTTTCTTTTTCCCTTCCTTTTTGTTTCTTTGTTTTTATTCTAAATTTAAGTTGGAAAACACACTGGATCGTCGAACATCTTTTGAGAAATTCACACGCAATGTGGTAAGTTTGTTGCCTCGGAAGACTAGTAAACCTGCTGGAACATCCTTCTCCCCTCCCTCTCACTGATCCCTACTTTCCCTTTCTGCTTCTCTAACCTGACAGCTAAAAGTGTATTTATCACAGACTGTGAATTTTCTTAGGAATGACAGCTTTATAATGTGCTTTCTTTACAACCCTTCCTCCCTAGTCCCTTTCCCACTGACCTTAATAGTCACACATGGAGGAATGGACCTTGGGGACCCATGCTTTTTGCATTAGGAAGCATGAAATTATTCACTCTTTTTTTTTTTTTTTAACTTTTTTTTTAAGTGTAGTAAAGAGTATATGAAAACCTGCTTGATGTTGTTTCTTTTTCTGGTGCTTCCCAAAATGTTAATTCTGATGCAGTTTAAATACATTGGATTTCCCTCCTGTCTCCTTTTTACTTTGGTAAAAAAGAGTTTGCCCCATTTTTTTTAACTGGGCCCAGGGAAAAATAAACAATAATAATTTCCCCATCTTCCTTAATATCTACCACAGCTTCTTCAGGACCAAACAATTCATGCTGATGATGCACAAGGGTTTGATTGGGATTTCATTTTGATAATGGACTACAAGAACTGATTTTTTTTTTTTTTTTAATACGTAATTTTCAAAAGCTACTTCACAAAGGTAAAAAAAATGAAAGCTGGTAAAATTTGCTGTGGGCATTCTCTGGCCAACTGCAAAAAGATCCATTGATTTCCTGATATGTGGGACTCTTTGCTTTTCCAGTTTCTTTGGATATTTTTTTAAACATTGTGAAAGTTCAAACTAAAGCATTCAACGCATTTATTTTTGTAGGGCAGAAACATCCCTATTTTCCCATGCCATAAAAACTGTACACCAACACTGAGGGCGAGCACTAACCTGTTATGAAAAGAGGTAGAAAGATCTTGGATTATAATCAAGTTTGTCTGCATTGTCTGTTGAATTGTGCAGGTGACGCTGCTCTGTGTGTGTGTGTGCGTCTGTGGCTTTTTCTGTGACCTGGTTGGTGGAGCTGTGTGTGTCGAAATGAAAAATATGAGAGCTTCCAGCAAAGATCATGGTTTTTGTTTTTTAGTTTCTAGGGAAGGAGAAGCAGTTTTCAGATACTGCCTCCTCTATAATGACGATCAAGAGTATTTCCTTAAGTATTTAAAATACATATATACTTTGTAGTAAGCAAAAAAAGAAACAAATGCAGTGAAACAACAAAGTTTTGTGAGGTTGTGGGAATATCTCCCATAGTAAAACAAAACTGTAATTCTTTAACTACTTTCTTATAGGTAAAGGCTTCCTGTAATATGCTTTGAATCCAGTGTAATCAGGAAGAAATTTGGATTCAATGGGACAAAGTCAGTAAAGGACACTAAAAAGTAAATAAACAGCCACAAAGGAAACTTACCCAACGTTTGAAACAAAAACCCCTATATTTTGCATGGTGGTGTTGCCATAGCATGTTGCAGTGTGATTTGTGTGTTGTCTAAGCAGGTTGATCTATAAAACGATATTGTACATGTTAACATTATACATGACAATCACATGATAATCCCATAGGAAGTTCCATATTAATAAAAGAGCCTATGTTAACAAAAGAGAGTGCAGAGAGTAGGTAGTACATCTGAGACCACTGCGAGTCAGGCTTCTTCACAGTCACAGTGCCGGGCAAGCTGCAATAACTATGTTTCTTCATAGGGTTTTAAACAGCTCACAGATCAGGAACTGGTTAGGGTAAAGAGTATGTAAGTAGCGGGCTGTAAGGAGAGAAATAGAAAGCTGCAGACAGATGGGAGAAGAATATAGCACAAAAAGGGAAAATGTGAAGACAGACCGGGAGGCTCTAAGATTACTCTCTGATAATCCCTCTTAGAGCAGCTGATAAACCAGTCCTGTGCACAAACACTGGAGCATTATGCCCTGCAGGCGTGCCCGATTTTCATCCTGCTAATCTCAGGGCAGAAGTACCAGAACAGCAGAATGCCAGAGACGCAAGGCAGGCCCAATAAACCAGCTGTGAGCTAGAAACTGGAACGAGGATTTCTGGATGTGAAGTGTTAGTATTTCTTCAGCAGAAGAGGGCAATTCTTTTTTTCATGAAGCAAGCTATAAAATAAAACCTGTGGTTTTGCTTTTCCTCAAACTAGTAGCTGTGAATCCGGGTGGAGTCTGTCAAGTCGGGTCAGGTATGAAAGTAAAACATGTCACAGTTTATCGATAGTCTTTATTAGACTGGCAGCTCTAAGGCTTGCAAATTAATCCAGAGTGTCAGGATGCTCAAGTGAAACTTTTTCTCCAAGACAACTGAACTGACATCTCCCACTGTCCCAGGACCCCTTGCCACCAGGCATCCTTGTTCTTCCATTCTTGTTCTCATTTATGATGAGTTTGTAATATGTAATTGTCTACCTCGATACAGTGCTTCCAACTAGCAGGGATGAGGGAAACATTTCTCAGAATATCCTACAGTGTACTGGTTAACTTGTTCAACTGTGAAATGAGGGACTGTAGTATAGAACTGTTCTTCTGATTAATACACAAAATAGGTGTGAAACAGGTCTTCTACAACCTGGATTAATGATGTTGTCTCTGAATTATTTAGTAACATGAAAATTACAGTTTGTCTTCTCCTCTGGTGGTTTAGAAAATTTAGACTGATTTTCACTATTTTTTTTCTCACTTACAACAAGGTGGATTTGTATTGAATTAAATTAGACCTCATTTTTTAGCATTTGAAGTGTTTAAAAAAAAACCAAACAAACAGTAAACTGGCTTGTGTCTAGGGACTGAAGTAATAAGACAGAGACTATGAGAGGCTTCTGATCAGTGATAGTTGAAAGTGGATTGTACTTGCTACAGAAAACACTTGTTAAATGAGAAAATTTAGAAACTTTTTATGGGCAATCCCTCTATACTAGTCCTTGAACTAAGTGAAAATGACCTAATATAGTGAGTTGTTATTCTAGTCTAATGGAGAAAAAATAAAAGTGGAGCTATATACACAAAAAAAAACCCCTAGGCTCAGCTCTGCATTTCTTTGACATAGCAGAGTTTTCTTTCTAGAAAACTTCCAGTAAGTTGGTGCCCTAATTGCTCATCTTAAAAACATCGGCTATTTAGCTTGTTAAGTAGATTTCATAGTGCAAAATTCCTAATGCCTTTGGCAATCTGCAATAGACAATATGAATACTGTTAGAAACAGATCTGCATTCAAGTACAATATATATAAAGTAATAGCAAATTAGCATTTGCTTTTTGTAATATTTATTAACAATCACTTTATGGTTTGCTTCTGGGTAGTAAGCAGTTATTCTTGGCTTGCCTCACTTATTTACAGTCCCAGGTACTATGTAAAAATACAGCACATGTACACTTCAAATGCCACTGATTAAGTGCATTGCCTTGAAATAACAGTGTCACAGTGTCACAGCTCTGGCTCAGAGGTATGGGGAGTGCTGATATTAGTGTGCCCTGTGCTCCCCTACCTTGCCAGCTCAGCTTCTCAAGTTTCTCTTTGTAAAGTCAGGGAGCAGGAAAATCTCATTGCCTCATTGCTTGCCACAGTAGTAGAAAGGGGGAAACCAGCTGTTTCTGAGGCATTTAAAAATTTTAATTCCTTTGAGGAATTTACATAGGGAGGGGGGAACATATTAAAAATAATAATAATAAAAAAAAAGGGAACTACCTCAACTACTAACATCTACCTTGCAGAGGAAAAAAACAGGTGAATATGCACTGCTAATGCTGATGAGAACAAAGGCATCCTTTAAAGATGAATTTTGTCTTAAATTTCTCATATGCATTTGGGATTTGTGACAGTAGCAGGCTGGTAGTCTGAGCAAAACACCTTTGTGAGTGCTAGCCTAGTGCTTAGCAGTGATCACCAGTCGAGAAGCCTGAAACAAAGGGATGTTGTTCATAGCAGAGTGGGCTAATTTCATTTCCACCCCATGCAAACCTTCTTGTCTCATCAGGAATCAAGTTAGCAGGGCAAGAAGGTGCAGCCTCCTTCCTCAGATCTGCCTAGGGATACACACTTCATCATCATTTGTTGGTGCCATTGTTTCAGGCACCACCATCAGTGTTCCAGTTTTATCTGTTCCTGCCCAATTGTATGGAAGGAAAAAATATGTATTTTTGTTGCAAATTTGTGATATGTTATGGAAATACAGCCAGACCAAACCAAACCAAACCCAGTCTATATATGAAACCAAAGAGCCATCAGATGATAATCACCTTCACTCAATACCTCATAAACTAGATGTCTTTTAATAACTATGTTTAAAATCATTATGTGTTACATTACTCATGCCCTTCCCAGCTGTCTTCTCCCACTCAGCTGGAAGAACTTGCTTACAAGTGTCCTTCAACGTTTCCCCCCTCCAAACCAGTAACATTAGACCATTTCATGCATATGATAATATATCAATTTTTCATTCAATGATAATATATCAATTTATTTTTTCATCAAGAAATTTTTCTATATCAACAGGTAAAACTTGTTATGTACTCTCTACTGTACCACATCAGAGGTACATCACAGCCTAAAATCCCAACAAGGGCTATATTTTTCTTAGGCATAGCATTATGAATGAGCTCAAGTGAAGTATCAGCTGTGGGATCTCATGTTCAATGCACAATCATGGAAGAAATCCTGATTATACTTTTGAAATTTGAATGTTATTCCTAAAAGTTAAAACAAAAATATAGCTAGTCAGAAAAAGTTTCTTGTTTGACATATACGGAACAATAATATAAATAATAAGTAATTGCAGAAATGAGAGCCTTTTCCTTTTCAGGAAAGAGATGGTTTATTGATGTTTGACTAAAAAGAACTGATGAAGTAATTTTTTTTTTTTATTATTTGAACTACTAATTAGTCCAAAAATCTAGTTTTAAGTTTTATAAGGACTGATGCCCAGGCTAATGAGGAAAAAAGAGCATCTGTAGGACACACCAGTTAGGACTGGCCTCCTTGTCTTGTTCTGCAGTGACTGGAGCTAGGCTATTGCGCTCTGTGATGGAAAAACAGAGCTGAGGGGTAGCACTTGCACAGCTAGGTGAAGAGCCAGTGTATACTGTTCACAGTCATTTCCTAGTTGACAAACATTTCCCTGCATCTTAAGCTATTTGCAAGAATGAGAACTGCAGAAAGGTACAGAAACCTGAAAGCAGTCAGGTCTAGGACAACATACTAGAAATATTTGTCTAGTACATTGGTGCCTTGGAAAATCTTGGGTGTTACCCCACACTTCAGATGGTTACTTAAGTTCCAACTACCTCATCTGGCAAGAGTTTTAGGTTAATCGCCAATGAGAGTAGCTTATCAGTTAATATAAAGATTAATGGGGAAGAGAAAGAAATCGGGAGTGTCACCCGATTTAAAATGAGCCGAAAAAGGAATGTAGTCACTCAGCTGCTGCCTCCTGTCTATGGACCACTCCAGGAAATGGCACAGCCCTAATGAGAAGTGAACAGAGGACTGCAAATCCCCGCAGCAGGCAGAAGGATTTTTCTGCACATGCAGCCGCTTAATAGTGCAGCTGTGCTGACAACTCATGCCCCAAATTCAGTAAATGCTAACTTCCTCCCTCTCCTCAAATATTTGAATGGGAAATACACCTGCATGGGTGGCTGAGAGCAATGTCTTGCGCTTTTTTGGATTGAAGCAGAATCCTGACCCCCGAATGGTGCTAAAACAATTCCCCTGTGCTAGAGGAGCAAGGACCACCTAATCTTGGAAAGAGACATACTGTTTCTGCTCCTGTGCCTCTCCAGATGTGCTTCTGTCAGGGGCTGTTTATATACCAGCTCTGTGTCATGTCACTTGGGAGCTTTCCCTGCCAATGCAGGTGTGCAGCACATCAGCAGATGGGGAACAATGAGAGGAAGGAGGGATGATTCTTGCTCTGCATCTCATTTTTTCTCACAGCGGAGTTTGCACTGTTTCTCCGTTACCTGGTCAGATACATGGAGTTCTCTTTTCTACCTGCGCTGGCAATAAAGAAACATGAAAAAAGGAGACCCCCTGATATTGCTTAGCAAAAAAGGAGAGAATTAATCTTCTAAAAGGAAAAGACTCAATCTTCCTTTACTATACATTTCAGCTGCAGCCCCTGTCTAAATTTCATATTTATATCTTATAGACCATGTATGTACGGAAGATGTTACTGACTTGTTTGCTGGACTATTTAAGATGTTAACATCATGCCGCAAAAATAGGTCATCAGAACGTTTGTGTTTAGCAACTCATACATCTGCACATGTTTTTATAATTTTCCCCTTAAATTCTCTGAAAGTACAGTTGGAAAGACAGTTCTATGTCAAACAGTTAATATACTTAGCTAGGGACTAAACACTGAGGCCAATTCATTCTGTATTCTTAGATGTACTTGTTCACTCCAATACCTGTGCTGCCTCTTCATACTTTGACTCCTTGGTCAGGGTATGTGTGTGGGGTTTCATTTTGGCTTGTGTATTATTAGTAAAATCATTAAATAGTTTCAATTCATATGTCCAGAGTGCACCAATACAGCCGAAAATCCTAATCCTGTTTGGAATTTGGCCAAATACTTCTAAATATTGAGGACAAGAATATACTGAAAATATTAAAGGTCTCTTTTTCATTCTTCAGATAAACATCGACTGCTTCTTCCAGATTTTTTTTCCAATTGTTCTATAATCTCATTAGCACAGGAAACATTTTCGTGTGTGTGATGACTCATATGCTACACATCTCAAAACTGGCCTCTTAGAGGTAGTTTCCCAAATCAAAATTTGACTTCTGGAAATGCTAACATTGTATCTGAAAGAAATAGCTAGGCTTAGCTCTTAAATTATGACCCATAAGGGATGTTCCTTACATCAGTCTGTAAATCGAGTAAATGTGGAAATCTACTAGAGGTGATAATTATGAAACCCTACTGTACAGAGCTAAAGTAGAAGTATACTCTGAGACAGAGTTTGAAATAAATATTCTGTAAACTGGAAAATAACAAATCTCTGCATATCTGAATAAGAAGGTGGGATAACTCTGTAGTTGGGGCTGCTATAGATTCTGTTTATTAAAAGCTTATTTTCCCAGTCAGAGAATGAAGTATGATTCAGAATAAACGTGGAAGAAGGTCTCTTAACGAGAGTGTATCTTCTAAGTTGTCATTTTTCCAGCTATAGTATACTAATAGGTGGAAAATAACATACCTTATTGTTGTTCAGATGGAGACTTTGTGTCTCTAAGAACTATAATACTCTCTGAAGTGGAGTGGGGGAGGGGGGAGATGAAGGAGAGGATCATCCAGAGAAGTCCTAATCACTGTTGGGCTTAGGAGAAAAAGTATCCAAAGGCCAGCAATATCCAGGGAACAAGTGACACAGAATACAGGAAAAAAAACTTTGTCACAGAAATGCAGAATAAAGAAAACCATAACTCACTGTGTCTGCAGGGAAAATTAAAATAATATGTAAAACGAGATTATACAGGTGAGATTGCCTAACTAACAACTAGGCTTTGGCCTTCTTTTAGGTCAAAACTTTCTCGTTTATGTGATACCACAGTTTATTCCTGAGATGCTAGAAATTGGTTATGGTTCATCTAAAAAATCCAGAGAATTTACAACTCCTAAATAATCAGATAAGAATAAAGAATATTTCACAGATTTTATCCTATAAAAGCTAGCACAACTTTCCAGTGCTGTATTGAACAAATCGTTTTAATAAGTAATAGAGAGTTACTGGTTTGTTTTAATTAATGGGTTTGTGCAGTTCAGCACTAAAGGGAACTCATACATGTTTACAGAAAGTAGCCAAAGCTGTAGACCTGTGAAATTAAGCAAAAAAACTTCATCAAAGGCAGGGATAAACATATGCTTAGTATTCTTTTAAATTATGTCCAAAGGCGACAATCATGAATTGCCTAAGAAAACACCTGGTTTTGGACATGCTGTTTTAAATTTTATTCCAGTGCCACACACTGTTGAGAATTTTTGACTATTTAAAAAGCAAATAAGTCTTAGTATAACAGTTTACCTGTTACTTTAGAGAAAAACATAATGTAAGGCTTAACAAGTGTCAAGAAGCTGTGAATTTAATGTACATAGAAAGTGACAGAGTTAAAGCTAGACACAGGGAAGACAGCATGCCAGGAAAGACACTTTCTGTGTTCAAAGAAGCAAGTATTAATACTGTCAGGTGATATGGTGAACCTGATTGATTAGCAGTCTAACCCAACATTGCAGATCATGAGTTTTCTTCAAAATTATATTGTAGGGGAAATATTTATCCTCATTTGTTAAACATGTATTTCAGAGCACAATAAACTTTTTCCTTTTTTTGAAGTTCTACCCTGATATATTGCAATGAAGCAAATGCTCAAAACCAACTTGTAGATCCCTGTGAGCATAAATTTAATTGATAGTGACAACAGGTGTTAAATTGTGTAATTCCACTGGGTTATAATACAGCAGATGACTTAACAACTCATTGATATGGCAGGATAAATTAATTTACCATTTACTGAAGAAAATGTAGCATCTTTCCATATTTATAGTATTTCTTATTGTAGTCTCCTTGAAATAAGTTTGATTTTTTTAAAGTTATGCACTTAAAATGAACAATACAATAAATGTAAGTATTAAATACCTAACTGCAGAGTTAGACAGAGCCACTTGCTATTTAATGTTTATGATCTATTTAAGTTACATTATCAGTTTATGCCTGTGGAATTTTGAGGAGTGATGTAAGCTTGCTGTGCCAGCTCTGCCTCCGTTGGATCAGAGCCACAGTAGGATTGCCCTAGGAGACCTAACACCTTTTATGTGGCCTTAGGAGAGCTAATTTCTGTTATGTGGTTTCACGGCTTTTGTCTGACTCTGACAAAGTTCAAATCTGCCTGACATATACCATGATGACATACCCTACACCATGCTCTTAACACTGTACTCTTAACTCTTGTGAGACAGTCATTATACCTTATTAAAAGAACTTGCTAAAAAAAATGAAATTGCATCCTTGCAACAGGAACAATGATGAGGAAAATAACAACATGGAAATCCAAACACCTTCAAAGCAGTGTTATGCAGTCACATGTAATATACCTGACCAATGTTTCTCATAAATAGTAAATACAGTGTCAGAAAACTGATGGCTATATTCGTGGAAAAGCTGCTTTCCTGCCTATATGCAATCTGTCTCTTGTTCTCTTACCTGAACTTTAAAGTAGCTTTTTGTCTTCTGCAACAGAGCTACTCAGCTTGGGCATCCGTCTTTGTAGCACAAGGCACTCTCAGATGTAGTGGTCTTCAAGTTCCGAGTATCACCAACACCAAAAACCTCAGCATTAGTTTCTCCTCAGCTGAAATCAACCTCATTCAAAAATGACCTTTAAATTTGCTAACTTATTCTGCAAAACAATCTGGCTGGCTGGCAGTGCAGGTGTCTTAAGCAAAAGGGCTTCCTGTGGTTAAAGATTTGACAGACTCCAGTTGGTGCCCCTAGTTATTTGACAGTGATATGGCAACACTAAGTGGTTGCTGATGAACAGGTTTGCAGTGATCATGCCTCTGTTTTCTGTTTTTGTTTTTTGTTTTTATCTTTTCCTCAGGGGAAATCGCTCACATCAAAGAGGTTAACCAGTCTAGTGCAGTCCTACTAAAAGGATCACCTTGTAGCATGGAAGCAGACTCAAATCATTACATATACTTTGTAGCTCACTGATTGCCTGACTCAGAGGACAGTAGAACAAGATGTTGCATGAGCAAGGACCTGACTTGTTTTCTTTTGTGTATACTAAGGCATTACAGACTCCGAGGGACTCTCTAGCCTTTCGATGCCTCCATTTCGAAAACTGTCTGCTCACTTCCTCCTTCATATCAAGCTGGATCTGTGTCTTTTTATTTTCCGCAAGCTCGAGTACAGTGAAAAAAAAGCTTCTGCTAGGCACAGTTTATTAAAAAATACGTCAATCAAAAACTGGAAGAAATGTAAAAAAATGCATATATTAATAAATATGGCATCACATTTATTGCACAATAAATTAGCACAGAAGGTTTCATTTCACTGATGTATTCACATTGAGAAAGAAAGCCTGTGTCTTTGTCTGTTGTCTGTATATTCTCTGTTAATGTTTCTTGCATTTATTTTTATACCATATTTAAAAAAGAACACCTTTTACTCCAGATGTATTAAAGTTGATCCTTTCTCTGTAAATTTGTGTATGTTTATATTGTTGTTTTATCTTTCATTAAAAGATGCAGAATCTCTTTCCTTTGGGAAGTTTGAGATTTTAATATTGAATCTGAAGATTAGTCAAGAGCAAAATCATCCCCAAAAGTTACACACCTTGTGCTCTGTAAAAAGTGACATGAAATGGCATTTTCTTTCTCTCGGTGACACCTAATCAAACACACTTTGTTGATAATCATTTACTTTTTATTTTCTTTTTATCAAGCTAGCAGCAGTGAGACCTTTCCAGCTTGCTCATCATCACATAAGCAAACTTCTCTTTAAGCTAGACCTGTTCTGTACCAGAGCAGCCTGCAGAGCCTGCTCCAGCGATTCAGTCACTACCCAAGACCGGATCGACTGAACTGCATTTCCGTAAGAACGGACATGAACAAAGCTGGCTGAGAACACACATGGGTATTTGCTAAATAGGAAGGACAGTCTTTATTTCTCCTTGCTGTCACTTGTAATACAATGCAACATTTTAAGCTGAAAAGGTAGTAGTTTGGGAGTGCTAAATATACTGTCTGTAGTGCACACCTTGAGTAGTAAAGCAGGAGGCTGTCATTTTAATTCAAGGACTTTATTCAGGTGTGTTGTTGTATGTCTGCTGCTGAGGTTACTCACACAGATACCCGCTGGTAGATTTATGAAAGCATGTAGCCATTGCCCATGAGACAACAGATATGGAGTTTCTGAAGCTATACTGAGCTGGAACCAGAAATCTCTGCTTGGCCTAAGAAACAGCACTTGTGACTGAGAGATGACACAAGGATTGTAGGCAAAATCTCTGAGCAGAAAAGTGATGATGGGAGCTCTGTCAAGTCACAAAATGCTGACACCTCCAGGGCATCAAAGGGTCCTTAGGACAAACAAGCCTTTTTAGGAATGCACAGGATAGACACAGGACAGCCAACTCTAGTACCATCTGTCGTGCTACCTTTTGTTTGATATTGAGAATCAGGAATCTTGTTTCAAAGCTAAACATGCACGTTCAAACACACAAAAAAAAGTGGGACAGTCATAGACACAACCAGACAATAAATTTGAATACAGTAATGCTAGAGTCATCTCACTTAACTTCAGATACCTACCTGAGCTGTTGTTCCTTGGGATAGGGCTCCTGCACAGAACATCTGTAGGCAGAAGGGAGCTTCTCCACTGCCTTTCCATAGGTTGCTGCAGCTGTAGCCCTGACTGCAGCATCTCTAAAGAGGTAGCTTGAATGAACCAAGGAAAAAACAAAACAGAAATCACCACGAATGGCCGTTTCCCTGGTTTTGGTCCACTGGGGTTTCTGGAGGTTTGGGAGGTTTTTTTTTCTTTGTTTTCACATGCCACTGTGTGTCTGGTTTCTAGCTAGGATGATAATCATTGCTTTAAAGTGTCTCAGTTTTTGTTAGCACAATTCTACTAAGTTTTTTATCAGAAAACACTGGAAATGCCTCACGAGACTTTGATTTTATCAAGAGCTCCATCTAGGGCAACTCAAAATATTTACAGTCTAGGGAGGCCAGATGAATTTTGATAAATATCCACATTGAACCCCAGATCTTAAACTCTTGAGATTTAATTTTTCTTTACCACAGAAATGCAGGCTCTGAGGCATGAACTTCAGGCCAGACAATCCACAGAAATTTGAGCTCTGTTTCATTCTCACTGCCAAATAGAAATATTTATTTCCAAACTCCTGCTGCCACCAATTGCATCAGCTGGTATGTTGCCTGCTCT
The DNA here is from genome assembly GCF_017976375.1 of Cuculus canorus. Taxonomy (NCBI): domain Eukaryota; kingdom Metazoa; phylum Chordata; class Aves; order Cuculiformes; family Cuculidae; genus Cuculus; species Cuculus canorus. The sequence goes on along the minus strand of NC_071403.1, from coordinate 65,038,241 downwards.
GCCTTAGGAGTTAACTAATTAGATACCAGTGTCTCCTTTGAAGAATCACTCCCCTCAAATAACTAATCTTTCAAATTGATGCGTTAGGTATTTCATGCAAATTTACCCTAAGAAATATCTTTTTTTCCCCAAATCACTTTGCAACACTAACTGGCCAATAAAAAGATGTGGAGCATTTGTATTCCTGAGCCCATTTTGTATTTATCCTTGTTCTTTTATTTCAAGAAGTACAAAGTCTCTATTGAATGGATGTCTTTGCCTGTATTTGCACAGGATTTAACACAATGTTTGTAAAGTAAAAATATGCATTATTAATAAGGATTTCAAAGCAGTCAGGGAGCTGAATTAAGGTTTCACTTGACATTAGTTTCAAGTAATGCAACTCAATTGTTACACGAGTGAATTTGGCCCCCAAAAATTCTGTCAAAAATTCTACAACCACTTGATTTTTAAAGGGTTTGCCTGCAATCTTTTGATAATTAACCTCGTCCCTGTTATCTGCCAGTGATACAATACTGAGACTGGAAACTCCAAGTAGGCACAAGCTTCCTTTTACTTCCCCACAGAGAAAAGCTAAATCTTTGTTTCCAAAATTATATGAAGATCCACTTCCAAGAATTAAGATTAACTCAGTTTAAGGCATGTTTGTACAAGTGCCAAACAGCTGAAGTATGACTGGTTACACAATGATATACCCGTTAGGAATTTCAGAGAGGCTACAAGTCTGTTGAGGAAAAAAGGACTGAGAAAGAAATTCAGACTGAAGTGACTACATTTCTCGTCTCCTGGGGAAGAGCCATCAATCAATGCCTCCTGGCTCTATCCAGGAAGCTGAAAACAACCTCCTTAATATCCTTGTGGGATATTAATTGTAATATTCACTAAGATAACCACTTGGAGCTGGGAAATTCCATCTGAGCATTGGAGTTCATTGAGCAGTCTCTTTCCTCATGCATTCTTGTGCATAAAACAGCTCTTAAGCCTTCAGCAGAAGGAAGTGTTTGCTGGTGCTGATGCACCCTTGAGATGTTTCTGTACTCCTAGACCAGCCTGGGAAGGAAAACAGCTAGTGGGAGAAACAGGAGCTTCCCTGGCACCTACCTGACAACGTCAGATTATTTAGGCATTCTTCTGTAAGATGAAATTAAAAACTATCCCTCAACCCTACAAAACTGAAGAGGGAGGGAAAAGGCTTTAAACACTGATGAGAGAAATTGCAAAATGCTGGGCTGAAACAGTAGTGACCAAAAATTAATGAGCTGAAGGTGAATACCAGAGTAAGAAATGGGCATTAATAGTGGTGACCAGAAGAGAACCAACAAGGGAGGAGAAGTGGGGAACTGAGTAATTAAGAGCAAGGGTGGCTGAATGCAGCTGGTGGATTGTCAGCCTGTTGGCCACAGCCATGCACGGTTGGAATCAAAACCAAATAAATCAGAAAAGGTCAACTGTGGCTGTCCCTTTAAAATCCAACAGTAACATTTTTTCAACTAGAAAGCAATTTATACCAAACAGTAGAATTGCTTTTTTCAATTGAACCCCAAATGCTGTTTGAAATCATGAGACATACAAATGACAAGCAGTCCTCCAAGAAATAGCAAATAGGAGGGTAAAAGCCAGTTTCAGAAAATGAGATCTATAGGAATGCATTTAGGATGTTTATTTATTAAAAATAAAAAATAAAAGCCAAAGCAGACAACTAAAGTGAGAGAAGGCTGTTTTCTTCAACTAAACATAACGAGGACATGGGAATAACCAGTGATTTATTTGTGGTTCTTCCATTTATTTATCTTTATGCCAAGTGATTAACAGCTGTTTGAATTTATATTTTAAAATTACCATATTTATAATGTCCTTTTTAGCTAGAGATATACTGTGCATAGAACTAGCACTGGACTTACTGTCTTAGGTGCATAAAACACAGGACTATTGCTAAAAGAAAGTTAATGGCTATAGAGAACTATATGAAATAAGGTTTTAATTCCAAGATATTCAAGGGAAATTATGAACAATATATTTGAACATATTCTGTGTACACAATTCATTTAAGCAAGTTACTAAGTGGTTGTGAATCATTCCAGTCTGCCTTTTGATCTGACTATGCTGAGCAGATTGATGCTTTTGTCTCCTGTGAGTTGAAGATAGGCTGAAGTCCCAGTATCCAAGAGGCGGAAGAAGGGATGATCTCTGTGAGGCTGGCTTCCTCTTCCTAGTGCTGTTCCAGATTGTGGACTCTTACTTAAGTGACATGTGTACAAATAAATGGGTTTGTTTGTACAGACATTGACTTGAGGGCTGCAGAATCTCTCCAGACAGTCATTATCTCTGCCACTACAACATTTTTTTCCCCCTACTATTTAAACTAAATCTTCTTTGCTTCAATTTATCCCTATATTTTTGTCCAGACTGCTACAATCACTATAATAAAATGTTCCCTACATTTTTTGCTCAAAGACATAAATGACCACTGCAAAGTTACAGCCTCCTTGGTTTTCTTACTGGTGTTTTATGAAGCACTCAGTAACTTCATTGCTCTCCGCCAAGCTGGGAGATGTTATAGCTTCCCTGGAGGACAGCGGCCAGAGCAGGCTGCAGGCCTCCCACTCAGGTTTCACAGGAGGAGGGCAGACGATTACTGTTATACTTTTGTCTGTACACGTAACTACTACATTGTGCAAGTTGATGTGGCACAGTGATGCCCAGATCCTCTGCAGTAAAACAGATGGTTGTTCCCTTTTGTGAGCAGCTTGCTCTTCTTAGGTCAGTGAGGCATCTTAAGTTGTCCATTGAATAGCATCCTCGTTTTTCAGACAATCTTTCTCTTTTCTGAAGGCCACTTTTCTTTTTTGTTTCTAACCTGTGAAATACTTGTAGTCCTTTGATCTGCGGGTATATTTGTGTGTGGGTGAGTGAGGAATCTGCTGGCCTGATTCTTTAACATGAATGAATGAGCGTGAGTACCATCATCATTATTTGCTCTAAGGGATCTATATATGTAAATTGTTAAGAGAAATTGCTGTGACAGTTAACTCTGAGAACCTGCTCAAACGCTAGAAGATAGTCCTTATTTACAGTTGTGGACACGGACAGTAAATATCAAACAATATTAAGACACAATTGTAAATGTTACCTTGTTAGTGGCATTTGCACAATTTTTATTACAAGTTTTCTTTGCTTTCAAAATATATTCTGCTGCATTCACCTTCACTGGCTCTTTTTTATTGATTTGACTAGATTTTGAAATATCTCATTAGATTCATCACAGATGTGAGTTTTCAAAAGAGGTACTATTTACCACTCTTCTCTTAACCTTGTGGCTGTTTCTTCCACATGTGTTTCACATAAATGAGGTATTTCGTATAATTTTTCTATCGACCTCTTTATTCCTTTCTTCCTTTCCTTTTTAAAAGATGTATAGCAATAGCATATTTAATGTAACTTACTTCTCTATCTTTTTGCTGAGAGGAACGTATAACCTGAAATCTATGACCTTTTTTGAGTTCATCTCTTCTGATGCACTGTTCTTTATACGACTTTTCTTTTGCAATATCTTTCTTCGCCCCCACCGCCTCCCCAGTAACATCTTTTTTAGGGTTCTCCATCTTTTATGTTTTCTTTTTCCTTTGTTCCTCTGATCCTCGTTTCATTGATCCCTCTCACACAGTCCTACAGTGTTCAGTAATGCTCTTTACACTTGCCTCCGCTGCTTTATCTTTCTTGGAATTGAAAGAAGTTACAAGAAAGAAAAAAAAAAGGAGCCTCTAGCAGCACTCCAGGCTGATGGAGAAGGGCCTGGAGTGATATCCTGGAGAGGAGGGTGCCATTACACAGCAGTGACATCCTTGCCTGATGGAGAGGTGTTGCTGGGGACCTCAGGAGGAAGGAGGGAGATGAGAGCTTAGGTGCATTGAAGGGAGATGGGCAAAAGGAAGCCTGGGTGTGTGACTACCCTGGAATTGCATTTAAAAAAAAAAAAAAAAAATTGAGATTTTGACTTTCTCTCATGGTAAAAGTAAGGTGAAGGGGTCCATAGAGTGATCCGGAGCATCTTGGTCTCTTATGAAGAAGGTGTCTGTGGGAGGCAGGAAGGCAGATTAAAGCCCAAGACTATGAAATATTTCAAAGCCCCAGTCCATACTGGCTTCACTGAAACCACTGAATGGGTTTGTGGAAGCTCGTGTTGTCCCTAAATCACAGATAAATCTTTTAGGGGGAGGGGACATAAATGTGGAAGGTCATCAATAGATATCTTTATTTTAAACCTTCTGGTGTTTCAAAAGGAGACACTTGAAGCAAAGTAAACTGCTGAAGATGCAGTGCAGATAATTAAATAGTGCTTAATTAATGAGCACTATATCAGTTTTGGTTGCTACATTTCTCCTTCCTCCACCCCACCTGAAGTACTTCAGAAACCTTGCTAGGCTCCTGACTAAGAAGGCCTTGCCTAATCTTCCTTTTCTTATTTTCTTCTCAATAATTTTCCTCATCCTTTTCTATCCCTGTTGGAAGCTGCAGGCATGAAGGAGCAATTGCAGCTTCTCTCTCATCTATGCATTTGTGTGCAAGGGGGAATTTTCACTTTTTTCTTTATTTTCTTCCTATAATGAGAACACTTGAAATGTCAGATTTCCATTTTGTTCCAAAGGTCTTTTTCCCAGTGCAATTCCTGTAATACAGATCCATATCATCTACTTTTTCTGTATACTTGTGTCTTATTGACATTCAGATATTTCATTGGGAAAAAAATAAGAAAAGGAAACCCACCCAAAACACCATGGAAGATCTGAATTTTAGATATTTCTTTGGCTGTTGGTCAGAGCTGAGTGGAAGAACAAATAAGTTTACCTTTACTCTCTGCTTGAACCCCATCGCTGTGTTAACACTGCACTTTGGGATTCCCACCTGCAAGGAATGCTGAGCATCTGCTGACCTTTAAATGCCTGCGTTAACATCCCCCACTGTTCCTCCCTGCCCCACGCTCCCAGCAGAATTCTACTGAAATCAGAAATGTGAAACCTGAAGACTGACCTTAAAACATAGTTATTCTTTGCCCAGCAGGTAAGATTGTGCTCGCTAGGTGGATGTCAGTTGCAGTACCTTTTTGGTACAGTAGGGTAGTGTTTGGGTATTTTTGAAAGATTATTTCAACTCCTCCCACCTCTCCTCCCGCCCCAGACCACAACATCTGTTGGGAATGCAATTTTGTCTCTAGAAAGCTTCAGGCAACCTCTTTTCACCAACACCATGGACTAGAGAGAGTGGCTTTAATCACCTCATGTCTTTTAATGAGAAATAAAAGAACACGTGTTTGGATGCCAGAAGACCTCGAGGAGTGAGAGAGAGGAAGGAGTGATAAAAATAATATTAATTAAAGAAAAAAAAACAAAACCCCCAAACATAAAAATAACAGCTGGGATAGTAACATCAAGGCCAACCACCTGCCTCTCATTATCGCAGTCGCTTAGTTTCTGTATCCTGAGAACACTCCCAGATGGCTGCTGACCTCCTGCTCTGTTTGTTTAATGTCACGACCAGCAAAGCATCAGGAGTAAGCAGAAGACTATGGGACACGTGTGTTTGGAGGCACTGCCTGACCTGGGATACAGCACTGGGAAAGAGAAGGCTGAGCATGAGAAAGACAGGAGGATTTTGATCTACATATCCTTCAGTCCATGCAGAGCCCACCGCTTTCATTTTTTATCTACATAAAGACTTTAAAAGAAGAAGAAGAAGCCTTTCCTTGCCCAACACAGTGAAGAAGTCTAACGTTGCCTCTAGAAGCTGCATCCTTTTCCAGTTCCTAAAAGTCCTGCACCAGGATGGAGCTCATTACTCCTCATTACTGAGGCCTCATGGTCTGGTGCATGCCACAGCAGCATCAGCTGCCTATTTCTTCTTTCTCTGCCAGAGAAAAGCTGTCTGCAGCATACAGTGTCCATCTTTCACGTAATGCAGAAATGGTGCCTTTCTATCAGCTCTCTTTCCGTTTTATTGGTACTGACATGTTAGCACCAATGCAACCAGTGTATCGGCACTGATCTGGTACTATACTGACAAGACTTTAATTCTACTATGGGAAGAACTGTAATCTGAATTGTACTATTTACTTTGACTTGTGTAATGCTGAATATGAAAAATACTAATTATAGAGATCTACACGATGGGATATTTTTGGTATCCATTGCAGTCCATCTGAGAAATCTAAATATAGCATAAAATCAAAAACAAAAGGAGGAAGATAAGTCAAAGCGATCTTCTTTATTTTTACCATAGTAAAACAAGCATTTTTTTTTATATACAGTATTTTTCTAGAGATGTCCATGGAGGACACTTTAAATTGTTGATGCGGTGTTATCCAAAATTTGCACTTTTATCTTTATTTTTTCCCAGTATCTCTGAGGTGATGATGTGCCACAGCTTTCAGTTTGATTGGGGTTTTTTTCCTGGTCAAATCTTGCTGATTTATGTGCTGAGACCCGATATTCATACAGGAAACATGTAAAACCGACTTCGTTTTTCTGCTCTAAACCCTCAGCTACGATGATGTTAATAGTCGTTGGGCAGCAACAGCAAATTTTGCTTCTAAACACCAAAAGATTGGCCAGATGCGTGCAGCACAGGCGCCCCTTCCCCTCGCCTTCCGCTGGGAGAGGGGAGGAGGGCGAGGACCGGGGCCGGCACTGCGAGCGGCGTGTCGGGAGCGCCCCCTGGCGGTGGCGCGTAGGACCTGCGCCCGGCCGCAGGGAGCCAAGCGGGGGAGAGCAGGAGCCCGAGCGTCCCGAGTGGGCAGCGCCCCTTTTCTAAAAGGAAAATGCGGGTTGGGGTAAACAAGGGGTGTGGGAGTTTGAAATGACGTGCACATGGCAAAGAGGGGATGATCTGTCCTGCGCTAAGGTTGAGCTCGAACTGCATCGCCTCATTGAAAGTTGATGAGAACAACAGGTATTTTAACGATCACGATGGCTAAAATAGAGGCGTGGCACAACCGCCAGTAGATGTTAATTCAAAAACACCACCTTTCTTCATATCCCGATATAAAGAACATGGAATATTTTTGTTGTGTTACATCACAGGAGAGCGCCTCTGTCAAGAAGGTCCCTGGGAACCAGCGTCGCTTCAGTACAAGGAATTCCTTCTAGGTCACTAGGATTGAATCAAGATATGTTTGGCTTGTCTCAAATTCATGGAATCTGATGGTGATGATCATATTCATATTCATGACTTTAGTAGCTATGGGCACCGATACAAATAATGAGAAATCACGGTGCTGTGCTACTGAATATAAAAGTAGATCCAAAGAAGAAACAACAGCAGCCATGGAGCAGTACATCCAGGTCTGATTTGACTCTGGATACATCCGGAGGCTGATACACAGATCTGACTGTGAGTTCCCAGGGAAACCTGGGCATGTCCCTAGAAGAAAATCCCAGCAGCAAGCCCTCTTCCAGCAGGCTGCCCATGGGGAAGATGGGCTTTGAAGTCATAAATCAGAGCACTGCTCCTGGTTGTTCCTCTGATTGCATCCGGGGCAATGGGATTTCAGTCCTATCATCTGTAAGCAAACAGGATGGCCAGAAGGAAACTCGCTTTCATCTAGTTCTGGTTTTAGGGTGAACCTTTCGATGAAGGCTAAAATATTACTGGTTAGCTAACTGCCAAACTGCAATAGTTTTACGGCTCTCCACACTTTGCTTGCTATCTGTATCTTGGTATGAACAAGAAAATAGATTTTAAAACTGTGTTTTAATTCCATAGGCTTCCACCTGCACAGTTAAATTACATTTTGTGGGTGCTGTGTTTTGTTGGTGCTTTGGGTGTTTCATTTGCATCAGTTTTTGGCTGCCTTTCCCCCCTTCTCCAAGCCCCTAGTCTGCATGATGAGACTGCTGAGAAACTCTGACTTTTGCATATCCCATTCCAGCTTTACCAAAGAACCTACACTCTGTCTGTAAAAACAGCAAACAAACCAGGGCTATGCCCCCTAATAACCTTAGAGGCTGAACCATTTTGGAGAGGCTTTTCTATGGAATCATGTACATGGGGAGCTACTCTTCAGCTCTTCAGCTTTGAAACTCAGAGGATGAAAGAAATGCTATTTTTCTCCATTAGTAATAGCCAACTTTCATAACAAAATATTTAATGAAAAATATATTAGGCATTTGTATGTAATTTTTTTTATGTCTGGAATGGATGTTATGGAAAGCAATTGTCCCAGCTTTAGGGGATGGAGAGAAAGTTCATCTGCTTGGATATATAGCACTCCCCTTTGGGATAGTGTCATTTGATAATTCCTGCCACATGTTCTTATGAGTAGGATGTTTTTGTTTCCTTACTGTGTCTCCCCCCAAGTCCTGCTGGGTAATATTTCAGATGGTCACAGTCAAAAAAAGCATGTGACAACTTCCAGATGTTCAAATAATCAAAGTGATCTGCAGATCTAAGGGAGCACACCAACAAACAAATGAAGGATAACTTGAAGGGCTGCAGTCTAGGTGGGGGGTCACATCAGTAGTGGTGTAGCAGGCTGAAGGATAGTCTTTTAATATCTGGAGAATTCACTGAAGTTTACATAATTTGCTAAAAATGAGACAGTCTGATGGTGTGGCTGGGCAGGCAGTAGAAACTGAAAACACAGTCTGGTCGTGGTTTTCCCACAGCTTGGAGCAGTACTGGCTTCCCAAGGGAGCAAGGAGGGCTGTCATGGTGTGGCATAGCTCTGAGCTGCTGGGCTCCAGCTCGTGTGATGCAGCTGAGGCTAAGAAACGTAACCATGCCCTGCTGTCATCCACACCATCACCACATTTGAGGCTGCATCCTCACTGAGCTGGCAGCGCCCGAGGCAGTGCTTCATTCAGCTGAGAGAGAAAAGATATACCTCTCTGAGCAGAGCAACATGCCTGCTTCTGGCTTGCTCCTAGCTGGCTTCTGTAGGCACCTGTTTAGGCATTGGTAACTAGTTGAAAGTGAGGTTTTAGTAGCCCTTCATCAAACCACTTCATCATCCCTAGTGATTTTTGTTCATTCAACCTCCCAGCTTCATAGAAACAGACAAGACAATTGAAAATGTATGGTGGGACACTATATTCCTCTGGGGAATCTAAAAACATTTGTCATCAAGAATAAAAAAAGCTCATCTTAGTCTCTGGCAACCTGATATTTGTAGAGGAGAACGAATGCAGTTGTGTGGTGCAGCATGTATGGATTGGCAAGTACAGACAGTAGGATGGAGGCTGCACATCACTCACTGCTGTTGCATAGGCTGGGCAATCCCGTCTCTGGTCATGGGAGGGAAAACATTCGCCTCCCACAGGATCCTACAGCAAGTCTGCTGGTGCCTTTTCATACGCTGGCATTTCATGTGGCAGTGCCTTTGCTGCTGACAGCACGTCCTTTCAAACAGATGTGCTCTGCATCTGCTCACTATGTGTACAACTGGCTTGAAATTGTTTTACAAAGCTTTCCATGTGGAGCAGTGTTGGGAGGGGCAGGCATAATAATAATAATAATAATAATAATAATAATAATATACTGCCATTACTACTGCTAATTTGTGTGGAAACATCGCTAGCTCAAAATCTGACTCAGCTGCTGATGGAGAAAGGATGATCTGATCACATTGAGGGAGCTGCTGGAATTTTGAACATTAACGTGACTGCTACATGGTTTTGAAGTGTAACTGGGAGATGCTGCTAACTACTCTTTCCCCGTGGCTTTATGTGATTTTTCATAGAATCCTGTGTGTGTCTTTTACCACTTGGGGAGGTAATGGTACAGTGTGATAGCAAATTCAGTTCCACATTAGGAAAAGGAACAACTTTGTGACAATTTGTCCATCATCAATGGCAAGATTTGTCAGTCGGGCTCTCTATATCACATTCCCCAAGAATGTGGAGAACTTCTGCTAAGATTCTTCCTTGGCTTTGTTCAAAGAATCTCTTTATATGAACATAGAGGGGGAACGAGCAATACAATGCTCACGTGGAAAATCAGACCATGGTGCCTGTGTACATGGTGGGGCCTGAACCTGAGAAGGTTGTAGTGGGGGGGAGAAAGGGGGCGGGGGGGACGGGCAAAATCCCTGAGCATATCCAAACAGAACTTAATTTAAAATGAAAGATAAATCTTTCTCTTTGCTACTACCCAGATGTGATCTTCTGAAAGCTTCAGACATGAATAATCTCTCCAAATTTTTCATCTATTTCAATATCCTGGCCATACCGAACCCACACTGTGGCTCTGGCACCCATTTAGGAAAATCTGCAGACAAGGCCAATGCCTGACCTCTCTATCTATTAAAATAAATGAACACTTACCTTTTTACTTTACTTCCTCGGTTTTTGTTCGCTTTCATTACCTGTTTGCAGCTGGACCTCCATTTTGCCCTTTTTAATGGGAATTTGGGAAGTTACTACTACTTTCCTGTTTCTGCTTCTTCTTTCTTTAAGAGTCTCTAGTCTCCTTCCCTTATATTAATAGCCATCATTCTAATCTGTTGACTGCAGATCTTGACCAAATTCTAATAAAGTAAAGAGAAAGGTTTTCCCTGGAATTTCAGATGCATTTCTGTTGTGTTTTTTCTTTCTTCTCCTTATTCTTCTTGCTGCCTGTCTGGCTAACTTAAACAAATACTTTCAGAACAACTTGTACGCAGTTGACAAAACTGGTAAATAATGGATAAATGTAGTTTTGATTGGGAACAGCTTTCTGGCAAAGGATGGAGTACAGCACTAAAGAAAAATTTTTCTCACCTTGAGTCATGGGTTCTGGTTGGTTAAATTAAAACCATGTACTTAACCTGCCTGTACAACACACAAACATCAGAGATATCTTTTAACTGTACTGATACTTTGTGCTGCCTACACTACACTAGCTACATCACCAGGGCATTAATTCTATTTTGTGAAACAGAAATACCCCGTGTTCCTTTCTTTCTTTGTATCAAAAGCATCACAAATCTAATTTCTATATTTAAGCAAAGGTTTGGGCTTATTTTTGCCAGTTGTTCTTTTTTTTTTCACCATCTGGAAAGGAAATGTTGTTCTATCATAGGCTTCCACCTTCAACACGTAACAATTGTATTATAAATTCTTTGATGTCCTAAGGCTGACTACTTGCCTACCTCCGTAACTCAGCCCTGTTGTGATATTGTCTTCTTATCAAAATGTACTTCACTGAGGCTACAAAAGGAATATTGCTATGTTTGTTAGGTGGAAAATTTACATATTGCCTATGGAGCATACAGAGGACTTCTATAAATATTTTTGTGTATGTTTATTCACATGGAGGTGCTAGAAATATAAGTATTACAGTGCTTCTGGTATACATAGTAAAAAAAAAAAAATCCAACTTGCAGCAGTAATATGAATATAAGTCATTGTATTTTGAATTTTTAGTATAATTAATTATAGCAATAGTTCACACAACCCAGCTATTATCTCAGATTGTCTCTCTGCAGAATCACAAAAACAATCTGAGTCATCCTGACTTGATTAATGTTCAGTTCTTATTTGGGAAGGCTTCTCTCGCCATCAGACAACCCGGTAACTCTTTTTTTTCTGTGAAAGATCAGATTCTGTACAGCAGTCCTACAGTCTATGGTGGGTTCTACACCATGAAACATGGAAAATATGCATCCCTGCTTATTTGTAGCTGGTTACTTTTGCAGAAGTCCATGTGGAAGAAGAGACATGAGATTTTTTTCTACACGATACATGCGTGTTTTGGGCACTCTGATGGGAGTTGTTTAACAGAGACTTATTAAGCATATCAAAAGATGCTTAGCATTTGAAAGAGAGCAAAAACGTGGAGTTGGCATGTAGAGCCAAGACTGAATTATGAAACAGTTTCAGAAAGAAAGAGAGTTAATTTGTCTTTATGACTAAAGAGAGTTGTTTCCCTGTTTCTCTCCGAGTCCTCTTTATGGTCTATCACTAAATTCTTGCAAAACTTTTGTTTATCTTTGTTGTGGCTTTCATTTCACCTACTTATAATATGTTATTTCAACTAGCACCTGCAGAATATATTATTTCAAATTGTTCATGGAGCTGATTAATTAATAAATTAAGGACTTTGGCCCTTTCACCTGAAAAGCATGATAGAAACAGAGAAAATGACTTCTACTTTCCAACCTTCCTCATATCACTTAAGATCTTCTCTTAGCTGAAAATGCAGCACAGTAACTCTATATAATATCTTAGACATGAAGTGAATAATAATGTGTGACTTCAGGGAAATGAAGCTACACAGAATAGCAATGATACCAGCTAACATTTCTGTAGCTGAACAGTTCAGCAGTGAGCAGTTTTGTTTCTGAGAGTGCCCTGCAAAAATATGGTACTAATTTTACTATTACTAACAGAGATATTATTAAGGACTGAGAAAAGAATAAAATCATCTCCTAAAACACTGGCAGATTTTACAAAGATTAGGGTTATCATGTAGAACAATGATTGAAGAAACTCTAGAAGAAAAAATCTGAAGTGCTCAACCATTTGATAGCACATGACTGAGCAATAATCATTCATCTGGTGGGCAAAAGTGAAGTCAGATGCAAAGGTGTAGGGGCTGTGTATGCTGGCAGGAGCACTGTCTTGGACCAAGTCCAGGGCATTAGCTGAATGTGAACTCAAAGTGTAAAACCGGTCCTAAAGTAACTTAACCCTTGGGACTATGCACTTTTGGCAGGGTGGCTTTGTTTCTTCCATATGTGTGTTAAGCCCTGAAGCACAGTGTTTGCTTCAGGCAATCCTAAAGACTACCTGGAAACCAGAGAAGGTGTAGGCAACAGCTCTGACAACAACCGAAAGACTGACAAGCACCTTCTAGTAGAAGTTGTGGGTATGCAGTCTTTTCAGTGTATCAAGAAAAGGTTTAAAGGATTAACAGTTATAGATGGTAAGTATTTACTTCAGGACTAATGCTCTTCCAATCTAGCAAAGAAAGACACCAAAACATCTGATGGTTGGACAAATGTGCAGAAGAAGGGTTCGCATTTCACCAAGGAAATACTTAGCAACTGGCATAGATCACAATAAGCTATTATGGCTTTTCTACCATTAGTAATTTTTAAATCGAGAATAGATGTTGTTGGTTTTTTTAATCTAAAAGATGTACTCAAGTTTAAACTGGATCAAATTCAAAGACAGTCTGTGTCCTCAATTATGTGGTTAGGTGACCACATGGCAGCTTCTGATTTTATAATCTGAAAATACTTTTGCTCTGACAAATAGGGCTGGAAGAGCTTTTACTGTGATTGAGAATTTGGAATCATGGATACTCATTGCGTTTACTGGGGTTAGCACTCAACTTGCTTCTTTCTCCTGAACCAGCTTAGCACGGACTGGTCCTGGTTGCAGAGCTGCTCTAGGGAGACCTGTTCTGCCTAGCCCAAGGATGCTTCCTTCTTTTTCACTTATTTCTCTCCTCCCAGGCTGGAAACCCACATTCATTTTTCCGAGGAGCCAGGAGCCACCTTGAACCGGGGAACTTCTGTAGCGCTCTGAGAGTAACCATTCACAAAGACCTTACAGCTCTGAACTACAGCACGCACAAAGAACACTTTTTTTCTAGCAACTACAAAATGCTGCAATAAGATTTGCTCAAATGAAGCCTCTATTAGCAGTAGTGGAGCTTTGTATGATAGCCCCCAAGGATTTGACTATCAGATAATTGCGATTATATGTTCTCTTCAGAACAACTTGCATTATTTAAGAAGAAAATCAAACTCCAATCAAGCTGTTCAGAGTTTTGAAATATTCAGATGTGGGGCTCCCAGATTCCCTGCTTTAGCCATTGGGGTACAGTGCAAAATGCTGCTAAGCAGGCAATAGTCTCAGGATTTATTGCAGCGACTGAACTTATGAACACAAAAAGTTCACAGAAAAACCTGCTCTTGTGAACTTTCAACCAGCATTTGCAAATTAAGAAGCCATAGATTATTTATATAACAAATGGATGCATATCTGTCCAAATGTTTAATAAAGATGCTATGTGAGAAGCACAAACAAGTCATTTTCCTCTGCAGTAAAAATATATTTCTTCTATTGGATACAGGACAGTGGCAATAGAAGTTTGAATCTTTTGCAGTTTTTGTGTTCACAAAACGATACTCTCACAAGAATTATACCAAAAACACAGCTCTTAGAATGAGAATTGTCATGTCAGACAAGAACAAAATTTGGTAAAGTAATAGCTGAAATCTCTTTAACTGATACATACATACACATAATTTAAATAAGATCTTGATACTAAAAGGTCAACTGAACTGTGCAGTATAATCTAGCAAAATCTGTTTTCAAAAATACTCTTTGTCCCCAGGAAGACATGTCAACAGTGACACTTGAAAAGGTCAGATCACCTTTTTCTGGTTGCTTTGGCTATTAAAGTATGACTGACTTGAAAAGGCAAATGCCTGTTCGGCCTACACTTGCTGTATACTCTACAACTGCCTGCTCCCTATGCATGCACGCTCTCTCTCTCTCTCTCTCTCAATCCTCCTCTCCCCCGCCCAAAGTACTTAATAAGGACACATGAATGTTATAAAGCAAATAATACAAATTACACCTACACCATCACAACAACAGTGATTTTTACTTCCCGGGTGGTCCCAAGAGATGTGAACACAGCCTCTAGCCCTATGCCAACATTTACCATTCTGTTGCCAGCATAGTTGGTGCAAGGACTGGGAGTCTGGTAAGATGAGTTGAAAGTGTCATTACTTCCCCATGTACTCATGTACCAGTTGCAACTCAAATATATAGCAGAAGTTTTCTCTCTTTAAATATATCTCTACATATCTGCATTTCAGATTTGTATTACTGACAATTCACTTTACATTTTGCATCACACCGAGTGCCTACGTTAACACTAACCACACCTCCATCATGGAGACTGCCACTCTGTAAGCACGGGTCTGCTCATTTAACTTGCTGAAATCTTTTCACTTAAGTATACACACAAAATGCTTCTTTTGAGTTTAGCTCCTTCATTGTGAAAGAATGCAAAGAGGCCCATGCTTCTTGCTGCCAAAGGATGCCCAAAGCCTTGCATTTTGGGAAGAGGTAAGTGGTGGAGGAGATGGACCTGCAAAGGTGAGTGGGAACATTCTCAGAATTAGAAATAACAGCACAACTGTGGTCGAGATCCCAAGCTCCTCTAGTGACGCTAAATGCTGCTTTACTGCTGCTATTAGTATTAGGCAAAAATATGCTACATGTAGTTGCAATCCAAAGATTTCACTCCATAGGACTTTATTAGAACAACAGAAGGTAAAGCCAGGTGATGGAAAACACTTTTCTCAAAACTCTGGTGTGACAGACATTCACTCCTGAGGTGTCACGTACATAATATCCGCTTTAGATCCCTACACATGGTTTTCAGACAATAAGAGGAAGAGGTCAGTCCTTTCAAATTTGATAAAGCAATGCTGGCATTGATTTCTGTGGCTGCAGTTGCGTGTCAGAGATTATTTGTGTTGGCACAGTGAGTTCAATACACATTTACTTCCTTGATACTTGAGCCTTAAAAAACTTCACTGAGAGAGATGCCAGTAAACTGTTATTTTCTCTAAGCACCTGTTCTCCATAAATGTCACCATAGTAACAGCCATCACATATGTGCTGGCAATGGCCAACAAGGGCTGAAATCTTGGCCCTGTTGAAATCTCTGGTAAAGATTTGGTTGAGAAGTTCAAGAAGGTTTTCACAGAAAAAAAAATTAGACAGAGGGAAAATTAGTTTTGTAGAATAATGGTAAAATGTTTTTGTTCTTCAACATCCTGGATGTCAATCCACGTCATTTATAATAGTTCAAGTTTGTTTGTGCTAAAATGAAAGCAAAAAAAGTCCACTCCTCACTTCCATCTCTTCCTTGAAAACACAAAACCTGGCAGAACTATGTTTTAATGCAGATACTGGCAGAGCCATAGCCCAGCTAGGTACTAGGCAGCATACAGGTGGGTGATGAGGCAGGTCATATATCAACAGAAATCCTTCTGGTGAGCATAGGGATTTAGTTCATGTTCTTAAAAGCTGCTGATGCCCTGGTCTGCAGCCCCAGGCAATCTTCAGACAGCATCCAACCTTCAGACAGGAAGTTTCTTCTTTGCAGAGCTTATCTAACCTATACCCTGCACTAATCAAAGCAAGCCTGTCCATTGGTTTTAATTGACTTTGGAAGCCAAGTCTGTAAGATAAATACAAAAGATAAGTAAGATAAATACTGTGGCACCAAACATCTAAACCATTAATAATATTGTAGCATCGGGCCTGTAAGCTGTATGCAGTTTCTGACCAAATGTTTCTAAAAGCTGACTTGATCATAAACAAAGAAAATTTACTGAACTCACAGATATGCCTCTTCTTGTTGGTTACCATAGGAATTACTATCAGTACGTTGCACAGATTCAAAAATACTGCCAGAAATTAAGTGGGATTAGCAGGAAAGTTAAGTGGGATTTTTGGGTTTGGGTTTTTTTGGGTTGTTTTGGTTGTGGTGGGTTTTTTTGTTGGTTTGGTTTGGGGGTTTTTGCGTATGCTTTTTGCCTGTTTCCCCTGAGAATTAGTGTTTATTTCTTCAGGACAGCCGTTTCTTTTCAGTTGCTGATCCGTTTAAAACGATGGGCAACGTCAAAAGTAGGGGAACCAGCAGGTGGCAGCACCAGGCTGCCTTATCGGGGCTGCTAAGCCACACTAGGAAAAAATACCAACCTAGCTCAACAAAAGTTTCTTAGAGATTGTTTGCTTTCAGGCCTCCTTCCTTTCTCCTGCCTTTTTGGATTACTTTGGGTTTTTTTCCCCCCTCTTCTGTTTTTTTCTACTCGCTATTTGAAAAAAAAGAACACGGAGGAGAAAAATTGCTACGTCAGGTCATCCCGTATTGATTTAGTAAAAGATTGTAAGACCTGATGTGACCTGCTGAAAAATTGACATGAGGTTATGGCCTAGCCTACCAACACTTCACGTCGTATTAAACACTCCACAGGGGCAACATCTGGAGGGTTAAACAACTGCTGGGTAATGCAATTTTAAATACCACTTCATCAAAGTAATAGACTCCACAGGACCCTCTTGGGATCTGTAAACAGATGTGTTCCAGCCTTTGTGTGCTGCAGCCCTTTTTGTGTAACATATTAAGGAGAGCCTGATAGGTCTGACTGTTTCAGAGCGATAGAATTGAGGTTTGAAAACACATCTACAGCACACCGCCTCACTAGGCCTGGAACGAAATGCATGGACTTCACGGTTTTTCTCTTTGGGTTTTTTTTTTTTTTTTTTTGCTCAAAGCTTCATAGTCTGTTTATCCAAAATTCCTGTGAGCTGAGGAAAAGATTTTAGAACAACAGATTTACTGTTGAGTCAACAGCAGCGCATGAGCTTCAAAAGGAGATCGGATCCCATGCTTTCTTTTTTCCAGATTAGTTACAGAGCAGGGAGCAAATCTTCTGTGTGTTCTTCATAACCGGCCAGACTTTCAACCTGAATAACAAGCAGATTCCTCAGGTCCTTACTGGACTTGGCTCCTCTCTCGCATTCTTCAAATACAACCCAATTGTAGCTCCAGCAATACAATTTATGAAGGAAATGTGGTCTCCATTTCAGTACACCATGGAGGCTGCTGCCACCATCTAGCTGTCCCTACCTGACAGTTAGTAGAACAGTGTGAATTTTTTCTCCCTCCACTGTTTCAGAGCTGCTAAGCAACAATTAAGAAAAGTCACATTAAATTTAAGAGAGGACAACCCAAGGACTTTTTCTATTGCCTGCAAATGCAACCCTTGCTTTTTTAATCCAAACCCCGCAAAACCCTTAGGTCACACAGATCCCAGCATCTTGGCAGACAGGATTCGATAGCTGCCACCAACTGATCTCTGTCACTACCAGGAGCATGTGAAAGGACACGTGGTAACTCCCTTCCAGGGAGAAAAATTTAGAGTAAGGCTTGCAGCTAGCAGGAGCCAACAGCGTTTAGCCGAGAACAATGGAAAGACTTCAGTTCTTCCTGAGTAAGTGTCTGCCCTCACTGCTGTCCTTGGTTGCGATCATTCTCTCTGCTTTGCTGCAATAATTTCAGATCAAAGGGCAGTGGAAAATTCCTCAATTACCTGACACAGTTTCAGTTCAGAAATGTGTCTGGGTAAGTTTTTGTGTGATGCCTTTTAAAGAAGGATGCTCATACGAGTCGTGGAGCAGGAGGAGGTCTGAAACTGACTATTTCAGTTTTATTCTTGTTACTGGGTACTTGTAAACTCTGGAAGTTACAGAAAGACCAGAGAAATGCATTGCATCTTTATCTCCACCAAGTGATATAAAATAGTCGGTCTTCAGCTACCTTAGTGTCAGCAGGAATGCAGACCTGAATTGTCCCTGAAGTGTGTCCTGCAGCCCCTCTGGACATCCTCCATGTCATTCCTGCCCAAAATGTTTATATTAGGCAGTCCTATCTACAGCTTATCATATTAGGTAAACTATTCTTTGGAAATCATATAGATTTATGAATATATGTGAAAGATGACCTCCCCTCACTAAATTAGTTTGTGGCCTACACTTTAGAAACAGAACTTTTTAAGACTGCAGACATATGAGCTACTGTAATTTACTTACTAGAATTATTTTCCAACCCTTATTACTAGTGAGGACCACGGCTGCCCTCCATCTGTGGAGAGATCTTCATAAGAAAATGGGGAGCAGTAGGGAAACAGCATGGATTCTCCAAAGAATGCATTAGTTTATTTATTTCAAATGTCTTTCATGTCTTGGTGTTGTGCATCTTTTTCCAAGACACAAATGCTTCACAGATGGAAAGAAGCAATTTTCAGTTGTAAAAATTCTAAACAGTTCAGGTGAAATGAAAAACAGAGCTTCCTGGAGACATGCCAGATTTCTTTTTTTATTTTTTTTCCCAGCCTCACTTTGATTGTGAAAATATTCACCCGCCTCTACACTTCATAGCATAAGAAATGCCCTGCCTGGGGTCTAATCCACGCCTGCAGTATCACTGCAGGGTCGATTAGAAAGGAAGGCTCCTATTTCCACACAGACACTACACATCTGCTCTGATTTTCTGCTGGGTAGATCTGCAGTAACCCTACTGCAAAAATCAAGTCTTACATAAACCAAGCTTATACTGACATAACTTTTCTTCTAGAGGGATCTCTGCTATCAGGAAAAGGTCTAATTTCTCCACTGGTAGCCTGTTTTCTGTCAATTCAGATGGCTAGGTAGTGAAATTAGGAGAAAACATCATAAGTGATTCATGAGAAAGTAATTAATATTATATACTGACCACTGATAAAGCCTTTTAGGATTTATGGCAGATCAAATTATCAGTAGCTTTCATAATTACCCTGAAAATTTCTGGATATCACACACCACCTATAAGGTACTCAAATCTCCCACATGGTCCCCACAAGAAGCTTAACTCATCCTCCAGGATATCTCCCTCAGAGCCAGACACCTATAGCCAGACATCTATGACCTGTTATATATTGACCGAAGCACAGCAGCAGACAAAACAGCATCTCCATCACACTGATGGTGGCTGTGGGTATGGAGACAGAGTCATCCCCATGCAAGGTAGGCATCTGCCATGAAGGGAACAAGGACAGCGGACCACAGCTGCCTCTAGGTGATGGGATGGTGAGGTCCAGCTCCCTGGGCTCTAAACCATTCTGGACACTCAGGATCACAGCCCAGGGGAAGTACTGTACAGAAAAAAGCCTGTAATTATTAGCTGTGGCCATGTCTCTGGGAATGCAGCTCTGGAACTCACTGATGCACAACGTTCAGATGCTGGTTCACTTTGGATGTTGCAACAGATTTTACAATGCATATTTGACAAGAAAATCATGCAGGGCTCTAATGGAAGAGAGAAAAACACTCAGCAGTGGGTTCTGAATCAGGGTCTCAGTGTGTAATCCAAGGTTATTTGCTATAAAGTCTAGGACATTCCCTGAAAAATGTTGAGTTTTGTAGGAAATATCTAGTTACTTGTGTAACTGTTCACAAGATGTACAAACTCATCAGGCTCTGACTCCGAAGTCTTAACGACAATAATGCATTTTCCTCCAGACATATTCAATTGCGTATCTGATACACATATTGCTCAGCCAAAATGACTTGTTAGTGATTTATTTTGAATATCCAGCCTTTACCATATGACATCACCTCCTCAACTTGATGAAAAAAAGGTTTAGACTGAATACTTCCCATTAAAAATAATGGGGCAATGCTTTCTTGATGCCAATATTTACTGATATCAAAGCAAAATACTGTCTTGGTTATTTGTCTTAATTTAGCCCAAACAGTACACAAAGCACAGTGTACGAAAACAGTATGTTCTTTCTTCAAACCAGATCATCACTTATTAATTACTATATGATTTGAATGAAAACAGAGGCATGATTCAGTGGTGCTTTACAGAAGGTATCTCATCATACTTGAAAGTTTTTGTTTTACCCTAATTGATAGAAGGGTCAAGTAAGATCCCTTCCTTTATCTCCTTTCATCAGAAGTCTCTGAAGTATTGCTTTTTAATTTTCCATTCTGCAAAATACAGCAGAATGAGACCCAGATCATTTGCTAATATTTTTAAGGAGCAGCTACATTATGTACATATACATATAGTAACATAGAGAGTGTGTATATGTGCATATCTGTGTGTATATCAATTTTTAAACTTGATCCCAAAGATATTTGAACATTCCTAAAATTCACATTGCATTTGTGTTGTATTTGGATATATTTAGCACAGCCCATTTAATGTCTCTAAATACAGCATGAAATCCCATCTTGTATTAGAGAAAATTAATGTGAGAACTGATATGCACATCAAGGATCCTTTGCTTCTGAGCACGGACCCAGACACAGCCAGAGTTGTGCCTTACCTTCCTGTGATTTCTGTCCTGTTTGGAAACGCACATGGAAACTCAAGGGCTGCAAGCTTAGGTAAAGCATCAAAGAAAAAGTAATTCAAAGCAGGGACTGCTGCACAAATACCTAGAAGACTTTGTACAGAACCAATCTGCTTTCAGCACACCAGGAAAACAAGGTTTGATCCAAGATTTTTGACTGAGGGCTCTAGGACACATTTGACTGTGATTTAATCTGTTTCTTCTCTGTTACATTTCTATTGCCTAAGAAATCTTTAGCAGAAGCTGTGAATGCATTGCTACCAAACCTTTCTAACATAACACCCCTTGTTTACATGTATTCAGCAGACCTTTGCTTCCATCCACATTGAGTGCTTCCTCCTCCTGCATTTTTTCTAACACTTCCCGTACAAGGTTCCTGTACCAAAGGTGATGTTGTATAATGGCAGTCATGCTGTGCCAGTGCCGAACGCATGAAGTCTATTCAGTGACTTCTTCTGTACTTCACTGGCTACAAATATGTCTAAATAATGCCAAGCATATCTAACTCGAACTTGTAGCTGTAGCTCTTGTGTTGTTGCTTCTGCATAGAAGGAGGGAGGAGAATTTCTGCCCAGTTGCCACTAGATGGAGTAAAGCCAAAACTGTAGATTTAATGAGTCTTGTTATGGAAACGCATGCATTCCCTATTCAGTTTTTTTCCTTAAACGAATCTATTGAAGTGAAAAACAAGCCTGTCTGGCTCTATAAGGAGTGAAAGAACCCTGTTTATTTTAGTACACTGCACTGATTTGTAACTAGGATTCACCCAAAGGTTTCATGGCACATGGACTTACCACTTTGTGCATTGAAGGACTGAAACCAAATTCTTAAAAAGACTAGGTACTGTCTTTGTCTTCCAGCATCCAGTTCAGATGAATAAATAAGGAGTCTAAACTATAGAAAGAGCCCCTGTGTTGTGACTGTGAATGTACACAGGTTCTATCTTTAGGCATCTAAGGAAAATGATTAATATCTGATAATAAAAACATCCTTGGAAGAGTTTATTGATAGTCCATCTTTCCTCTTTCTCTTTCATTCTGTTAATATGCCTCTTTTACTTGTCCGTGTAGGCATCTAAAAATCCATCCTCTGCTCAACTAATTAGGTACTGATAATACATGAGGAAATCACAAAATATTTCAGCTTGGGGTGCAATGAACTATCACTTGGACTGTCTTCACAGCACAGGTGACATTCACAGATATGCTAAGGAATTTTTACTATTGCTTTAAATGACAGCTGACAATAAGGTAACTGTTATATTCTGAAAATCTACTGTGTAGAGATCTGTATTTTGAAAAGTACAGTGCAGTTTGAATGGCAAGCATATACATACCAACTTCAATACACTGTTGTTTTTGTAGTTGTGACAATTCTGCATATATATATATATATATATGAAACTGCTGAACCCCCTGAAAGAGAGGCCAAAGGTGCTTTGTGTACAGTTTTGCTTAGTTCACTAGCCTGCCTCTGTTACAGACCTGGGAACCCATATCTCCTATCACATAATAACTGGCAAGAAAGTAAGTAACTCATTCATATTTTTCCTTGAATTTTCAGCTCTTTTTCATTATTATTCCCTCTGAAGTGAGACCCATTTCTTCTTCACAAACTTTGAAGACCTCCTGCTAACCAAATTAATTCCTGGTAGATCTCTGCTACCTCTAATGCTCTTTCAGATGAAGCTGCTTGCATGTTTGTTTGTCTGGGTTTTTTTTCACCAAGTGAGGCTCCTTTTTAATGTACTTAGTGATGAAATGATTTAAGGCAATGACTGGTCAGAAATCCAAATATATCTCATCAAAAACTTTTTAAAAGAAAATGTAGTTGAGGAATGTTTCTGCTTGATGAATAATCTTGTATTTTCTCCAGGAAGTTTTGAACAGATTCAGGAGAAAATAGAAACTTTGGAACAGAATGATGTATCTATTTAAAATAGTCTTTTATGGTATTTTTGCATTTTTTTCAGAAAGTAATGAAATTTCCATTTATTACAAAACAAGAAATTATAAATGTATTTTATATTAATTGCTCTTTTGATGGAAAATATCATTTCATTTGGGATTTTAAAACTAATTAGTGGAAATTACAGGTCATCTGGACAGCAAAAAAAAAGTTGTCAGTTGTGTAAAGTACATCAATATGAAATAAAGCAATGCTTCTACATGTAAGAATATTCGATTTCTACAGAGATCCCCACGCCAAATGCTTAGCCCTCCATGTCATGCCTGCACATTGCAAGATTGTCAGGCTTTAATAACCAGAGATGGCTTGTGAGGTCCTAGTTGTGCTAGGAAAGCTGATTTTTGTTGCTCCAAAGCTAGTCAGCAGGGCGAGAGCTGAGGAAGGGGATAAAATAAAAGGGATGAAGAGCCAATGGAAAATATTAGTGGTTCAGGCTTGCTGCTCCTGATGCTTCCAAGGACATAAGGATATTGAGCCCAGCTGGGCTGTGTCCAGCCCAGGATCATGACAACTTCCTACATCCTAGCCATTTCTTCAGCAAAGCAGTTGAAATATCCAGGTTAGACCTCTGGCAAAGAGTTTTTCCCCCTCTCTTCTATGGTAGTAACCTCCCAGAAAAACCTGCCTAGGCTTACCATTAGCTCTGATTTTGACTAACAATTCATTTACTTTACTCAGTTCAAAAGTATCATGCCAGAATTCACAAGGTATTTTGGTCAGACAGCTGTCTTCTGCTACTAAAGGGCATGAACTCCTCAGCAAACAAATTATTTTTCTTACTGAACCTGTAAAACAGATGGAGCTAGCATATCAGAACTTTCTAAACAGGAGTTTGCTAGGCTATCCTACATGCTACAGGATTTTTTGACTCAAAAAATAAAGAATTTACTTAATCCTTCTCCACTAATAAATTTATGATTATAATAATTACCTCTTCCTTGACATATCCGCCAGAGTATTAGTTTAGTATCATATCTTATGAACATCAGGTACTCATATAAATAGCTCTTGCAGTTAACACAGCTTTTGTTTCAGGGCTCTCATAAATGTCTTCTAACAATTCTGATTCCTGTTTTCTTCACAAAACTGGGTATCTCTGTATTAAAAACATACTATAAAGGAACTGAAAACTATTTGTTGCTTTGATTAAACACTTTGAGTGTAGCCTTAGTATCCATTTACGTTTCTAATCTGCATGAGTGTGGGGGTCCATCACAACTGCCTAACTTTGGTTTCCTAAATATTAGACATCAAATAGATAGGACTTCTCTAGATCTTTTTGTACTCAATAGAGACAAAGAAGCACTTACAGAACAAGTCATTTCTTCTGAAGACATATGCAAGATGAAATGATGTCAGAAGAATCTCAACAGTTACATATTCAGCATCTAATGAAAAAATGGTTTTATGTCAATTAAAAAGCTCTGTATCAGGAATATAGCTATGCATATGTGAATACATATGTATTTAAATCTTCATGAGTCTATTCAAACCCCCACAGAGGTACAACTACTATATACTACTTTGCACCAACTACATTTATTTCAAGACAGGGTTTCTTTGTGTCTCTCTCCTTCCTGACCTACCTTTCTATCTCTCCATAGTCTGGAAGACATCGCTGCCTAAATATTTGGTACGTGGTCATAGTTTTTTTTACTTATTGAAGAAAAAAACATTTGGAAACATCTCAACCTCTTCATTGCATATTACTTGGCAATATTCTATAGTGAAAGAGTTGTTTTAAAATTGGGTTCGTTCCTGTTGCTCAACTTGTAAGCCTCAAGTCTTTCTATAATTTTGCAGCTGTGAAATATCATTTCATTCTAAGGCTGTAAAGAAAATTGCTTCCTTCTCTGTTGTTTAGGCAGGACCACCAAGCAAAGGGGAGAAAGGATTCTGGTAGGGGCTGTGCTTGAGGTCGTAGCAGGGGAAAGTGAGCAGCTGCATGGAGCATTTGTTATGAACATATTTGTGCCGGGGACCATGGGAGCCAACAGTGTGCACCCAGGACAGACGCAGCTCCGTCAGTTCACCTCACGTGTGTCCTTGCCTTTCATACCTGCTATTCAGTTACCCCAGTGCTCGCTCTGTCCTTAGTCAGGAAAGAAAACTATGCCAATGAAAGCGAATATTTTTTGATATGGAAAAACGTCAGAAGGGGCTAGGATAAGATTAGAAAAACAATTTCCATGGCTGATCAAATACAAATTTAAACCCAGGCCACGAAAGGTAAATGTCACTACACCGAGTTATGTGGTTTTGACTTCCCGGTTAATCCTTATTTCAAGGTAATGAAACTCAACTTTCAGCTGGAATACCGTGTCCAGCCTCAGCATCCACACCTTCAAAAGGCTTTTGAAAAATTGGAAAGCGTTCAGGAAACTGCTTCAGGAATGCTTTGAGAACTCTTTAATCCAGCAGACAAAGGAATAACAAGATCCAGTATCAGAAAGCTGTGTTTTGAAATATTCACATTAGAAAGAAGGAGTCTGAGAACTGCATAGTCACAGAGAGACTTATTAGCTTCTCCACCACCGCAAATTTTTTAATCTAGACTGGTTTATCTTGTAAAAAAGATCATCCTCTGCTTAACCTGAACAATGGATCTGAGGCAAGAATTAGCAAAATTTATGAGATTCCCTTTGGGCCTTGGTAAGCAATAAGTCAATGAAAAGTGAGATACATCATTTCAAGCCTTATGCTTTATATCTTCTCTTTTTGAGTACGCACATAAAAGTTGGTGCAATAGTCTCACACCCAAAGGAAAACCCAGGCCAAGTTTTAAATATATTCTGATAATTGGTTATTTTAAACCATATCCTTAGATTCTTTTAGATAAAAAAATATTTATCCCTACCTTTTATTTTTTTAGTAGAGGTGTGAGTTACAATCCAAACTTATATATGTGTTTAAAGAGCTGAAGAAGAGGTTAGGCTGCAAAAAAAAACAACTACGGGAAACAATTTACTTCAGGGCTTTTTGTTTCCATGCTTATTTGATATCCACTAGCAAATCATAAGTTCATCAGATTTGGTCAATATTTAGAGCCATTCAGCTATATTTTCATTAAAAAATTTACTGTAAAGACACTTGAGACCATTCATATTTTTTATCTTTCATATACTCATTGCAATGGTTAGCTAGTATTTTTTATGCTACCCGAGTGGATGAGTGGGCTAACACATCCAGTGCAAATATTTGCCCATTCCTATTGAAGTGTAGCATCCACAGATGTCTGCTGGAATAAAACTTCATTACTTAACCAGAAAATGGAAAAAAGTACATAAGCAAACCCAAAATTGTTTAAAATCTTAAAAATATTTGCTGAGTACTTTGCACCAGCGCAATGGACATTCAGAGGAAAGTGACATGATATGTCAGAGACTTCCAATGTCCCCTTCTATTTTACACATCATTTTTCTAGGTGACACGCTGCCTTTTTTTGCCTTTTGCTACTCCATCTCTTCTTTCAATGTAATTTTGTAATTGTCAAATCTTTCTGTCACCAGAGCCTTCTCAGACGTTTCCTCATGCCTGTTTTCCTTCCATCTTGGTTGCTCTAGTTGCAGATTATTCCTCTCCAACAGGCCCTAGATTCAAAAAGTGTATTAATTGGGAGAATGAGGAGGCATACATGAAAGTCACCTTGCTGTTGCTACACTGAAGTTCTGTGCATGTGCAGTGTGTTTTTCTACTGCAGATGGCCAGGGCACCTGGATGAAGTATATAGAGCTTCGCGTATGTAGTACTTTGTTACCTGAAGTAACATTGCCACTGCATATGACCCACAGAGTCTCAGCAGCTGCAGAAGTCCTAACCCTTATTTCTGAACACTGAAGCCCCAGAAGCTTGTTCCTGAACTTCCTAATGGTTAGAGGGAATGACACTAAGTATATCTTCTTAAATAACATTTATGTAAGACAGTGATGATGGTGAAAGTGGATCTGGAGTTACTTATATATTCAGCAGTTTGTCTGGTTTTTTCTAATTGTGTAAATTGGCTTAATAGGAGTTAATACCGTAAACTGTAATCATCTAACACCCACCCACCCCTTCTCAATAACAAGGCTCCTAAGGCTGATCAATGAAAACACAGATCTAGGACTAGAGGAAAGATAATTCGGGGAGTCTTGCCTTGTTGTTCCTAGTATGATTTTAGTGGTCTAATCTTGTTTCTTTAGAGCCCAAATTTCTCTTTATTCCTACCCAGGCTTACTGTCATATATAGAAAAGTGGATTATTCAGACTCTATGTAGCATGACTCCCTGCTTCTGCCGCCATAATTTAACATTACCTAAAATATATAGCATATTTTATGTATTTGATGGCTAAATGGATTTACTGATGAACTTAGGCTCGTGCGTTCACTATTCATTTATATCACTATCTACAAACTGAATATTTACTAGCTGTGCATCAGTCCATCACCGAGAAAGTCCCTAAATAGTTTACTTGAATATTCAGAAAGGCTAGCTTCTTTTTGAATGGACAAACATGTGCATCAAATCAGGTTCCCATGATTCATTAATTCATTACTTCAGCCTCCCATGAGATGGCAGGTGAGTTAGGTGAGCCACGAGCAGCCCTTGTGGAAGGTGGGACAGCAGAAAAACAGCTACTCACCAGGCTCCCCAAAATGCTGGCCTGGAGTGGGAAGATGACCCACCTTGCTCCTTCCATTTGTGACAGAGCTGTTCACATGCCAGATTTGCTCGAGACATATATTATTTGCTAGTTCTGCTTTCTTATCTGTTTGAACCTTATACTTATGCCTTTGAGGAAAAGGACATACAAAACCAGCTGAAATTCAAGAAATCCCTAGCCACTTCAAAAAGTGGAAAACACAAATCTTTATTTCTTTTTTCTTAAAAGCTGCTGCATGTGAATATTCTCAATATATAGAAAAGAAATTGTTTTCATTGCATAACACAGTATTTGGGATAATTTTGTTGTTTAAAAGACTCCTCATAGTGTAATTCACCCACAGCTGACAAAGAACTTAAGTAGCAGACAAAAAACTTGACAC
Organism: Cuculus canorus; assembly: GCF_017976375.1. Classification (NCBI taxonomy): domain Eukaryota; kingdom Metazoa; phylum Chordata; class Aves; order Cuculiformes; family Cuculidae; genus Cuculus; species Cuculus canorus. The sequence goes on along the minus strand of NC_071403.1, from coordinate 65,010,339 downwards.
AGTTATTAACTAATAAAAAAAAAATAAAAAATTGAAGTAACAAAGAAATAAAATGCTATATGACTTAAGACATATATATCTCAAAGTTTAGCTGGATAATTTAGTCAGAACTGGGCAGACATTATTATGTGACATTAGAAGCAGAAAAAAGGAAAAAAAATTCCATCTTTTACATGCAGTTGATGAATGATGTATTAACTGTGCGTAAATTGTATAAAACAGGCCAGGCAGATTGACAAAACTTGGCAAAAATAATTCAATCCACAGAGTCAAATTACGCAATAAAAACAAGCTGGTGCTATTCAAATTGGTACATTTCACTTAAAAAAAGGCGGAAATATTCCTAGATTCCCAACAAATCATAGATTCCACTTGTTTTGGCCAAATCTTGGTCCCTTTCTAGATCATGCAATACATATGAATATTTTCACAGTGATACAAATCTTGTCACTCAGTTTTCCTGGTCCCTGTTCATTTCTATTTATTTGCTAGCATTATGAAAAAAGCATTTTAAAGGAACAGCATATGGGGATGCAAACTGGATATTAAGTTTATGAGGTTTCCTAAAGAACAGGACTTGCAGGAACAGTCATATGTGGCAAATGCTGTATTGTAGGAGATTCTGTGCTCTGTCACTTCATTACCTCATTCAGTAGCAGCTTAATATTATTTCTCCATAAGATTTAGCTGATGTGCTCATAATATATTTGAAATATTGGAAGAGAATGCTATCCTTCTGTTTAAACTGATGATTTCAGTGAAATTCTTGTGTGTTTCCCATAACACCCTCTGCAAGTCACAATCAGCAAGATAAATTTAAGTTTAATTAAAATACCTAATTCAATTGCACCATATGATATTAATATACTTTTCCCTTGTTTGCTGTACATATTAAATTGTTATCATATGGATTCTGTCCTGAACACATCTCTGGCAGGATTCTTGTCACTGAAAGTCTGCCCTGCTGTCAGAAGGAACCATCCATCATTTTATTTGCTTGCTTGGAGCATCCTCCACTGCTTGGGGTGGGAGTGGGCTCCATTTGCTTTAGGATACTCAAACATCTCCCACAGCCTGCTCATTCTGTCACAGCAAGGAAGAAAATGCTTGTTAAGACTGAAGGAGACACAGTCTCAGTCAAGGATGACAATGGGCTGCCTCAAGAGCAGTAGAAGGGAAAATTCTGAAGTACACAGAGTGAAAGAGCTGGAGCTTTCCCAACGAGGTGCAACAGTGACTTCATAGGCTGAGAATTATCTTTCCCTTTTCATAGCTGCTGTGACACAAAGCCCACAAACAAGGACAACCCGGTGCTTTTTTCCAACTTCGGATGATTTTTTTTCCTCCTTTGGGACATGTCACAAGTAATTAATCTTTCATCTTGGGGAACTTTTGAATGATTTTTCCTCTGAAATGCCAGAGATTTGAAACACCACAAACTAAAGCAAGAAGTAGGAGATATTATAGAATGATACAATATACATGACTGGGTTATAGAGCAGGTTTTGAGGGGAAAACCACCAGGACATTAGAAACTAAGGAGGAGAAAGGATCCGCTAGTTCATGTAGCTGGAAAAACCCCCACAATTTTGAAATTTGGTATTTTATTTTTTCTTCCTTTCTAATTGCATGAACTTGCGCTGTTTGGGAGTAGAGGGAGACGTCATACAAAGAGCACCACTTGTAAGAATCTCACTCAACACATTTTCATGAAAGAAATTAACCAGCAACCCAGTTAATTACTCACAGTTCTTGGAAGAAGCTATATTGGCTGCCTTCCTGGTTCCACACATATTGGCTTTATTAGTCGTTATACAGCAAGTGAATCATACATGACAGAGCTGGTCTGGCTCTAATACTCTGAGGTTATCTGCTCCTATTTAGCAACATTCCCTAGAGATCCAGATGTCCCCATAGTCCCTTATGACAATGAAGACGGAAAAGATCTCATCCTGAATGGACTTCCGCTCTCTGCTGCTCATCTCTTCTTCTGCTAGGTGGTCTCTCAATCCAACCAGAGAAAACAGAGGTGGAGTAGTGGTTAACTAATCTCTTCTTCCATTTACATTGTCTAGGATTTAGGCAGGATCATCTGCTCTAAAACCATTAGAGCATTATCAAAACATGGTAAAAAAAGGAGTGTTGTTAATCTAAAGAAGGGAAATGACAGACCTCAGATAGCTTGACCTTTTTTCTGTTGACATTCTTTTAATTGTCTTTAAAAGTATTTCCAAGCAAAAATCCAGATCTGTGTCATAGAGTGTATGAGACAGAAAATACAGGGCTGGACACATGTAATGCTCTGGCATTCGAGATCGCTGTTTTCACTCTATTTTCACTTTCTAATTTTCCAAGTGTTTTGGTAGCTCAGGTCCCTCAAACTATTTTTGAGAATTCAAGGATTTTGTAAAGGTTCATGCCTTAATGAACCATAGCTCTAAAAATTGTATTGAGAAGCATGCTTTGAGCTACCATGTTCTGAGAAAAGAACAGTGACTATTTACAGACCCATTCTATCTAAAAGATAATGACAACATTAATATTACATACCCTCTTTTCATCTGCTTTTTTCTGTTCAATAGTTACCTATTTACTTACTGCATTCTCCTCAAAAACAATATGGCAGCCTGTATCATTAAGCTTTCACCAGGCTAAGGAGGAATCATTCGCAGGCTGAAAAAAAAGAAATAAAATCCATTCAAGGAGTTCATTTTAAGCCCTGTGTGGATGCATCTTGAAATTGTGAACTTTCTGGAGTTTTCAAAGGTAAATGTGTGAGGAGCGATCATTTCAACCAAGGAAACTCATAGAGGATAGGTAACCGAAATACCTAAAGCCCAAGTTCCTGGAGCATACAGTTAGGCTCAAGGAATCTGGATAGAGCTTAGCTGAAATGAAATTTTACTGGGAATAAAGTGAAAAAAGATAAAGCTAGAGAAAGGTGCTAAGGCTTTTCTTTCTAGGGGGCACATAGAGTGAATTATGTTTGAAGTCAGAATCAGACAAGACTGAGAAAGTGGATACAAGGATGGCATTTCTGACAGGAATAGATTTATCTATTTTAATGAAGGTCATTATTGGCGACTGGCTGAAGTATTTACTCATGTCCCAGGATGGGATGTTACCCTGTCTCAGGTAGAGAGATATTTTAGAGGGTTTTTTTTCATAGTGGAGATAAAGTACTCGAAAAAAAAGGATCCAAATTACTGCTGCTTAGAGTGCTTTTCTGGCTTGAATCCACAATGTTAGAAAGAACTTCAAATTAAAAAACAGGTGCTCTATGTCCAAAGGCGTCTAGGTGCCTAATTGTCTATGAAAACAGCATGAGTTGTTGAGGATCTTGACAAGTGTGATTAATCTTAAGAGGACGCAACATTCTCCTGCATTCTTGCAGCTTCTTCTAAACCACGACCCAATATTGCCACTATGACCTATTCTGCAGGCAGCTGAATTATCCCACAGATAAGCTATATGCCAAATGTTCTGCGTCAGCAGTGGGATATCATGCTTTCTAATTCCCATTCAGCAAGGTGGTTTTGAATGGGAGTTGTTAAGGAGCCACAAGTGGAATACTTGCCCACTGTGAGTGTAGCTGAGGTGAGGCCAGCCACAGAGACTGAGGAAACTCAAGACCAGGAGCCAGTCACCAAGGACAGAGCAGGACAAGACTCCAGGTAGAAAGCAGGCTAGGAAACCAGAGAAATTAAGGCAAAGCCAAACTAAAGAGCAAACCAAGAGCCTGTTAAGGGAATCAAAGAGCTTTTACCAAAAGTCTTGGATACAGATGAGTTAGAACTATAGCAAGATAAGGAAGGTTAGTCAAGGGGCAGGAATCACGCAGAGCCAAAGGCAGTGAAAGCAATTTGTGGGGTTGCCCCGTGTCTGAATCAGAAACACAAGTCAGCCCTCAGACAATCTGGCTTCTCAGGACACTGATCTCTTAGGAAAGTATGGAGCCCAGCTTCTGCATACATAGCTCAGCTGCTTAGCCAGGACCTAGCTTGACACATGTGCTCAGTTTCTTCATTCATTCTAGACATGTCAGTTTACAACCAAGGAAAATTTGTGTAACATACCACTGGTTCTTTCAGGATTCTTGTGGCCTGTCTTATGAAACTCCGTGCATCATGTCTTGGGACAGGAGAGAGATTGGGGTATGTGATAAACTGCACCATCTCTGAGACCTCCATTGGCTCTGGGGCTGTGCTACAGCCCTTCTTGCTCTCCCTCCGCTCCTGTCAGATGTGTTCACAGATCAAGACAATCTCTGCATCCAGAGTTCTGCAAAGCAGAATATAGTTTCTCTAACAGAGGTGACAAAAATATAGTCCTTGCTCTGAAGATGGGCACCGGTTGTTTTGTGTTTTGTCTCAGTGTGAGACAAAAGATACAGATTACAGTAATTCCTGAAGTGTGACCACATCAGAAGTGGAATGTAGTCATGAAATCTGTAGATTAAAAGTAGGTAAATGCCTCAACAGCTTGTTGAATTATGGGTTTTGTAATTGCTAGGGGATGTTAGGTTAATCTGTTAGTTTTTTTAAGTGTGGCATACAGTAGTTAGGCACTCACATTGGAGGAACGATGCAGTAATGTTGTTATGAATATGCTTGATAATGATATTGCCAGGTAACTGCTCTCTATACGCAGCATATTATTGGTTTAGTTTTAAAAATCAAGACAAAACCTGAACATCTAATTGAAAGATTTTTAATGGCATAAAACTCTGGTGCAGACCAGAGCAAAGAAGAAATGTACTACATATTTTCTATGTCAGATCAACACCCTTTGCAGTTCTCATTACCCAAATCGTAAAAAAGCCCTGGCTGTTTTGGATCCTAAATGTCTCACTTAACCTTACTACTAGATATGTGAAGGAATATGTGTGAAAAACAAACAGTGATCAAACAGAAAAATATAAGATTCTTGTTTTAAAATAGGGCACGTAATGAGAAAATAAAAATTATTTATGAAGTCAAACGACTTTTAAATCTTTAAATTCCCCACATACCTTCTAGGATTATAGTAACCTGTGGAAGGTCATTATAGTTATAAGGGAAAAGATTAAATAAGCACTTAAGCAGACATAAATAAAACGGACAGGTTAAAAGCTATTAAACTGAACAAGACTATAGAGAAACCTAATCAGTGGTGTAAAGGAATCCAAACCAACACAGAAGGAAACAAACATTAATGTTGAGAATGGCTAATGGGAAGTGGCAAGTCTGGAAGTACAAAATCTTATGAAGTCCCAAGTCATCCATACTGCAGAAAGTTCTTGGGTTATAAAAAGTACAAATAATTTATTACAGGGAAACTTTTGTAGAGAGTTCAGAGCTTTTTCCCAAAAGTGGGAGATGAAATTTCTGAAAAGACAATAAGATAATACATTTGAGAGCTACTAACTAGAAGGAGGCCTAAGGGAACAGCCTGCCATGGTGTTTGCTTCAATAACTGCTCAGTTGGAAGACTCTGCCCCTTCCTCTGACACAGCTATCAATCTGTGAAGGGAGAAAAAGGGAAGAATGAAAGAAGGGCTTGAAAATGCAGTATGGTTCAAGAGCTAGCATTCTTCCTAGGAAAGCGTCAAGGTGAAGGACTGCATTACTTTCTGACTTAGGAAATACTTGAAGACAACCAGCCAGTCATTTGGATCAGGTGCGTGTGGGAAGAAATAAGCCTGCTGTAAACATGTCGGGAGGGTGACGGAGATGCAGTGGCTGCTGTGGCTGTTGAACTATGGCTAGAAATGTAGCTTAATCTCTATGTTAGTAAATTCATTTCTCCCAGGAAAAAATAAATAGGCAATATGTGAAGGACAAAAAAAAAAATAAAAAAAAAGAAACACAACAGAGGTGTAGGTCCACCGAATTCACTGAGGGACATTTCTGGCAATAAAGCTTCTCCGTGTATGGATATTTCTAAACATGTCTGGTTTTATATATTTCTCAATATTTGTATTTATATTTTTTCTGAGTTTTGCCTGAACAAACAAAAAAAATAAACAAAACTATTTTTTTAACTAGTACTGTATGCCCCAAATGGACAAAAATATGCATGTTTCTAGAGCAGGAAAAATAGCATACAATTTTGTGGAAAAAAAATTAAATACATAATCAGTTTTAAAAAGCTATGGGTGTTACCTTTTAAAAATGTACCTGTAGCTGTCATGCAAAGGTATGTCTCCAACTCCATTATCTGTTTCAAATTCTAGGGTTTGCCAGATTTGGATAAATGTCAACTTCTAACGGCACCTGATGTGCCAACAGGCATAGATGTTACTTAATTCAACAGCATCAGTTAAATGCAGGCCAGTGTATTAATTAAGACTGCATCTGTCAGAACTGATCATTATGTTCTCCCTAATTTTAATAAGCAATTTTGCCAACATGTTTACTGGAAATATTACAACATCTTCCAGCGCTGAGAAAACCCAAAGGGCCTACGTATCTAGTTCAACTGTATTCTTGTCTAAACAGAGGGTCACAGTGAAGCCAAAGGATTGTCATTGTGCCCAGAAGACAGGTCTAAGATTTAACTTAAGACTACCGCACGTCTGTGGAAGAACCCTTTTCCACAGGCCACTTCAGTCATCTTGAGCGAAAAGAATAGCGACATCACAGATGCACTAAGGAATGACAATCCTAGCCACTGTGATTGAACAGCCCTGGGTTCAGCAAGAAGAGAGTCCGCATCTCGATTTTATTTTCTGTGCATGCCACGATCTGATGTGTATTTAACCAAGACAGGAACAGGAACCCAAACGGCGTAAGAAAAGCAAACAAAACTCAGGCAAAGAATGCTCTGTCCTACCTCAGATTTAGCCCTCAGGTAATCAGGCACTGCATGCTTTTAATTTCACCAGCTAGGGGTATGTTTTTAAACGTTCAGAGAACAAACGCCTCTGAATATTGAGCGTGACACCAAACGTCATGAGCGCTTAAAGTTGCAGGTCCTTCAGCCAACGGGGGAAGATGCGAAGGGAAGGAGCGCGTTTTGTCAGATCGAGGGTGAGAATGTCCCCGCATAACCAAAAGGCTCGGGATTGGACGTCCTGTTAGGGAAGAGGAGGGGGGAGAGGGGGCTAGGTCTGCCCTCCAGGTTGCGGGGCTGGCGGCGGGCAGGGAGGAGCGGAGCCGCCGGCGAGCGGAGCGTGTGGGGCGGCGGAGGGGAGGCGGGCGGGCTGGTGTGAGCTCTGAGGCCGTCGGAGCCAATCGAAAGCTGGGGTTTGATCCTCTCCTCGGGCAGTGGCTGCGCGGAGCCAGTGCCGGGCTCCCCTCCGCCGCCGGGACCCGGGGCAAAGCCGCCCGGCTCTCTCCCCGCGCCGCGCTCCCACGCTGAGCGCCTATGGGCGTCTGCAGCCGGCGACAGCGTCGCACCACCGCCGCCGCCAGCAGCAGCCGCAGCAGCAGCAGGAGCGGCCGACGACCGCTACCCCGCTCCATCACTCCCTGGGATCTATAGCCGGCAGGACGGAGCACGCTGCAGACTCTTCCCCGCCTCCGTGCAGGTATGGGGCAGCCGGGGATGCCCGGCGTGCTGATCCGGCTCCCGACTGGCTCCCTTCCTCCTCTTCTCTTGCTCTCTTTACACTCACCGCCCCTTCGCCAGGCCGGCGTGCGGGGCTGCAGGGTGCGGTGGCGGTGACAGCACAGCAGCTCCGCACAGCCCCGCCGCAACGGTCCCGCACAGCCCCGCACCTCTCGTGGTCTCCCGGACCCCGCGGGGGTGCCCGGCGGCGGCAGCCGGAGGCTCCGCGGTGATCCGCGCGTCCCGCGCCCGCCCGTGGGGCGTTTCCAGGGGCACGTAACTAAATTAATGAGAGCTGGCTCCCGACGGATCCCTTTGGGGTTGGAGCCTCGTGCATCGCGTCTCTGTGCTCGGTCCCAAGTGAAAAAAGAAAAAGAACCCCCCCCCCACCCAAACACAGAAAAAAAAAATTAATCTCGTGCTTGAAACCTGTGTGCCCCTTTGTACCTCTCTTTCTTTGCTTTGGGTTAATGATGGTTTGTGATTATGAAACCCCGCGAGGGCTCAGCTCCAAGAGCGAATAGCATTACTTTAAGTCATGAGTTGGAAATATATATTTGCCTGTGTATACATACACCGTTTCCTTCTCCTTGTAAATGAGGATTGTAATAATACAAACCCGTGTCTGTCTCACAAGGAGCTCCTGCTTGACTTTCTGCTAAAGCTGTTTGCGCTTTCGCAGGTCTTGCAGAATTGGAGTCACAGGTCTTGTGAAAAATTGCAGTGGCATTTGGCTGAACAACTCTTATTTTTAGCATGCTATTGTGAAAGTGGTTATATAACTTTTGGTGGATTTTTGAGGACAAAATTAACAGCTCTTAACTAATTAAAACTTTTTTCTCCAAAAGAGGAGACAAATTGAATGAAACCCCACTGAGTACAGTTAGGCAAACTCCAGGATGACCGAGACAGAGATTCCCTAAAGAAGAGACTCAGGTTAAGAATCCCACAGTCCTCCTGAGAATCACTAAACAGCAGGTGCAAGATCAAGCAGTGTCTGCACAGAACCCTAATTAGCAAACTGGTTATCAGGCCACTTCAAGGCTGTTTCTTGCTGAACCAACGAGAAATCAACATCACCTCAGAGCCTTATCTTCCCAGCCGTGCCAATACAATACAGATACTGTGTTCCCTTAGGAGATTGGTTTGTTGCTTGAACTCCCAAGTACAGGCTGCCTGACATGTTTGCTTAGAATGCCGCATGTATTTTAACGCAGATGCTTTGTGTGCTAAACTTGGTGCCTGGTTCTCAGGCTGACCTTTCCTCATCTCCTTCTGAAACTTACAGTAGAATAATAATGCCTTAAGATTTTAAAAAGTCCCAAGAAAATAATTTAATGGGAGCAAGGTACAGCAATCCACTTATTACTCAGAGCCAGTACTTGAGGGTTCTGTCTCAGTGTTAAGGCTTGGAGCACAGAACCTCTTTCTCCCGCTTTTGTTGCATGGTCCTCATGAAGGGCCATTATCTGAGCTGTGCAGCAAGGTCCTAATTTCTAAATATTTGTCTCTGAGTACTGGGAAGCTTAATAGAGTGGACTGATTTGATAAATCTCTTTTGTAGGTTGACTGAGAAGCCTGGCAGGTAGAATTTTGCTTCTTGCATCTCTTAGAGCCCGCTGTTCGTGCAGAGCTCTTGTGCATGGGGGGGGAGGAGGTTCGTCTTGTAACTGAGGTTACTCAGACTTCCACTGCAGGATGATAAGTGAGTGAAAGATGTGTCAGTGAAAAGCATCAGTAAGCACTCCAGGGGTGCCACAAAAATAAATGCCATTAACTGTAGATTTTGAGGTGATTGGTTTAGCTGGCCTGTTTGCTTTTCATTTCTCTTTCAAGTAGACTGTGCTGTCATGAAACATGACTTTCAATGTGGAAAAGAATAAAGACATGAGAATTTGAAGAATAGAACTCACGACGCTTTTGTTTTGTTCTACAGTGCCTGATGAGGGTAAAATTTAATATCTGAATAGCCAGCTGAACAATATTGATAAATCCTGTCCACAGGAAAATACTTGGTTTCAGTTGCCATTTCTCAATGCTTATCAAAGTGTAAATCAAGTAGATACAGATCATCCCCTTCTGTAATAAATAGTTTAGTCCTGCTGTGGTTTTACTTGATAAATTTGGTTACTGGTAAATTCCAGCTGCTCAATTTCGTAGTTCAACACAGACTACTACTAAATTCACGTTGAAATAATTCTAACTCCAGCATCGGAAACTGGCAAATACCAATTTGGAATCAGGAAGTTGGAATTTACCGGTTTCTGATGCTGGAGTTAGTTAGAATGATTTCAATGGGCAGTTCAAGTAACTGCAGATTCCCTGATAGCTGAAGAGTCTCTTCAAACTACACAGTAGGGTCTTTCACTTCAGTCTCACAGATGCTCGTGGGTATGGTTGTGCATTTGTATTAGCGTCGTGGTTCGTGTCAGGAGTCTACATTTGACGCTAGTCTTCCAGTTGTTCCTATTTACTGTCCATCTCCATATACCTCATGGTGGGCCAGCTGAATTCCTTTAGGATGAATCTAAATTAGAAGATGTGCTTGAGTCATTGCTGGAAATTCAGTCCGTGGGATCAGACTAGAGCCAGCCCAAAGTAAAACCCTGTAAAACGCATGTAAGTGTTGATAGAAAGTCTTCTGCACTTAACTGTTTTGCTGTCTATGTCTGTTCCTGTTGACCTGTGGTAGCTGCTGACACAGGTCTGGTCCATTTGCAGCAGCCTTAGTACTGGTGCACAGTGCAGTTTGAAGCCAATACTAAACTGTCTTTCCCAGGGAGGTGGGCTAATCCCTGCTTTTGCACCATTGCCAGCACCTGTGTACAGGGAATCTCCTTGCTCAGTGGGAGGGCACAACTCTACAACGAACTGTGCCTGCCTTACTTGCACGTACACACACTAAGCTCCCTGCAGTTCTAAAAGAAGATGGCTAGTTTAGAGTTTCTTTTTGTTTAGCCTGTGATAGTGGTCTACTTCCCGAGTGCAAACTTTGGCTAATGCAGCCTTTGTGCTTATCTGGTGAATGTGAACGCAGCAGTTGCATTTAGGGAAGGACAACTGGTGCTGCTTCTTTGTTGTTTGCTTGTCACTGGCTGTGGCCCTTCTGCAATATAAAGGGTCACAAGGCTGTGTTTATGTTCTTCGTTGCATTTGGGAGTGGCGAGAAATGTTGGCTTCAGATTTCAAAACTGTCATTTAGAAATACTGTGCTGTGTTTCGTGGGTGCAGCATCCTGGTTGACTACATTTCCCATAAACCACCAGAAGTTTTGCTTTGGAGAAAGAAAGTGCCACCTGTGGTGGCAGTTCTGGGTTCCTGTAATGATGAGAAACATCCTCTGGCCCTGGGGTCCAGCAGTTTCCCCAAGAAGGAAGGGAGATGTTTAGAATTAGCCACTTAAGACTGAATGCTTCTGTTCAAAAATGCTGAAACTTTTTTTTTTTTTCCTGCAGTTTCCAGTGTAAAGCTGAAAACTTTTTGGTTCTCTGTTGCTTGGTGATTTGGCTGGCTTTTTGCACTTTCATGTTTTTCTTTAGTTTGCTTCCTTTGTGAGAATAAGTTTAAATAGAAGGATGGTTTTGTTAATTATAAGCCATTATCTTTTGTAGGAAAGCATTTCTAACTAGAAAATACATTATTGGAGCAATTAGGGATGAAATCCTTCTTATTAACAAGATGGTTGTCATTGCTGCAAAAATTGTGCTTCAGTTTTATGCACATTTTCACAGGGATCATGATGGAGCTCATAGGGTTGCATCTGTGAGTGATACAAAGCTCCTTCGTGTCCTCTTGTCCTGGATCACTGTGACTGCTCCAAGACTGCTTTTAGATCACAGAAAATATTGTGCTATTGTGAACAATAAGAACTGAAAAAAACCAGAGCTTTTCCTTCTCAGATGGCTGTATTTCCATTGCTAGAGATTGTCTATTCTCTACCTTATTTCAATCATAGCTTCTCTGGGGGATGAAGTGTAGATTTTAACAAGTGGTGTAGATTATAGATATGTCACTTGAAACCATGCTATTTCATATTCACAGTGCATTGTCTTTTACTCCCAATTTTTGAACAAGATTTTTGAAGCCTTTTTCCGAAAGGGAAACACACCATAAGAATCTATCTTGCTCCAGGACGTTAAAACGGAAGGCAATCTGTCTTTCAGTATATGGTGTGATAGAATCATGGCAACTTCATTTGTAACTTGCCTTTGTCAAAAATTCATCGTATAGCATCTACTTTTCACATTCTTATTTTTTTTTCCTTTGGGACAGAACCATGTTTATCTATGAGTTTTTCTGGTGTGTGTGTCCCGTCCCCCCCATCCCCACCCCCCATGGTTGCTGTCTATATAGTATCTGTGAGTTAAGCAGCATATTTCATAATTAGTCATTAAACTAAGGGGAATTTATTAAGGTCAGTTTTTCCTAGAGGCTACACTGCCATATAGAATTAGTTATACTGTAAATGTATCTTAACTGTCGAAATAAGCATGCTACTGTCTTTACCACAAGCTTCCTTACAGAAAGAAAAAGGTAAATTCCAGACAGTTTCGAGTCACTGTTATGGGGAAGCGAGTATTTTAAGAAGCCAGAATTTGTAGTGAAACTAAGAGGAAATTACAACTGTGATACATTCAAATACAAAAAGTCTTATAAAGATTTCATTTCTGTCTATTTTGTGTTAAGGAAGTGGGAGAAACAGAATACACTGGGAAAGGAAAATATATTATTTACCCTCTAAATTTAATTTTGGAACCAGTTTTTATTGAGTGTGATGGGTGATGCAAAAATACAGCATCAGATACTGGATTTAACAGCAATATATCTTTAAAAATTCCTGGTTTTTTAATTTCTCTTAAAGCTCAGAAAAATTTTTTTAGAACTCGTACAGAACTTGGTGTTGACCTTGTCTTGTACAGATACTTTCTAGAATTGGAAAACTGTACTGAGCTAACTGTCCTTCTTCATTTGTGTGTAGTTCTGTTGTGGATTCTAGCTATGTCTAGTCTGTCTTATTATTCTGCTTATGTCCCATTATAATAATACTAAATAACCTGATATTCTACAGTAGTGCTAACAAAAAAATAAACATAATGTAAAAATTTTGCATGACCATTTCTGGCATTAAACAGTAGTTTTCCTCTGGTTTAGATCTCGGACCAAATCTCATTTCCAGTGAGGCCAAAACATTAGTTTGGCTTAGAGTAGAGTGGGATCCTGCCGATAAATCTGGCCGGTCTCCACACAGATAACATCTGGAAAGTTGTCATTTAAAAATGTGTGGGAGAGCTTGGGATAAGGGTGTAAATACTGAATCAGAACTTGTATCCAAAATGAAAACACCCCAATTCTCAGATGTCAGCCATCCTTGCTCTAGGCATGTTTTTTTGTTATGATCCATCTATCCTTTGTCAGTTCCTGTTCCATAAACATAATTTGGAGCTCAGTGTCCTTTGCAAGGAACAAAAGGAGGTTGACAGGCAGAGAAGATGAAGAATATGTGAACATGTTGCATGACTTAATGGATACATCTAATAAAGTCTCCCAATAAAGAGAGAGATGGCTATCGCTTGTATTTCAATTTAATTTGTTCCCTGGCTGACACTTTTCAGATTACTACACGCAATGGCTTTATACTAAGCATGTTTGTTGATTTTGGTCTAAATTCTTCATTAATGAAGCCCACGGAAACTTCATCTAATACTTCAGTAAGAACAGTTCTTACTCATATATTCTTAAGAGGGGATACTTACAAACTGAAGCAAATTATAAGTACCTTGGATTCTGTGTAGGCAGGGAAAGGTTGTTGATCTGCCTCTTTAATAGTTCCGTTTCTTACTAAAGCTGATTCCTAAGTAAAGTCATAGCCCAGAACTTGTGACTTTTGAAGGGTATTCAAAACTGAAGATTCAAATGTCACATAAACTGATTATTAGGAAAGCTTATAGTTTTTTCCAAAAAGCACAGAAAATATGTGAAAACGGCACCATTGTATGCTAGTTTTATTATATATAATGTAGTTTCTGCCATCTGAAACTCTTGCTTTCAGGTTACCAAAGTCCCTTCAGTCACTTACATGAAGTTATTCAACAGCTTAATCTAGGTTATTCTTTTTTTTTTTTTTTCTGTTTTTTTTTCTAAACTGCAAGACAAATCCTACCTTTGTCTACCATAAATTCCTTGCAAATGAAGAGAAGCTTTAAATACAAATTGTACCATAATAAATCCCGTTTGGTTTTCTTTATCCGCTTTTTTTTAAAGTCGACTGCACCTGATGTTCTTTCTCCTTGAAGGAGCACTGAAAAAGCTGTTTCACAAGCTACAGTTTAGTATTTTCTGAATCTTACAACCAAAACACCAGTTGCTTTATTCTTCAACTCAGGTAGACTGCTTCCAACTAGAAAAACAGCATTATGTCAGTGTTTCAATAGCTGACTTTAAAAGTATGATACATGCAAACACCATTTTGAGTACCTATTAGAAATTGTCAATGTTCTCTTTATAAAGACAGTCTTGGTTATTTTTAGTTAAAATCTAATATTTTATAAAACTTACGTTTCTTTGGAAACAAGTCTATTGTGTCATTCCAAGTTGAGCCTAGTTCTTTTCTGGACATCCCTAAGGTTTCTCTAAATGGAGACTATGATATTACAGGAAGAATGTTAGTCTTGTTTGCCAGAGAACTGTACAGTGTTTACTATAATAGGATTAAAGGAAATTTGAAAGTCAGTGCTAGCTCAGTGGGAAACTGATAAACACACGTTGTACTTGCCGGAACATTCTGCCCAGTAGTATTAGGAAATTTATCACTATTAATTTAGCAGTTCAGATTTTATCCAACAAACAGATTTGTTGTTTACTTAAAACTATGCCAGACATCGAAAGACTTCACAATATGGATGTGATTTGCGGAATCTGAACTATTATCCTGGCACAGCCATCTCATGTGGCTTGGTATTGGAACTCTCATACCATAGGCTCTCAAAATAAGGAGTGCGTAGCTTACGGATCCTGTTGCTTTCCCAAGTCTGTGGTCTGATTCCTGTCACTCCTGTTTAGGTCAGCTATTATAGCCAAAGTTGTAAACAGTGATTTTCAGAATCCGAGCAAACTAGAAAAGGGTGTAACTCCTTGGAAAAGTTATCCTGGAAGAGGCAAACCCAGCGTATCTCTGGATCCGTATCTGGTATTGGCAGGCTCTACTACTGAGAAGCAATAGCAGTCCAATCTCGTATTTACTGATGTTTGTTTATTTGTGCTTTGGCCAATGTTTCAACTACAGAGTGAATTCTGGAAAAGAAAAGGCCACAGGGATGACTTTCCATTCCTAAATACATATGAAGAGGTCATTTTACATGGAAGCAAATTTTGCTTACAAATCAGTAGAATAGAATGAAGTAATTTTCCTGTGAAATGCATACAGGAATTACTTCTTGAAATATCTAGAGGGGAATGCATAATCGCAACACAGTGCGTAATCTAATATTGCAAATGCATTCATCACCTCCAAAATGCCAGATAACTTGCAAACTCACTGTGTAATTCTGAAAAACAGAAAAGGTCAGTGGACTATTTGCGCCATGTGTTGAGAATTGGTAGGAACTGCAGAATGGAGTCAATGTTGGTTATGGAATCTATCGCTGTGAACTGTTCATGCTAGGTATAGTAATACAATTATTTGATAAAATGACAGGCAAATAATTTTATTTCTAAGCTGCTCTCATTTTTGAAATATCTTAGAAAACTGCTTAAAAAGCAAGTATCATTATTTTATATGAAATTTATGGATTTGTGTGCTACCTGTGAAGTCTCCCCAAAATACCCATTTCCTCTGTTCATATAAAGTATGAACGTGAAGTGCTTTAGGGTATTCAAATCTGAAGAAATTTTTGTCATCCTGTTCAACACACTTGGGCTGAGGGTAAACAATCTAATTTCTCCTCCATTTCTCTCCTACCCAAAAGGATCTTTAAAGGTCTGTAGAATCATTGGAGATGACCTTTCCCAGACAGCTGAGTTATCCTTTCATTATGGTCCTTGCCTCTCTGTTGTAACTGTGGCCATGGTAGAGTGTAGCATGTTGTGGAATCTCTGAGACTACCAACAACTTGGGCTTGATGATCTCAAAGGTCTTTTCCAGCCTAGTGATTCTATGATTCTATGTATTCTCATTTTTGTTTTAGCTGGGCCCTTCAGACAGTGAAATTGCAAACACATGGATGAGAAAGGATTCCTGTCTCAAGGGTGTAACTATCTCCACTGTCAGTCCAGGCTTCAGGTCATGGTGGAGTCAGATTCTTCTGCAGAACTCTCCTGGGCAACTTCACCTGCATATTGACAAAATCTTTGTTATACTTCATCATTAATTAAAACAAAATATTGCCTATTTGAATTCCTCTGCTTAGCTTCATGCACATAGATGGGCTGCAATCAGAGTGCTTGCAGTTTGGTCAGTTATATATGAATTGTAACTCAAGGCTGCGGCAGGTTGCCAGTTCATGTCCACACTAGGACACTGGCTTCATTTATTCATATAAGTAACTTTATAGCAGTCAAACATGACTGACTTAAGATACTACTTTTTCTGGATGTGTAAAATACAGGGAGCTTGAGGTGCTAATGTAGTGCTGCTTGATTGGTTTTCCCCACACTGAAATTTAGGTATTTTTGTTGACAGTAATAAAATGTATTTTTCAGGGTATTTATCGTGGGGTTAGATTTATCTTGGCTGTTTATGGGACAACAATGAATAATAAAATAATCATTTTTTATTGTCATATTAAAATATGAATGGTTGGATTAGTGTTAGAGAGAGGCTTAGTTTCTCAATAAAAGTGAATTGTAATTTAAGAGACTTAGGTTATGAAGTGCCCTAAATGAGGTTTTTTTCCCCCCAAGATGTTTACTTTCCTTTATAATGCTAACTACATTTGAGAACTAGCTTATTTTACCATGATTATGGCGGATGCCTTAATTAGGGCATCAAATACACTATGGCTTTTAACTTCTAGATGCATGATACTAACTGCTAACATAGCAGTTAGCCAGGTAGCAATGCTGGTGGAATTTCTTGGGTGAGATTCACGCTTTGGTTTTGCTTTTAAAGAAGTACTGTCTTCTTACTAGTTGTAAACCTTTCCTAAAGCTTCTGTGATGGCCTTTTGCTTTCATTGTGTGATCACGTTCTTTGAGGTGACAGTCTTTTAAAGTATTAATGGTCCACTGAGTATTCCTGCTTTGTTATACTGCTTATGGCTATGCCTGTGGTGTAACTTCACATGGGCAAAGGTCTAAACTTGTGCTGAAAGGGTTGTCTTGCTCTTGGCTTTGCTGTTAGCCAGTAGGTTGTGTCTTAATTATGTTACAGACTTCCTTTGTGACACCTGGCATGTCAAAAACGGCACACTCAATATCTGTGGAAAACTGGCTCAGAAAGTGTGCTGTAAATTTTGACATGTGTTCAAAAAACAATGTATGTCCTGTAGCTGACAGTGTTCTTAGATGCAGACTCCTTGCATGATGTCTTGAAAAACCTGTTAGTACTGAGTGCCCTTAGTAATCTAGATCAATAGGCTCAGTTGCTAAGTGTGGAAGATCTTTGAACAAGATTGGTATTTAAGAGAAAGCCCAAAGACGAGCATTCCCAAATTTTCTGAGCAATGACATCGGCTAATAAAGATGGTGAGGCACTGGAATAGGTTGCCCAGAGAAGCCATGTATGTCCCACTACTGAAAGTGCTTAAGGTCAGGTTGGGCAGGGCTTTGAGCAGCCAGATCTCTTGAAAGACATCCCTGCCTATGGCAGGAGGGTTGGACTGGATAACCTTTAATGGTGCCTTCCAACCCAAACCATTCTGTGATTCTATGATTGTGCACTGCTATCACTGTTTGAACAGAACTTAATGGGTCACTTTACAGGTTGTAAAAACTGTTACTGTGTCATTGAAAATTTCTGTAAAAAACTGTGTTAAAGGCTAAAATGCTTGTGTTATAAACTGCTTATTACAGTGTGATATATGTGTACGTAAGTAAATACAAATTCTATGTAAAAGAGGTAGCCATGATCTTACATGTATATGTGAAAAAAATGATGTTTTGCTTTAGAAAGCCTATAAGGATGTGAATTCTAATGTAGAATTGCACACACATGATTAAGTTAATTCCTACACAGAGGATAAGAAGAGCAAATTACTTCAATACAGTGCAAAAGTACTTTTACAGTTCAAAAAAAAGCCACTGTTAACCATGCCTTCTATATAGTGAGAGTTACTGCCCATTGTGCATTGCTCTGCTATCTTCATTAATTAACATGGGACATCCAAAGCTTTTGTTTATAATTTACATGGGGTCATTCATAGCTGTAAAATATATTTTTACTGTAGTAAAAGACACAACAACAGCTAATTGTCCTTGCATTTTTCTCTTTTGAAATACCATATCTCAACCCGAGTACTCTAAAGTAGGGAAGAGAGTATTTGCTTCTGATGAACTAAATTATTCCATGCATAGATTGCTCTGGAACATTGCACTTATACTTTTTACTCTGTATTTGGGGTATATTATCATACTTAAATAGTTACTTCCAAAACAGCTATGCAAATACTTTGGTTTTATTATAAAACTAATATAATTTAATTTTGAAATTATTCCATCATTTTTTTTTTTCTGGCATATATTAATGAAAATCAGAATTCATTTCAAATTTGCATGAAACTAGCCTAGGTACTTTGAGATATGGAGTTACCCTATCAAAGATCCACTAAAGAGTTGACATTAACACTTCTGAACTTCATTCTTTAAGAGTCACCTTATTTATAGCAAGATAAATGCACTTTCAGCTCTAATTGCACAGAGTGGCAGAAACATTCTTTGAATAGCCTAAGTAATCTAAAATCTGTCTTATCTGGGAAACCTCAGAGGATCTATTTATTCAAGAAGTTAGGAAAATTTAGGGATGTATACATACAGCCAAGATTTCAGAATATACAACTGCTGCTTTCACATTTTAGGAGGACTCTTGATTTCTTTTAATTAAATAGAGTGTTTTAAACATCATAAGCTATGTTTTCACAGAGTTTATAAGACAGATACCATGCCATGCTAGAAATATATATAAGAACTGGAAAAGTATATTCAAGAAGAAAATCCAAACAGATTAAAGCTTTTATGTAACTGAAAAAAAAAGAAAAATGCAAATAGTAACAGAAGTTGAAAGTGCGTTAAGCTTTTCAGTGGTCTGTTAGATTTAACTACAAGTTAAATTCCAGACTGTTTAAGGCTTCAGAGTGGGGTAGTGTTCAACAAGTGTTTTGATTTTTTTTGTTAACCACCTTTAGTGTTTTTAAGAATTCGTTATAAACTAGTCCCCTCATTCACTGGTCATTTAAAATATTTTTAAATGGAAATGTAGCACTTTTCCTAAGTAACACAAATTGAATCTTTAATGTAAGCTAACAGACTGTCAGCTAACAGTCTGTTAGGATATAGTCCTTTTCTAGGAGTTCATACATGCAACTTGCTGCTGTTAAGGCTTTTCTTCTAGAAGTCAAATGGGATCTAGTTGTAGGTAGGTTTCCTTGGTTAGCATACATGAGGGAATTCACATCTAAGTGCTAGTAGCTTTTGTGTTGTGTAACCTTTGCAGGTATTCATTGCATGTTAACTCTTGACAGATAAAATTA
Organism: Cuculus canorus; assembly: GCF_017976375.1. Classification (NCBI taxonomy): domain Eukaryota; kingdom Metazoa; phylum Chordata; class Aves; order Cuculiformes; family Cuculidae; genus Cuculus; species Cuculus canorus. The sequence continues at coordinate 64,991,128 of NC_071403.1, read as the reverse complement.
CTAATTCACTATTGACTTATCTTTGAGGGATAATATACTTTGTCACTATTTAGTCATCTTTATGCTATGCTGAGACAACAGTCTCACTCCAAATCGTCTTGTGGCAGGCAACTATTTCCCTGATACCAAGTTGTAGTTAAGAGATCTGCAGAAGGAATGTGCAGGGGAAAAGGGAGAGAGGTGAATATTGGCATGTTTTTGAATCTGTGCTTAAGACAGCAACAATTGGTATCTGTGAAAAGGAGGGTTATACAACTTTTGCTAGCTCCTGTTTGTTGGGCTGTTCTCCAGGACATGCTGGGCATATGGGGTGAGAAAGCTCAAGTATATAGCCATTTTTTGTTTCATTGTTTTTGCTCATAGAATTATGTTAGTTTTGCCCCATGAAAAATGACAAATCAAGAACCACTGTGACATTGCTACTATGTCCGAGTCACCTTCTCATATCAATTTACTCTATACTTAAAATATGCCTGTTAGCCCAACCTTGCTTATAAAACCTTGCAATAAAACCTTGCAATAAAACCATGACACTTGCATAAGTTAATGAATGAGGCCTTATGCTTTTATTCTTGGTATTTCAACATGGTCTCTGGGTAATTTAGGAAGAATTAAAATGTATTTGGCCTCTCTGGCACCACTTAGCTATGTGTAGGTTAAAAGTAGCCTTTGCCTTCTTTCCTTCCACCTATTTTCACTATGCAGAAGACTGGCCTATTATGAAGGTCAAGTGAATTCTCCAAATAGCAATGTCTAGAGTACTAATTTCGGAACATGGAACCAAAAACTTTTTGTTTCATGTTAAGCAATTCACCTTAAACCTATATCTTAAGGTGCTTAGCCTTTCCTCTGTTTAGTATTACAAAGACTAAGAATTTTGCTGTGTTCTCAGTTAGTATGTGAAGCTGTGAAGCTAGATTGAGCTGGCAGTCTGGACTTGATAAGCCTTGTAGAGAAGCAGGAAGGTAATAGATAAGGTGGTCTGTTTTGTCGTAAGCGTCCTAGGTGGCTTCCAAGTGAGCTGAACTGCTTGGTGAAGTAGAAGTGCATCCCTGGTTTTCCAAAGTAGCTTCTTTTGAATATTGCACTGAGCAATCTCAAAAAATCAGTAAAGGCATTGCCAAAAGACTACTGAAGAACATAAAAATTTGGTGACCAAACAGACATTCCCATTGGTGAGGTAGATGCTTGCATTTGTTGTGCTGTCAAAAGGGAGAGTTTGGGGATTAGGCTTATGTATACATAAGTCACTATCCTGATGTGAGGAATTATTAAACTTCAGATAACACCAAAGAAATGAGTGTTTTAAAAACCCTGCCTCTCGTAAGTGGAGGCTCCCACAAAAGTGCTGGGGGAAAAAAGGTGGAAGAAAGCTTGAGAAATGCTGTAAAATGTTACTTAATGCTCCTGTCTTTGGTTGTATGTGCTGAGATTTTTCCTCTGTAAGGAAAATGGTGTGAGGGGAGGATCACTATGAGGGTTGAATGCATAGGCTAAATTACACTCTGGAACTAAAGGTGATAAAATCCATGGAGCTATAAGAAGATGTAATCAGATCCGAAGTACGGCTAGACACATTTTACTCCCTCTCCTCTACTGTCAAACCCTTACATAAAGAATGGTCCCTGGTGCCAGTGGCCATAATGTCACAGTTCAGAGCTCATGAACCTTTCAGAGGCCATTAGGATTTCCCAGATACTTTTGAGGATCACTGAATATGATTTTACCTCAAAATGAGTCCTGTATAATGATCAATTCTACAAGCCTGAAGTTCAGTTGGGAGCTGTGTGCAGACAGCAACACAGATACTGAATTTTTCATTGATACTGTATTAGCATTGCATGAGGAGAGATTAGGATCTGCCTTTGCTTAAATGATTTGCCTGGTACAGCCAACTGGCAGAAAATAGGTCCTTCCAGCCAGAAAACTACCAAACAAGAGAGTGGTGTTATGAAGCCTACAATTAATAAACACATTGTGGGAGTTAGCATTAGCTTCAGAAAAATAGTCAGTTATTTGTCACCATTGTCAAAACTGAAGTTAATGACTTCAGAAGGTCTGGCATCTCTGAAGTAAACCTTAATCAGATCTTGATTTGGTTCCAGACAAGACTGTAAATCTATGGGATACAAGGGCTTTCTAATTACACTTCTGTATTTCTTGCTTTAGAAAATATGGCAGTCATGCAATGAAAAAGTCCTTGTTTCTTTACATGTTTACCTCCACAAAAGTTGTATTACAGCTCACTTCTCACTTTTTGCCCACCTCCCAATTTTACTGACAATGGTCTTGCATTAAGTTTTTCCTAGATCTTGATACTCTTGAAATAAAAGGAGAGTAGGAGCACTGTGGAGTGCTGATATTTAATTACTGTAGGCTCAAACTTCATAGAATCATAGAATCATTAAGGTTGGAAAAGACATTTAAGATCATAAAGTCCAACTGTCAGCCCAACACCACCATGCCTACTAAACCATGTCCCGGAGTGTCAAGTCTACACATTTTTTGAACAGCTCCAGGAATGATGACTCCACCACTTCCCTGGGCAGCCTGTTCCAATACCTGACTATTCTTTCAGTAAAGAATTTTTTCCTAATATCCAATCTAAACCTCCTCTGACACAACTTGAGGGCATTTCTTCTCATCCTATTGCTTGTTACCTGGGAGAACAGACTAGCACCCTCCTTGCTACAAACTCCTTTCAGGTTGTTGTAGAGAGCAGTAAGGTCTCCTCTCGGCCTCCTCTTCTGCGGACTTTCTTTGAAAGGCATATAATGGGAGACTCATCCATTCTTGGACATCCCTTCTGAGCCTGCCAGGAAGCTCTGCTAAGTCACAAACCCAAGGCACTAACACAAGCAGAAGAGCTGAGGTTACCATTGGCCCATATAACAGGACTTCCAGACTTTTTTGGCTTGTGCATCTTTAGAAAGACAGAAATCGTTCATCCTTACAGGAACTTTAGGAAGATCCCATTTTGGCCATAGTTTATAGAATATGTTCAGATACTGGTACTTTTGTATGTTCAAGGAACTCCTGCAGCCTAGATTAGTACTAGCTAGGATAGATTTATTTAGTGTGTTTCACTAGGTGGAAAACAGACGTTTGTGGAGTTATCTCTCCTCTCGTCCATCTTCCCCCTTTATAGCCAGATGAAGTTTAATTACTTAAAAGTACTATACAATTTAAAATATGCAAAATAGCTAAGGATGAAACGTGGTACTAAGTAGAAATGAAAAACCATTTGTATTGGAATTACAAGATATTCTAGGATATTAATGTTGTTAGTGTATTGTTTTAAATTACTTCCTGGTAAACAGTTTTGGTGTGATTGAGTTTTTTTTGTCTGTCAGCTGTCACAATAATTTATTTGTAAGCATTTGGTGATTACTTTAAACTGGTTGAGTATTTTTAATGGCAGTACTTTTGTTGTCCACCTAAACTGTGTGAAATACGAATGAGACTACCAGAAGACAGATCCTTGCCTTGTCTAAGTAACTGTATGTTTTAAACTTCAAGGTTTGTCTATTGATATTCCCACAGAGTGAAATTAATGGCTTCATTGAAGTGAAGTATTTTTTTTTCTGTTCACTTTAATGAAGTCAGTATTTGTTAGATAAATCATCTGAAATAATTTTTCAATACGTATTTGCAGAGAATCCTCCCTTCCTCCATATCTCTCTCCACCCCCCAGGCTTACTGGACACAGTGAATAAGGCATGGGGGGCTTATTGGAGAGAACATTGCAGTATTTTCTTCTCATCCTCTGCTTTACCATCGTTTTCAGGATTCTCCTTCCCTTTTGTTTCAGTCTTGTGGTAATCTCTTGGCAATGAGTGACATACTTTTTGTTAGAATCTGAACATAAATATCCACTTGAACATATGAAGCCATTTCATCATCGCTTTGCATTAGGTTACAAAAGAGCATAATATAGTACTGGTTTGAAAAACATAGCAACTGGCTTCTCACAAGATAGCAATACTAAGATAAATTGTTTAATAGCTACTAAATGACAGGTGAAGGACTTTTTCCTGACTTTTAGGAAACCACACACTGCACACTTCTTTAATATAATCAGAACTATAAGACTATATCTAGGTAGGGGAGCAGGGAGGCTCACAGGGAAGATGTTCAGGAGTTGCCTTTGCTCTAGAGGCTAACTTTAGGGAATTGGCAACAGTAAGTAAATCACATTTCAAAACTTATCTCAATTTTGTGTGGATAAAGAAGGCGGATAGGAAACTGGAATCTGATCCCAGTGTGTGTTCAGTTTCTGTTTGAGGGCAACTTAATTTATTTATTTGTTAGGCTTTGTGGGAAAGGGAGGGTTGAACAGTGGATGCATCTTCAGAGTATTGCTGTGAACGATTACCATAGCTTTACGATTACAAGTGTTGACAAACTATTCCACACCTGTTAATTACAGATATTATGAGTAGAGAGGAATCTGGGTGTTTGCTATCATGAGGACAATACAGATGTTTTGGTCTGTGCAGACCTCAGTAGTTTGCCTCAGATCTTCAAGGACATGGTTGGTTCTGGGCCTCTCCTGCTGTCCTGAGGCCCATGGGTTGAAGTCATGCAACTCCCTATGCTGTTGCTGGTTGTGACTTTGGTTGCTCCATCAGCTGGTGCAGCAGTGCCATTGCCCCACTTCTAGTTCTATGCGTCTGTAGCTCTGGTGGTGAAGGAACTGGGGAAAAAAAGTATGATATGGCACAATATCTGCACAATATAATCTACCTGCACTGCTAATTAAGCAGTTTTGACTTCTCTGCCTTGAAATCAGTCCTCAAAGATGGTTTAAAACTGTGCCAAATTAGCCTTATGTTTAAAATGAGTTGTGTGTGGTTTATGGGTATTTAAATATGCTTTAGGAATGTAACTTATTTTCTAATTATTTATAAATAACATTCATCTTGTTCAACAAATAAACTAGGAATGCTTCCTCTAAATAACTTTGACTTTGGAAATCCAAAAGAATTCTGCAGAATCTTAGTATTGGTCTCTTTTGCCAACAAAGGAGTGTCAAACAAGTGTTAAATTTTCTGCCTACAGCAAAAGAAATCACACCTAATCTTGTAATTCTGAAAGCATCTTATAGTGTCTGCATTATAAACCTAGTAGGTTCAAAATTAGCATGTTGTAGTATGTTAAACATAAGGCTGGATTTGAGTAATGATTTAGTGACCACCTACGACTCCTCCCGGCCTCCTTCCCTCTGGCAAATGTACCTTAGCTGTACTGCAAAAAGGAAAATTATGTCTTTCTGTGATAGCTAGTGTAAAACATAGAAGCCTGGAAAGATGAGAAAAGAGATGACATAAAACTAGGCAAAAATACATTAAGAAGATGGTTCTTTGGAGCACAATAATTTTTAATTCTTCTGTATAATATATATATTCTCTATCCAGTATATAATATAATATAATTTATATAATATATATTATTATATTATATTATATTATATTATATTATATTATATTAATGTTATGTAATGTTATTATGTTAAAGGGAATTAAAGGGACTTCAAGAACTCACCTGGCTCATCTTCTGCTTGTTACAATCCATTTTAACTAACTTAATTCCTGGCAGATATGGGGATTATTTTTTCTCCTTTTGTGTCACTTTCTCCTTAATAATCTGAACCAATTTAGGCAAATCAATTTCAGTGCTTCACTATCTACATCACGGCATTTGTTAATAGGAGTACAGTCTGAAATTTGATTTACTGACAATATTGCATTTTTATCTATGAAGGGTAAAGACTGTCTCATTCTCTGATGGCCTTTTATATATTTGAATGCTATTAACATCAGTCCTGTGGTCTATGCTTCTTTGTATTAAAGATCCCCAATTTCTGCAGTCTTGCCAGATTAAGTTATAGTTTCTGTGTATGTAAATGTACTTGTTGTCCTTCTTTGCCTCCCCTCTAGAAATCTTCATGGCTTTCCTGAAGTATGCTGCCCAGAACTGGCTTATAAACTACTTCTTCCCTTTCCATGTTTGTGCAGCCATGTTTTCAAGCCCAGAAATAGAATCTTGATTTGTCCTTAGTGTCCTCAGCATGCCACCAACAAAGTATGATGGGCATGGATCTGAAGGAGGTTTTTTTTGAGATTTGCATATGATCTGGGTTAGCTTCTTCTTTTGGACTTTTTTTTTTTTAATAGTCTCTTGTCATACTGTAGGACATGTTGGGACAGACGGGTTATTGGGAAGACCACTCTGCGATGCATCAGTGCACACAGAAACAATATACAATGGGGGGGTAGGTAAGCTGACTGAACAAAAATCTACAACAGGCTGTTAGTGAAGTACAGAGCTTAGGGCTTCCATTAAGAGGAATAAATATTATTTGAGGTGGTTGGTTAAAAATAAAAGCTATACATTTAAGATGGCAGACAGTTTTCCCTGTTCAAATGCAATCTGATCATGATTTATCCAACCTTAATACAATTTCCATCTCTTCATTTTTATTACAGATGAGTAGGGTGTGTTCGCTGGTGCTTTTGACTTGCTGGTTTGTAGGGTACACTATCACACTTTTTTCCTAATGTCTGGTAACTTCAACAGGCTTTTGGACCTGTATACAGGAAAGCAATTAAGTGTTTGCTTAATTTCTACAGTGCTAGTTTAAAGCTGTCCTCTCTTAATCAGAGTCCTAATTACTAAGATTATATGAGCTCATATCTATGAGAGCCTAGTCCTCTCAGTTGACCAGTAAGTATATTTATGCATGCATGAAACTGTAGTTAACTGGTTGACAGTTGCCCACATGGTACTCAAAATTATCTGGGTTTTTGGAGAATGAAGATGCCTTTGTTCAGAAACAAGGGAGAAGCTCAATGCACAGATTCTATCCATAAGCTTGTGCCCTTTGGATCGCTGTGGTGTTTGTACCCTTTGAGCGTGTGGCAGAGATAGGAGCTCGTGCTCTTTGGCATTGAAAGCGTCATCTTAGACCCTGACAGGTCAGATGGTGCTTCAAGCCTTCTGCTGAATGAATACCCCTGTAAAACTTGTCTTTTTTCTCTCATTTATGTATTAGGATCATCACTCCATTTCTTACCGTGTCATGTGCGTGCACAATTTATGCTTTTTGCCTAATGAGGGCAAAAGTTCATGTGAATTCAATAGGCAGAACAGCTGAACAACTTTTGTTATGGTTCTGGTGCTGCATTCTAAAAGGGAGGTTGGACAAATGTTTGCATTCAAATTGTGTTATAACTTCTGATAGAGTTTTTCTTTTTTTTCCAGGTTATTAACCAGCAGATTGGTTCTGTCTCATGAGCATTTTTGGCTCGTCTCTTACTTGGAAAGACAGTGGAAAACTATTTCTTTCCAGCTTCTTTCACCAAACCACATTACTAGTTTTTTGTCCATCCTTAAATTCATTTTTTTTCTTAATTTTGTAACACATTAGTTGCATGGGTGCCTAGCATCTTCACAAAAAGGAAGAAGAGCCACCTTGCAACAGTCTTCAGTGCTAGATTCTGGATCAGGCGTGGAGAATCAGCAAGGGTCAGTGTTAGGGTAGGGAGAGTGAGGGGGGCTTCCTAATGGAGAAAGAGCGAAGAAAGTGGCATCTTTACCTCAGATATAATGTAGATTATGCTTATGCAGTCTAACCACTGGTTGTATTTAAGCACTTAAACCCCAAAGCCTTGGTGGAAGAAAACTTTGAAATTACAAGGCAAGACACTCAAAGTCAGACAGTAGGATGCAGCAGTTAGACTATATTTTCGTGCTTCTTTTACCATCTTTAATATTTACATTTTCACTACAGTTGCAGAGCACGTTTCCAAGATAAGATAAAAAGTCCTCTTTTGAAGTACCACATATCCATTGAGGACTTGAGATAAACAGTGCATACCTCTTTTGGAAATCTAGTCATAAGTAAGAGCTGTAATGTTTAAGACACTTGGAAAAATCGGTGCCTGTTTGAATTACCCCACATCTGTCACCTGGCTTTTAGCGGTCATTGTGGAGGAGTATGTGTCTCCCATATGGCATGCTTCTGATGTGCCAGCCTATACAAACATCTTGGATACCCTTGGGCATTTGAAAGAGTACTACTCATCACATTCTATTGTTACTATTTTATCTCCTCTCACTGCTGTGGTATAGGTTGTAGTTGTAACACCAAGCCATGTAGATAGAAGGATCATGCATCTCATATAGGAAGCAAAAGCATGCAGTTCTGTCAGTCAACGCCACCTTTATCAGGCACACCCTTCCAGTGACATTAGCCTCCTCCACCCTGAAACAGGTAGGTTGAGTGACAGCGTTCCCAGGCCCCACTTTGTAAGGAATATCAGGGTGTGGCTTTGCAGCTAGTTGAAGGCAGCCGACCTGTGGGCTGGTACTGGCAGAGCAGAGCAGAGCAGCGCTGCTAGCACGGGGTCCCCAGCAGAGATACCCATCCTTCAGGCTGCTGGAAAGCTGGCCAGCAAAACAAAAAAAACTACCTTTGCACCTGGATCTGCAAACTTGACTTACTGACTGTGTGGCTGCATGGTTGTTACTACTGGGATAGAGTGACCAAGGAGAGAGAGAGAGAGAATCTCTCAGTGTGCACATGTGCTTCTGTGCTGGGTGGAGGAGAGGTGGTGCCAGGAGCAGGGGGGACTGTGTCACTGTTTAAATGAATCAAACTGCACTCTGGACTGGGTGATAGTATGAAATGATTTGAACTTTATCTCAGAGGGGCATGGATTGCAATCAGAGATATATCCGGCTGGCATTAATTGCTGTTGCTGCTTTGGTTATTTCTTAAGGTCAGATATAAGGTTTTCTCTGTGCCATTTCTTTACCTGAAAGCAGAATTGCACTGTTCTACAGTGACTATATGTAACTAGAATACATATTTGAACTCGCATCCTGCGGTATTTTTATCTGCATCTAAAATTGAGAGAAAAAGGCATAGTTTTTCATTCTTTTCATCTGTGATAATTTTCGTTTGGATTCAAAAACACAGAACAGATGACCTTAATGTATTGGAGAAGACGAAAAAAATCAGAGAGCCTAAATGAGGACCTCACTCTCCACGTCACAAAGACTAATCACAAAAAAAAAAAATTGATTATGGTATTATAATTCCATTTAGATTCAGGAATTTTACATTTATTTCCTTCTTAAAAACCCAGCTTTAACATAAAGTATGGGTAATGCCTCTTCATGCTTTCTGCTTTCCCACTACTCTTTTCTGTGTTTTTAAGGCTTTTTTTTTCACTCTCTGGGCAACGTGGATGGGATTATCTCCAGTTCATGTGTGTACTGAAACTCTTAAGCTTATGTTCATCAATGAGGAAGATCTTATTGCTAAGCTGGTTATGAGAATGATAAGTAGTGTGCCTCATCAGCTAGATTTTTGGATGACTGGTAATAGTTAATGCTGTTCATTTTCCTCTCAGTTGTGTATGTGGAACACAGTTGACAAAGCAGGACAGTCAAGGAGCTGTGGAGTGGCTCCCAAGCTTTGTTTGCCTTCTATGTGAATGACAGCAGATAGCATTACCACCAACCCAGTTGTACATCTGGGTGCCTTAAAGAGGCACTAGTGTATAAATATGTAAGCAATGTTACAGTCCAAATGACACTGGAGGCTCTGTAGGTGTGGGAACAGGAATTTTCTGGATTGCTCACATTGATTTAAGTGACATGTATGTCCCTGTCACCTATTTCTAAAGTCTCTAACTCTCATCTCTAGTTTCTGTTACGTGCTTTGCCATGGATTTGGCAAGCATCTTTAAACAAATAATTTCTTTTTGGAGGGAGGTGGGGCATAGTCAAAGAGAGGACCTTGTTAAAACCATGGTATCTAGATGATCTCTTCATGGCTTCTGTACAGTTATGCTATAAATCCACTCAATAGCTTGCCGCCTTAGGTCTGTTTCTATTAATTCAAATGTGCCTCTCTTACTTTTTTCCTGTTCAAGTCTGCAGTGCCACTGCGTATTCTACTTAAACTGTACAGTTTAATGATTTAATACTCACTCCTTTTTTTCTTTTTAGATAAGCTCAAGAGTCCTCCCCTTCAGCCTTATAACAAATATGTAGGTATGGAATTGTGCACTTGCTCTGATGTAGCGTTTTTTGTCATTATATTGTAAAACAAGAGTCTGAGTTTGGAGGCAGGAAGGAAGGGGAAAAAAAACCCCCACAAATGTGCCCTGTGTTTTTAATGTTTTTAATGTTTTTTAATGTTTTTAATGTGTTTTTAACAGAGGTTTGCCAAGTGGCAATTAGTATTCCTCAGTCTTTGTGCTAATTGGGAGCTTCTTAGGGTCCTCTAAGAAAAATATTTTTTTGCCAAGATAGATTTTCAGACAGATGAAAAAGCTGCTTTAGCTTTGTCTTTTCTAGGTGCAGTTTTGGTAGGTTTTTTTCCTAATTGCTATTATGTTTCTCTTTGATGCTCTGACATTATCCATATTCTTCTGCTCCATAAATTTTGTTCTGATCTGTATGGAGCTTCTCTACAATTTTGTGCTGGAGAATAGTTATGGAAACTGAAATAATCACTCAAGGCAGAAGCTGTAGTTCTGAAACTAGGTAAGGGAAAAGAGGAAGTGTAGACTTGTTTTGCTAAGCCAGATTCTTCACGGACCCTCCTTTCAAAGTACATGGATAAAAAATCCCATGGGACTGTGGTTATCCTTGAGCCATTAAGGATCATAGTTGAAGTTCCTTTTTTTTCTTTCCACACAGTGGGAATGAAAGTTTTCAGGTGAAATGTTGATCAAAACTCATTTTTTTCGAAGTTGCTTTTTCACTGGAAGAGATATTAGCATCTTTAGAGTGGAAACTTCTGAAGGCCCTAGTTCAGTTTATGTTTCTTTTTTAGGGCTTTCCCATTACTGAGATAAAATATGTTTCATCTTAGCTGTGTGAAATGGCTTCTTGACTTTTAAGAGTTTAATAATTTTACATTAAAAATACCTTAAACCTAATTTTTGTTCACTTCACCTCTTTCTTCAAAAGGAAAACAAGGAAGAATTTAAAACCTGATAGTTCAGCTCACCTGAGATGAAAACATAGGCCAATGGTCAGGACTTAATTTTTCCTTCGTGATTGGAGATAGGGTTTTCACTATGTCTAGTTCTCAGAGAGTCAGAAATTGTTTTCCATTTATCCTTATTTGAACTTCCAGTCCTCTTAGTTGCATATTGCACATCACATCTTTAAAAAGTTTACTGTTTAGCCAAGACATAGAAAGAACTCTAGAAAGAGCCACGTTCATGAGTGCATAATGTTTGCACCTGGGGTCATAAATGACTATGAGAGTTGCATGTATGATTACTCACAAGGAATCAGAAAAAAAACTGTGGATCAGAACATTTTTCTTGTGATGGTCTTGCCTGGTCTAAGTGTTGCAGATGACATTCAGTTGCTGAGCCAACTGAATGGTTTATAGGGTTGTATATAAAAGTTTAAACCACTTGTAATAGTTCTAGCACTGTTTAGAACTTTATACTAACAAAGCTTTGTTGGTGCTAGGAGAACCATTACAAGTAGTTTGCCAAACCCTTGAACTTACTGTCCTCTCTTGCTGCTTCAGCAAGGTAGAGATATAAATGCCTGAAACAGCACTAAGTGGTAGGATTGGTAAAATGGTGTAAACTATAATGCACAACAGGTTCTCTGAATACTTTGTAGTAAGAGGACAGAAAAAAAGAATAAAAATAAAAAGGCAAACCCTGAATGAGTGAGCTTTCTGATCAATTGTTCCTCCTCTTCACAATCAGTCTTGCATTTACTAGACAATTCACTTGGACAATTCACTACTCTTAATCAGATCAAGCACTGACATGAAATGGAGTCTCGGTGTCTTTGTCCTTCTGTGTGGCAATATGAGGTCATCAAAGATTACCAGAAGTGTCATCTCTCGATTCAAGGAAATGATGCCTAAGTTAGAGCTGCGGAAGAGGTCTTGAATAGAACTGTGAGAGAAGTGAGGCTTGCCGTCTCATACCAAGATTTATAGCTATATATGGCTAAGTCTTTCCAAGATACCTCTCTGACATGAGAATAGCTTTCTGAAAGAGCCAAAGAGAAGAATCCTTAGATTTCCTTTCACTTATTGCCTGCTTCTACTGAGCTTGAAAGCATGAGTAATGGAAAAGTATTTAAACCTTAACTGTGGTGATACCATATGAATGGTTTATGTCTGAAAGCTATAAAAGAACCCCACTATCACATTAATTTAATGAAGAGTCTCTAGGTGCTGTTTATCTTCTGCTTGTGTTTATGTAAAGAGGATCCTCAGATATTATCAGCCAAAAAAAAATAAATTCCTGAGCCAGTAAGTCCCAAAGTTGGAATCCTTCTCCTCTCTGAGGCTGCAAAATGATAAATGTAACTGAGGTTACAAGTCTAGAAATCCTGAAGTTGCCTAAAGAAGGGGAGCTCTGACACTTTTGTGTGGGTTTATAAGAAGAAGAGGTTGGTGATTGCTTCTGTAGGCTTCCTCTCTTATTCTCCTGTCACAGGGGAAGATCTTCCCTGCCAGAAACACATGAACTCATCCACTCCACAGTGCATTCATATAATGCATGATTCCTTTTCACTGTTCTTTCTGGGTATTAAAATTGGATCTACCTACCTCGGAAGGCTAAACTTTCAAATCCAAGTCAGTTCATCTGTTTATCATGCATCACTCCATTTCCCAAGTCCGGTATTTGGCTGACAGCTCAGCTCTGAGTCTGTTCAGCTCCATAGTTCCAATCACTGTCAAAACTGGCAAACAAAAATCTTGCCTTCCAAATAGTGAGAGTTACTTTTTAAACTCACATTACTTGCTTTGCCTCTGATTTACTAGTCTAGTGGCACACTAGTGAATCTCCTTTCATTCTGTGAAAAAACTAGCTTGTTTGGTTTTTCATTGCATGTTTGTTCAGCCCTCTGAGGATGTCAGGAGCTGTGAAAAGCAAATGCCAAGGGATTGCCAGGAAGAAAGCTGCTGACTCCAGTGTATTGTAGACAGAACCCTTCTGTGTTACTGCCACTGGCTTGCTGTGCGCATACCAACAGTATCTGATTTTGATTATAGTCTCTCCTCTGATGATAGTGCTGTCTTGGGTTCTCCTGGAGACAAAGTCTTGGTCAAGTGAAAACATAAGCAATGGTGTAGTCAAGGACGAAGTCAGTCTCCCCCAGATTCCTCTGTATTGACTCTTCTTTCTTCCTCATTTGAAGTGAACTGAAAGTCTAACAATTCTCTTTTAAATGAGCATAACGTGCTGTATTATGTTAGTCTAGACAAAGGAAATCAAATTAATTAGCAGAAAGACTGCAAATGCGCTGTGCAGGAGGACCTGTCATTAGAGTACCTCATCCAGGCTTCTGTGGCTTGGTGTGTGTTCAGAGTGATAGCTCTGGTCTTCCTTTTGTCAGAAGAGGAATACAATAATACTAGGCTTCAATTAGAGACAGAACTATAATTCAGTCATGGGCAAGGAAAGGGGGAGATGAGTAGGAAGACGGCTGCTCTGCAAAGCTAAGTCATAAAACATAAAATCCCAGTTTATGCATGGCAACAGATCCTTCTATGATTGAATTACAGCCTTCATATTCAATAATGGGCCAAGTCTGTAAACCAGAATACAGACAGAACAAATATTTACATTCTTCAGGCAGTGACGGAGGGAGAATCATTGACTAGAGCATGAATCAAAGCCACAAGATCACAGATGTGAGACAGCCATGTGTTACCATCCGTGTGAAGTGGGAGGGATGGAGTAAGTTTCCAGTATTTGGATGTGAAATTTCCTGTAGTACAGGTCATCCTGCAGCATTTCACTGAAAATTCATCTTTTAGTTTTGATGCACACTGCCAATAACAGTGAATGAACCGTAGTTTGTTCATTCGTTCTGTGTGCTATGCTTTTTCCAGTATATCTAGAAAGTGATACTGAAATGTTTAGGTATTTAGCAATGTTTATGTTGATATTGCATCTCTAATTACAGCTTTATTTGTATTCCTAACTTTATAGCACCTCATAAGTTCCGTATTTTTGACAGTTGTTGAGCATCAGCTGCTGTGATTTGTTTTGGTCCAGCTGACAGCTATGACAGTCATAAACATTATCGTCAGTTTGGAAATATCAATAGGCATGTAATAAAATAAATGGAAATTCCTTTTGTTATCTTACAAAACAGCTTGAAAATGAGGGTCAGAATAGTTCCAAACTGAAGAACTTGCATCAAGACGATCAGTTGATGCATGTACTAGGGTAGCCAAGAAGCCATGTAACACTGAAGGTTTTGCACTCCAAATGTCATCTTTGTTTATAGGCTTCCAAATGCACATAAGCAAACAACCATCAGAGCATGTCGTTGCTGTGCTTCTCAGGTCTCTCAGGCTTGAATTGCATTTCAGTTGCATACCTGAATCTTCTTGTATGAGATCTTGAGTTAACAGGCCTGCAGCGTCAACCCAAGAGTAATACCATGCAGGCTGTTCTGCACTGATATCCTTGACTTGTCCCTCCCCTTCCCTAAAACACTTGGTCACTTCCTTTGTAGCCTAGGAGAAAACACATGTAGTGTGATGCAGTAGGAGTTTCAAACCTTTCTTGCTGTCCAGTGTGTTTGAAATTTGGTGTATGGATTAAAAAAATGTAATTGTGAGGAACTGTCAGTTATGTACTTGCATGTTGCTTATTAATGAAAGAAAAGGCAAGAAAGGATGACAAGTTTCCCTGGATTTAGCCTCACTGAGGAGAAAAATGTTTTTTCTGTGAAACTGATCATTCTGGTAAGGTGCTTATGTTACATGTTTGCATGGCATAGACCTGCTTGTGACTAACAGGGTGAATTGGCTTAATACTTGTTTTATTTGTTCATTAGCATTAGACTGGTTTCAGTCAGGAGGACTACGGCTTTGTTGGTGAAATTTAAGCAGAGATAAAAGTAAATGTTAATTGAAAAACTCTCGAAGCAATAGGTCTATACCAGTTTTAGGACAACGTTATGAAAATACAGCTGCAGTGGTTCTCACAAGTGGCATAATAAGAAACAGTGGAATACATAGCTGAAATTTTGTCTATATGGAAATTTGCATACTACCTACTAGAAAGGCTGGCTTGTAGGATTTTGAGATAAGAGCAATTCTTATTTGAAACATCTGTGTTACAGCTCTGTAGATAGGATATTGGCTTGCAAAAATTCATAATATAAACACTGGACCATACATAACATTTTAGTTTTCTTCAGCAGGGACATGACTACTTAAAAGTCATAATGTAGTAACTGGGGATAATGTCTGGAGTAGAGAGCCTGAAAGAAGACAAGCATCTGAATCTCCCAGAAAATCTGTAAAAATTTAAATGTTACTTCTCTGTTTATTAATCTAATGTTTCAGATAGACAGGATTACATGCCACCTATTGATTTTTAGAAATAATTGCATTTTTTCTGACCATTAAGAGAAGCAAGCAGAAATCCTTCTGAGCACTTTCATGGTGCTTTAATGTACAGGCCTCAGTCTTCTTCTAGAATAAATCTTATCCAAATGCCCTGTGCTAGCAGTGATGCAAGTACAGTAATGCGCATATATTGAAGACTAATGGTTTTCTTTCATAGTGTGAGCTAGAAAATGAACTGCACACTCTGGCAGTAGTGCGTTGTTTGAAGCTACAGAGCAGTAAAGGTCCTAACTCCATCTCTGTTCAATAAAAACTCAGGGAAACTATGTTGGAAATTTACATGCAGAACCATTTTCACATGCAAAAATATGTTTTAAAAGAAAAGCTTACCTAGTGGTAACAAATCTGGATTGATTACCCAAAAGAATATTGGTGCCATGCAGTGCAATTGAAAGACATTGAAAATGGTCCATTCTCAGTTAAATTTGACCTCCAGTAACTCACTTCCCCTCTGTGCTCAGTTCTGGTCCCACCATGTGTTGCTCACCAAGTCAGTCTACAAGCATTTGAAGTTGTGTTGCTTAGTCAGGCATTGGTCTTGGTTGAGATTTCTATGTTCTGTTGTAATGCAAACAACAAAAATATAATGGAGACTACTCATTGCAAAATAGTCTTTTGTAGTATTGATTCTCCAGTGAGGAAGTAATGAAATGAGCTATTGTATTTAAATGCTGAACTTTTCCCCATTCTGTGCTCCTTTCCAACATGGTCACAAATGAAGACATTTGCCCAAGCCGCTGCTTCCCTTCTGATTTAGTTTTTAGTTTCCCAAGGGCAGAAGTCTGCTGTTTTCTCCTAAATGAAATGGTGCCAAGTGGGAGTGTATCAGCTGCCTTCTGCACAGAAGAATAAAGTTAAATGTAGGCTGTTATTGCTTGCTGGACAAAATGCTCATGTGCAAACAGAACCAACTTGCCTATTTGGGCCTCTTTATCTTATTCTTAAAAGCTGAGGAGCCCTGGGAATGGGAATAAATAGCTTTTCAACCTGGTTCACTCTTGCAAAGAGACATTGTTTAGATACATAGGAGAGCTAACTTTCAGTCCTTTCCAAAAAGCTATTTTCCTTGTATCCAAGTAGTTTTCTTTTATTTATTCCTCCCACCCCCTGACTATAGCATTCTCCAAAACCAGGTTGGGAGAAAGAAAAATCAACCTCACGGACGGCAAGCAGAAATCTGGTTTCATTTTGTGGGTTTTTTTCCCTCCTCCCACTCCTCCTTTTTTCTCCAACGTTGCATGTGCTGCCAGTACTGATGACTACCCAGACACTTCTGAGTAGGACATCTCACTCTACTTGGGACAATTCACATGTGCTCACCAGGCAGACATTTGTCTGTGGTTCACTCTAAAACCACAAGTTCCTGAAGCTGAAATTGCAACAAAATTTAGGAGTTTTAGTCATAACAATATTCCGAAAAGCCTTTGTCCAGTTACCTGTTAGTATTCCAGCTGAGTTCTGTGTATTCACATTCCCCTAAAAATGTCATTGTTGCATTACTATCTTTATTTTACTTTTCCTGTGTTAAAGTGATAAATGCTGACACTGTTGTGGAATCAAATCTTTGCTACTGATAAATACAGGAGAGTGGGAAACTGATATTGTCTTGCTTCACTGTATTACCTGGCTAACATTTAGCATTAAAGAAACCCAAAACCGTAACAAAACTTGTAGCATGGTTTCCTTCACTGTTTTCTTCTATTTGTGTGCTTACCTTAGTAATTGTATTTATCATACATGTATTTTTTGGGAAGCATTAGTATTTATTATGGATATAAGTGTTAATGAATGTATGTTAAAAAAAATAAAAAAATCCAGGGCTTGCTTCACCAGTACCTTTTGTTTTTCTCTCGTGCGCTCTTTCCAGTCTTCTGGAACTCTAGTTCATATCTTGGATATAATAGATAAAAACTAATGAAATCTTCAGTGACTCATCTCACAAACTCCTTGTCCTGGCTTTGAAAAATGAGAAACATCTCCCAATTCCTCCAATAGTAATACTACTTAAAAAAAAATAAAGTGAAGCACAGGTTTAGAAGCTATGCAAGATAAGAAGGATTCAGCCTGCGGAGAGCCTAATACTGTAGATCAGTAATACAATATTTAAATCAATATACTTCTGGCAGGATGTCAGTGCAAAGAGGAGCATTGGAGTAATGTGATCTCTTTACTCTGATGAAGTGAGCAGCTGCATTCAAACCTGTTTCAAATGAGCTTGTCTGAAGTTCCTAAAAGAGAAATAGTACCATAGTTACAAACATGAATTTCTGGAGGCAGTAAAGATACATAAGAAAGAGAGGACAAAATGTGAAGGAGAAAACCCTCAACATTTGAGCTTGGTTAGATTTAGTGAAACTCACTCTAAAGGGTGAGTTTACCTTCAAGTTTTCTTCATAATTGCTCCTGCCTGAAAATAACATACCTGACGGATTACACATTGCTGAATATGACAGGAGTAATAAGTTGTGTCCTTGATTCCTCTTATATATTTGTGCACAGACCAGGGATTCTTCTAAACTCCCAGCTTCTTCAGGGAGAATTCAAGATAAAGCTTTTGGATGTTGAAAATCTATAGTGAGAGCTGAATTTAGTATGAAGCAACGTCCTCTGAGCTGCTTTCAACTAGTTTTCTCTCAGCATAGATTGTTCCCACCAGTGTGTTCTATGTACTTTGGTTTTGATGATGATATACTCTCTTTTTCAGTATTTTAAATTTGGTGACTTCAGGAACTGTCTTCATAAGGAGAACTTCTATGTTCTGGTATTATGAGGAGAATGCTGTCCTCTCCTGAGGATCCAGGCTGGCATTGGTGAAACCCAACCCCACCCTTCCCTTTCAAAAACAGAATAAGAGCCTGGACAGGACAGTACAGTTCCTGAGGCGTCCAGACTGCAGGTGGCCTTTACTGTTTCTTTTAATGCTTTCTGGTGTTCCGTATGGGCTTGCTTGGGTCTCTCTGGGGAAGAAGTGTTGGTGGGAAGGCTGGATCTCCTTGGTGAGAGGGAGAGGGAAGGCTGGAGAGGAGAAAGGATCTCCATCCAAGCCAGTGAGCGAGTGTACAAGGAGTTTATTAAGTCTGAAAGAAATTTTTTATCCCTCTACCACCTACTGCTAAGGCTGTGATGCAATGAAATAGCTTTCTCTCAAATCATTATAGAAGGTTCTTAGAGGGCAAGAATGGAAAAACTTCTGCTTGTAATGGCCTTAATTATTGGTTTTTTTTAACAATTATTCCCTTTAGTGTTGTCTGCAGTGGTTTTAAAAAGTCGTGCTTAGTATTCCTAGTACATAGTACCTCTACTGCTAAAATGCAGAGATTTTGTATCTGAATATCTGAATAACACATTTTAACTGCAGTACAGGATTTTCTGAGTTTTTTTTTTAAGTTTAGTGTCATGCATGCTTCCCCCAGCTCTTACCCCCCGTGTTTTTTTTTCTTGTGGCTGACCTCAGTCCTGGCAATTTATTAGTGAGAATCTATTAATGATGGAATGATTTACTGAGAGGCCCATGGCTCTGCAAAAGAAAGATACACTACGATGTTCAGTTATTGCTGATGTTGTGGAGACACGGGAGCAATAGTTTCCAAAGAATACTTAGAAGGGAGAAGTTAGCACTAAATGCCTCCCTCGCACAAGGATGCCTGATTTGTAGTCTTTATGTGAACATTGTACCATTAGACTTATGCCTAACCATTAATAAATTAAATAAACAGCATTTTTGGCTTCCTGGTAGAGAATCTGATATTTCCTGGCTTCTCACATCTGTTGCTAAAGCCAAGTTTTAGTTCTTTGAAAAGTTACTGCCTGGCTTGTCTTCAAGGAACACTTCTTTGTGTCCCATCTTAAATGCTGAGAACTGACCATGTACACCATGTACTTACATTAATATATGTGTGCTGGTTTATACAGGTTCTTTTTTTACTGGGTCTAATGCAAAAGTAAACGAGGAGTAGAATATTTTTTTTTTTGCTGACAGAGTTTCCCACAGTCAGCTGAATAACTTATCCCAAAGGAGTGCTCTCATGTCGCTGAAGTTTGCAGGATGGAACTGGAAAAGAGTAGTGCAGGTGATCAAATGCAACTGTGTCTGTACCATGCATGCCACTGAACTGTACCTGGTTGATTTAATCTAGCCTGTAATGTCTGCCTTTTGCTGATAGCTGAAGAGAAACCATTTTCGAAGGCAAACTCTTTAGCTGTTAATTAAATGCAAAATTTTCAAAAAGTGAAGTATCTCTCAATTTTTTATCATCTTCCCAGACTTTAGCTCTTATCTTGCTTTTGTTGGATGTAGGATAGGTTTATAATCCTAAATCTTCTTCCACGTGTATTTATAGTCTGAATCCATCCTGTGTCTAAGCCGAACAGATAGGCTCACAAGTTCCATGGTAAGACAGGTTTTGTGGATATTTTTTTTTTTTTTAAATGGTTAGCTTTGGCTTTTTTCTGAACCTCTCCCATGAAGGACTGGAGATGATTGTGAGTATCAGAGAGTTGGATGCTTCCAGGAATACTAGTAATACGGAGTGTTTTGTACGTGGCATTGCATGCTAAAATAAACAAATGAGTCTCAAAACTTGCTGATTTCCTCAGTAGCTGACATGAAATATCACAGTGATCTTCCAGTTACATCCCCTCCCTCTTTCTGCCCACTTGCAACCCTGAAGTGTGCTGATCTTTGAAAAGAGGAGTTTCTAGTCAGAAACTGCATCCTGAGCTGAGAAACTGGTTATGCCTTTGAAAATCAGAGGAAACGGTGGAGCAGTCACTCAGCACAGGTGGGTGCGGCCATTACCTCCCGCCCTGTCTTTCAGATCATAGCACCCACATGTGCATTGAGGGACTTCTCCAAAAATGATGCACTTGAATTCTAAGGTCAAATCCAATACTCCAATTCCCAGAGAAGTGCCCTAAGCACAAAACTATAGGCTATTTTGGGGGTTACACTACTGCCTGTCCTGTTCAGGAGCTGGATTGCTTTCAAGAATGCATGAGTTATAGGGCCAGACAGTCGGTATGTGAGAGGGAGCCTGCCTTGGTAGATATTTTATGTTACGCAGTAATTGGATACAAAGAAGAAATAAAGCTAGGGACGGATCCCTCCTAACTGAGTGTCCTGACCTCTCCGGATTAGGTCTCGGTGCTTTTGCCTCCTTGGCTAAGGACTTTCTATATTTCTGGGTACCTGATAGCTCAGCTCCAGCATAACGGCTTTGATGAGTTTATGAACTCATACGTGATGCTGATTTCCTTATCTCAAAGAGATAAAAACTTAACATGTGAAACGTAAATGCAGCTAGTCCTTCTTTGGTGTCTAGCCTATGGTTAAGTTATTTTCTGCACCAGCACACACACTGGAAAAAGAGGGGTGGAGGGATATGGCAGCAGCTGGCGATGACACTTGAAGAAGCTGAAAATTGTCACATGGAAGCTTCCACCAGCTCTGTCATGGGGAGACCACAGTGGAATGGGGATGGTGGGCCCAAGCTGGTATTTGTGCAAGTTTTAGAGGCGTTGGTCTCTTGAGGCAGTTCTTGATTGCTCGGTCTCAGCCTCATGCTCTTCAATTTTTTAACATCTAAGTAGGACTGAACTGCCCTGTTCTTGCCAGAAACCAGATTCTTCTCCGGTACTTTTTGTATTTCTTCTAATCCTGCTCTCACCATGTTGCTTTGCATTCAGGCTGAGTTTACCAAAATGATCTCTGAGAACACTATAGTTTCTTTTTATTTTGCATGTGAGTACTGAAAATATATGTGTTCTTTGGGTGTTATTGGCACCGAGTGACCTTGTTTGCACCCTTACTTGCTTGAATAAGGGGCTTGTGTGCCAGGGCTTAGAAAGGAGTGATTTGCAGGCTCGTAAGGGGCAACCCTGTGATTAGAAATTCCATGATCTGACAAGATGCACATTTGACCTGCTAGTGTAAAATAGATTATTATTCTATTATGTAAACACTTCAAGGTCCAGGTTTGATAAGGATCAATGACTGAAATAGGTTGTGTGTTCCTACCTGTCTGCAGAAGTACTTGCTAATGTACTGCAGTATTTGGTTTATAACCTTACAATAGTGGCTTTGATTATTAATGCTTTATTAGTTATAAACATAGATTTGCTGAATAAATCCTACTTACTCTGTTGAATGGCTCTCCATGCCTACATAAAACTATTCTGGTAATTAGAAAGCTACTATAATATTTCTCTATATTGTAGACTTTGAGTTGTTAGCTTTCCTGAGTTCCTGCATAGGTTTCTACTTGATTCCATTCTTGAAATGAAAAGGAAACAGTTTCAACTTGTATTTTGTGATGAGAAAGGGCGGATGTGGTAAGACAGGGTTTCCCAAAGAAAATAGGAAGGAGTGGGGCACATTGTGTTCTGATGTGCCTGTGGACCTGTATTATCCTCAGAGGAATCAGAGAAATGAGACTGGAGAGGTATTATCCCTGCTGAAGAGGACCAGACTTCCTGCGTGAAGGACTATAGAGATATCACAATTGCTTTGTGGCCTTGCATTTCAAGAGAAGAGCAGGAAAATATGCCTGTGGAGTGTTGGCATAGGGCATCTTGTGGAGAGCTTACATCTGTCTTTTTCCAGAAGATATAGGCTGGTAACTCCTGGTTTTTTCCCTCCCTTTTCTATGTAAAACACAAAGCAGTGGGGATCAGTTGTTTTATCTACTACTGAAATGCAGCCATCACTGCAGAATAACATGAGAACAGTTTGGAAGGAAGCATGGAACACTATATTCAACTGAAACTAATTACCTGATTAGGTTTTGGCCTGCCTGTGTGGGTTGACATCCAGTGGTCTTGGCGACAATACCTGCGAGCAAAGCCAAGTCTAGTCTTGCTTCATTTACAGGCTCTGGACAATACTTCTGGACTTGTTGGCTGAATGCTAAGCAGTGTGAAAATAGGCCACTGATTTAAAGTACTCATGGCTATAATGGGTGTCAGTGGGCAGCTGGCACGGTTAGAGAGGAATGAGCTTATTTGGGTTTTAGAAATACTGGTTTCCATTTAAAGGTGGTTCTGTTTAAGGCGTACAATCTGGTGAAATTTAACTCTTCCTCAGAACATCCTCTGTTCACAGCTATAGGATTAGCACTTTCCTATCCTTCAGCACTTCAAATTCTGCCCTTAGAAATTTAGTCAAAGTCTGACACTGAGAACTCATAAACTAAGAAAATCGTCTAAAGGGTTGATAATTCACCTAGTCTACTGTCATAGTTCCATCTCATTATATCCATAGCAGTTAGCTATGTTAAGTTAGGCAGGAAGTATTTGTTTCTGCTGCTGTCTTCTCTTGCAGCTTTAGCACAAATACTTTTTTTGATCTGTTGGTATCTTTGGAAAACGGCATGTTTTAGGAGCAGCTATGTAACACCTCAAGTGTCTACAGTGGTAGACATTTCTATATTTGATAGACTGAAGGTATTTGTTTTTGTATTGGCATCACTCTAAAGGAAAAAGAAAGAGCATTACTTGAAAGGATTTTAAGCATTACTGGGAAGAGAGGGATAAATATTTCATATGCGCACTATTATGAAAATACAATCCATTAAGAACAAAGGTGAGCAGAGCACTTTTAGAAAGACTTAAAGTGTCTTTGCCTCTGAATGGGAAGCTTCTGGGCTGCATTCATTTCTGGCACCCTAGAGAGTCCCTGTTCTCCCTTCCCAAGGAGAATAACATGAAATGAACTGTCAAATGAATTGTGGCAGTTCACTGATGAGCACTGACTTTATGGGAAAAATTAGTACATCTACTCTGATATCCTGAAAGTGCATCGAGACACATTACTAAAATGAATTGGACAAGTGGTTGATGAAAATCCAAGAGCTGGTAGGAGATGCTCCACAGAACAAGAAATCCTAATGGACAACCATAGAAAAAATAGTTTTGCCAACTGGCTGACTATTTTAACTTAGCAACTGGCTTATGCTTTACCCTGTTCCTTAACGTCTCAAATAAATACTGAATTCTCTCCTGTTTACACATCTTCTTAAACCATTTGCATTAGAGGAGTTACAGTAATGAAGTCCTCAAAGCATTTCCTCTTACTGCAAGAATAAATCCCTCAACTTTTCAGCCTCCCACAAAGACAACAAATGCAAGCCTGTAAATTTCATAAAAGCCCCAAGAAACTTCAGAAGCTATTTAAAATAATAAAAGATATGCTTTTGGACAATTCTTGCTACTTCTGTGTGGAACAAGGCTGGGCAGAGACTCAGGGTCTAGAGAGGCAGATGGGAGTTCACCTTGTGTAACCTGGTATTCCTTTCCCCTCCCCCTCCTCATCCTCAAATCAGCTGTCACAGTATTGGCAGGAGTCTCCAGAGCCTTTGCTAGCCAGTAGTTTGCCCAGCTGTTTGGCCCAGGATTTCATAGGGGAGGAGGAAACCTTTCTGGCTGAAGCTTCTGTAAAATCTCTGCTTCGGCGATCAAAGCAGTAGTGTCCCTATGGGGGAAAAAAAAGTAGTTGGCGAGCTTGGGGGGCAGGGAGGAGTGATGTGACTTTCTACAGAGCCTGGCCTCTTTATGATAAATAATCACCCTAGAGTAGAGCTAATCTCCTAGGAAAAGTGGTAAAATTACAAAGGCGGTAAGATCTCCACTTCCAAAAGCATGTTTGAAGTTCAACTCCACAATTTTGTGGTCTGAAAATGTGTCTCTCCTAACAGTTACTTGTGTTGCTGTTGCAGGATGATTTGGAGATTTGCCTTGTCCATTCTTCTGATGGCAGCACTGGTTCGAGTAACAGACACCAGGAAAAACCGTCCTGCAGGCGCCATTCCCTCCCCTTACAAAGACAGCAGCAGCAACCACTCCGAGCGGAGGCAGCAGCTGAATAAGGAGGTGCTGGCCTCCAGCCAGGAGGCCCTCGTAGTCACCGAAAGGAAGTACCTGAAGAGTGACTGGTGCAAGACACAGCCCCTGCGGCAGACTGTCAGTGAGGAGGGCTGCATAAGCCGCACCATCATCAACCGCTTTTGCTATGGGCAGTGCAACTCCTTCTACATACCACGGCACGTCAAAAAGGAGGAGGAATCCTTTCAGTCCTGTGCTTTCTGCAAGCCCCACAAGGTCACTTCTTCAACTGTACAGCTGGAGTGCCCTGAGCTGGACCCACCTTTCCGACTCAAGAAAATTCAGAAGGTCAAGCAGTGCCGGTGCATGTCTGTGAATCTTAACAACTCAGGCAAACTGTGAGAGCAGGCGTGTGGCTACTGCTTGGTGTTATCGCCCATCAGATTTACTGCTGTCTCTCCTCTCCCACTTAGCAGACTATTGGTTTTTCTTCTTTTCCTTTTTTTTTTTTTCATGTTTTGTTTTCTTTCAGGAGGCATCTCTCCAGCAAGGAACGGCTCCTTGTCACTTGCCTACTGGAATAAAGCTTTTCAATGGGCTGTGTTAGGCACTTCACCATAAAATTTCATTGTATTTCCAGTATCATCTGATGGTTGAATCTTCGAGAGTGCAGCAGGCTCCTAGAAGCTGGGATTGATCATCTAAGTGAACAGTTGGCTGAATCCAGCATTAAATGTTTCCACTATGTGGAGTAAAGCTCTGCCCTACACTCCAGTCCCCTCCACAAGAGGAGAAGGCCTTCCTTGTGCTTTGGTCCAGAGCTTGCTGCTCCCACTTGGAAGTCCTAGGGTGCTACCCAGGACTCTGATGAGGCTCTCATCTCCTTAGGACAATTTAAATTGTGCAATCACAAACGGTTCCCGGCTTCTTGTCTGAACAGCAGATAAGAAGTGATGGGGAGAGGGCGAGGCGCTGGGTCAGCCACTGTGACCACAAAGCAGACTGAGGGTGCGTTCTGATGCTGTTGTGGTCAGAGTATATCGAACACGTGGTCTCTGCAGCAGTGTTTATTTTGTAACCTAGCTATAGTAAACAGCTGTTTAAAGTATTATAGACCTAGCCATGTATATTTTTCTTGTGGCAGAATATGCCAGAGATTAAAATGTGTTGAGTAAGAGACTCAGTTGCTGGGTCAGTTGCCTGGCTTAAAATGGACATGGTTTAACTAGAGTTTCAGTAGGTTTTGCGTGTTAGATATGTGTGTGTTTCTTACTCCAAAAAGGACAAGATGACCTTATATTTATGCCTGCTGAGACCCAGGAAGGTGGGAGGGCTAGTGGGAGGGGACGTGAGAACACTTAACAGAGTGACATTTCACACCGTCACACAAAGAACAAAATTTGGTCATTGCTGGAATGAATACAAAAGCTCCATCAGTGTCATCAGGTTTTGGGAGTGGTGGTGTCTCTCCCATGATTGGAAACCATGTTAATGTATTAGTGTTAAAGGACAAACCCATCAGTCAGTGCCCCTGGAATGGGTCACAGCTGTAGGAGAGAGTGAGTTGTAATTGCTACAGTCCCGGTGGTCCACTCAGTTTTTCAGTCCTGCCTTGTCAGTGTTGCTGAACACTTGTAGTTAATTTTAAATCATACTATGTTGTTCTTCAGTTGACGGAGTTTAGCATGTCATTTATATCCTGTTTGTTCCAGTTCTGATCTGTATTAGTCCCAGTTGCATTAAAATCCTATGTCTAAAAACAAACCAGCCCCTTCTCCCAGACCAAAGCCTGTGCGTGCTCAATTGTCTGAAGCTTACAAATTAAAAGTGACACGCTGACTCCTTGATGCATGTCTCACAGCTCAGCATCTGCATCTAGTGAAACCAGCTTGCTGTGGGAACCCTTTCCCACCAGCTTCTTCACATGCAACCACTTCAAGGGGTTAATGTGTTTCACACTCTTGCTGGCCTGGGTTTCAGTGCCACAGGTCTCTATTATGTGGGACAGGCTGCTCTAAGAGGCTTTCAGGACTGAGCTCCACGAGAGCTCACCAAGCGGTTTACGGGGATTGGCACAGGCAGGATGAGATTGGTGAGGTCTGTTAGCCTTATTACGCGCATGGCCATGACTTTGCTGACATCTTTCAGCATGTCAGAAGTGACCAAGGAGACTCCTCATGCAGGGATTTAGAGGCTGTCGCTGCAGCACTGCCAGCGTCGTGCTAGCCACCAGAGGGGAAACGTTCAGTCTAGGCTTGCAGGTGTTGGTGTGGTTGTGGAGGGAAAGTGGCAACAGCTGTAGTGTGCCAAGACTCCAGGGATCTCAGTCTCCCCTTGAAAGAAGTGAACTGAAAGTTAGCCATTTTGGACTAGAGAGATAAAAGCACCCTAGTGACTTCAGTTATGAAAAATGTGCAAGAATCTTTTATCTTTAAGCTATGCCCTACCTGGGTTTTTCACCAGTTTGCAATATGAATATGCTGCAGCTTAAAGCTTCTTCTAGGAGCTGTGTTTATGTAAAAACTGAGTTGAGCTTGTAATGGTTAAAACTATATTTAATTCTTTTATAAATGAAAACAAAAATGAAGAAATGCTTTAAGTATAATGTAATTATTTTATAGGTCTACTATTAAATTATAGATTAAATAATAAAGCTACTCTAGGGTTATACGGCTTCCATGTGTATGGGCTTTGCTTCAACACCTTATGTCCAACTGCTCTCTAATGAGTATATTCTCCAGCTTACTTTTGACCCTACCAGGCACAGGTAAATGATGGCTCATTTGAGAAAGCCTACCTGCTTTTACCCTGGGTCCC
The DNA here is from genome assembly GCF_017976375.1 of Cuculus canorus. Taxonomy (NCBI): domain Eukaryota; kingdom Metazoa; phylum Chordata; class Aves; order Cuculiformes; family Cuculidae; genus Cuculus; species Cuculus canorus. Next base: position 64,964,061 of record NC_071403.1, on the reverse strand, counting down.
TACAACCACAAAAGTACCTGCAAAACAAGAGGTAAAAGTAAATTGCACTAATCCTAGATTCTGGAGTCGATTCTGCATTCAAAAATTCTCGGGTTTTTGGTTAACTGACAAGATGACAACCAAAGCTCCACCACTGGCTGAACTGCTGGCATCATTTGCAGGAAGAGAAGTAACTGTTACCCTGACCCAAGTGGTTGTGCTTAAAATGTAGCTAGAGCCTTAGGTAACAGACACCAACTACTCATAGGGAGAACAAACAAACAAAAAGCAGTATATTTTATGGTAATGGTAAGCTTTAATGGTTGCTATCAGCTCTTGAATGAGTATACTGTACATCTCTATTTTCAACCCAGAGAAAATATAGTTGCGAAATAATCTTGAAAGGAACACTTCAGTGAGGAAAGGAAGTTCTTACATTGAGGAATGAGCCTGTTGTGTGTTTTGAAAGAAGCAGGAGCAAGTAGCAAGGGAGGGCTATGTCTTTTGTGGCACTACAGCTGACACCTGCAGGAGCCCTCTTTTCCCTTCCCCATCTCTTGTCCAAGTCCTCTTACAGTTCAATAATTTAATGGCTACGGGGACATTTTATTTTAGTAACTGTTGGGTTTGAGAATTACTATATTGCTGTGCCTTGGCTACGTAAGCATGGTCGGGGCCCTCTGCTCACAACTCACAAGCACCTCTGTCACTTGGCTCAAAAGAAGCTCAGGCAGCCGTCTCCTCCGATTCTCCTCTCTCATTTCCAACAGCCTCTTGGCCACTCTGCAGCTTTGCAGGTATCTTCATTGGCCAGCACCAAGCTGAATTGCTTGTTTCTGGTACAGCCAAGACTCTAGCTATTCTAGCTGTTTGCTGCTGGGCTGCTGAACCACAGTAGCAGACAAATACGCTGTATCTTAAAAATATCCCCCTTGTGGAAGCAATCCAAGAGCAAGGCAAGTCTCTTAGGGTAGATGAAAAAAGCTTTAGATTAGATAAATCCAGCATTTCTTAAATTAGAGTGGTGGTGTGGGACAGGGCAAGGAGGAGGACAGTAAATGTTAAGCTTTACCCCTATGGAGCAGCCACGTTGCCAGCACACTTCATTTCAGTGACGAAGACTCTTCAGTTTCTAAGAGCTTAAATTTGATCTGCCATCTGGGAATAGGAAAACACTGCTGACTGAAGAGAGACCCCGTGTCTTCAGAAAGACACCATCTTTTTGAGACTTAACATTAGATGCCTTTACAAGTAGGTTGGATAAATGTCAGCAACAGCACAGATACAGATGGGTCAGTCAAAAGAGAATGGTCTGGAAAACCTGCTCGGTAACATGAATCTCATTTGATTGATGAGTGATAAACCTTAACATTGTGGAACACCACGCTGTCTTCTCCCTTTGCTGACCAGTTCACACTGTCTTCAGAAAAACTCAACTCCATCAATTTTCACTTCTTCTGTCCACAGCAGCTTAAAGTTGATGCAATTTAAGTAATTGGTATTATGAGCTTGGCACAAACTCAACCTTGCTTATTAACTTAAAGTATGCAACAAAAAAATTGCAAAGCGAAGACCTGCTATGTCTTCTCTCAATTAAATTAATAATTGCTTCTAGCTTTTTAAGTTGATACTGAAAATCTGGGCAAGAAAAAATATCAGTCTATGGCAGATGTCACTAATGGTACTCTCACTGCCACTGTTGGTTAATACTTAACTAAGTTTTGGAAGAGCTTTGGGGTGATGAAAGGCAGTACAAAAAAAGCTGACCACTACTGTGTCATGACACATGACAACACACCTTGCTTCTGAAAGGCTTTAATTTGCAAGACAAACAACACAAATCTTCTTATGTTTTCATGAAAAATAGACTGTTGTTGTCAGTAAGTCATATCTGCTGCTCAGGTATGAAAGTTCTTATTTAAGTAACAGTGAGTGATAAGTGGTGTTGGTTGATAAAGTCTCAAAATTTTGTCTATGGGAACTCTTGTAGGACTAATGCCAACTCAAAGTGTAGTATGTTTGATGTTGCAGTAAACTGGGGGAGAGCGGACCAATGGGGTGTTTGATCTTTTAAAACACATCCAAACAAACAACACTAGTCTAGAATTCTGTGAAAAGTTGAGTATGCCACTGAAAAAATGAGCCATGGGGAAACTTCTACTGGGAATCCGCTCTGGGGGTCCATGCTGGGGGTCAACTTTGGTGTTGCACATAGTGGTCTGCTTTGTATGGAAGTTTGAAAACAGGCTGGGGAGAAGCTATATAGAGAGACATTTTCAACCGAATAGGTTGGGCTTGAGTGACATTAAAGATGAAAATCTATGTAGCAGCTTGTATCTTGAGATCATAACAGCACCACCAGCCATGTCCAGCCTTTGACACTGCTATTTGGAGAGACAGGTTTGCAAATAACTTTTAGCATCCATGCTCCAGATCCACTGAAAAGAGCGGTATGTTTGTATGTGACAGTCATATCAGGTTGCTGTACAATACTTCAGTGATATAAAACATACATATTATATATACACACCCAAATATGTATATATAATATACACACATATATATACACAAATACATTATAATACACAGATAATACTTTTAATGCATGTTTTTGCCCTAACAGCAATTTCTTGAGATGGTTGCATAGGCAGTGTTAGTAGGAACACGTTACGTACCTAAACCAAGTGCAGTACTGAAAGACACGCAAAAGCCAGAGAAGTGAATGATACATAGTCTGATTGGGGGAGGGACTCCGAAGCTCCTCACTACCACCACCTGGGGAAAAGGCAATATGTCCACATAAGCAGGAATTACTGTCATTGTACTTCCAAAGAGCAAGGAAAGAGAAGCCCCATTCCCACCTGTCCTTTCACAAAGGTTTTTCCTTGATCTCAGGAGCCTGAATAGTATGTGGTACTTGGAGACCAAACAGTTGCTAACAAACTACAGCATAGCCTGACAGTGAAGAGAGAAGGCAGTTATCTAATTATTATTCATTTTATTTTCATATAAATAAACATTCTAAAAAATTGAAATAGAAACACTAAATACAGTATTGCACATTGTGATCTTTGTTAGATGATCTATTATTTCATTTAGTATAGTACTATACATACTGTAGGTACTGAAGGGAACAGGAAGGCTACAAATGAAAACATGCTACTGTATCCTTGCACTTAGGAGCAAAGAGCAAAGTTAAGAGGAAAAGACTATTGTTTACATAAATACAAACATGAAATTGAATCAGTGCCATTAAAATAGCTTTAGTTTTTAAAGTTTTTTTCCATAACTTAGTAGTAACAGCAAACAATCTCTTATTTTCACTTCCCCAAATATTAATATTACTCCCATCAACACAAAATTTTAGAACTCCATTCTTGGTAATTTTTATCCCTGTCAGAAATTATTATGAGTACAGATTTTCACATAGGTTTATCAGCAACAGGAGACTTGCTTTTCACATAGTGAAAAAGAAAACATCTTTTCTAGTGGTTGGTATACGTGAAGAATAACAGATTCCTGAGGTCATATTTCACACTCCCTTTTATGACACCCTATAGGGTATATGAGCCTCTGGACAGATAGGAATGTCTCTTGATGTGCTAGATTAGACAGGGAATAACACAACCCAGCAGGTTAGAGCTCATTTGCCTTACCCCAGTGTCTTTCAGGCCCCAAGGTTGTGAGCATGTGTGTCCATTTCAGTTACACATGCACTGTCTGTTTTCAGGGAAAGTGCGCTTCGAAAGAAAAAGGTTATCAATCAGGCTGATTGGTTTGGGGCTTTTTAATTAGGACTGGAGGAAGGGTTTATTATCAGTTGAGCAGATCAAAACCGATATAGTAAATTCTGCATTGCAAATAGGAATTAAGCATGTGGTCTAAAATGGAAGCCCAAAGTCATAAATTTCAACCATAAACCTAGTCAGGGACACTTAAATCCTGGAGGAAAAGTCTGCAATTCTGTTGTGTGAAATTGATGTAAATTAGTTGGTAGTCTATGTTCTGTCACTAGAACTGGCTACTGTTCTCCATAAATGTCAATCCCCACATGCATCTTTTAATGGCTTTCTAAAGAAGTTTTAAATTAACTCTAAAGCTAATTTCAAAAGGGAAGTCATGTACCTACGGCCAAGAGCCCGTCTGACTTAGTTTTCAGCAGTTAAAACTATACCTTCTAAAGTTCATGTAAAAGTATTAGCTGCTTTATATATTAACAAACTATAATAGCCAAATCTCTCTCATACTACCATACTTCTGTGCTTTTCTTTGTTTTCCTGCTGCTTTTCACCTTTTTTTTTTTTTTTTTTTTTTTTTAAATGCTGAATTTCTGACCCCCATACCACCTGGCATTCACTATCTGGCAAAAGATGAAGTAAAAGTATGCTGCCTTATCGATTTTAAGGATAGTTACAGTAAACATCTTGTTCCACAAATATTTAGTTATGGAGGGCAACCAAACAAGTTGGGAAAGCATTGATTATACTGTATAAACAGCACTTAACGGTTCAAAATACAAATTACAAATGCCAACATGAAACAGATACAAACAATTCACTAGGAGTAACATTTCTTCCCCTAATCTAAGTGCAATGCCATGAAGTACTTGTGTTAGACAAATGTTGCCAGTAGGAATGGAAATGTTTTACTGTATCAAGTAGCATTCTTATGAAGTTCAACTTAATGCAGTTTTCAGCATGTCCAGAACTGATGCTGATGCCACTTCTAATGTACGCTGATTTGGCTTATCTGTAATATGCCATACTCTAAAAAAATACCATTTTTGAGTGGCAAAGGAGATGCAGAGTACAGGGAAGGTATTTCAAGTCCACACCTAGTATATTGCTGGGCACTCCGTTAAAGTGATTACTTTCATGAATGAATGTACAATAACAAATCAATTGGTGGAAAACTCTAGAGAATAAAAAGCAAATTCAAAAAGGTCACGTAAGCAAAATGATAAGGATGATGTAGTTTCCTTCCCCCTCTCTCCCCACACACAGGCATGTTGAGTTTTGGTTATCAGGTAACAATGGCTTCTGCTTTTCTTCTCTCAGATTTTCATACTTATCTTTGCTTTCTGAAAAAATAAATTAAAAAGCAGAAAATTGAGTATACATAAGAACATGTCACACAAATATCTAAAGCATGAAAATACACAGGCCAATGTTCAATTATATTTACTGCAGAGTTGACTTCACAAATAAATTTCCTTTGAAGCTAGAACTGAAGTAAACTGCAGCTACACACTGCTTGTGAAATATTTTTGTTTACTTTCTTTTTCATTCTATCATATTTTCAGTAACACTCAAAGTCCCAGTTGCAGTGCAAATAATAATGATAATGATACAGGAATAATTAAGCATATAGTTATTTCTTTAAAAAATATCTCTGTGTTTACATACGGCAAGATGTAGGTTAGAAGGAAAAACACATATCAATGTTGGTTTTAGTTTTATGGGGGTTTTTTAATTATTTTTAAATAACATCTTGATCTGTTTTCAAACAAAATTGATAAAATAAAACTAATTAATCATTCCTAAGCAAGCTGTTACTCCATTTACATTTTTTTGTGTCACTAACCACAGCCAAGTCTCTTAAACAGTCAGAAAAAGAAATGATAAATGCAATATTATTTATTCCTGTGTCATATTATGGTAGTTAGAAGACAGTAGATTATCACCTGCTTCATTTAAAGGATGTATCACGGTAACATAGACATGGCAACAAAGAATGAAGAACTAAATCATGCTGAGGGGACCAAGGGGAGAAGGAGTGCCAGACAGGGACACATACACACACACATGAAAAAAATCCTCTTGTTTAAGATTTTACAAGTATAATTGTTATCCATTTGCTGCAGATATAGTTTTAACATGAGGTGCCAGATAAATTTTCCACTAGAGGAATATTCATTTGCTGTAAAATAAGTCATGATCCTAGAAATGCTTAAGCAGTTATGGTGGAAAAGTTTCACTGAATGACTAGAATTAGCCCCCTACTATCATTGAAGTTATTTATTTTCAGGAAAATGGTCAGAGCACAGTATTATCTTTTTCTGTGGTTGCTATTCCAAACAAATCCAGATCAGTGGAACAGAGGCCACTACTATTTGATACACGAAATCAACCTGAAAAATGTTTTCCTATCACAAGCCTTCCTTACATTTTGTAACTGTAGAATACAGAGTGAATACAGATTGAATAAGCTTGAGGACTGGAAATATGTTTCTACCTTCTAGTTGCATCCCACACCAAGACTGAGATAGAGACAAATTGGCAGACTGGGGCAATAGTAGTACTCTGCTCTTGCTTGTGCTACATCTATTTTGTAGATTCGTGTTCATAGGCAGCATTCAAATTTGTTAATCTTAAGACCTTTTAAAAAATACTAAACATAAAAAACCCCCAACGGAACAAATAAAAGTACATCAAGAACAACATACCTATAAAATGCAAAGAGAAAAAAAAAAAAAAAGACCAAGTGATGGGAACAGAAGTATCACCACAATTTTTACTTACAATTCCGGAGTCGTGTTTCGGTCTTATATTGTATAGCGATTTCCCCTTTTTCTGCCTGCAGACTTCCTCTGCTTCTTTAACTCTGAAGAGAGACAAAATTTATAAATAATCCTGTAGACCAAAACTGTTTCCAAACATATAACATACAATTTTAGGTCTAAGGATGCAAGTGGATAACTTTATCTCCCCTATTTTCATTAGTACGCACTACAAAATAGCACACTCTGTGGCTGTTGCTGCCATATCATCAGACTGTGGCACTGACAGAGTCTACAAGAACAGGCATAATCAATGGCATACTCAATTCTAGTTTCAAAAGCAATCAGTTCTTACTGTATTTGAAGATTGAAATGTGTCCAGATTTAAAATACACTGGATGACATGAAGTTTACCTTTCAGACTATTCATATCAAATGCTGCTAAGAAAGCTGCCTTTCTTTGTATGACTGCTTAAAAATCATTCTTCATCCATTTCTGACCTCAATACTCCAACTACAGTTTAACAGTTTATCACCAAGCTATCTTCACTTTCACCTAATTTTGTTAGCAAAATAACTAAATTTCCAGTCTCTGCTGTCTAAATTGAAACAAAAATGGAAAATTGCCATGAAACATTATGTTTACAACCAAGGAGGTGCATGTCACTGCACGCACCTCTCTTTCTGAAGCTAAGGGTGAGTAGCAAGGCTGACGTGACCACTTGGGCTGCTTGGATGTAAAGAGCAGCTTCCAGAAGTGAGAGTCCACTTTCTTAGTGCTTCCTGACTTGGCAAACAGTACAAAACCAGGGCCTTGTGAAATACCACTAAATGACATGTATTTTTATGACATAAACATCCTTTTTGTCACACAGATACAGAAAGAACTGTGAAAGGCAAAGGGCTATATTCAGAATGGGAGCCTGCCTTAAGCAGTTTGATGCATTCAAAGGCACACTGTAAAAAGTTTCTTTACCATTTTTATTCATTTTGTAGATCAGTCTTAGAAATGCACATGGTTATTGAAACACTGATAATGCAGATTCAAGTTAGAAATTCTCTGAGCTTCAAAGACTTATATAAAATCTTTCTATATGATGGCATTAAAAAGGGTGAGGTTTAATTTTTTTTTACGATAAACAAGAATGTTATTTATAAATAAAAAAGTAGAAAATAAAAATGTAAATCCTATATTGGCTTGCTCTTGCCAAAAATATGGACTTTAGATAGCACTTACTCTGTCTTTTCATCACTATCCAACAGTGAAAAAAAAGAAACAACAGTAAAACGATATTGAAGAAATGATATACCCTTGGCTGGTTCCTTGCGGTTCATCTCCAGACCACTTGCATGTCTGCAATTTCACTGAAACTACACAGGGCAATGTGAGAATCAGACTTTGCGTAACTATTATTTTAAAATATTTTTGTGTGTGTGGTAAGGGCCAGATTTTGAAAATAAGACTCCAGCTGGATCTGCAAAGCACATTAAAAAAACCACCTTCGCGTTCATCTCTCCTTTACCCAGCTTCACCAGACACACCTCATTCTTTTCATAAGTATCAAATTTATACTTTTAAAAATTAAATTAAACATCATTTCTTTTCCAGCACTTCCAACAAGATGCTCTCTTCGTTTGATGGACCTATATTTTATTAATGTAGGAAGACCTTTATGTGCATGGGTGGGAGAAAAATAGGCTTTGAAATCTGTTATTTTTAAGCTGTAGCACTATCTGTCTGTCTGCAAATTAGACAGGTTGCTGCAGCATAATATAGAACAAAAATGTCAAACAGACACATAATTCATCTTTAAAACATATTTAAATAGATTCAGTAAAAGTGGCAGCCAAAATGCGGCAATTGCTTTAAGTAGAAGCTTATGGGAATAAAACAGAAAGCAGTAAAATTCAAAGAAATTTTCTTTTTCCTAAAATGCAACATTTTCTCCTGCTTCATGTCTACTTACATCTGAAGGAGGAAAAGTATCTCTGATATTGATCTTCCAACGATCTTTTTCAGTTAGACACATTCCAACCCATCAAAAGCCACTCTTACAAAGTCAGATATAAAATAGCACGTCTATCAGAATTTCCTTTTTTTCAAATACAGCTAGAGCTGGTTCCCTTCACCAGTAGACATCATTTAAATAAGAAAATGAAATGTTGATTGGGTGTAAATTAGTATCAAATCCCAGGAACTTTACAAGTATTACTGAGGTTATCAAAACGACTGTTTTATAGAAGCAATGTAATACGTGCAGGTATTCAGACTGCTCACGATGCAAATGACAGCATATGTAACATGCAAAAATATTTACCAAACCAATTCACACAGATCCAGATGTTATTCTCAGGAAAAGTCAAGGAATCTTTAGTTCTAGTCTTTCCCCAGCTAAATATCCCCTTTCCAGGATAGATTATCCTCCACTTGCCTAATGCACCTGTCATAAACCAGCACAGCTCTCTGTGGGTCTCATGTTAACTCAAAACTGAAATCCTCATACAGAATGAAACTGTTCACACAGTGATAGAGGTTATTTTCTAAATAGCAGGTTTCGTTAAGTGTCACTGTCAGCATAATGTGTCTAAACATTTGGCTCCTATTGGAGAAATAGCTATTTGGAGAAACGCTGTCTCCACTTGAAACAGCCGTATACTAGTAATGATGCCACTCTGTGAGGGAGTGATTTGGAACCTCTGTATCTCTTAGACTGCACTTGAAAAAATGATCCACAACATCCAGACTGATAAACGACAACTTTAAGCTTGTGCTACCCATTTTTCTAGAATTATGTAAAGGCTCTGGTCTCAATAGTATGGTTGCGGTCCTCAAGATTTGGGAGATTTTGTTGAATTCCTTGGAGTTTGAGTCTATTTATTCATACTGACGGGAATGCACAAGATGAGAAGTATTACTCCCTAATACATTTAAGACAAAGCTGAGATCTAGCAGACACTCAGTTCCAGTTCCAACCATATCACTGACTCACTGTGTGGGTTTGGGACAGCTTGCTCTCTCTTGGCCCCCATCCTGTTTTCTGTGCAGGATGATTCAAGTGGTTAGATAAAACCTTACTGAAGCCAATGCAACCTATATGTACGTTTCAGCAAGAAACATCCTTAGAAAAGTAAAGATAGCATACCAAAGGCTCAATATTAGGAGGCTTAGTTTATGACCATGTTAAAACTGGAAGCACAGAGAATCGTATAAAACTACAGCTGTATCTATAAAAGTCAGTAGACTGGGGAAATATAGAGACAAAGGAAATCATGAGCCTTCCACAGTGCTAAATCATAAGCCAGCAGAACTGGTATCAATTCCTACAGCGTGCAAGTGTATTTTCTGAAGACTGATCATTCAGCTGAATTAAGATTTTAAGTGCAAAAGTAAATTAACATAGTACTTCTGGAAGACCAAAAGGGCATGTTTTGATATGAACACCAGTACCATTTTAACTGCTTAACCTAGAAAAGCAGATAAAAGGTTACCTTGGTAGTAACAGCAACAGTCTTAATTAAAATAATTAAAATAATTAAAATAACTTTTAATTGCCACTGGCATTTTTTTTTTGTCAACTTAGACTTTCTCCACTGGCCCTCAATGCTTCTTTTTCTTCCCATCCATGAAACTAACAAGATATAGGCAAAACCATGTTGCTTCTGTCAACTCATGCGTGGTTCAAGTTCCAGTGGCAAACTCCTGAATACCTTCCTCTCACTCACACTTTTCCTGCACTACTTCCCATTGACTTCAGTGATACCCTGATCAGTGTGGAGGCACAAGACAATAACATAAGACCAAAAGGTGCAAAAATTGCATGAATGCTAGTGGATATATCAGGAATTATATTATTATGGGTTAACTTTTCAACTACGGTGAGTTGTTAGAACTTCATGTTGAAATTAATGGATCTAATTCAATACTGGGAGGAAGGAAGATATTTGGAGAAAACAACAGAAGAGCTATGTATCTGTGAGCCTCCCAACAGTCATAAAAAGGGGAAGAAATTGCAGATAATGACATGCTTCCAGGATCCAAGGCAAAATGACACTGCTGCTCTGCCAATGCAGAGCTCAAAGAGCGTGAAACAGTTAAAAAGGCATTCCTAGGAAAGGAGTGGGATTCATTTGTCAGTCCCTGTGTGGAAAGATGGGCTGCCACTGGGGGAGGCTGTGGAAAAAGAGTCTGAGGAAGGCGGGTGTTCCCCATTTCCTGAGAATTATGATCCTTATGCAGAGGCAGGCATTTGTATAGATTGGTTTATAGATTGATTTATTATTTTACTTAAACTATTTAGTAATACACTAATACTTCCTGCTATAGAGGCTGTTAAGTCCCTTTATAGGGCCATTGCTCTCAAGTGCAACCAAATATGCAGGAGCATGATCTGAAAGTGGGTGACCAAGATGGAGGTGACAAGGGACACGATGCACTCTTGAAGAAGCTAGGTGATAGAGTTAAGCTGGTAAGTGTGATGGGAATAATCTGCAAGCTTACAGTGTGCTAAGCTTCTTTGCTAGACTGATGCTTAAGCTATTTCTCTTCATACTTTTCAACTGCTTCTCAAACTCAATTTCTTTCAGTAAACTGCTCTTGGTATGTTTTCTATCAACCCCAGTTCCATCTCTTGCCAATTCTATCTTTAAAGCAAGCATATCAGTTTTACAGGAAAGATAATGTCAGCTACACTACCTTTAGCAATTTTTGCCTGCTAATTCTTTTCCCAAATAATTTCTTTATTTTGTCTTAATGTGAACATAATCCCAAAACAACTAGTCTTCTCAGTCTAGACAATCAGAGAGTTAACTCTCACTGTAATGATCTGAAGAGCGGAGTTTTTAACAACAGTGGACTCATTATCAGGCCCAGACTCTATAAATACATAATGTTCATAATATTGTTCGTAACTCAAATCTAGACAAAAACATCTCCTTAAATATTAAATTTAACTAAGGAATTCCTTGCATTATGTCAGAAAGCAAACAGCCCCAAAAATAAGAAAACACATAGAGAGCGTACAACAGTGGGCAATCCATGGATCCATTTAAAAAACCCAAACGAACTACAAGTGAATGAACAGCCAGTCACTTAAAAACAGTCCAAGAATTAAGACCTTGAATTCTGCTACTTAATAAAGTCAAAGAATCTAATAATTGTCATCTGTAACAAAAGGAGTAGTTTCTTATATTCATCAAAATAAAAACTCTTCTCCAGCACTTTCACCTCCTTCTAACTTGTATTTATTGAGAGACAAACATATACAACTATGATTTAAAGACAGTCTGTAAGATGAATAAGCAACTCACACTTTGGCATGCACACAGGAAAAAGAAACCAGACATCCTTATAAAACCAAAAGACAGAGTATCTTTATCTACCTACTAGACCAAAAGCCAGCCTAGCCACAACCTTATCAAGGCATAGAGACTTTCTCTCATTATTCAATCCATTGGGAGGGAGAACTACTTTCTTGCCACTAAACATTAATAATTTTGTCTGAAGTATCTGTGGCAGACAGATTCATTTCCTACTGGCTCCATCTAGGCTTGGTAGCCTTACACTTCACTAGTGAGCATTACATGACAAATGCAAACACAGTGAAAAGGCTGGAAGGATATATACCTTAGATAGTAGAGTTGCTCACAAAAAATTACATAATGAACTCAGGCAGACATTACTTTTACAATATGACAGTATAGTTCATGAAACTCAAAAGACATTTTTCCACAGATATTCTGTATTTTTTAACATAAAGTGACGCTGAGGGCAATACTTTTTTATACTATTAAGTGCTTATTATCAGATAAATAAAAAGAGTGTTGTCAAAATAATTCACATTGAATGTCTGGGTTGAAGACAATTTGTTTATAATAATCATAGGATTTTACAAATAAAAATTAATTAAAAAATCCTGAGCAAAAATATCAAGTGTCAGATGCCTTTAAGACTTCAGGAGCAGAAAAATTTGAAATTCTTTCTTTGAAAACTCTTCCAGAGCCATGTGCCTGTATTTTATTCTTTGACCCAGTTACTAAAATATTAATTTTTTTTTTTTTTTGCTAAGGGCTTTCTCTTTAGCAAAATACAGAAAGGAAAATTACAATTCCCAACATAAAAGTAGAGTAAAAAATGTAGAGCTTTTACTTTCACGCCAATAGAGTTGAAGTGATGACATGCATATGATTCAGTAACTGACTGCAAAGACTTTATACAGATAAGAAGCACATTGTAATGTACCTGATCCCATCAAACTGACTGATGAAACCTAACCTCTGCCTACCCACAAAGAGATTATGTATTAGACTATTTTGACATCCCTGCCAGCTCCTCGCATGGTTACTTCAAGGACCATGAGGCAGACAATGGCTGGCTGAAAGACAGAGAGATTAATCATATTTTGGCTCAGAGGACCAAGGACAAACAGATTAAAATGTTTTAATCTGGACACTTAATACTGAGACTAACTGCAGCAGGACCCTGAATAAGATCCTTCTCCGGTCAATAGTGTAGACTAGCCTTTGAGGAATATATTTCAGATTTTCTTCAGCGTGCATCATGTCATCCAGGTCTAAAATAAATCTTCAAGGCCAACTGAAATTCAGGCCAACTGAAATGAAATGAAGACCTTTCCATATTCAGAGTCTTACTGTAACTCACAGCACACTTCAAAATATTCTGAAAGAATTTAAATTCAGAAGTATTTAGTTTCACTGAGTTCTATCTGGCAATCACATTCTTAGTGATCTAGGGTTTCTGATACACAGATGTGCATAAATACAAAGGATACTGTGTTGAAACATGTTTTAGAGATGATAACTTAAGCATTAATTTCACCTCAAAAATGCAATGACATAAAAAATTAAACTGTTAAGGATGGCTATGATAATAAAATGTAAACATGTATATACCTAGTTAAATCCATTTCCTGACTTCTGCCATGAAATTCATATTATTTTCTTGTCAAAAGGGCCAGTATTTCAGGCTATAACTGGTTACCTTTAGGGAAAATGGAAGTCACTTTCCTACAAGCTTTGGCTTTGAAAATTGAGGTTGCTCTAAGAAAAGATAGTCATTACCTTCCATTTTTTTCCTTGGAACTGAAGCCAAGTTACTCTCAAAGAAGCTGGCTACATTCTGGGCTAGTTGGTTAGGAAATTCAAAAGGAAATTATAAGGGACAGGAAGTTAACAAGACTGGAGGTGAGGTAAAACTGGTAATATAATCAGCAAGAAAGAGAAATTAAACACGTGAGTGAAAGGAAATGTGAAACTATTTTCTGTAAATCACCTTTAGGCACCAGAAGAGGTAAAAGAAATGAAAAATTCAATGTGAAGAAAGAATGTGAAAAGTCTTGTTGAACAGACTTCATAGAGAAGGACACCAGCTTAAAGAGGATATGGAGACATACCATGGAGAGACGAATTGCTACACTGGGTATACTGGGGCTACATTGTTGGATAATTGATAGTTACAAGATTGGCAGTACAAGCAAAGATGAGAATTGAGTGAATAGAGGAGATCATTGAAAAAAAAAAAAAAAAAAAAAAAAGCAGAAGTCAGCTAAAGACCCACAGAGTTAGAGCTCTCCAGTGCAGGAAATGGGAAAATGAGAGGCCTCCATCTGTGCTGCATCAGGTGAAAATAATCATATCAAAAGGTGCCCGTTCATAATTATGTAATGACTCAAAATGACTGCAGACACAGGAAGGATCTTCTCAAAAATGTAAAAGAAACCTCTGATGTTAGACCATTGTCTACACTCATACCACAACACATGCACACAGCCATGCATTTACACTTAATGGATGTTGTCATTATTACGACAACTCCATGCACTTATTTGGCAAACTGAGCAACCAAAGAATCTAACATCTTCAGTAGTTCAGGATCAGTCTGGGTTACAGTAGATTCTAAGTCTTTGTGAATGTCTCAGACTTTTAGGGACTAACTTTTTAATGAGAAATGCTTCTTATTTGTGAAACATTACAATATTTTATTGCACTTCAAAAGCCAATGTAATCATTTCACTTGGCAACAAAAACATTTCACAAATCCAGAAAGTATAGGACCTCTTGTCGAAAATCATATTTAAATTTTTTAATGGTGTAATTTTTTTCACCAATATGCAATATCTATTGAATATTTTGGGCTGAGTTTTATCACAGTCAAATGTCATTTTTTTTTTTTTCAAGAAGTGGTAAACAGGAAAGAGATAAAAAACCTGAAAAAATCACTATATGATAGGAATCATGGTATCCCATCTCACTATACCCTAAATTTTTGCACCCAATCTGGCATTATACCCATGAAAACAAGCTGCAAACTTCATTAAAAGATGATGATTGGTATCGATCTCCTTTTATGCACAACACGCATACTGGGATGCAATGTAACCTGCTAGCATGATACACAATCAGCACCAGATTAATAAAGAAGGGACTATCGAAAAACCCTTCTGCTGTTTGTGTGGCAGCATTCTGGAATCTGGCCTCATGCAAATTACAAAATATTACAGATTTGGATTATTTTTTTACTAGATCCCTCATTTTGTTCAAGTTTACTTTTTGTTTGTAAGCCAGGTAGCTTACAGTTGCAAATGCAAATGTTTGTGCCTACCTTACAAACCACAGTACTACTTAAAAATGTTAAACTAGAGTATTTAAAAGTAATTTTCATTGAAGATCTAGATTAAGAAAGTTATGTCCAAATGCTTTTGTTTTTCACAAATTTTTCCCTCAAAAGCAATGCTAAAACTGAAAGTTACTATTCTCCTCCCCTAACCCCCAAAATGATGGTGTTTTCATTGAAAAAAGGACTAATTGCCAAAAGTGCACAAGGAAGAAAAAAACAAGTACTGAAATATTGAGCAACCTTCTCAGACGGACAGCAAATAGTCTCTTTGTGAGGCACTGCCTCGAAGGACTATTCCTAGCTTCTGAATCTGTAGTGTGTTTGGGTTTCTTTGAAGTAGATTTCCCAATCCCTGTAACAGTATTTTCTAATCATGAAGTTATTTTATTCAAGTTAAAATTTTGAAGTACTCTCAAAAACTGAAGATCCTTTTAAATATTCAATTCAAAGCCACGTAAACAACATTCTGTTTTGAAATGTCACTAAAACAATGAATTGTAAAACCAAGCCTACCAGCATGCAACTCAGTTGATTAGATAGCCATAAAGACATTGGGATTAAAGTTCCCAAGTCAGAAAACGTATCTACTCATAGCCACTTACTAACATAATGCTGGAGCTTTTAGTTGGCATTACAACAGCATGCCAAGCAAAATATGACCCCACTAAACTCCACACTTTCATTACTTCCCTCTCATGTTGCCACTGCCTATACATTTTTGTTCTCTTTCCTTCCATCTCCACATTTATTTGCAAGCACGTATTCCCATGTCCCCCAAATTTCTCACTTTCAGGTCTGACTCACTGGTTCCTATTATAAGCATTAACAAAATATCCTCTAAATTACTCTGAGAGGACATTGCTTGTGCTATGGGATTTAATGCCCTTCTCTGCAAGCAGAAGTGGCAGCCTACCAATATGCTCCTCACTGTGCAATGTACAGATATGCAATGCCAGACTTTAAATTGCTCAACAGCAAGTTTTAAATCATCCTGCCAAGGAGTCTGTAGGGAGACATACCAGTCTTTCTGCAGAGGGAGATCAATGAGCTGTGGAGACACACTGGCCAGGAATCTCCCTTTCATCTAGATATACACAGTGTGACACACCAGGTGCCAGCTTAACTGTTATTCTTATGGGAATGGGCAACTTTTACATTTGAGAGATGAGTACATTTTTTTTGAGTTTATAGATTATTTTTAATGTGTCAAAGATTTATCGTGGGAGTTAAAGGGTTGAATAAAGTCAGCCAAAAGAAATTCTCAAGCCTAGTGTGATGCAAGATATCAGGGACTTACAGAATTTTACTATCA
The DNA here is from genome assembly GCF_017976375.1 of Cuculus canorus. NCBI lineage: Eukaryota > Metazoa > Chordata > Aves > Cuculiformes > Cuculidae > Cuculus > Cuculus canorus. The sequence continues at coordinate 64,947,639 of NC_071403.1, read as the reverse complement.
TTTTGATCCTGCTTATGAACTCTCCTCTGCTGGCATCCGTGACACAGTTAGTTTCTGTTCAGTGATGTGACTTTTCATAAAGGCAAGGGTCACACTGAGCTTATGAGCAATATATGCCCTATATTACACACTTACAGGACACCTATACCTAAACCTTTCTCTCCCCCTTCCATTCTCCCTTCCCCCTCTATTATGAGCACTTTTATCTTTTTCTTCCTAGGACAGGCTATCTTTCCTTCTTCCCAGGAACACATTAGGGTCTAGGCAAGAGTTCTGTAGGGCTTTGCTGGATGTCATGAAAACCAAAAATACTACTCCCGTAGATATACTAGATTGGAATAGTGCATTTAATATTGAACATCTCTACCTCAGAAATACAAAGAAACCTGGGGTAGGGAAGAATAAAGGTAGAGATTCATGAGTTTTCCTAAGAAGGTGAGACTTGCACAGCTGTCACTGCAGCTGGGCATTATCTGGCAATACGTATTCAGAAACCAACATGCACTTCAGAATATGCAGCAATTGAAATACACATACAGATGATGAGGACGCTGAACAGGAAGTTCCCAAGGTTCAAAATAATATTTTTTTTGTCCCAAACAACATTGAAAAAGAATTAGGGGAAACACATCAGCTCTTCTTGGCTTTCTTGCGGATCACAGGTAATGTGCAAGCTATACTGACAGATGCCTTTGAAGAATTTTCAAAGTATAAATGCAAAGGACAGCCTATCAGTGACACGCCATATGCAACAAAATGACAACAATAACAACATTTAAAAACTCAAAATGAAGTCTGTGGGTTTTTTTATAAGCTGCTTAATCAGATAGAAGTTGTATTACTTTTCAGATTTTCACTTAAAAAGATACGTATTTAGGATACACATAGCATCAGAAATTTCAACCTCCACAAAATATTTTTGAGAACTATATAAATAATCCAGACAAAAATTTCTATCGGAATGCTTTGGTTAGCCTTGACTGCAGCGTAACCACAAAAAAATAGTACTGTTCAGAAACCCTTCTGGCAGACCTACGCTTTCACTGCAATTTTCAGGTGCATTTTTCTTTTTATTGCTACTGTATTTAATAGTTTATCATGCATAGTTTTCTCTGCAGCTGGTATTTTCCAGTTCTGCTTTATTTCAAGTGGGAGAAATGAGTGAAAGCAACTTCAGAAAAATTATTTTTTTTTAACCTTGCCATATTTTTCTTCTTTTTTTTTTTTCTCATCTTCTTGTAAGGAAATATGAAGTCTGACAGGTTAATGTTTATCTTTTGAATATAAATACCTGGCAAACCAACACACAAGTTGAAACACCGACTGAAAAGTGTTTAAAATAAGAACTGGCTGACTGCTTTCTTTAAAACACACACTTTTAATCTATCAGTAACAAAACGTAGTACCACCTTAGGAAATACCGTCTATGAAAAGCCTTTGGGTAAATTATTGTAAAACAGTATGACTCACTTTTGCAGAGAATAAATAAGGAACAGCCTCTATTAACAAGCAATTCCTTTCCTACACAGTCCATATGGAAACGGAGATATAAAATATTCTAGAAACATTTCCCAGAGCATAAATTTTATTAAACTAAAGTGGAGGGAGAGGAGGCAAAAAAACAACCCCAAACCAACCAGGGGATGAGAAAGAAAGATGATCAAAATAAAAAAGAAAAGAATATCAAGTTATACATTTTATAAATAATGATCATAAATAAAGTACATTTCATGAGGCAGCAACCTGGTAAAGGATCTGTCAAAGATGCCATAATGCAATATTTTCAAAAAAGAAGTCTCATTGTATTTGTCACTTGACTTTGCTGCCAATGAAAAGGTACAGAGTTACTCTGAGTCTGCTCTTCAACTTTAGTGAGAGAAAAACTTTCAAGAACATCAACTGAAGATTAAAATTCCATTTCCTGGAATAATGATTTTTATTTTGGTGGCAATAGGCAGATTTCAGATTTCTGTCACCTACAGATTATAGAACCATACAATGGTTTGGGTTGGAAAGGGATCTTAAAGATCATTCAGTTCCAAACCCCCTACCATGGGCAGGGACACTTCCCACTATATCAAGTTGCTTGATGCCACATCCAGCCTGGCCTTGAACACCTCCAAGGCTGGGGCAACCTGTTCCAGTGCAAAAATTTCTTCGTAATACCTAATCTGAATTTACCTTCTTTCATCTTAAAACCAATACCCTTCATTCTATCCCTGCACTCCCTGATAAATAGCCCCTTCCCATCTTTCCTGCAGGCCTCCATTAAGTACTAGAAGGTTACTATAAGGTATCTGTGGAACCTTCTCTTCTCTTGGCTAAACAAGCCCAACTCTCTCAGCTTGTCCTGTATGAGAGGTGTTCTGACCCTCTGATCATCTTTGTGGCCCTCCCTCAGTCTAACAGATCCATGTCCTTCCTGTGCTGAGGACTCCAGAACACAATAGAACAGTGAGGTCTCACAAGAACAATGTAGGGGGCAGAATCACCTTCCTTGACCTACTGGTCACACTTCTTTTGACGCAGCCCAGAATACGTTTGGCTTTCTGGGCTGCAAGACTGCAGCACGTTGCTGGCTCATTTTGAGCTTCTCATCACCCAACAACTCCAAGTCCTTCTCCTTTCAATCCATTCTCCGCCCAGCCCGTAACTGTGTTTGGGATTACCCTGACCGAGGTACAGGACCTTGCATTTGGCCTTGCCAAATTTCACGAGGTTCACACAGGCCCACCTCTCAAGCCTGTCAAGGTTTCTCTGGATGGCATCATTTCCCTCCAGCATGTCCATCGTGCCAGCTTTGTGTCATCAGTAAACTTGCTGAGTGCACTAAATCCCACAGTCCACATAGGCTGAGATTTTGAAAACCATCATGTTCTACATTCTTACACCTTTGGGCAACACTTTTTCCCTTCAAGATCTTTTTCCTTTGACTTTTCAATACCAAGACACCTTCACATCACAGCATCTCATCTTTAGCTAAGAAAAGTGAAAACATAAATTTGAGATAAAAAGCTTTAAGTATCAGATATAAGGTTGAACTATGATTGGAGGCAAAATAATTTCTGCCTAAAGGCTTTGATAAGACAGGGTTTAAATATTTTTTCTTGGAAAACTCGCTAATTTGGCAAAAATATTTTAATTCCTAAAAGGCAATGAAGAGAGCTGGACTTTGCCAGACCTGAAGCACCACTGTGCCGATTTTTTCTGAGCTGAGCACAAAACAAGACATCAAAGGCTTCCAAAGTCTAATCCCTGCCTCAGCTGAACAAACAAAATCTCTGAAGAGGAAGATTTAAACTTGACAAGACAAGCCAAAATTAAAATTAAAACCAAAAATCTACCTGTGATTTTCAGGATGGATCATTTTCAGTCTTAATCTTGGTGACTTCCTGGACCGCACTAACACAGTGCTGTCTGTCCCCCTGGGAAAATCTCCTCCAACCCATTAGCTCTGAGACTGGGTTTGTGTTTCTATGGTGTTCTCTTCCAAGGGATCTCCCAGTTTCCTTTCTCACTGCAGGCCCTTTCTGACTGTCCTTTTCCTTTGCAGTCACACCCTGCACCTAGAGCCATTTTGTAGGTTATACACGTTCAGTGCTTTTCAGGTTAAAACTGCGCTTGCCCTAGAAGGGTCTAGCTGGCAGCCAATTTTTTTCTCTGCCGCTTCAACAAATCCTCTTAGCTCATACATCGGAGCTGAACAAAACTCAAATTATTGTATAGCAATCACATTCTCTACTTAAGCTTTAGATATATACAAAAAATAGAAGGAAAAGGTTTTGTGCTTATTAAGTTAATGTTTTTTAATGAAAAATATTGTGCAGCAAGAACCCTCTGCAGGGTTCTTGTTTGTTTTTAGAAAAATTGCTTCGTATGCTGCAGAGAAAAAGACATTTTTCTTAAATCCTGTCCTATAAAAAAATACAAGATGAAATTAACCTGTGTTAAATTGGCAGCTAAATCCTTGCATAGGAAACCAAAGATAGTATTTAGCTGTCAACTCAATTCCAAAGAGATATACTGAATTCCACAAAATTAAGTCAGACAGTCAGTAAAACGAAATAGATCCCCAGACAGCTGTACTGTGATAACACACCACATTCTGCAATAGGAGCAGAATCCATTGTTTTAAATTGTAAGACTTCTCCAAAGTCTATCCACTTACACTAAATATGTATGGTATACACAATAGTGAATATATTGGAGCCTGAGTAAAGTTTTCAACAACTTCCTAAAACAGCAACCTGATGTCTTTAGACAGGGTGAGTACTCTTGAAAAAGAGGTCTTTTCTTGTCAAGTTACCTAAATGTGGACTGATATCAATCATATAATGAACATAAAGCTTCAATCTTGTTAGTGTTAAAGCTCAGAAGTAGCTTCATTATCTTTGTACTGAAATCACTCAAGTTGCTAATAGATGTAGGATTATGTAAAAGTGTTTATAGTTTTCATGTTTGTGTTTGTTTAATTGGTCCTTCTATGGCATTTATTACTTTTTAAACAACTGATTAATTCTTGGCATCATTTTTATAAACAAAGAGTGACCACAATGCAATATCTGCATGGAACAGCTCTTCTAATACAGGGATCAGACAGTATGCATAATTTTTCAAAACTACTATCTCATTTCTTTATGCCATATATACCACACGTACTCACATCCGTGGGCTGTGATTAGCAATATGGTTCAGTCTGAGCCTTTTCTTAATGCAGGGTCTTTTCCCTTCTGTCTTCCTGCTTTCTTTCCTTTATCCCAGTTTAATTGGACAAATATTTACAATAACTGATGTCTTGCTGCCTTCACTCATTTTCACTAATTACGCTAATGGGAAATCTTTAATCAACCTTCAGACCCAAAATAAATCTCCAACTGCTTGGAACCATAGTGGCATAATTACATGCTTTACTGAAAATATCTTTCAGGTAATATCTGAGAAACTTTAGCACAAGTTGATATTAATGTACATTCAAAAATTATAACAATTAGAAAAAAAAAGTGTTTAAAAAAAGCTAACAAAAAAAAAAAAAACACTGACAAAATTCCCAAAGGTGTTCAATAGGTTGTGCGCTAATGAAGTGAGGCTGACTGGTTTCAATGTGATTGCTCCCAATAACATTCTCTAAGAAAAGCCTTTGAACAAACAAACAAATGTACCTTTCTTGAAGAATAAGTTTGTTTTCCTTCTTCCAGAAGTCTTTGAAGTCAGAACTGAATTCATGCCAAATACTGAAGAAAGAATGTGGGGACACTTCTTTCTCTCCCAGTTTTGGTTTCATACAGAAATAGGCCGCAGTTTCCAAAAAGCTGTCAAAGAAAGCAAAACCAGCAAATGTTTCAGTAACTGCTAATGTGGATTTTTTTTTTTCCTTACTTAGATACATGCTATTTAATTATTCCTGGTTTTATATTCTTTTGTTTTAGATCTGTTACCATAATAGTTCTGAGCTCTTCATATAGAGATATATATACAGTATTAGATGATTTTTCAGCAAATTTGGGATCTAGCATTTATCCTAAGTTTCGTTTTCGACCCAAGCATTTAATATTTCAAAGGCTAAAATTAGCAGACCGTGCAGAGCCCTGCAATTCCAGACATCCACACCTCTCAATATATTGCTTTTCTGTTGTGTTTAGAGCTATTTTCAAAACACGAAGACAAAGCCTATAAAGGACTGTAAATAAAGTTCTTCAAGTCCTGTTAGATCTATATTACAACACAATAGGGTAGATGGCTTAGGCTCAAACCTACTTAGAAATATTAAAACTCAAACCTGATGTGTATTAAACAAAAAATGACACAACAAAAAACTGAGCCAGAAGACACCGTGCTAAAAAACAGCACCAATTTTAAAATATGCAGAAACATTATAGGAAGCTACAGAAGAATTCTTTCAAAAAGTAATTGCTTGATTAACTATTAAATCAATTTTATTTTTTACTTAATGCTTTGTAAATACTGAAGCTTTTAAGAACATTTTTATCATATAAAGCTCAACACAAGCCTCTGATGAAGTGGTTATTTTATGAAAAATTCTATGGAAAGCTGTCTCTTGAAATACAATTGTATAACCGGTGCCTTGCTCACTGACCTACTAGTACTCATCGATTCCTAGGATAATTTTCTACTAAACACATCACAGTTTGAATAATTTGAATTATGAGGAAAAATGTAATTCCAGATAAATGGACGGAAATGTCATTTTAGTCACAGAAGTTGTATCTTCATTCATGGACTGCAGTAACTGCAGATAGAGTGCTTTGATAGTTATTGTAATTTAAGGTAGTTAATGGTGACAATACCATATGAAGATTCAACCATTCAGAAGGATCACTCTCACAAAGTCTCTGTGAAACTGTTTGCCCTAGTTCTCAAAACTAATACTTCAGTGTGTTTTTCCAATACGAAAGATAAACGTCTACGTAAATTATCCTATTTCTGAATAAGAAAGGCTACAGTTTAGAAACATCAGTTTGCCAATCAAGTTCTACAGACTTTTTCTCTTAATTTGTAACTCATTTTTCCATTTGCTGTAGCAAAATGTAGCTGTCAAGCAAGAAAGATGCATGGCATAAAAATAAAAAAAAGGCAAAAAGATCCTCACTTTTTAACCCACTGCATGGATACTCAAATGCCACCTTACTGAAGTGTATCATGTTTTTCCACACTCTCAGTTACCCTATCATGGCACTCTGCTCTTTGAGTCAGTTAATTTTTTTGTGGTTGTGTTTTGTTGTGTTTTTATTTTACTTACCGATTTAGATTTTTTCCAAAGTATTATACTGGAGAAAATATTTATCATCTATCCTATAGCCCCACAAAATCACTCAAAAAGAATATCCCGAATGTTCACCAGTCAGCTGCATTATATTGTCAACTTTTTATCTACTTTCCCCTATTTTTAACTTTACAAACGTATCAGGGAGATCTTCTGGTTTTGCTCTCAGCCCCCAGACATACAGCTCTCAAGCTGCTAGTGAGGAAGACATATAAAAGGCTCGCTTGATTTTGCAGAATGAACTGGCAACATTTCTGAAGGAATATGAGGAATGCAGGAAAAGAGACAAATCTGGAGGCATCGGCTAAGTCAATGGCTTATTTTTAAGGGAGTGGTTTGACTGAAGGGCATTAATGATTTACAATCTTAAGTTCAAATAAGTAGCCCTGATCTGAGAAATGTATCTTCAAACAACAAAAACGTGAGAAGAATTTGACAGTGAATGGCCATCCTAACTAAGTTTTAAATCTGAGGTAATGAGCTAGAATTCCCTCTCAGGAAAACCTACCAAGAAACCAGAAGTCAAGGCAACATGAAATTCATACAACACAAGAGAATGCACACACCCCCCCCCCCCCCCCCCGGTAAACAGCACTAACGTACTTGAGACACAAAGGCTTCCATTATTCTTAAATTATTCCAAATGTCCTCTGGGAACAGAAGGAGACAGTCAATGTTTTTTTTTCTCCGGTAACTCAAAATTTCCCTGAGGACCACTTGTATAACCAGTACAAACTTACACATGCATACAGATGTGTCTAACAGCTACAACTTAATTTCTGGGTATATAGAGAGAAGAAGAATGCTCAGCCAGGTTGCTTGCCTCCCTGACAGTTACTTTGGGAGGTAAGGGGAATAAGCTGCCTGTGAAATATGAAACAGCAGCAGTGTAGCAGGTTGCCGTTGTTAATATGTCAGTATTAACGTGCCCAGTAACAACACACAAGACATCTGCTGCAACTCAGTAAGACTTCAGGGCACAAATCTCCACGAATCAAATGTTTTTTCTATATGTGTAGATCAAACAGTCAAGACAGTTACTATTCTTTTTCAAGCAGAGAGGTTTACCCATATTTAGCAGTTAAGTCTCTTAGGGTACATTTAGAAGACATATGGAAACCCGCTTGCTATACATCTGATGCTGTCATTTTTGTAGTACAAAATAAAGTGGTGTAATTCACACAGGAAAGACAAAGCAAATATAGTGAATCCAAGTACATCAAATAATAAAACATGCACACCAATAAATCCTCTACATTACCATGCTCTTTAAATATCTGATTTGGAAATGTTTATGTGTGTCAAACTAAACATATCTCAAAGCTGACTCTAGGAGGGGACATTTTAAATACAAAGAGAAATTTGGATGACATCGCCATAACCCCAAGACTAGATATTATCCTTTCAGATGTCAACCAGACAGTAAATACCTTTCCTCTGGGGCAGCCCATTCAAATTCTCCTACAGATCCTTCAGCAGATTTTGAAAAAAAGCATCTGCAAATACTATTGATACTGTTCCTGACTATGTATTGCAGGCACAAAGACATTTTGAATCACATAAGGGATAGAGTTCAGAAGGCTTTTGTTCCTATAGCCAAATTAATTTCTGCATCATACAACCTTGGGAAACTCATCTGACTTCTCTTGATTTCATTTCATCTATCTGCATTTATGACTGAACCATTATTGCAAAGTTTGTTTAGTGTCCGTTTCTCAAATGGAATGGTCTTACTTTTCCATACTTTTAGCAAGTGCCTTAAAAGAAAAGGATGTTCGTTACAGAAAAGACAGCACTCATAGAAGACAGAAGGAAGGGCATACAAGTTACTTTCAGGGATTAAAAGAAGTAAAGGTCACTGGCTTTGCTTCAAACAGCCTGACTTTTCAAGCTTGATTAAAAATAAGGAAGTGATGTTCACACTGTCTTATCCTGACATGGTAAAAACCAGAACTCCTCAAACAGAATTCAGGCTGGGTTTCATGTCCCTCATCCTGGCCACGAAGTTAATGTCAAATAACATTAATGTTAAGTAACATTAACTCCCTCAAAACAATGGAAGAACAAGAAAGATGGTTAGTTCCTTTTCTTCTTTTCTTATCTTCCAGTTTTCTTGGTTCATGTGTTTGTATAATTCAGAAAAATCACTGCAGACTGAAATGACTGAACTCATTGCTTTCTCAAATGTGGAAATTTGATGAATGAATCACTGGAGTTTTCTGTGTGCTCCCTTAGGTACAACTATGAGACTATGTAAATGATTATTCTATTTGGAGGGAAGGAATGAATGTACTAACAGCCAAACCAAATTTAATCATATGAGAAAGAAAAGAAGCCATTCACATTTCAAATGGCTCACTGACAGCATTTCTTGCTAACAGATCTAATCCATTAGGAATATTTTACAAGGACCTATGGACTATTCTTTTTTTTTTTTCCCATTCCACTCTGAAGTCAATGAGCAAGCAGTTGCAGACAATGATTCAGATTCAAGCCTGCTGTCTGCAGTGCATTGGCAAGTTTATAAATATGTACATGTTCGTACACATGCATGTATGTATATGAACATACACAGTTGGTCAAGCAAAAGGAAAGGGAGAGGAGACAGAGCAGCTGGCAACTACAAAACCACTACTTTTGACTAAAAAAAAAAAAAAAAGGCAATAAGGAGACAGATCAACAACACTAAGCAAAGCACAGCAGTAATTTCATCTCAGCACCATTTGATCAGGCTTCTGTTGCAAAACAAAGACCAAAACAACCATAGGTACAGACATGCCCTGGCTGACCTTTCTGAGAAATGGTGAACACACGCACAAACACACATATTTGGTTTCCTCACACAGCAAACTAAGTCACCTGCAAAAATAAAGATTTATTTTAATGTGGATTTAAAAACAGAAAAAAAAGTTTCTTCAGTTCTGCAGGAGAGTTTATGTACTCTCTAACGGATTACGTATTTTTTACGTATAAGTTCCAACCTGGACATTCTTGACTACTTGGATTTGGCTTTATAAGTTGTTAAGCATCATTTACGTACATTTGAGATTAAGAACAGGTAGTCTTAGTGGTGGTACTGTGCTAGTTTTATAAAGAATTTGTGTTTCAAAAGCACTTCTGGGTCAGGCAGGAACTGCTAAGGTACATTTTAGTTTGATGAAAGTCACAAGTAAATTTAGAACTAAGCATAGTCTATCAAAAGAAAGAAGGTATAAAGAGGAGAAAAGCTTATATGTGTCTCTTACTACCTTAAATGTGGTATGAGTTACATTTAAAGCCACACTGAGTTGCAGCCTGTTCAGAGTGTTGATCTTGAATTGATAACTACATAGGGAAGATAAGTACAGCATATAGGTGACAGCACTGGCTTCCTAGAGAAACTAATCATATAAATTGCCACTTTAATTTTTGTTTTGTTTTATAAAGAGAAAAAGGCTTTGTAAATATTTTTATTTTGTTTTCAACATCTGAAATCATTAATGAGAGTTAGTCTTAAGACAGTTCAAAGTCACACAAAAGTATATAAAATGAAACAGAACCAGCATCCTGGTTATTGAGATAGCACAAGGCTGTAAGGAAACTTAAAATGCATAGCATCCCAGAAGCCTCTCATTTTCTATTGATATATTTTATTGAAAGTCCTCACTGCACTATAATTTTACACCACTTTCTTCACCTTATTTTTTGCTTTAATGTATCGTTGCCTTTCCTTACTGCTGTCCCTTGTCTTGAATAATTAGAAGTGAGAAAATATAAAGATAAAAATAGGTTCATTCAAAATCTCTAGCATGTAAATGTTGGTAAGAAACAACCAACATTTGGGGTCCCACCCCTCCTTTAGTTTTTAAGGAAAAAAAGTATCTTTCTTATTTAAAAATAAATTTGAGATAATATGCCAATTTAAGTCAGTTGCCAGAATCATTAATCTCTTCTTCTGTTTGCCAATTTATATTGTGTAACTATGGATTTTGCAATATCGTTCCTTAGACAACAAAGGTCTCAAGAGATTTTTTTCCTTTCCTCTAAAAAAAAAAAAACAAAACTGCCAAACATTTGTAATGTTTTGAATCCTAACTCATCTCCCTCATCTCTAGTCCCTCGACTCCTATAAATTTGTGTTAAACAGAGTAGTGTTTTATTGGTCCAACTAGATGAAAATTAACAGCTTCAACAATGAAAACCCCTCTACCTTTGAGGTACATTTCCCCCCCCCACAGAAGTGCTCAACAAAAAGCATCCAATGTGAAGAACAGGACATTTTGATCCCCTCCAATACCAGCAATGTTTTACAGCTTTAATATTCATCAACAATGACCAATATTATCAGTTGTACACATTGATTAGTAACACAAATGCACAACTCACATATTTTTATGCTTTATACCATACCCTGAAAGCAGCAGGCCCAATAACTGAAGCAGAGGATATACTCTGAAACAGATTCTTAAATTCAATAGGTATTACAAATATAACCTTGCACTTAAATATTTTAAGAAAACTAATTAACTCAGAGTTAGAAATGAATAAAACCCTCACGTATCAACTTGCCATTTGAACTTCAGTTCAAAGTGCTATTCTAGGACTTTTTATTTACATAATTCAATGGATGGGTATTTCCTTAGTCCTGTCTTTCAGGAACAAGGTCCATCACAATAGTAGCAAAGGTAGCAAAGTAGCAAAATAATATGGGTATAATTAATTTAAATTATAATTTTGTTTTGAGGTGAATTTGAGCACTGAAATTTTCACAATCTGTTTATTTTTTAAATTAATTTTTCAGGTATATTGGGCACAATGAAGAAATTTGCCAAATCACTTCTTATGGTTTATATCTTCTGGAAATATTATGTTATCAAGGATCACAGCTAACACTACATCTTAAAATTATTCTTCAATATTTCCTTTATTTGGTGTATTTGTTATTTTTTTCTTCCTATTTTTTATTCTCATTCTTCTCTAAAACAATACACTACAGCCTGGTGCCTATATATGTTTGGTTGGCTTGGTTTGGGTTTTTTTGCATTGCCCTAATGTAAGCAAATGCTCCACTGATATAACAATGCCATATTTTATCTGAGGTGGCAAAGGATTAGGTGCAAAATTATGTCACAATCAGGATGGAGCCATCTTGGCAGACAGAACTTTTCTGATGATAAAAAATAGTGTTTTTAAAAAAAATCTGCACAGACTGAGTCAACCTCCAGCCATTTGAAAATCAAAGGTCAGGAAACGTAGGTTAGAAGTATTTTTGCTACCTTTCACTATATCATCTACAAAGTATTTGTCAGCCACAGCTCACCAAGCAAACATTTGTTAGCACAACTCTTCTAATGCATTTTAATTTGCATGTACTTTCTCCTATCATTTTAAAATGGCAACTTCAAACAGGTTCAAACTTTCTCTCAAAAACTTAGCTTATTTACAGTTCCCCAGATGCGCTGGTGTTAGCTGCAATCCACCATAATCTGCATACTTTGCATGAGCATGTATGTTCTCTTTTCCAGAGTTTAATGCTTTAAATTTTATGTTAGTGAGGATATCATGCTCATGCATGCCACCGAAGATATTACGTAGACAAAAGGATAGCTCTGTGCTAACCTGGACATATGCAATACAAGCTTGTCTAAAACACCGTCGTGTAATTGTGTGCACTGGAAAGTCACACTCAGTAACAAAGAGGAAACTATTCTTCCTCTCTTAAAAAGAGCAATGTGTGAAATTCAAGCTTATTTAATAACCCTTGGCTGCTTGTACTTGAAGAAATAATAAGGTGCCAGTAGACACAGAATACAGTAGTAGCATGAATTTCAACAGCAGTGATCTAATCCACAAGCAGCTAGTCTCAGCTGCTGTAAGAAACAGCTAAATGCCTCACGTTAGAGACCAACTTGTCTCCAGATGCTTCTATTAACACACCTTATTTTCACTGTCTAGTGCAATGGAGGCCTTCTGAGCATTATTACTTAAAGAGGTTTATTGTGGTTTGAGCTAAATTAGAGTCAGTTTTGTGACTAACTCAGTTGCTCTAAGTAGCTGGTGGAAAAGGGGGCGCACCTGCAAGGAGAAACGAATAGGGCAGGTGACCCTAAAGTGACCAATAGGGTATTCCATCCCATATACATCATTCTCTGTATTAACTTGAGAGATCACGAGGGTCTCAGTCTCTTCTGCAATGGCTGACATGCAGGGAGGATCTCGTCTGCCTTGTTGTTACTGATTCCAGATCTGAGTGTTCCTGAATCCAGATCCTGAGTTCAGCTCCCCCCCAGCTATGGACCCATTCCCTTGTACCTTCTCTACTGCATTTGTGGTGGCGTATAGTCATCGAGGCGTGGGGATGCAATCTACTATACTTCTACACATTTTATTACTTTCTAATTATTTTAATTATTATTGTTTTCCATTAAAGCTGTAGTTTTAGTTTCCAACCCACAAGTCTTTTTCCTCTCATTTCCCTCTCCCCTTTCCCTGACGGGTGGGGGGAAGAGGGGTGTGAGGAAAGGATTTTGGAAGCTCAACTGCACAGCTTTTTAGCTGTCAAAATTTAGCCAGGTGGGCTAGCCTGTGACAAGGCTGTAATTACTTATGGAGATAGTGAAACCATTGTGTACTAAATATTGTTTTAAACGTTTTATTATTGATGTCAACCTCAGCCTTGTAATCTGCCTACTCCCATGGTATGGCTCACTTTTATGATTGAAATTCATGCAGGGTCAAGGTCAGAGTTATCTAACAAAATAAGAAGTAATTTCCTTTAAACCTAGAACAGATTATTTAGCTATCTAGACAGAAACCACACAGATACTTTACTAGATTTTATATACACATAATATTGACCCGCACTTTAAGAATATAATCCATCACAGATTAAATTATATACATGTGAATTTAAAAAACCACAATCTAAGAATAACAAGTGAAATGAATCTACAGGTCTGATTTGGAACACTGTCATGTGCTCTTTCTATTTTGGTCTTCAAGTCAAACTTGGGTTTTAGCCTCTATTCTCTGAAAATCATAGAATAAAAATGCTCTGAAATACTTGGGCATTACAGAACCTCCTAGAATTTTAAATGTGTTGCAATGCAGTTGCATTTTAACCCTCTCTCCTTAACATGCATGTAGTCCCTAATATCATCAAAAGCCAGCACAACTATGGATGGAAGAAATTCAGCCTTTGGGGAATACAGAAATGTTCACAGTGTCTTTCATATTCTCAGATTCAGTTACAACAAATCCCATTAAAGTAAACCGAAAGATTTCAAAATCTGAGTAGTTGAAGTGTCAGACTGAAAAGGCCTTTGCATGCATTTTTCAAATGCTAGGCATTTATGACTGAACTCCTGACTTATCCCAATACATTCACTTCAGTATCTTTGCTTGGATGAGTAAAGACAAATGGGTAGTGTTTTCTATAAGGATCAAGTTTAAATGACAAGATGATAGCCATTAGAATTGATGGAAAGATTATAATAAATAACCATATCACTTTGGATATTTGAGTCATCAATATTCAGACATCCAAGCAAAGCTAAATAAACCATACTCCTTTGGCCTAAAAATACTCCCTCATGTCTAGAAGTGTTCTCATCCCTTCCAAGGATTACACAAAGGCTTCATGGTGTTTCTGCTCTGGGGTGACCATTGCCCTATTTGTTTCCTTTGGGGTAGAAAATGAACTTTTACCTCCTCAATAGGCTGGTTAAGGTAGACTCATCTTTCAGGCAGCAGCTGAGAAAGGCAGCAAGTTCAATTTATCCCCCAAGAAGCATTCATTTAAGATATGGTGCAGAAGGGATCTGGCTCACTAAAGCTGTTTTTCATTCTAGTTTGTTTAGGAAGACAAGAAAGAAGACTAGTCCAGGGAGGAGTAGAGAGGCTACACTTTTTCCTAGTCACTTAATCCCCATATATGAGAAGCACAGTAGGGTTTCAAAACTATGCTGAGGCAAGCCCTATACTGTGGAGGGGCTGATAGCAGCCTTCCATCAGCTGGAAATTATTACAGAAGGAATGATCTATATTGTAAAAATTATTACCGGATAGTTCTCAGATGAGTTAATGCAATTGTGACCTAATTAAACTACATGCCTGATATTCAGCTCTTCTGTTTGCATATACATGACAACAGCAATATAACATGATAATCCTTAAAGTAAATCTTAAAATACAGCAAGGAAGAAAGCAACAACTGAAGAGGCAAATCAACATAGCAGTAAAAGCAGAAGTGTTATCCACATTTAAATCACAGTCATTGCAAATGCGAACACTAAACTGTGAAGGTCTTGGGAAGTAATCTAACTAAACAGCTCAGGTATACAATACAATGAAAGAAAAAATGTACTGAACATAATCAGAACCTGATGGACAATGGAGAGGGACTGGAGCTAAACACACACACACACGTGCACGTGCACACACAGGCACACACGTTTTACTTCAGCTGTAATAGCTCAAGAAGAATATCTTGAATTTTTGAGGACTACTCAGTGAAACCACCTGCTGGACACAAACTGGAGGTAAAAATAACATGCCACATTTAAAGATTTTAATTTCTGTGTTGTTTTCATTAATTTTATTAGCTACATGATTCTTCTTAGTTTTTTTTTTTTTAATCCTGAATATAATTAATTGTAAACATTTTGGGTCTTATCAGATCCCACTTATTTAAAATACATTATCAGGCTGTTACTTAGCTGTATAACAGTATTTGCACATTAAACTAATAATATCCTTTATCTCTTACTTTATGATCTGAGAATAGGTCTTCTACATAAATTGTAGGCTAAATTGCATAAAGATGAGTTTACATTGCAGAATATTAGATCTCTGAATTGTACCCTAGTCTGCTAAAAGTTAAATTACCATTTGTTCATACTAGCACCAAATGCCATTAAAATACAAACTAATATAATGCCAACAAAATAGAATGTTTCTTTTTTCTTAAGCAAGCAGCCTAATACCTTTAAAAGAAAAGGGAATGCTCTTAAAGACAAAAATCAATCACGCAAATGGTTAAGGGCTCGCAGTCATATGAGAAGTGTTTTCAGAAAAGGACAAAGACTTCATCTTTCATGGAGAGATCAATTACCCATATTTCAGATGAGACTTTCTGACATAACTAAACTACCAGCTAAGTTTCCATTACTGCATATTTACAAGCCCTGATATTTTGTCAGAGACAGGATACTGAACTAGAATGATTCAATCTGTTTAACAGTGTGTAATCTTCTCTACACATTTTCTTTGCTCACCACGTATTTACTTTCTGCTGATGCACCTAATGTATACCTACAGTCTGAAATGTATTCCCATGAGCAATTCAAGTCTGTGTGCTGGGAGCCACACAATGAGAAAAGAGGCCTAACAGTAAAGAACTAACAAAGGATGAATAGCCAAAGAGTAGTGAAAGATGGAGTCCAACAACATTTTCTTGCCTTTCAGTTAGAAGTGTTCAGCAGGTGTTTGGGTTTTTTTCTTTTTGTTTTGTTTTTCCCCAAACTACATACCTCTATCCTTTCTGTGCTTGTCACCACTTTCTTTCAATCATTAACTCAATTTGCACTTTAACTTTACAGTTCACTTTTGGAAACAATCCAAACCATTGTGTGGAGGGTAGTGAGGCCGACGAACATCTACTGTTTTAAAGGATTACCAGACTTAGGTGCTACATTTGTAGGTGTTGCTTTTCAGCAATGCCATTGTACCATACTGTCTGCTATTTCTCTAAGTGTCATCAACCTGTCAGCTCATAAGCAGGTGTAAAGCTTTGTTCTTACTGAAGCCTCATGTTCATTGAAGCCAATGGAAGTCTGCTAGTGTTGTATCAGGAATACTTCTTTTCAGGGAATTAAAGGTAAACATTTCTCTTCAAAATTGGCATCATTTGTTGCTATGGCAAAGAAAGCAATAACACATTGCTAAATGGATTATTAAAAGTCCTGAAAACAGAAGAGGTACCCGGGAGGCTGCACTCAGGAAGCACTTAAAGGTTAAAAATTACTGGAATGTGCAAGTAATGGGAGCAAATTATAAAATAAACCAAATAAAAATATCCTGACAGGAAGATGAGTGTTCCACAACCCAGCCACACACATCCTAAATTCCCTAGTTGATATTTATGTCAAAAGGCAGAAAGTTCTCTGTTCGACTTTTTATAAACAGACATATATCCTCATAAGACATTGAGATTTACTAAATAACAAATTAAATTCTCAGATCTGTTAAAATCAGTGAAGTACACAAAACCATGACAGTGAGCAACATTTCTGTTTATCTAGCCTTCATTAGGCAGCACAGTAGGAAAAAAGCGTGAACAGTTTCACCCCAAATCAAGCCACCGTTATATGGGACTATTGTGTCTTAGTGACTTATGTTGTCACTTCAAGCAGGTTTATACTATCTGAAATACTAGAATTAAAAGGCTCTGTAGCATTCTTCAGAGATTTTTCTGCAAACATTGCCTCTTAGATGAGTACAGTATGACAAAAACTAAGCTATTTTCAATGCTACTGCACTCAATTTAGAACCCAATGCTTCATTGTTTGACTAAGAGATAGCAGGAAGAGTTGAAGATAATCTGACTGTGCCTCAGGTCTAAAATAAACATTTCTGATTCACTTTGTGAGGGATTTTCAAGGTGGTGTTCTAAAAAGAGACAAGTCACTGTAGGTAGAGGGGAAGAAAAAGATCTTGACTATTTCAGTGGAAGAAAGATCAGTTTTACAGCCTGGATTTACTTTCTTCCAAAAAAAAAAATGACCCAAATCTGGAAGCCTTCCAATATCAGAACTCAATAGTGGATAAAGTGTTATAAGAAAGTAAAGCTACATGGTATTCCTTCATAGATATTCAGCTGAACAGACGTAGCAAGGCAGAGAATGAGGACCTTTAGCTTCGTTGAATGCTCTTTCTGGGAATTCTAGAAAGGCTCTTCAGCTGTTGCAGTTCTTCAGGAACAAAGTGCAAGAGGAGGGATACCTAGCTCATTTCTGATTATAAGTAAACAAGACAAGGTTATATTGTTGTTGCTAT
Organism: Cuculus canorus; assembly: GCF_017976375.1. NCBI lineage: Eukaryota > Metazoa > Chordata > Aves > Cuculiformes > Cuculidae > Cuculus > Cuculus canorus. The sequence continues at coordinate 64,929,824 of NC_071403.1, read as the reverse complement.
TGCCTCTTACTCTAGCACAGTAAACATCAGCTATCATATTACTACAGACAATAACTTTGACACAATCTTAGTTCCTAATTGCTGTGGATACTGTGACCAAACTCTATCTCATTCTAAAATTGCATTAAGCCCACCTGGAAACAATAGCACTTCAATTTTTTTTTCTTCCTGCTTAAAGAAAATCACATCTTGAAAGATTAGAGATATTTAAAGGAAAGTAAATGAAAATATCAAAAACAGAGAAGGTATTTATTGCTTGGTGGAAAGTGTGCTGCATCTCCCAGCTTTCAAAGATGCTAAATTTTAATTGTAAAGTTGTTTAAATGTTATATACAGCTGTGCGAATTGAGCAAATAGCTATGCACCATGGGACAGAGGACAAAATCCAAATTAAAAAAAAAAAAGCCACCAAATTGTGGACTCCTAAAATATAAAGCATCTCTTTCTCTCCTTCCTTTGCTTGCTGTCCTCTTCTGCTTCTTCCCCCTCCCCCCAACAGTGGTTTTTAATTTAACTTGTCAAGTATTTCACAGTTTCTCAAGTATTCAGCAATGAGGATCTAATTGGAAAGTGCCAGGTTCTTTTTTATTACACTTTATCAATATTGTTAAGGGAATGATGTAATTGTTTGGGGTATGGTGAAGACATTCCATGTCACTTCAGTGTTAATACCAGGCTGGAGCCTTCCTTGTCTGCCTGCGTAAGCTAGATAAACACAGACCTGTGTGCTTTCTTCTCATCTCAGGATACTTACTCAGAGAGATCTTGGAACATATGCCTATTGCGAGCTAAACATTTCACTTTTCATTTTATCCATGTGCCAGAAATCCATTCCTTGGATAAACACTTTACGTACTGACACTCTTAAAGTCACTAAACACGATAAATAAAGAGAGAATACATCATTTCAAAAGCGATTAAACATTTTCTCACTTGTGACAAATGATCAGCTATACACTATATGGAGTCCCTGGAACAGGCTTTCCATTTTCTTTGTCTTTATTTTGTGTGGAAGACTAAATTTCCATTTCAGCTCATCTATTGCACAATTGAGTTTTTCTAAAATACACATTGCTGCATTTTACTCAAATCATTATTCATTTTAGAAACATTTTTGTTGTTGTAGCTGCAAGAGCTTTTCTTTTAGACTTTCATATTTTTATGGAGATTTCACAGCTTTAATATTTTGTGCCCAAACTAACAACAAAAAAAAAATTCTAGAAGTTAAAGAAATGCTGTCATGGAGTAGACCTGAACTTATATATGGGATGAAGTTATCCACTTCAGAAAAGAAAATCCAAGCATATTAATCACATTAATTTTGCTCCATCTAATCCATCACCTTTCCTTGCACTACTTGCTTGTGTAGCCATCACTACACATTGCTAGTCTACCTATGATTAGCCAAATGTAACAAATCTTTTTATATAGGTTTTTAAGCTCTCACCGCCTTTTTCACGCACCCTCGCCAGAAAAAAAAGATCCCAAGCATTTTATTTTTAAACCAAATTAGTGATCTTAACAAAATAAATACACAGAATACTAAAATTATATTGTGAAGCTGTATTCAGTATTTTAAAAAACTACCACTAATCTGATTATGAATTTCAGTGGGAAGGTGGAAGGAAGGGAGGAAGAGAAATGTAGCCTAAATAATAGTAAAAAATAACTTTACCCTAATGTTATCCTAGCAAAATTCCTCTTATGTTCCACAAAAGGTTTTGCATGTATCACAATAAAGAGGAACAATGAATCTGAATTTTCTTCTTTGACAAACTACTATGTAAAAGAAGCTGCTGCGCTCAGTATAGGAGAAGAAGAAAGATTTAAGACAAGTCAGAAGGAGCAGAAGAAGCTGAATAAGAATCCAAGGACCAGTTTCTTTTTTCCACCATATTGTGAATGGTAGATACACCAGTAGGAAGTTTTTAGTATAATTGTTCCAGTGAAGTAAAGGAAAAAAAGAATGGAGAGTGAGTTAAACAGCAGATGACAGTGACAACTCACAAGATTGCAGATTCTCCTTGTCCTTAGATAGCTGCTTTGGAAATTTAGCCTAGTCCATTTTCCACCAGAAAAAGTTTCCTTAAAAACACAGTCAAGAGATCACTAAAGTCTCCTTCTCTAACAGTAGTTTCTTCTCTCAAAGGAGAACTTTAAGGATAAGAATTATGTAACTCAGCCATTAAACAAACTCGAGAAACGTCAGGAATGCCTTTCATATACTTGAGCAAGAGATATGATACTAAGATAAAGCAATAATCCCTTTGTTCCATTTTATCCATCATGATCACTGATGTACCACTCGAGGACCTAACATCTCCTTACATGTAAGAGGGTAGCCTCTTGTGACAAAGGAACACCCACTCTCCCCTTAACTTCCTTTTCAGGTACTACTATTAGGGAATAGATGTGGTGCTGTACCAGGATTAAGTCAGCTGTACTGTAGCATTACAGCAGGTAGCAGATTTGGGCATCAGGGCTGTAAAATGGCTAATAAACCACAGTAAGAACTAGAACTTTTTGTAGCGGTATATTCTACCAGAGTCCTATTAAGAGAATTCTTGCATCTGGGAACACATAATGAATATATTCATTGCATATATTCAGTAGGAGTTGTAGCTAGTACAAAAAGAAGATGCCACTTTTTTTGTGAAAAGAAAACAAACACAGACCATCAGTTTCACTAAATCTGGACTATAAATGGTGTGTCATATTTTGGTCTTTTGCTGGGACAGATAAGAATCTGTCCCGTTTAAATACTGCTTCTGGAGAACACTGCCAAAAAATCAGGAGAAACCACAAGTTGTGCAATGCAGTGAAGTTCCCAATTTGGAAAACTCTCTCAGCTGCACACATCTGTAATGAAATCTAATGAGGTATTTTGCTTTTTACCACAAAAAAAGACCAAACAACCCCCTATATGAAGATCTATTAGGAATTCCACAAAGGAAGTCACATTTAATTATATGTATCACAAGTATATTAATAAACAGATTTCCATTCTTTATTTTAAAGCAGATATTTTACAAGCACAGGAAGCAGTATGTAAAAAAAAATAGTTGCCTGAGAAAAGCTACATGTCTGTCAAATCACCACGATTCTGGTGCAGTATGAACAGTTTTCTCTCAGTCCAAATAGCATATTCTGCATTTACTTTACATAAGGTATATGCATTTACCAAAAGACAAGTCATGTGCAATATTTCTTTAAAGGTAGGCTGCATATCTCTATTCCTTATCTTTTTCCCTAATTGTCAAATTAAAACTGCCAATAAATATAATTTAGTTTTCTGAGTGCATTTCTTTCATTATTCAAAAATACAGTAATGCTGACGACCAATACAGGAACTTATACAAAATTAATTTCACAAAGAAAAGTTTCATTGCAGTGCTCTTTCTTACCTTTTATGTGCTTCTGTCAGTGACTTCTCTTCATTTTCTTGGTCTACTTTAGCTGTAAAAATACAATGAAAGTATTAGCTACAAGATGTAAGATAAAGATGTTATGTCAGGATAATGTTCATTGTAAATACATCATATACAAAATGTATAGAAACCACCTCAGGATATACCCACGCGCATCAATTCTGAAAGAAAAATCAACACCTCTTCCCCCCCAACCACACAAACAAAACCACATGAATTTTTATATCCCTATTAAAAAAACAAACAAACAAAACAAATAAAAAAAAACAACAAACCCAATACTACAACCACAAAAGAAACTCAAAACAAGTTTTGAAAACTAAAAATTTTTTTGAGTAATATAAACAACCACCAAGTCATGAAAGTAACAAAAAAATGGTCTTGAAGAATTATTCTGCAAATTTAACAGATATGGGAACTGATCTACCAAGAGAAGGAAGAGCTGAATGAAGAGTAGGAAGGATTCAGCCTTATGTCTTTTAGAAAAGTCGCTTGATAGTTACAAATAAAAGTTCTCTTCCCTCTCCCTGCACACATACCGGTAGTGAAGTACTACAGCCAATACAGGTTCCTTGTGTTGTCTCAATTTATTTTGTACTTAGATGGTTATTATGGCTTTTGTATTTAGATGGTTATTCTGATACACATAATCTACAAGAACATACATATTAACTTGGCTATCACAAATTACCAAAGCAATAATACATGTGCTCTGTACATGTGTGTTTAGGTAAGATTTATACTTATATAGTCATTCAGGTAGCACAACCACAATCCCATTTAAAATCTGCACAATTCAGACAAAAGCTTTTTAGTTGGATCTTGATCCCTCTTTTCATTCCGCTGGAGTACTGGCCTGCTAATTTGCAAGGAGCATTTTAGAGTTCTTGAAAGGCAGTGGGTTTTGAGATATGAAGAGGCTCTGAAATGTGCTGAACAAATGTCAATGGTACAGAACTAATATAGAGATCTAAAGAAAAAAAATAAAATAAAAAAATAAACCTTTAAGCTATTTCTCATTCCACTCGCCCTAAGCATCTCTACAATAATAATTCATTAAAATTATTTTTCCACATTGGTGACACACTAGCTTTGAAAAAGGAGATCCTGATTTTAAATTTGGCAAAATAAGAAAGCCAATAGAAGTATTAAAGAACAAACATAACCACTATTTTTCTGATACAATATTTCAGTTAAGAGCACTTTGCAAACATACACTAACACTAAAATAGGTATGTGAAATCCATAGTGAAGATACAGAAATGGAATTTCCTTACTCTTTCCCCAGTCAGCACAAGGATCAGAGCTACATCTGCTGCTGCAAATGCTTTTTATTAGTAGTAATGTAGTCTGCTGAGCAGTTCCTGGATGTTTGCAGCAGCAAACATTGTATTTAGTAATCATTACTTGAAGGCTCAGGTTCCATCATTGTTTTGCTGACAGTGAAAAAAATCCCAGTAAACCACAGAAAACTTGAGGGAGAGCTGGGTAAATGTTCTCAAGGAAATTCAAGAGCACGTGAAGCCTGCCTGATTACCAGTTTCAATACTGACTTGAAACTCGGCCCAGATTCTTCAAAAGGTTTGTGAGGGCTCACAACCTTTCTAAGTGAACCTGGACCCAGTGCTGAGTGAATCTGGGCTGAGTTATAGTTTTTCTTGAAAGCCTTGCCTTGCTTTGGATATGAAACCAGGTGAAACCTGGCAGATCTGACAGAATTTCATTAGTTTGTATTTTTCTGTTCATACTTCAGTTCTTAAAGTCAAGGTATGACTTGTAAAACCATATGGTGCAAGAGAGAAGAAACTGTACACAAACTCCCTAGATGAAGGGAGATCCAATATCTAATCTTGCATTAACACATTCACTAAGTATCCATAGATACAACTTCTGAAGTAAATAATTTTATTACTGACTAATGTTATTTTGGCTCCTCTCAGTTGAACAATGCTTGGAAATGGAGGTTAGCATGTTCCAGCCCAGGACAGTCTTTTGGTACATACAAAACATTCATAGCATATAACTCTTCTTATACTTTCCATGATTGATGGTATATGCCATTCCATCATCTGAGCTGTCTGGCTTGTTTTTTATCTTCCTTACTTCAACTGCTTACAAACATGCTTACAAACAATTATTAACCCACCACCAACAAAGCAATTATTTCACAATTTACTTTTTGATAGAGCGCAAGCACCGCATATTATATTAGGCTTACCAAAGCACATCAGAAAGTTCCTATTTTAGAGCAATTTTTGTTCCAATTAAAAAGAAAAATTACTGTGGTCCAGAGAGGAAGGAAAAATCCTACAAACTTCAGGTGTTTGCACTTTTAATCATTTCAGAGAATGGATATTGCACAATGAAAAGAATCTTGAGCATCCCTGAATGACGCAGGTGCATGAAACTGTTTTTAAATAAAATTAAGTACATATGCACAAGGCGGCTAAAATACCTACAGAGATTCCACCCTGCATCAGGTCACCTCTTGGCATTAAACAGTCTTGCAAGGGAAGAATCTCCCCTAAAACAGGATTCCCTTGCAGTTTGTTCCAAATATGTGAGGATACTTCTAGACCTTTTGCATGTTATCAAAAGGTTATTATTCAAGTGTAAATCTGACTTGCAATCCATTTTCTTTCTCACTTTTCTAGATGTAAAAAGTTAAAGAACAGTATGAAACAGTCCTGCTTCCACAAGACAACAGGCAGCACCAGTGAAAGGAAAGAAAACATGGTATCTACGCTCAGGGATCAGTCCCTTTTCAAAGAAAATATCAGATGACTGCTTTTGCACTAGTATACAGTAAACATCTGAAAGCTGAGTTGATGGCTAGTCAAAGATACACACTGAGTTCTAACAAGCAAGGGAAGAAAGCTTCCAGTTATCAAAACCGCAACAATCTTTCTATCACCTAGTTACAGTGGAATAACTATTAGATGTTGAAGCAGCTGGAGATTCTTATAACTTCTGGAACTGGCCACTACTATGATCCCGTTATATTAGTGGTTATTGGCATTTTGCTCTGTACTAATCACCTCTCATTAGTAAACTGCTTTCAACTAGATGTTCTCATTTGATTAGGGGAGAAAAAAAATCACAGTTATGACAGATTCAGTTCAAGTGTCTCAGAGTGCATTAGACTCTACCATTTCATTTAATATAATGTATCTTTACTGTTATTTCTTCCTACAAAGCAGTTCATCACAATTGTAAAGAAAGTGCCTAAAAGGCATCAGTTTGGCATTCTTCCTTCTTAGCAGCCCATAGCAATTAAGTGCTAAATACCAGCTGAAAGGGGTCCACCTTGGGAGAACAGTCTTGAGAGAAAACTCTCCAACAGTTGAAGTTAAAGGAGAAAATCTCTATCTGCCCCATGGTGATCCTACCATGGCAATGGCAGTTCGAGGAAAACTGGTCACATCCAGTGATACTGTGGCAGCTAAGAACACCTGATTGCTCCACTAAAACTTCACTCTATCTCCATCCTCCAGAAGTAAGACTAAAGTCTGATTGACTTTATCTGACAAACATTAAAAGAAGTCTTGTAGTCATTCAGTAGCCACATCTGCTTTTGTATATATTCAGAATCCATCAGCTCACCATAGCAGCAGCTGCTTGCAGGCTTTTCTGAGAGATGTAGGAGTTCCCATCCTTGGGTCAGTTATCTTTCCCAAATGAAAATATTCCACTCATTATTGACTCATTGTCTTTCCTCCACCCGCCTGCTAAGAGTAGTTTTCTTGATCCTTGACACTAACTTATTAAACCACCTCCAAATATACTGTTCCAAATCTATTAAAGACTATCATACCAGGAAACATTAGCCCCTATATATTTCATGTAAGCAAAGGTAGAACTTGTCTCTGCCTGCATGCACTCAACATATGGCAGGGCATCATCATAATCCTGAAGGGGGGGGTGGGGGAGTGGGTGTTTGTTTGTGTGTGTGTGTGTTAAATCTACTTAAAACTGTATAATGGAAAAATATCCTCAGGTCATATTGAAACACATTGCCATACGTATACGGAATTAGTTGTCTTTTCACTTTTTTCAAAAGCATCTTTAATATCTTCTTGTTGAAGAATGTTACACTATTTGCCTGCTTGTTGTTTTTCCACCAAGATACTCTTGGATTATTTAAAGATTATCTGCTTTTAGAGCAAGGTCTATACTTCCTAAACACTTCAAATATTTGGTCAAAATTCAAGTACGTTCCTTCATCCCTACATTATTCCCTACCATGTATGAGGACTGTACTATATACAAGGCTCTTCAATCAGTTCTTTTAACTACAGGACATATGTATTTCTTCAAAATTTACTCACATCAGATGTTCTAATTTTTAATCTTATCACTTCCTGGTTTTGTTTAAATTTACTGCTTGTTGTTTTATAATTGGGGCATAAAACTTCATTTCATGGAATTTCAAAATGAGGTTTCCAAAAGGGCCTCACAAATGAAGTCCTATTAACAACAGAGCTTTTGTGAATTATCAGTATATACCCACATTCCAGAACGATACATGCTATTGTTCTGTGTGTTTGTTCTTCCAATTCTTTTAGATTAGAGTCCTGCAAAGATTATATATAAACTTATGCAAAGGTCCATATGTGGATAGCCATACTAAAGTGACCTCTGCATTTATGAAAATCTGAAGCATCTTACAAAACTGAATGAGAAGTATACACAGATAATCTAGAAAATAACGTTCTTTAGTGGAAGAGTGTAATTCACTTTTCTTCAATAGGCCTTTTATTTTCTCTCTTTTTTTTTTTTTTTTTTTTTTAAGCCTAGCAGATTAAATTAAATGAAGAGAAATTCAAACTTAAGGACATAAAAGCCATTTTATTGACCTCACTGACTGGTTTGTCCTCACTGACCTCAATGGCAAAGGACATTTTGGACCTATTATGCTAAAATCTTTACAAAAATCAAGCCACTGTGAACTAAGAACAGTGCCAAGATCTATCACATTTTCAGTCCAATGAACTTGCTGTGTAGGTCTCCTCCAAATTCAACCATTATGCTTTCTGTACTAGATCTGATTTTTATAAAAAAATAAATTTATTTAAATGACTACCACTATTTTCTGTATGTACAGAGTATTTTCTGTATGGACAGATATTGCATATAATGTCTATTGTGCCTGTTATCAGTTGTTGTAAGTTCGTGTTTGAAAGTGTGACATTTCACTCTTCATCATCTCTTCTAGAAGATTTAAAAATCTTAAGAAATATTTGACCTAAGACTAACTGGGATGTCAAAGACTTGCAGCAACTGTTTTAAACTGAGACTATTCTGCCCCTGTGCTACATACATGTTGAAAAGTAGGAGAATTTTTAGAAATCTTTTTTACTAAAAAGAAGAAAACTATTTCTAGCACTTTTAAAAATCCTTGCTGCAGATTTAATGCTATAAGGAAGATATTTTTTTTCCACAGTGGTACTGAGTGAATAGTAGCTGAGACTTTGAAAATATACAAAATAACTCCTTTGGCAGAGCCACAAACTCAAAGTCAATCCTGACAAAACAAAACTAAACACGAAATTGAGGGATAGACTTTCTTAAAATGTGTATGGAATGTCAGACAGTTCATCTGTCACCGCTGACCCAGCTTCTCTTAGATCTGAGGACCTGAGGTGCCTGTCTTCCGTAGGTATCTCATGCATGTGACCAGAACACAAAGAAAGTGATGGCAGAGAGAAAATATTGGATGAACAACTACCACAAGCAACGACATGTAGTTATGCTGGTATTATTAGTGTCTAAGGTTCAAGTTTACAAGACCTCTGCCAGAGCTCCTAAGAGAATTCCTCCATTCTCCTTAGTACTACATGTACTTTTAAATGCCCCTGGAAAACATGAAAATAATACTTACAGCTATTTTATTTGGCCTTCAGCATACTATTCAACATCATGGTTTCAAATAGCTTGAAACACCAAAGAATAGCAAAGACATGAGGACCACTGGAAAGCTCTGGAGAAAAATGTCTTTCTTACCCCCTTTATACTTCTGAATATGGTTTGCCTCAATTTTTTAATTTTTTGTTGTTGTTTATTTTCTTTGCATGTTTTATTTAACAAGACTAATGTGGTTGGGGACACGAGTGGCACTGGGCAGAGATAAGTAGCCATTCTACATGGAAACTATCAAAAAGGAAGTGGATTTTTGGGAAGATTGTAAAGAAAATTGATTTTTAAATGATGACTAGGGCTCATGTTTAGTGGCTTTGTTAAAAAAAAAAAACAATATTAAGACTTAAGCTTACAATTGAGTACATAATAATATCAGGAATTTCATAAGAAAAATGGACTCAAACCCAACAATTACTAAGAATTACCAGTGTCCTTTATGTGCAAATGTACTAGACAAGCACAACCATGAAACAAATTGACCCCTTGGTTCAGATTCAGAAATTATCTGAAGAAGATATTGTAGGTCTACTCAAACAGCATTCAAATGCCCCCTCAGAGGTATTTTTCCACCAGAAGATTTTGGATTATAGTATGATCCTGACCCACTGATTATTATCTGTAGGCACAGCCTGGCCCCAAACCCTGCTGCAATTTAAACTATTTCTCCTGAACAAGTTTCAAAGGGCTATGAGTAAGAAGGTGCACAAAACTGCCATCCCTTCTGATCTCCTGATCTCTCTTAAGGGAATATCACTTCTTCTCAGGTAATTGAATACAGGAATGCATCTGAGTAATCTCAGATGGAAGGCAACAAGAATCCTTTCATCTGCTTGTCTAGGTCCTAAATATTTTTGCTTTTTTTCCTCTCTTTTTATTTAAAGTGTTAACTAGTATTTGTTCATAATTAGCTATGATTGCTTTCCAGTAACTTGCAGGTAGAGCCAGTATTTTTGTTTGGGGCTTGTTGCTTTTTTTTTGACAGATACAATGATTTTTCAATGATTATTAGAGCAATGTTTTTTTGGTTTGGAGAATTTCTATTTATGCCAAACAAAGGTCCAAGTACATATGGATGGTTTATTATTGGGTACATTCATGCTAAGAAGGCTTTGTCAGAGAAGAAAGCAGAATTTCTTCTCAGAACCCTAGCAAAAATTTCAGATCTTCTGTATTTCCTATAACAAATTCATAGAAGGTTGTGAGCACGAAGAACATCCACTCCTCCCCACTTTCCAAGATTTCCATACATACATGAAAAAGAACATTTATTTCCTTCATTCAGACACCAGTTTCTTGAAAATAACTGCACATAGAACATCTAATACGCTTGACACTTTCATAATTATGTTGTCCCAGTTTTTTCAACACCTACAAGTTAGATTAATAAATACTTATATCGATTCCAAGCAATTGAACTTCACAGTTACTTTACACACTCAGACAACAGGAACTCAAATTATGTGCTAGTCACATAGAATCACAAAATAATAAAGGTTGGAAAAGACCTCTAAGGTCATCCAACGGACAGACCAACATGACCATGCCTACTAAACTATGTCTCGAAGTGCAACATCCACACACTTTTTGAACGTCTCTAGGGATGATGATTCTGCCACTTCCCCAGACAGCTTGTTCCAATGCTTCACCACTCCTTCGGTGAAAAATTTTTTTCTAATATCCAATCTAAACTTCTCCTAGTGTAATTGAGGCAATTTTCTCTGGTCCTACTACTTATTACTTGGGAGAAGAGACAAACACCCACCTCATTTTGGGTAGTTGTAAAGAGCAATACGGTCTCCCCTCAGCCTCTTCTTCTTCAGGCTAAAAAAATCCAGTACCCTCAGCTGCTTCTCATAAGACTTGTTCTCTAGACACTTCACCAGATTTGTTGCCCTTCCCTGGATGTGCTCCAGCACCTCACTATCTTTCCTATATTGAGGGGCCCAAAACTGAACACAGTATTCAAGGTGCAGACTCACCAGCACTGAGTACAGGGACACAATCACTTCTCTGTTCCTACTGGACACACTAGTTTTTAATAACAGCCAGAATGCTGTTGGCCTTCTTGGCCACTTGGGCACACTGCTGGCTCATGTTCAGCTAGCTATTAATCAGCACCCTCAGACCCTTTACCACCAGGCACCTTTCCAGCCACACTTCCCCAAGCCTGTAGCGTTGCACAGGGGTTTTGTGACCAAAGTGCAAAACCCGGCACTTGGCCTTGTTGAGTCTCATACAATTGGCCTCAGCCCATCAAACTAGCCTGTCCAGGTCCCTCTACAGACCCTTCCTGCCCTCAAGCAGAATGACAATCTCCTCCAATTTGGTGTCATCTGCAAACTTACTGAGGGAACACTCAATCCCCTCATCCATAAAGGTATTAAACAAGACTGGTCCCAACATTGAGCCCTGAGAACAACACTTGTACCAGCAACAAACTAGATTTATCTCTGTTCACCACAGCTCTCTGGGCTCGGTCATTCAGACAATTTTTTGCCCAGTGAAGAGAACTCCTGTCTAAGCCATGGGCCACTACCTTCTCTAGGAGAATGCTGTGGGAGGTAGTGTCAAAGGCCTTACTGAAAGCCAGGTAAATAACATCCACAGCCTTTCCCTTATCCGCTAGATGGGTCACCTGCTAGTAGAAAGACATGAAGTTGGTCAGACAGGAGCTGCCCTTCATGAATCCATGCTGGCTGGGCCTGATTCGCTGGTTGACCTGCACTTGCCTGGCAAGGGCATTCAACATAAAGTGCTCCACAATTTTTCCTGCTATCAATGTGAAACTGACAGGCCTGTAGTTCCCTAGGTCCTCCTTCTGGCCCTTCTCATAGATGGGCATCACATTGGCACGCCTCCATAGGGACCTCCCCTATTGACCAGGAATACTTAGACTCTCAGTGAATATGCAAGGACTGAAAATTGGTCTTTGGTCAAAGTCAAAAAAAATTAACTTAATAACAGAATCAATAAAAGAAGACTACCTTTTCAAATTAATTACTACATTAATCAATAAAGACCAACAAAAAACCCTCAGCACAAGTCTCATCTATGCCTCATTTACGCTGTGTTTCAAGACGTGAACTCTTCACATTTTGCTATTCGTGTCCTCTTTTGGTCCATCTCCCACAGCAGTCTCATAAGAAGATATGTTATTTCCCACCCTTTGAAAGATGACATCTGCTGTCAGTTGGGTGGAGGGACAAGTGGGATGCAGATTCAAAACTTAAAAAAAAAAAAAAATTACTTCCTCATATTTTGTTACGCACATTCAGTGACTACTCACTGGAATGCTGTCATATATCACACTCAAAGAAGTAAAACACGTTGTATTTCAGGTGCAGCTTTGAGTTCCTCACCATATGTTCCTTGCTACCAAATCCAAAATCCTATACTGCTCAAAGGTCTCAGTCAGGTCAGGACTTACCACTAAACAGTTGTGCACTTAGCTAGCACACCTATTACTAAATATATGTTATTAAGTACAGTAAAGCTACTGCAAGAGATTTCAGGATTGATTTCCAGGGAAGGCTGTTCATTCATGAGCCTGGAACCTGCAGTGCTGAAGACCACATCACACTGTAGTCATTAGTGTTAATGAAAAACTTAGTGTTACTTAAGCTTTACCATCTTCCTCTTATTTTTTCTTCTCCATCCCAAGAACTGTGTGGTAAAATCAATGTTATTTGAACACATTTTAGATTTTACTGGAGAAGAGATTTAAAACGTGAATTAATTCCTCTCCAACTCCATCCACAAGGTTTTTTTGTAATTTCAGTAACCTGCTGCATTAATTCAGAATATTTTAGAGTAGGTGACCTGTATCAAGGTATTGTGATGCTCTTGCATTGATCTGTTCCAAAGTGATTGCAAAGTACCTTTTTTACTCTACTGCAACTGTGCTGTCTGCAATCATTGTATCGATGCCTACAAAAATTATTAAATGAGGTCCTTTGCCAAAGGCACAAACATCTGCCAGCTTCAGTCTAAAGCTTTGGCCTTTCATGGACTTTGAGGCAAGGTTAGGCTAGTTCATTGAAGTCTGTTTAGTGCTGTAAATACAACACAATCTCAATTAGGATTATTACATAATAATGCACGCCAATGGAGGTGCTGACATCTGAGGTAGGGACAAGTTTATACAATTCTGACGTTAAACTATTTATTAGCATTAAGATGTCAGTGTGAGATTAAAAAATACTTTCGGCACTCAAAGAACAAGTTTTAAAAGCTCCTTCTATAATCCAACAAAGAATACTAACATAAAAATGTAAACATTTATGGAATTAAATTATTTAAGTGTGAATGCCTGGATCTTTTTTCCTAGTGACTTTATGTTGCTTGCTCTTCATATTCCTCCAACATTTTTCTTCTAAAATGAAAAAAAAAAAATTTTTTTAAATCTTAGTATTGAGTATATTTTGATAATAAATATTTAAAGTGACTGTCTCCACATAAATCTACCAATATCTAATCCCTTCAGGTTCTGTGCATTTTTTTCCAAAAGAAAAGTAAAACTACGTATTTGTATATGTTCCTGATGGTGTTTAGTAATAGTCTCACAAATTATTTTTAGAACAATTATGAAGTGGTGCTATGTTCTCCATTGTATTAATCAAATTATAAAAGCAACATTTAAAGAAAATGGAATCTGCTAAATCAATCATTCTGGACTAGAAAATGCCAGAATTAAGATTACCCTAGCAACATTTGTTTCGCAACCATCTACAGTATTTCTGGAGCCAGGAACTGAACCTAGCCATGCAAGAGTCAGTCTGATGTTTTAGTCTCATTCACAATCCATCATTCGATGATGCACAGTGGAAAAAAACAAGGTTTTGACCTGAAAGAACAAGTTACGGCCAGCTATCTGGTTGTAACTACAGTGTGATTTATACATTCATCTACTAGCAGTTTGGAAACTGGATTCTCGAATGCTCTTCCTGGGAACAGAGGGAGATGGTTACAGACAGTTCACCCAAGAGGACAATTTTAGCATCTTTATTCTGCGAGATCATGAGGATGTGATTAGAATTTGGGTGTAGAGAAGAGTCTGTATTCTTGGGTCCAACAGAATGAAATCTGGGGCTGGCATCTACTAAGGAGCAGAACCACAGAATTTTGCAGAATAAGACTAGACAGAACAAAAGGTTGAAATGTTACCTTGTACTCCCAGACTTACAAATCATAGTGGAATTATTCCCAATATTTTTAGATAAACTAGCTAAACATCAGAAAATTGCTTTTACCTCTTCTACAAACAATGCATTCTAGTGCTTAAATTTTTTCCTACATCATAATGCTTTCCTAAAGTCTAAAACTATTGGTTTGACTTCTGAATGTGGTATTGGATGACTTGCTCAGATTCGAAATCTCTGACATTTGCACAATTTATAGAATCTCAGTGGAAAAGCTGTGATTCCAACACATTGCTTCTTCCCAGTTCCCAAAGCAGGCTTACTTGTCTGAGGGAGTGATGGTTGCTGCCTTCTATCATAAGTTTCTTGCCTTATCAGTTTGACAGGAATGCACGGTCTAGCTGGAGTTGCAATAGCAAACACCCAAAGATTGCTTTTCACTGCAAAGTTAACCACAGTTAAAATGTGGGGACTGAGGCTCATTTGTGATTCATGCACACACAATTCTTTCAACCTGAGCTGGCTATCCTATCAAGTGGAAACAAGGTTAAAGGATTACTACGAGCTAATTAAATTCTTCTACACATTTCCCTCAGAGAAATAAGTGATTTCTGAAGCTTTCTAAACTGGTGGTTGTGATTTCTTATCTATTCACCTCTACATATAGAACAAAGGAGACAAGTTTTCCAAACCACGTTTGCCTTTAGAATTTCTCTCATTCAAATTGTGGTAACTTGTGTGGAGTAAACAAAGTACACAAAACTTCAGTGAATATATGCCCTATATCACAGAGATGCAAATTGTACTTTTTAAATTCCTACAGCTTGGTCCAAAGAACGTACCATTGAAGAAGGACCGTTGTTCTACTAAAATCAGTGCTTACATTTTATATTCATCAAATACTGAAATTAGAAATATGTAAAAAAATTATGTTATTTTTGAAAGTGGGGTTTTTTTCTGACTTTTTCTCCAATTTCCTATTTCAATGTTTTTTTTCCTTATTTTTACTTTTTCCTTTTTAAACCCTCTGGATATAGAGAGTTACAGGAAAAAAAATTAACGTTTGTGAAAACAAAAGAACCATATATAATTTGAAGCATGTATACCCAAAAAGAGTACAGAAAACATGGAAGGATAGAAAGGCTTGCTTTGGTTTTGAAATACAGACCCTAAAATCAAATGCATATGATAAAGCACGCTTGTAAATATCCATTAAGCCAGCATAGAGAGGATAGACAGGTAGTTTGGTATTGTTTTAAGTAGAATGATCATCTTAAGAATGACCTTGAAGTTCCTCAGAAAAAAGACTAGCATCCTTTAACTATTCTGCATATTTTAAAGCATACGCTGGTCATTTAGCCTACTAACTAGGCTGGCAAGGCAAACTCCTCAATCATATATACCACTAGCATTTTCATCTAAATCATTAAAGCTCTGAACACACTCCTGGCTCTTCCCCTTCTTTATCTTTCAAATGAAACAATCTTTACAAGCCAACATTATACAAAAAATTTTTGTCTCTGATGAATTTAATAAAAGTGTTAACATTAAAAAAATATTTTTAGTATTGATACTTCAATAGTAACAATGAGTTAGACTAATTACTGTAACTTAATTCAAAGTTATGTAACTGTGCCAGACAGTAACTATTCTTATAAAATAGTGCCTTTCTAAGCCTTTGCCAATATTTAATTTGATGTCTAAGTTTTCTTGCCTACGGGAAAACCATTTTCCATTTTAGCTGCTAGCAACAAGTATAGTGAATATGCTGTAAATAACTAGCTACTTTGAACTTTTGTGTCCCATTATGCACACAAGTTATCTACTCTGAAAAGGCATCATATAAACATGCCAAATTATTCAACCCTATGAAAAAATGCTTTTCATCTGAATTATAAGTTAAAACTTTTTCATACTTTAGAGAAACTGGAACTTGAAAAGATGAAAACTTAAAGCTTGATTTTTCTTTGCCCAGACCATATGTTACATAAACACAAATCCCCAAAAGGTGCCAAGAATTGTCCCTCTGTTTTTCTAAATGATCATGTGTGCAGTCTAGCTGAAAAGACTCATCGATTATGTCTACATAAACAACAAAAGCCCTTAGAAAAAATATCTAGATCAAAAGCCTGTCAAACACTGAACAGGAAAGAGAAATCCTGCTTTAAACATGGCCTCTTTCAAGTCTGAATTCAATCCCATGAAGTAAAAACAAAGGATTTCATAATGAAAGGTATTTAAAATTACTTTATTTTTGGAACTTAACCAGGGATTCATTTTTTCTATGTGTTAACCTTTGTCTTCCTTGCTTTGGGACAGAATTCTACAAAACATACTTTAGAGTTTTAAAGAAATGTAACAATTGTTTAGTCACAGACCACTGTGTTCACAATACAAATGTTCAATTATTTTTATTAAAATGTGACAATGGTATTTTTATTCACATTATGAGTTTCTCCTTTTGTCAATCACCCAAAAATATGCACTGTTAAAACGGGAACACAGAAAAGTTCTTAATGGGTGAGATGCATTTCTTTTTCTCCCCCCCCCCTTTTTGTCACTTTCCTAATAGACACAATCAAGAAAGGAAATAGCATATCCTTGCGAAACCAGAACAGATTACTGTATAGCCTATATATAATTATGGTCTGAAAGTAATAGTCAGAAACTGAAGTAAGCTAAAATCTAGTCGGATACTTCTAAAAATTCTTTTAGAAGAAGTGAAAGAAATTTAGCAGATTTATGCCCAATGAAATATAATCCTCATGCTCATTTCTTACTCTGTTGTTAAGGCTAATATGCAAACATGTGGCATGATTTATAGTATACCATTAGTGATGTCTTTCAGACCAACTTGTGATTTGATTGCCCCCTATCTATATATATATATAACACATTTTATAAACTTAATGTAAAACACTTGCTACGTGTTTAATCATGCCACTAATGTAGCATTTCTACATCATGTACATAATCAGAATTCATTTTCAAAGCAGTTCATACCTACTATCACTGGAGACAACATCCTGTTTGCCAAGTTCGGCTAACAGACATTTGTCTTATAAAACATCAGTTCACATTTGATGGTTCAAATAGTGGTTTTGCTCAATTTATTCACTGTAATTTAGAGTCCTATAGCATGGGTCAGTATACACTACAACATATGTATTCTATTTCTTGTTACATTATATAGATAGTCATCTTGGATATCTAACCAAGATAAATGCACATCTGACTGGCCTCTCAAATATAATTCACAATCAGTTAATAATAATTTCTGTATACAAAAGCTCATTAATTCAAGACTAATGCTGATTTAATAGCTCCTTGAATGGGCACTAGAAACTGACTTGTCACGTAACTTACCTGTTCAGGAGATAACAGGCCTGTCTTTTCTTATAAAACACAGTATCAAAGCAGAAGGAGCAGCAAAGTGGTCAAGAAAGTTAAAATTACATTGGTATATTCATCAGGCCATTGTCACCCTGATGTATTGAATTCTAACTTGTATCAAAAAGTGAATTGGTCGATACAGAGTACAGTCTTCCAGAGCTGTATTGAGATGTTTTGATACACTATGAATCAAAAATTAATGTTATCCATACCTCTTAAAGATTCGCAAAAGAAGAGTCTAATAGAGCATTGAAAGCATAGTCTATTCATTTTTAAAGTGTTTTCCTTTTAGTTCTCAGAATGACAGTTCATCATAGATATTTCTAATATATTTTCTCTAGCAGAGTTTTCCACTAATCACATCCAGGTATTTCATATGGATTTGCCTTATATCTGGAAAACCTTTAGCTACTCTCGCTATGCCTACTCCATGTCTTTGGCAAATAGAAAAGTTATCTCCTTGGAAAGAAGTTAATGAAACAGATCCAGCTTCAATAATATTTCAAGGAACAAAATTTGTAGAATCGTTTTGAACTGGAATGTTGCACTTATCAGAAGATCATGCACTCAAGCCAATAGCATTTGTCTTTGCTGTCATGCAAAAGAGAGTGAATCACCTACAGTACAACAGAATCATTTTGTAAATCTTTTAGAACTGTGTGGCATCTGATTAAACTAATCCACATCTTTCTATGATGCCAAAATAAACAGTCCCTTTCCCACAATGTATAAACATTGTTCCCATAACTTTCCTTTGAAATGTCATGAAAAGGTTAAGTGATGTTTCATTATTTACCTTGACTAATGAATTGCTCCATGCTGTCTTTGAAAGGCTGGAGGTGCTCTTCTAGTGATAGCTGATAAACTTTTGCTGCTTCTGTCTCACACGCTGAAATTAAAGTAACAGATTAGGATGACACATCATGCTATGGACCTGCATACTGTAATGAAAGATACATTTCAACTGATACATAGCTAGCGAAACTGCTGGAATACGTGCCTCAAACATATTACTTCAAGTACAAATACTGTAATATATTGACAAACAGTTATGCTTCCAGTCAAATATTTTTGACCAAAATATACAGATAACTCATGGCCAGTGTGTTACTTTAAATGAATGGCAGCAAAAATTAACAAAAGTATTCTATTGTTTTGAAGGAGAAAGACAAAATCAAGGAGCTGAAACATATAGGCTGCGTTGATATCCCTGGCTCCAAGTGAAAGTGCTTGAATCAAAAGAAAGTTCAGATGCAAACCTGCATCTTTAGGCTGTGATAAACTCCCATTATTTGACAGAAATGAATCCTGCTTGAATTTGTCTTGAAATTTCCAGTAAAAGTGCACACATTCAAAAACTGTATTTTCCTTGTTTACTCTCCAGGTTTTTTTTTCAGTGAAACAGGATTATTACTATGTCTTTAAACGTAGAAAGCATTTAAAAAAAGATTTTGAAGCAGCAAAATGTACTGCCATTATTATCTCCTTTATACAGAAAGGATGTCTAGAATTGCATCAATCCAAATATCTGTAGATGAGAACTATAGTCTGATTTTGAAGACTGGAAACAACAGGTAGTCGGCTTACATATATCACCATTATATGCTCCAAAAATTTAATTCGGTAATATCTGAAACAGTCCCAGAAGAGGGGGGGAATAATTTAAAAAATAAATCTGTTATCATCTTGGTTTTACTTCAGCAAGCATGAATTTATAATCTGGTAAATAATACTAGTATCTAGTTTACAGCAAGGAACTAATGATCTATCTGAAAGAGCATGGTAGAGCAATTAAAGATAACACAACAACAAAGATCTGAAGGTCCACTAACTTCAGCAAATGCTTTTCAGCCAACCCACTCAATATCTATACCTACTCATTCAAGACAGAGCATCAAGAAGGTACATATATGTGATGGTAGTCATGTTCTCTTAGCTGTATAATTTGATTGACCTTTACTGAAATACTCACCTGATCTGCTATATCTGGGGCAAATCTTTGGAGAATGATTTAGATCTCATAGAGATTGGTTAATAATTTTTTTCTCATAGTTGTGAATATACCACAGACAATTAGACAAATCAATTTTTAAAATCCACACAGAGAAAAGCAGACTGACTCAAATAATTACTAACTCCACAAATGTAGAGTAAGGCCAGGGTGACAATAACAATTTCAACTATTATTATTATTACTTTTAAAACTTAAAGCAAAATAAAAATGAACAACAGCAGATTTATAGGGAAAAAAATAACAGGAATAAATTTAATTAAATAATTATATTTACTTTAATAATTAAAACCAGGTAACCCTGCTTATGAGGCAATATAAAAAGAACCCAAACAAGAAACAAACCTAAAAATCAGCACAAATATTGTCGTATGCACAACCCTATAATATCTAAACAAGTGTTTGTCAACACTTCTGAAATAGGAAAGGGGATAAAAATGACAATGAGTTTTCTTACAGGTTATGATAGACAAAAACATAGAGAAGCTATGTGCTGTTCTGCAAAGGAAGACATTCTGATGGTGACATATAAATTTCTGTTACTCTTCTCCTATTCAAAAATAAGTGGCAAAGCTGAAGGAAGCTATAGAACCTACCATAACATATAATATCACTGAAATTCCATACTTTTTTCCAGACTAGGGATTACATATTCTTCACAGAAGTACATTATACTCTCTTGAACTAATGTCTGCAACTCATGAAGAATTGTTGATCCCTCAGCTGATTTGGGAGAAGTCTTAAGAAGTACCTTAGGAAGATACATACCCACCAAAAATCTTAGCCTATACTTATGTCAGTAGCCTGAAACAGTCCCTTTTTGATGTTGATAAGGAAATGCAGGGATATATGATCCTTTATCTTCAGCTTGCTATGGAAAAGAAAAACGTGTAATGAAACGCCTGCTCATTAACCATTCAGATACTGGAAGCCCTTCCATGGTTGATTTGTGCATGCATATATGCGAAGTGGAGGAAAGGGAGTGCAGTTAATGATGGCTTTGTTTCTCCAATTCTTGGCATAACTTTTTTTGTTTGTACCCCCACCTCTCCTGTTAAGAGACTAAAATCAGTGATTTTCAGAGGAATGACAGGTCAGGGCAATTTTTGAATTAACTCCTGAATTAGAAACGATGTCCAAGTCATTTAAAATCCAAAAGAACACACTAAAAAAACCATTCCTTTTTCTTGCTTTCTAGAAAGTAAGATATCATATGTAGCATCCAGACTTTAAAAACAGGACAAATTCTGTCACTATTACCATACTAATATCGGTATTATGATGTTTAAACCAACTAGTTCATCAAATGCTTTCTTCACTAAAGAATTAACAGGCATTTAAGCTCTTCCTAAGTTCTCCACAGCACCAAGACCAGAATTATGGTCTCCCTGCACAACCTGTTGCATACAGTAATCATTTATCATGTTCTGTAATTTGTCACCGGAGTATAAAACTCCACTGTTTGAAGAGATATTGTTATATTGTTATTCCTCACTGTAACTGAAGAAATTGCAGTGCTGATCTTATGAAAGGAACACAAAACATCAGGCAGTTACTAGTACTTCTGCCCAAGTGAAGAAACAAGATACTGAATAAATATCAGTTTCAGAAGAGTATCTATTGATAGTAACTTCTAAGAAATGTGGAGGTAAAACACGAAAAAAAGAAAAAAAGTCTGTAAGTATCAACAGTCTTCTATAGCTGATTGGGGTTTTTTTGCCTCAGCTTCATACTCAGACATATTTCTCTCCATGATACAGCTCAGCTATGTATCCCAAATACGAAAGAAATAAGTCGGCACACTTTTTTTATAATGAAAGAATTGAAAGGTATTCAAGGCACCAGAAATGAGATTCATGTAGGCAGTCACAAGCCTGTGCGTGATTTTTCCACAGAAGCAATACAAATGGTTTCTCATGGGAAGACCTAAATTTTAACCAGTTTACTTTTTGCTTGTACACACACAGATCTCTCAAATGTTCCTGATATGCAAATTGAAGTGAATTTGTGTTCAAAACCAGTTTAGAGACAGTGTCCAGTATCTCAAGAATCTCATACCCTATTTCCATGTTAAAATACTTATATTTTTTGTTTAAATTTAGGTTGATACAAAACTGTATACAATTTCACAACAGCCAATATTGATTAAGACATATATGTATTTATGTATACATAAAAGGAAAAGAAGAGGCACAAAACATTCTGTGCTTTATAATAATGTTTTCAAGAACTGATTCTGGTGAATGATCTAAAATGCATCCAGTCTCAGTTTCAAAATCAGTTGCTTTACATTTTTAAAAAGGAAGGAAATGTTTTCAAGATTCAGAATATCTTTATAATGCATGTTTTCCCATTAGTCCTGTTGGATGCAAAATTTGAGCCAGTGGAAGCACGAATCTCTTCTAATCCTAAAATATGCCTTTTTGAACAAAATGTATAAGCAGAAGATCAGTTGCTCCTCAGACTTACCGTATTGTCTTTGGTCAGGATAATAATCTGCAGCATGATTTTTCTTTCAATACCCTCAAAATGGTATTAAAAAAACCAAACCAAATGCAAACCAAATAAACAAACAAAAACATTAAAAAAAAATGCCCTAATAAGAAAGTAAGTAGGACTGTGAATTATTTTGAATAAGTAATTAACATATCCATTAGGATGTTTTGGTTAACCACTTCTGAAACCACATAGTTATCCATAGAAATCCTACAGAATTCAGGTGGATTTTCAAGACTGTAAAATGCTTGAGAAAACAAGTTGCACTGAGATTTGATAGACTATTTGTAAGTCTTTAAGGAAGTTTTGAAGTCGTGTCCTTCATTTTCAGAGGTTCTGAGTACTCAGACTCCCACTGGAGATATGCATGTGTCCTACTTGCTTGAAAACCATATAAGAGCATAACCACTGTTTTCACAAGTTCCTCAGTGCTTTCTGGGTTCCTTGCAGCTGCAATCTGTGACTTTAAAAGAAAGCTTAGACTTTACCAAAAGGAAATAATACTGGCCTCAGCAAATTCTCATGGACATGTACAAAAAGAGCTCTTAATTTTCTTTTATTTATTTTTTTTTGAATTGTAAAGACTTACACTAAGAACTGCTGAGTCTTCAAGGGCTTCCATAGACAGCTCCTTGTTTGGAGTTTTAAGGACAGTAAAATATGATTCACAGATTGACTGAAAGCCTGGCTTTACTTTACATCTGGTTTAGGTTTAGGAGTCTGCATGCTGCATAGCTGCAGCAATTAACCCTTTCAATGACAGCTGAACAAACAGTTAGAATTTGTGGATGCACAGCTGCTAAAGGGGTAGTCAAAATCAAATATATAATTTGGTTAAAACAACAGCTGTTTCTGTAATGGTAGACTGTACAGATTACTGTAGGACTGACCAAAATTGCTAATGTTGATATATTACTTTGTTAATAATTGCCTTGAGAGATTTTGTGTTTTATTACAAAAGACTGGAGGCATCTTTTCATCAGACTATGGATCTAAGGGCCTTTAGAAAACCAGAGGATCTCTCTCTTAATTTTGAAAAATATTCATTCCTATTCACATCAAAACCATTGACAGAGAATAACAGAAAGACAGACACTTCAAAGTACCTTAAAGCAAATTCTCCAAGAACACAACTTATTCTGTTTCAGTGTTCTCTCCTCTAGCAGAAAAAAATAGGCAACGTGTATTATTCCAAGTTACTGTGGGGGTTTTCTTGGAACGTACTTTTTAAAATACAAAGTGTTCTGCAAATGCTTAACACTTTATAAATATTTTTTGTCACATTTATTCCAAATCAGAGAGATGTGCTGAGCTACACAGCCTAGCTTCTTATCAACGGAGACATTTCAATGAGTTGTAAGCACTCACAGTAGGAAAACAAAGCAGCACCATAAAAATAATACTTAATCATGATAGTCATTACGTGTAATCACTTTTCAATCGAACATATTAAATATGACAATATTATGACATATAAACAAGTACTGACTTCAACTGAATTTTTATAGCAGTCTGCATTGTATGGTATTATTCATCTCTCCAAAATTCTACTAGTCAGATTTGTTTCTAATTCCCTTTTAGCTGACTTTCAGTGAAAATTTTGCAGTAAGTGACAACTGATGAATTATTTTTTGATTAACAAGAACAAACTTTCTATTGTAAAGCTAAAATGTTAATGTGTAGCCAAAGAACAGCTTCTAAACAGTTTTAGCTTGCCATAAGTGCTTCATAAATACTGTAAGTCTCACCACCATTTTAACATCATAGTCTTAAACTAAACACATCTTGAAGAATTTCATTGGCCACAAATCCAACACTTTCCTAAACCACAATTGTACCTCCAGACAGTATCACAGCAGAGAGGATTAAAATATTAACTGATTCAATACACATTTTCCTCATCTTTGTGCCCCACATCTAGCATTCTGAAATGTCTAGAAAAATATACAGATAATACTAGAAATACAACACAGGTCCTAATCAGTGAGTCACACACTGCTCTTGTGACCCTGGATGCCCAATTTTCTTTACATGGTGAGTTGATTTAAGTCATGTGGCAAGTGCTAAAGTTTCTTCTGTGGAATGACATATGAACAGAAGTCATTGCTTGGCATGACTGCATCAAGGAACGTTGCTGACAGCCAGGAGAGATCAAAAGCAGATCAAGTTGCTTAACAAACTATATGTCACTGAAGTCAAAAAGGCTAAAGTGGAAATCCTGGAGAGCTGTGAAATCTGGGAGCAACAGATGGAGCCAAACTCACTTCGTTTGTTAGTAAAAAGATCTACCTGTTCTTTGGTCTTACTAAAAAAAAAAACAACCCAAAAACTAGTCCATAAACTGTATCCTGGGGTATAATATTATTTTAAAAAACAAAACCCAAAGTGAACAATTTGCAAGTTCAATATTACATGGTTAGTGTAGCTTCCACCATAATCTTAGGGGAGATTTTTTTTCCCAATTTTTAAAATTGGAAAAATTGTAATTTTCTGTCTTATTAATCTTGGAACAGGCACACAGAATACTTTCTTAAAGTCTTCTGGACTTATACTTTTTATCTGAAAAAAGACTTTCTTTTCTAACATTTACAGATTTCTAGGCATACAACGCATAAAAAATTCAAAATGGACAAGAGCCAAATCAGTCAAAGGGAAACAAAGCACACAAATTTGAACATCAAGAGTTCTTATTCTTTTAAAGCAATCAGCATAACCACTCCTTTAATACAAACGTAAGCCCAAACTCAGAGCTGTGAAAGAGCATGACTATGAAATCGTTATATAGAACCATAAAAATTATTTATACTCAGTTGAGTCTGTGTGTGCTACTGATGTATTTTTCCATTTAAATACAGCATTGGTAGAACAAACTGCTATCATTATGGTTACAAAACCTTATTATTTTATAATAACCTTCCTCTACTTTGCATTTCTATTGTTGTTTTTAAGCATCACCATAATTTCATGAAAAGATCATTTTGGGTTGAAGTTTGGATTTAAGATCAGTAATGATCATGAAAAGTTTCTTAAGATAGAAATAAAATATCTTCAGAAGCTTTTGTAGCTGGGTGAATGAATAGCCTCTTCCTGCATTGTACTAAGTATGATCTCACTGTGCATGGTTTGCATAGTATTTCATATTACCACGGGCAGAATACTTTTAAACTGGTGATACTGCCTGCACCAATGTTATGGGCAATTTTCAGGTTTTGAGTGATGAAGAACAAAACAAACACACAGCTCACACTCAATAATGGCAAAATCCTCTCATGAAATCTCATATCTAATTACTGATGAAAAAAGGTCCAGGGTTACAGTCTGCATCTCACTATAAAACTGGAATGCATTCCGTCTATTTCTATGGCTTTAAAGTTCATGATAATCAATATTTCCTAGGAATATCCAATACTCATTTACATTCACTGACTTCACAAGGAGAGGACCATATTTAGGATTTTGTCAGAAGTTGCTCAGCATCTTACTGCCTTGCTCTGCCTCGATCATTTAATGAGGCACTTGCTAGCTAAAGTAACTCATAAGGTTGTAGATGCGCATTAGAAAATCTGGTACTTAAACTAAATGCAGAGGAAAATGACTTTGAAGTAATTTTATCCACTCAGTTAAAACTTGCACTCTGTTTTAAAAAGACTGCAATAAACTTGACTATTCTGTCTCATTGAAAGCATTACAACAATTAAGCTATTGGAATAGTCAGAATTTTTCATGAATGCTCTTGCACTCATAAGATCTTTGAACACAAATTATTTAGAATTTAGGATGACAACTATCTTTGCAAAAGAGAGCCAATGCAAAGCATTTTGCATAAATTAGAGATAATAATACAGTCAAGAACGAGATTAGAGACTAATATTAAAATTGTCACTTCATATCTAGAAAAGGATGGAGTAGGTGGCTGGTGCTATCCCCCCTTTGTACCAAAGGAAATGGAGAAGAGTGATGGTGTCTGTTTCATTAACTACAGAACAGACTAACAACAGAGACTCCAGCCTAAGGGTTAGACTGGAAGCACAGGAAGAATTCAATTGCTGTCTGATGGCAAAGCAAAGCGTGTAATTTCCATTTTTACAGAACTCTGCTCTGATCACTGTGCACTGCAGATTTATTCCATAGGAAATTAATGCTTGTGTGCAGATTTCAACCTCAATCTAAAAATATTTCACATTTGGTCGATATAAACACTGTTTTGGGGAACTTGCAGAGGATAATGTCTGACCTCATGGACATTTGTAGGCATGAACCTGAATTCAAGTAACTTTTTTTTCAGTCAAACCTAAGCATATTTCTTCTCTTTGTGCAAGCCTGGAGATCAGCCTTCAGATAATATGAAAGTTGCAAGAAGTACTAAAATACATTTTCACGGCTGAACTGTGGGATTGTTGCCCCTATATTGTTTAGAGCAGTGAATGGATGGTCTTGCAGTTTGTGCCTCAGTATCAAGCTAAGTGACCTTGATGCAACTTTAAATATCTCCAATTGTTTAAAAAAAAAATTGAAACTTCCAAACAGAAAGCTTGATAAAGGCAAGATCAAATATCATTTGGTAACTGTGTTATGTTTTTCTTTTCATAGAGAACCTCCCATCCTAGGCTGTTCAAGGACTAACAGTTTACCAAACCATTCATCGGTCTCCAGGTGCATAGCATTCAAAACCAGCAAGGTAACAGAAGTACTAAAATTCTTTCACTTCTTTATTTGAATTCTTGTCTCCAAGATTCAGTGTAATGGTACATACCTGGCCAGCCTACCAGTGACTTCTAGCAAAAATATTGAAGATTGTGGATATTAGCTATCATCTGTGAAAACACTACTCTTGCTCATCTTCAACTTAGTGCTTAGTTCCCAAAGTTATTAAGAAATTTATTATATGTGATAAATGTTCTTTCTTGAAGTCTAGCAAACACACCTTATTTTAAGCTTTTTGAGTTCATTTAAAGAAATGGTTCCACAAGCATGAGGGAAAAAACCTTCCTCTGTGTATTATATTTTAGTAAAGTCAGGTTATTTCAGCTGTTTTTAACAACATGCCAAATAAAGTATTTTATCTGCTTGATAGCAGTTGGAACTGATTATCAATCTTTTTTGTCATGTACATGGTCCAATACTTTGCAATTCTTTTTGTGATGAAATACTTGCTGAAATCAGTTTGAAAAAAAAAGATCCATGATATTTTTTTTTTGTTTTAAAGCAAAAGATTTAACCTAACTGGTTTGATGCTGTTTATTTTAATAACCTGGAAAGGGTTATCAACAGAAAATAACGAACTATTGTTTAAACAGTCATGAAAAAGCAAATAAAGAAAAAAAATAGTAATTGAGGAGTCAAAAATACACAACTAGTTTATGCTATCATCTAATTTCTCAAAATAATACCAAAAATAAGAGCAAGATATGTTGGTAACATATAGTTAGCACCTAATCTAGGGCTCAGTACCTCGCAAATCTTTCTTCATTTTGCGGAGATCTTTTTGAAAGTCTTCAAACTTCAGTTGCGAAGCCTGGAAGAGATCTTGTGGGTCTGGAAGAGGGAAGATGCACTGTTCTTTTCCAGCATCCTGACAAAAACACAAATGAATGGTTACACAGTGCTTACTGGTTTTTTATGTACTGAAATATAACACTGAAAGCACAGAGAATATTCTTCATCTCTTCATCTTAGCCAGTAGAAGAGTAAATTAACATTGATTTTTTTAAACTTGATTTTAAAAGACCAAAATAAATTCTCACTCACCTCATCAAAATTACGCAAATAGTATGAGACAATGTAAGACAGAAGACTTCTGCTGTTGTCCTGTATAGGAGAGAATAAGGTTTGCTGTGTTACTGAAACTCATTGAAAAAAACCCAACAAATTCAGAAACGATAATTCAAGTAAATAAAGTATTTAGTGTCAAATACAGAAAATACTTTGGTGATTTGGTGTCTCCAGTAAAAACAAATCACCCTGAAATACCATTTCAAGAAAATAATAGAAAAATGTGTTATAACACTTGTGTAGGCCACTCCCGATATTTTTAAATTTACCTGATTGTAAACTGAACCCTTACATTCTGAAATTTCCCAAGAAGAAAAAGAGAAGTTGTTACTCAGTTGATGTCTGCAACTTGTTTGGCACCATTCAGATCTTTTTATTAATCTAAAACTGAAGCAAAGTTAAATTAAACAAGAAGTTATTTTCCTAAATTAAATTGCGGCACTTTTGGAGATCCTTGGGTGAATTTTCTCATTATTTCCCATCTATAATCTCCATAATGAAACTTCAGCAGAAAATCTTCGATTTGAAGTCGATTTTTGACAATATTGTGTTTTCAGATAGTTTTATAAAACTATATTGTAAGAATTTTCATGACTGGTAAATAAACTGAAGATCTACAGGGTTAATGGTTGTGGTATTTCCAGCAAATTACATACTAAACATATGTCACCAAATCAAATTTAGTGTCCCTGAATGTCCTACTGAGCCATACTCAAAAACTCGTGATGTATCTAGAGGCTACCAGAAGGTTAATCTCAAGCAAGCAGTCTTAAACACATTGCACCAAGGCTTCATTCACATGATCACTCCCTTGACTAATCAAGGAAACAAGCATGCTAGAATGCAGTTCTTCCACGTCTTTAAAGGCAAATGGCTGACGTGGTCTCTCACCTTCGGGTAATATGTTTAGTGAGTGACCAAGCAGGAAAACAAATTAGTTTTTTGCTCACTTTCAGAATACCACATCTTCGCAAAGACTCACTAGATAGATGTATAGGCTAATTTGAAATTTCAACAATTATTGCTATGACCTTTCTCATACCACTGCCTACATTCAGAAAAGTCTTTTCATCATAGCCATAGAGACTCAAAGATTATTTTTTCCCTGTAAACAGAAGCAGATATTTGAGTATAAGCCCAATCAGAATAACTAATGCCAAAAAAACTGCGACTAACACACAATCTTCAGTTTAGCACTGTGCAAGAAATAAGACTAATCATTCCCCTTACTGAGATGACTACACCAGACAAAACTTGAATCAACAAGTACTTGCTGTGTTTATTCTTTACTCAAGTGAGTCTGTGGTCCATTATGAAATGTATGCTTTGTACTCATGATGTATATAAAGGATGAATTTGGGGTTATCAAATACTCAGGGTGCCTATTCAAGCATCGTCACGTGACTGGTTTTTTTTTTTTTACTCGCAAATAAGTTGAACCAGCATTGAATCATGATCAACTTCTCTTTTACAACTGCTTCCACTTCTGTAACAAACCTTTTAAGTCTAAGGATCGTGGTATTGCTTTCAATTACAAGAAAAGTTAAAACTATGCAGTGTACCAAAAAATCTAATACATATCACACTAAGAACTAAGACATAATTTAACAGAATTTTTTTTTGTACAGCAATGAAAAGAGACTGTTCATCTTCATATCACTAAAACACATCTAACTCTGGAAGTGTGATCTGCTAAGTACAGTAACAAAAGAATTTTGACATACCTTCATGTATTTCATACCATTTACACAGAAATGGAGACAAAGTAATTTTCTGAGAATTTAACATTCTCAGGCCTAAACGAAGTCTAGAATCAACTTACACTGCTCTTGACATCTTTAAGTTTTGGCAGGATATCTAGTCCAAACCCATCTGCCTGTCCTCGTGTCCTGTTTCCACCATTCATGTAATTTCCAAAGGCAAGAACCAGACCAAGGACCTGCATAACTCCTGACCCATTTTTCAGTGTCTACAAAACAAAGAGAAACAATTGTCTGTTCAAACTTTTGCTGTTAACAGTATTACTGACAAACTCCTCTTGATACTGTGTTTAGAAATAAGCTTATACAAACGCTCAAATACAAGGAATTAGCAACCTTCTACTGCAACAGACAGAAGAAGAAAAAAATCAATATGTAATTTATTGTGAATTGAGAATCTCCAAAATAGATATTCATTAAAAAAAAAAAAAAAGGAAATCTATACAATATTTTCACGGATGACTGGTTGAGAAAAACAAAATAATAATTCCTTAACCGATGTTGATGTAGT
This sequence comes from Cuculus canorus, assembly GCF_017976375.1. Lineage (NCBI taxonomy): Eukaryota > Metazoa > Chordata > Aves > Cuculiformes > Cuculidae > Cuculus > Cuculus canorus. The sequence continues at coordinate 64,899,396 of NC_071403.1, read as the reverse complement.
TAAAGTTATAATTAATTTAGGGGAGAATTCTGCAATGAGTTCATAAAACAACCACATGGAACAATTAAAACATTTAATCAATCAAATAAAATATCTATTAAGTGGTACAAGATTAAATAAAAATTTCAAATAGATTTCAGTTATGAAAATACTGATGAAACATATATTTTAAGGCCATATATTTGTTTTGCATGGGACCACAAAATTCCAATAATTTCGTCTAGGTAGAGACAACATTGCTATCTCTAACTGATTTTAGATATCAGTTTTTATTCAGTTACATACTTCCAAAATCCCAGCAAACACAAGGTGGACTGAAGCGGCATTCATTGGGAAGGTATGAAATGGTCCCTATGAAGATGAACAGTTTGCTTTAACTAAAGGAGAAGGTACACTATTTTCCAGAAACTGATTCACAGTGACAGCAAAAATATGATATGGTTCAGTACTAAGCTGATCTTAAAATCCACTTTGATGTTGAAGTTCAATCATAAAACGTTCTATTCTGCTATCTTTCAGATTTAATAAGTACTTAAAGTAAATAAAGAGAAAACTTTTGAAGTAAGAGTACAACTTAACAAGATGAAAAATCAGAAATTTAGGTCTTTCACGCAGTATAACGTACCTCACACAGTTTCTGTAACAATTCAAGTTTGCGACGGATTGAACAAATGCTTTCTGAAAATGTAGATTGGAACAGGATGCAAAATACACGTTCTGAAAAGTTGGGAATTAGTGAGAGTTCATAGAGGAACCTGTAAGAGTGATTGCAGAAAATTATATGGGTCACTGTCAGTAGGTACAGTATTTTTTAATTATTATTTTATAACATCTATAGATAGTTTACTATAGCAGGGGAGTTTTCTGAAGGGAACAAAACTGTTCTTTCATAAATACTTTCTTACTGTTCTGGTTTATCCAAAGACTTGGCGTTTTCTTTTTCCTTGGATGCCTTGCTATGCTTTTCTATTTTTTCCAATTCATCTGTTTGTGCTCTCTAGAATAAAAGACACAAAAGTAATTAAAAAGTGTTAATTGATAAACTAATCACAGAATGTAGATAAAGATGTCCTTGTAACAAATAACGTTCATAGATTTTCCCTTTCCTTCTAGCATCTGCTCATGGTAAAGCCACTTAGTCCATAGAGTTGTTTTAAGTATACGTATATCTGATGGAAAACAGAACAACTTTCAAATAATATTATTGACTAGTAGTAATCCATGAAAGATTTATTCATTCAAATGTGCACTGAGACAATAATCTTCACTACCACTCCCTCTTCTTTGACTGTTTTACAAAGTCTTTGGAACAAAGAACTCTCCTCTTGAGTTGTATTTTTCTTTCCAATTCTATCAGGTAGCATTCGAATGTGACCTGATCTTTAAATATACAGTGAAATAATGTCCTTTTTTTTAAAAAATACATGAAAATATGGTTATAATGTTTACTGCAATTTAAATTTTATTTGGTATTTGGAAAAAAAACCCTATGAAACAAAAAAAAAAGTTGATTTATAATGGACCTCTCATACATACCGTAATACATGTGAAGTATCACACACTTTGGAGTAAAATAATTTTCATTTTTATCTTAATAAGCCAAAACAATTACATGTAAATTGCCTAGTTTCTTGGACAACCCTGTAGAACATAGTGCAGTCTTTCCTTCAGTGTTCCAATAAAAAGAAACAGAGCCTCACTTCTTTCTGTGCTCCGTGCTACATGGAAATTATTTTTTCCAGCTGCAGTACTGGAAAATGGAATGGCATATGAAGGACTAAAAGTGGATTGGAAATTTCTCCTTCTGACCCTTCTTTTGACATCCATAGTGGTTTTCTAAATAGGTTTAAAACATGAATCTGTGCAAGAGTGAAAAAAGTGGTAAATTTATCTACCTTTAATAAAACACTACACACATTATTTTACTTACTCCACCACAGAACTTGAAGACAACAGTGGAAACTTAAATTCTAACTACTTTAATAATGCCAAAGAAAAAGATAGGTCGCATGTGCACATTTTTTTTCACAATTAGCAGAAGTATGGAACTATCTCAAATCATACTGTCACAGCTCCCTCAGCAATTTGAAACTAGAAAGTCATGTTTAGACAGTTCTGAGGTTGAACGTATTTTCATGTGAAAAGGGAGAAAATATTGATACAAATATCAATAAATACATATTCATATAAATAAAAATAACAATAAACTTTGTTCTTGACACTAACAAATTACAACAGTGGTAGTATCTGTATCACAGATTAATAGAATAGTTGAGATTTGAAGGGACTCTGGAGATCATCTAATGAAATCTTTTGGCAAACGCAGAAGCAGCTAAAGCAAGTTGCTCAGTATCATGTCCAGCTAGGTTTTGAATACCTTCAAGGATGGAGACCCCATGCCCTCTCTAAGCAGCCTGTTCCAGTGTTTGGACACCCTTGCGGGGGAAAAAAAAAAAAAAAAAAAAAAAAAAAGCTTCTATTTTTAAATGTAATTTCCAGTATATTAATTTCAAGAGGCCCACTACCTCGTCTTTATACTGGACATCTCTGAGTCTAGCTCCCCAGTCAGGTATTTCTACATACTGATAAGATCCCTCAAAGCTCTCTCTTCCCCAGGTTAAATAATCCCAGCTCTCTCAGTCTCTCCTTGTATGATACATTCCCCAAGCCTTTAATCATCATTGTGGTCCTTCACTAGACTCACTCCAGCATGTCCATGTCTCTTCCACTGGGAAAGCCAGAACTGGACACAGCACCCTAGACGTGGCCTCACTAGTGCTCAGAAGAGGAAAATAATCAATTCTCTCGACTTGCTTGATCCTTCCTTAATCCTTTTCAAAACACTTATTTTCACACTATAGTGAATACACAAGCAGGCTTATCTTATTTCCAACAGTGCTATCTAGCTACAGCCTCAAATGCTACAAGCTACCTGTTTTCAAAGTAAACGCTTACTGGCAAGTTTACATTTGCATTTCTCATCTCAATCAATATGGCCTAAACACATAAAACAAATTGACAACTCCACTGAATTTTACCCACCTTCTCCCCTTCAAATCATAGTTCCCACCTGAAATAATTTCTATTAGGGGGTTTGTAAAAGTACATAGTAGTAACTGTTCCACAAGTACTTTTAACTGTTAAGACTGTCTTATTAAAACCATCTAGATCTGAATACACAGCTGATTATCAACACATATTTAAATAACTTTTTATAAAGCAAACTATACAACCACAGGCAAGAACTATGTAAGAACTATGTGACTGTAAACTATAGTAACAAAGTAACGAAGTCCTTCTCACTAGATCCAATGCCACTTAATACTATTAAATAAACTATTGAGGACTTGAGTTTTTGGTGGGGTGTGGGTTTCTTTGTTTATAAAAAGTTATTAAGATGTATACAGTAACTTTGTGGATTAACAAGACTTTAATTCCTCAGTAAATAGGAATTGACCCCCCAGGACTGTGGCTTTTGAAATTAGGGTGTGTTTAGGTTTGGAGACTGCCCAAATTTCATTCACATTTAAGAAGAGAAAGCATCATGCCAGACGTATGCAATCAGGAAAAAAATGATTACATTCGGAGAGAAGACTAAAACAAATGCTCCCATATGTTCCGCGGAGATCAAATAGAAAAGCAGAAAAATGGTACAGTGGTATTTAAATATCAAGCAAAAAATGCCAGTCCAATAAATAAACCCTAAGAACTAAAATAGTAGCCAAATGAGGCAAAGTTATCCCCACTTACAACACAGGATGAGGCTGAGAAATAAGGGAGGAGCAAGCAAATACCCAAGCAAATACAGTGATAAAATTGGGCTGATCTGTCTTCTATTCAAACCAAAGAAATACATTATAGTAATTCCAACTTTTTCCTGCATTGCTCAAGTTTAACGTGGTATTTCCCTCAATCAGGACCGTATTTCCTACACATTTTCTGTAATTAGTGAAGGCACTGACAAAAGGAACACAATTGTACTTGGTCAATTCAATGAACTGCGAATTTGCAGGTAATCCATGATACTGGAAATCTAAAGTATATTAGAGACGACATCAGTACATTAGCCACACAGGACCACTATTTTTTATAACCAAAATAAAAAAGTCTTATGCAATATAACAGAAAGAAGTATGCCAAAAGCTGACCATGAGGACAGTATTGATTTCGTACTTCCCCTAACACGGTCTTCTCACGATCAGGGATATACAAAGATAAGCAGAATATATAAGTAATATAAAGAATTACTTCAATTTCTTTGCATGCTAATGAATGTATGGAATGGCATATAGCTGTGCTATGTAAGGGAGCAGATTAAAAAATAATGCAAAATAAAAACAACACAAGCCAAAACAGAAATTCTGTGACATAAGGATGATGAGTCTTTAAAATAGAAAGATTCAGAGGTAGGTAGAATAGGTTTCCCATTTGACCATTATTTACCTGAGCAATATTGAGTAAATTAATTCTTCAGGTATGAAACAAGAGTAGAAGTGCTTCTTAGTTGTTGTCAGATTTCTGGTTTTTGCTTTGTTTAGCCTTTTGGTTGTGTTTTTTTTTATTTTTCAGTAAAGTGGACTAGAGCTTACTATCTCTAACTTCAACCCCCAAAGTGGAGTATTTATGAGAAAATTCATTACTCAACAAACCATTCCAAAGTAGGCCACAGAAAACTATAGTCCAAGAACAAAAAAGGTTTAAAAGTAATTAACATATCAATATTATTACATGAAAGAAATAGGAAATAGCATACATTTCCCTTCAATGCCATTCTATGGCCCAGAGCTTTACATTTCAGATTTTCAGGTTCTTTGGAGGGTAAATAGAAAGCCTCTTTGCTCTTTCCAGAGATGCCTAGCCAGACCTCCATTTATTCAGGCTATGTGCTCAGAGAAGGGGATAATGTTCGTTGCCCTCAGCTGAAGGCAGAAACATGCTTCAGAGATCCACTTTTTTTTTTTTTTTTATGCTACACATGACTAGCTTTCTACAGTTTTAGAACAAGCCTGAGTATACTCAGAATTCCCAATTTTGAATACCCAGTGGCCAAACACTCTCGGACTATTAGTACTAGATGTTTACGAAACCCTTGGCATTTTATACTACTTTTTATTACATTAACTTAGAGCTTTTTCTTTTCAAAGAGTTCAAATTATCTTGGAGGAAACCCTGAAATACTAATAATTAAAAGCTACAGTTCAACAAATTGAACTACTGCTGTGATTAAAATAATATCTTTTATCGAACAGTGCTGTTACATTGGTGAAGTTACAAAGTGAAGCCAAACACCTGGAGTGCCCCATCCAAGAAGAAATAAAATAAAATAAAATAAAGGAACAAAGTCAATTTCTGTTTATGTTACTTATATAAAAACATATGTACTACATGAAAGACACAATGTCAATTAATATAACTCAAATGCTTATAATTATTTTTATTGCTTTAGAGAAAGTTAAGTAACTTCAAAATAGAACACATTCTATGAGCTTTCTGAATATTAGTGATACAAACCAAATAGACCTTCATATGGACCTACAGTATTCCTACATTATATGGGCTTCCTCTGATTACTCACATTCTCATACAGGGCTTGAAGGGTCTCTAGGTCAACCACAGAGTTGTCCAAGTTCACAACAGCTATAAAAAAGACAAAAGAAAAAAAGAACTAGTTGTCAGGATGATAATCCAGCTATGAAAGAAAGACTGAGCACAATACCCAGCAATAGTTTTTATGACCTACTGGTCATACGGCTTAAGGGGTTTAACTTTATTAATGCCTTGAATAGTGCCATTCCTAAGACCATGGTCTAGAAACCTGGTAGAGCCAGGTGTCGAGTGTTAAAGAATTCATCTCCCTCCCCCCAAAACACACAAACACGATCCCACGAGTATGACCATAGCGAGAGATCAGAGATAAGCTTTACATTAGACTTTCACGGTCCGACTGAAAGCATTATAAAAATTTGTAAATCTGCACCACAGCCACACACACACACTCACACAACAAAGCTCATTCCTGTCACTGGTTGGCTTCAGTCTTAAACTGATTAATCCATAAGTCAGCCAGTTAACTTCAAGACACCTGACAAAGGTCAAGTCTTCTATGCACTAAGCCGACAGGTTTAGTACAGATACAAAAATATGCCTTTCCTGCTCCCAACCTATTCTGGCGCCACACACCTACAGTTCAAGAGCACAGAGAGAGTGATTTCCATTTACTCAATCAGAACAAAAAAATAAAAAAGGAAAAAAATCAATAAGAGGGTCACGCTTTTAGGAACACAACCCTAGCTCCTCACTTACATTAGGAACAGTTCAAGAAGCATAGGAAATGTTTGTACAAACTATCAAAAATTATTCTTAGCTAATGCAAAAAAATATTTTTAAAAAGTACTTTTCAGTTCATCTTCCCTGATCCAGATTTTAAATCTTGAAACTTAAAATATTGCATTAGCAGCTACATGATCATAATAAGTTATTTTTACCACACTATATCACTCTCCTTCCCATTTTGCTCTTCTTTAGTGTGTACCTTTTTTTTTGTAATGGCGTATGTGCATGAGTGCACACATGCCCATACACACTTGTCCAATAAGTAGAATAATCTCCTAGATTAATCTAGAAATTGCAACATTGATCCATGATAGAAATCCAGCACTTGGTTACTTTATGTCCCATAAATCTATGTCCTTAACTGTCACAGAGAAACTCTGTGTATACACCTAAAGACTGCAGATAACATAATTCAAACTCATTTGTTTCCGATTGCTCTAAAGCCTTTGCAGATACAGCTCTGAGTCTGGGACTCATCATATTTCCCCTTTCCAGGCCTGAGACAGAGTTTTAGTTACAGTAGAAGAAAATTATAAACAAAGAAGCATGGAACTTGATTAAACTAAGCAGGCTGCACTGTATCTCTACATATATCATGAAGCTAGATTTTAAGACAAAAAATAATCAGGATATTTTTTTTTTAATTTTCAGAAATAATATTAAAGAAATATTGTTCCATTTTTCCTTAACCACAAAGCAAAAAAATCTGAAAGATAATAGCAATGTAACAGTTAACAGTTCAGGAAACAACATGTTTTCTGTTTTGCTTTGGAGGAGGGGACACATGAAAAAAATCTGCTACTAATTATTTGACATATTTTAAAACTCCTTCTCCCCACCCTGAGCATAGTGATTATTGCAACAGAGACTTAAAGATGCCTTCTCAACAAGGTATGATTGTCTATGTTTATTTGACAACCTCTGTTGCTCAACAGAACTATCTGCATGCTTAAAAATACACCAAATTTACCTAGTAGAACTGGAGACTAAAATTAACGTACAAATAGAAACTGGGACTACACTAGTTTGAAAGCTCTACTTTAAGAAAACACGTATGTCAAATCCTCTATACAAACAGCTTTATTAAAACCAGGATATGTTATGAAACTCAGTTTGTATTATCCTTACATTTGAGCATTCTTGGGCTTATGCAATGTTTTCATATATGAACACACTTACAACCCTTCAACTATTTATTTTGAATTGTGGCTCTCTTCTCCCTGCTCTGCTCCCCTCCCCTTCCTTCCAGAGACTACCTACTCTGGCACTAAGAAATATGACATAAGTTCCTGCTCTGACTTTTGCTCAATGTTAAGATCACCCACGGATTACTCAGGGAGCAATAGAACACTTTTGTTTGAATGCTTGCAGGAGATAACAGACTGCCTGGCAAACACAATGGTGCCAGGTCTGTGTACTTTCAAGAAAATAGGTATGCAGAAGAGTGTACATACTTCAGGGAGCTGCTTAAAACAAATCAGTCTGAGACAAGGACTTGGAGAAATTAGACCATAGCATATATGTTTCAAATCTCCCTCAACCCCGCAGGACAAGTATATTCCTATATATTTAATCTAAAAATTCCTATGTTCATAAATAGTGCCTTGTAGCACCTCACAAGGATTTTTCAATGTTCACCATAGGTTTGCTTCCCCCAGGAATCAGGAGATAAGCTTCTATTTCTTGAAGGTACTGCAGGATTGTCATATCCACAACATGATAATTGGCAAAACAAATCACGACTGTTGCATAATTGCACATCCATTATCTAGACAATTTGAACTGATAAAAACCATGGTATATTCTTATGCAGTCATGCATAGTAGCTAAACATCTCTACAATCAGTATGAATGCACAAATATCTAACCAAAGGACAGTAAAATAACGATGAAAGATATAGACAAACATTAACCTCCTCATATGAAAATATTCTGACATATGCTAAAATTCCAGTATACTTTGATGGAAACATCTGGAGAAGGGTTTATAATAGTCTTGTAGTGGCTGGATATTTTCATCCATGTCACTATTTCAAGAAGTGATATTTTTGTTTCAAAGTTGTTATTGCCATTTCCTGGTCTTCACTGCTATGAAAAGCATGTCATCCAGCCTTTCTGATACATTCATAAGACAGAAGGGAAGAACACCTTTTGGCTTTCACTCTAACAGAAACAACTTTCTTCTACTCACACCAGACTAAGGCATTTAGTTCTTACATTCATGATTTCATAGTTCTACTATCTTCTTGCATTCCTATTGCTACTGCCGCTGATAAAACCATTTAGCCAGCACCCGTTTCAAGCCCTAATACTGCAAAATTACTTGATGTACATATATAAATACAATTAAATCAAATTATGTCCAGATACACAGACAAATATGAGCAGATAAAAATGAAAGGAACTGCAAACCAACGACTTTTTTTTTTTTTCCAAGCATGTAGTGTTAAACAGATGATTACAGAAAATCCACCCTGTAAAGAGCGGGGTTGAAGAGCAATCTCAAAGGATTGCTTGACATTATAAAGGACAGAGAAGGAGAAAGAGATTTCAAAGGATTTGTAGCCAAAATAAAGACTTAAGGAATCTCTTGTTGGTCTTAAATTTTCCTGATATTCTTACTGTTTTTGTTTCCATCCGCACGTAAATTTAAACTGGCATCTTTGAGACAGAAATTATATCTTTCTTATGCAACTACAAAATATGAAAGTTTCAGCAGAATGGAAGTTTCCATCCCATTCTGTATTTCTACAGTATAAATTGCATAAAAACAAATTATGTAGTCTCACAATAACAAACCAACTTAGGTACCACTTTTGAACTGGAAGGACAACAATATATAGAGCGACAAAGACTTACTGTACTTAGTAATATCAACTAATTTGAAAGCTTGGCTAGGCACCTTGAAAGATACTTCACCTGACAGAAGGATAAATGTTGTTACTAAAAAAAAAAAAAGTGAGATTAGGGTAAAGCACACAGCTGTATTCAGAGGCATACTTGAACTCTGAAAACAGACAAACATAGGAGCTAATTTAGAACACAATCACAAGAAAGAAAAAAACAACACACAAAAATAAAGTCAACACTGAATAATAACCACCGACATCTCTTCAGGGAAATGCAGTACGCAACCAAGCCACCAATGAGATCAAAGTTTTTGCCCGCAATTATAATCCTGAAGAAGAAGTGCATGAGAAAACACCAGTAGGAAGTTGGAAAATGCAGAGTGTATTCTCAGGAAAACTATAAAAGGAAGTAGCTATAGTTTTATTTCTTGTAAGACAGATTGTTACTGTGGATTACTAATATATCTAGGACCACGTGGACTGTCAGCTACCATTGATACAAAATTGATAGGTGAGATAAACACAGCAAACCTACAGTTGCTTGCAGCTATGACTCTAAATCCACCAGCAGTATCACTTACACAAACTGTTAAAGAAAACACAACTTCCTACAGCAACCCAGCACCTGGAAACTCTATTTACAAGTCCAGAACTCTGGAATTTCCTTTTCAAATGAAAAGGCCAAAATTCAAAAATTCCCACTAAGTAGAATTTCAGGAAGAAGAGAAAGAACTATCAATCCAGTCCTTTGGATCCAACTTTTACAAAGCTCTCATTACCACAATCTCATTTATGAATGACTTTCAAAAGATTGGCATCCAGTCCAAAACTTGGTCTTAAGTCTTTTCTTTTCTCAGGGCCGGTTTAAAATCATACTCCATCTCTCTAGCTTTTCCAAGTACACTTCCTAAAGCTCTTCCGCCTCTGGACCCCATTTGAAAGTGAGTATCCTCTTTGACCTCCCCAAAGTACTCTCTGTCTCCCCCAAAAATGACTGAGCAGTTTCTAAGTCCTACTTGATTACAGTTCAACTCCTTAGAAAGCAGCAGTAACTGAAACAAAACCATCTCACATTTGCAAAAGGAACTGTGAATTAATCCTGCTATGCTCAGATCCATGCTTCAGGGAGATAAACAAGCAAACCACCCACCCATTGACTTCTCCATGACTCTCCAAAACCCAAGCAGTATCACCCAAAGAGGCCACTCCTTTTTTCCTCCTTTGCATCTTTGCCTCTTCACTTTCACATCTACACTCTTTTTCCAGAAGAGCATCAAAAGTCTGCAAGACTTCACATCTCCTCTGTCAAATGGCAGCAACAGACAGTCACTTCAGCAAATTACAAAGACAGACCAATTCTTCTTCATTGAATGAAGAACCTCTTACTTCTACAGCCAGTACTCGTTGCACAGTTCTGAGGGGGACACAGATTTGTGGGTTTCACAGCTGTTCTGCCTACTGTGTGACTAACACGCAAAATTACAGGACACTGACAAGTTACAGCTTATAGGTATTTTTTCCTAACTTCCATTCCCAGATAATCCTGCTCCATGTTAATAATGAAACCATCTTTACCTCAGGAGTATTACTCCAAGATGAAGAGTGAAAGAAAAAGGTGTCAACTAGTCTTACAACAAAAATTAACTTTGTTGATATTAACAACCCGCACCTATATTATAGAGAAACCACAAGTTGTACGTAATCAGAATCTCCAAATTGCTATTTAATTTTGACACAGAACTGCAGCACTGAAAGTCATTCAACCTTCTAAAATGTTTTCAAGTAATTATACTTGAAAATTTCATGACACATGGTTCATTTTCAAATATCTGAAAAGGATATTTGGAAGAAAAAAAAAGGCACATAAGTAGATGAATAGGTCAAGTGTGTCAAATTATGATCTTCCTTGAATGGTTATTTCTGAGTTAATGAAAATAAAAAAACAGTTGCCCCAAGAACAACATACATGTAGTAAACTTCAAATGGTCAAACCCCAACATCATTAGAAAACTAACATACTGGCAAAACCTTAAGCAATGGAAAATTCTGATATAAGAAACAAGAGTCAGACAGCATATAAGCATGATCAACTTCTGAAATGTTGACAACAAATTAGAGAAAAATAACAAATAAACTTGTTTTTTTGTTCACTGAATGCAGAGTGGAAGCCTTTGCTGACAGATGTCTTTGGAAGAAAATGCAAGAACACCACAGATGCAAATACAAGCAATCCAGACAAAAAATTATCAATGTAGATCATTTCCTCAGGTTCCTTGGAATGACTGACAGCTGCACTGCTCAATTCAGAAGTAGAATAAAAAAACAACTGCCTCGATGTTCAAGAGAGGCCAGAAGATCAAAGTGCAACGGCTTCTTTTGCTGCTATAAAGATTATGCCATGATGCAATATCAGGCCACTTGCAAAGTAAACTCAGATTTAAATCCAAATTGATAGTTATATTTAAAAATCAACTAAACTGCAATATTTGCAGTCTTTTACTGGTTACGTAGTACACTCAGAATTTCAAAATCCACTATTCTTTGCTCTTTTTCTTTTTTCTTTTTCAATTGAGTTTATTTGCATTATTCATCTAAGAGAGGCCTACTGCACAGGGTCATGTTTTTGTCTGTAATACTTTCAACAACTTGATGACTACCACTATCCTCTTAGGATTCTCCTTCATCTCAAATTATAAAATGTTAATCTCATAATGCAGAAAGTTAAATCCCAAATAGGCTTCTCTGAAATAAATGTTATTTTTAAATAAATATGGAAAATGCAGTGGTAAAACCAAATATCCTGGTGCTAAGGAGAGCTGCAGCAAAACACACAAGGATCATGAGCATATAAATTTTAAAAATCCTCAGAAAATAAGTGAAATAAAAGGAGCATCTGACTTGTACAACTTGCAGAAAAAAAACTCAACCCCAAACCGCTATTGATAATGGGTAGGTAGGGGATAGCTGCACTGGGTAGAGTTAGCAGAAGTGAAAACAATTTCATATTATTATCAACCTGCTTGCCCTCACTAACATTGTGATATGTTTATCTATTAGCAAATACTCTAACCTTCTCAAGCTGAAAACTTAAAGTGCACAAAGAACAGTGGAGATTGGGTCTTCAACACAAGTACATACGGCATGGATAAGAAACAGCACTTAGACCTGCTTTGCACACAGTTTTACTGTGGCAGTAATTCACCTTGATCTAAAGCTTGTATAAGAAACCAGAAGAGTATACAAAATTACCAAGCAGAAGCCATGGATTAAGCTTAGGTATTGCTTCAGATTGTTTTTAAATAACTTCAAGAACATGCACTCACATTTCTGGGAAGCAATAAAATAAGAACTGATTGAGTAAGAATACGCATTTGCAAAATTTGAAGTAACAGAAATAGAAGGCTTCATCAAAAGAGTGAATTTTTAGTATTACTTTTTGTACTGACTCTTGTAAACACAATTCAGTTCTTCTGACATTTGTCCTTAGTATTCCTATTCATTAATGTTTTGTCTCTAAGACATACTGATAAAATTGTATTCATGAGGGGTTTTTGCATACATATAAATATATACACACTCGTACAACAAACTATATGACTAGATTTTTTATATATAGGTATATATAGTTAATATAAACAGTTACACTGGATACATTTCAAACAATTGCCTACTATGTTAAGGACAGCAGTTAGTGATTTGTGAAGTCTAACTTCATACACCTATACAGTTCGTTTATAAAAAGTGTGCAAGTTCAGTTCTTGGAGAACAACTATATTTTGTTTGACTCGGAATGTCGCCTTCTTGTCTAGGCAGGAAAAAAAATGGAGACCAATGCTGTAATCCTTTCAGAATAAAATGTTTAAATACAAACATGATTGCCATTGTAGACTGTTTAATTTAGAGAGATTGTATTTCAGTTCTGGTTTTGAGAGGTTTGCTGATTTGACTACAGAGAGTACTTCAATGCTTATCTTAATTGTTTAGATAAGATTTGTTTGAATGTGGCAGGTGAAAAAAACACGGGTGTGGGGTATAGGAAGGTTGAGAAAAGACTGGCATTTTACCAGATTATGCTTATTTTAAACTATAGTACATAGAGGAGCAAACAGTCTCAATGAACCTGTCAAGGGCTGTTCTTTGGGGAGTGAATTTGAAGCGCAAGATTGACTGGCAGGATTCAACATTTTCAAATTGGAAATGATTACCATGGTAACTTCCAAAATCCTATTTAAAGCGGAGCACAGTACAGAAAGGCAAATGATGGGGCACATTTAAATAAGTTTAAAAAAACCCAAAACACAGTGCTTCATGCTTATAGTAGAGGTTTGCTGTTCTCTACTCAAGCTTCCTGTGCCTTAAATATATCTTTTAAAAAGTGATTAAAGAACAATATTTTATATTAAAATTAATAAGTGGCAGATGAATATATTTTACATGTAAGAAATTCTGTTACAGAAAATAAAATTATTGCTATTAAAAAAACCCAATGTTTTTTGCTTTAACTTCAAAATCAGCTAACACTAAGATTGTTTTTTCACTTTCTGCTGAAGGTTGCATAGACATTTCATTTAGACCACAGACATTTCAATTAGAGGTTCTCAAAAGGAAACAAGTCATACCTGTCAACTACATCAGTCTTGGTGGGAAGGTTACTAGAACGGGATATCCGAGAAACATATTCTTGGGATGTTTACACAACAGTATGTATTTACAGTGCACGTTGTAAAAGCAAACTGCACAAACACATCAGTTGCAAGGCACATGTACAGTAGATCCGACATTGTGTATTGATCTGTCTGTGGACGCATAGGATTTATAGCTTTGTATTTATGAATCAAGTGGAATAAAATTGAGTTTCCTGTATGTTAGTGTCTGACTTTTGTTTTAAAGTCACATAGTCTGTAATGCTTTTCAATATCTATTTCAATAAAGTTACGTTGGAAGTTCCACAGTATAATTGTGGTATCCATAACAGTATAACCACTACAGTCAAAAAATGTATGCCAAGTCAGACTTTGCAGAACAAGGTAGCACCTTTTACTGAGTGTAGCTGGGAGATGTTAGCAAGACTTGTTTGGAATACAAACAAGTCTTCAGGCTTCAAAGTAATTGAGATTTTAATTACCTGTGGATGATTTTCCGAATTCAAATTTGCTTGCTTTTAGTTTAATTCCACTTTATCTACTTCCATTAGAGTAGCTCAATGTAAACAAAGCCATGGCTAACCCTGAGAAATCCAGTGCATAAGCAAAGAAACAAGCTTTTTCTTTCATGCTTTAGGGAGCTTGTTCTGTAATTACAAAGATAAACAAAATGCAGGAGGAGAAGGAAGAGATTCCTCTAGAATCATCTAGTAGTTCACTGACAAAGAAGAAACCTGGGTTTAAAGCAGGAATAAGTTTACATTAAAATTATTGCAACTGTTGGAAGATATTGCTTATTCTAGCATCATCATCACTAGAAGGACACTACCTTTTTTTTTGTGTGGGATCTCTCAAATATTTGTCTTACTCCATGAAGGTCTGAAGAGCCCCCAGTCTTTCCTTGTTCCTTATACACATTCTGCTCTTTAATCTTTCTTCTAATCCGCAACTGAACCTCTTGATTTTTTTTTGCCATTATATTCATTTGAGATGAAGTGACCACAATTCATCACTTGTAAAAATAGCAAGCAAATACCAGCTTTATACATTTATATATCACTCTGAATATTTATTTGATAAAGTTAACAGGGCAGATATGAAAAGTACATTTTTTCAAAAGAATTTATTCTCCACATTAAGCAGATAACTTAGGATCTTAGCTTTTGTGTTCTCAATTTACCTGCAGTTAGGTTCATATACGTCTCATTGGCAATTTAGAATGCTCACACTACATTGCTACAGTGTTAACACTAAATGAGTTAACAACTGTCTAACTCACAGATCTGAAAACTTAATGGCTCAGAAAACACTACTAGCAGGAGTATCTTAAGCTTCCACAAGAATCTGCCCTCAGCTTGTTGCAACTAAATATATCGTTAATATCTTTCTTATTGGCGTTGTTAAAAAAGTTATTAATCCTCAGTGAAGTCCACACGGCAATGCTAATGGGAGAGCTACTCTTGCCTGAGCAGGCTCAAACTCACACAAAGAGCTGTCTTGATTACACTCTTAGTAATGGTGATCAGTGACTAAGGAAAGACTTCTTGTCTCTCAAGGAGTGATTAGAAGTCAAAACAATCTTTGGACTGGAACTACAGCTGGTGCAATATCAAAGAGACCAGCAACAGAAACAGCAGTATAACCTTAAGAACTTGTCTTTCTGTTGAATTGCTTGATCTGTTCAGCTTATACAGAAGACAGTTAAGAAGCAACCTGATCACAGTTCTTATGCATACTTTCATGAGAAAACACACTAAAGAAGATACACTAAAATAGTCATTCCGCAGACCAAAGGCAGGAAAGAATTCAGGATGTCTATAAGCTAATCTGACAAATACACTATAGAAAGAATATTTTAAGTGCTAAAAGCAAGGGAAAAATAACTTTTTATCAATATTTCATGGAATATAATGACTTCTCCATTACTTAAATTATTTGTATGAAATCCTAGACTCAAAGTCAATGGCAAAACTATCAATGACTTCAAAGGAAGCAAAAGGCTGAATGGTCAGAATTTCAGTTGGAACTCAAGATCATTTATCCTGCTAAAATGTTTGTATTTATACAGACTAATAGCTTGAGGCAGAAATTATCAAGCAATATTACATGACTTGCCTTACTTAACAGCCAGACTCAAATCTAGATTTTTAGGAAGAGCACTGTAAACATCAAGTTGCGTGTTTGCCCTTTGCTAGTCCCTCTGATGCTCTCTACTAGCTACCTCCAACATCAAAAAGCCTAAATAATTTTACACAGAATTTTACTACGTTTTGCTGATTTACAACAGAAAATACTGCAAGTTATTTTAGCCGTGAAGACATACAAAATCATTCAGAAGAAAGCTCTGCTTGCTTATGGTTCAAGCATGCAAGTTGGGTATGATGATATCGGTATCCTTAGTAGTAAACCCAGCTAGAAAATACTACATGGAAACTTCCAGGGTTTCAGAAATCAAGCAAAGCAAGCCTGTGTGTATCTACAATTGCTGTTCAGTCAACTGTTGCAGTCACAAGTCAAAATACAAATTTTCTTGCTCAATAATTACAAACACAAAACATTTGAGATGTTTCCTTTCAAAAGCAAATTTCCTTTTTGCGCTGTCAGGTGGTAGTATCTCACTGAAACAAAATTATATATTCTCAATTTATTCTCCAAATCAAATTAAAATTTTATTTTCGGCACAGCAGAAAGCAGTTTGGACACAGCCTGGTATTCTACATGTCTGCCCAGTCTAATGTCTGGATAAACACTAGGGATTTCATCCTACTAATGCACGTTAAGCCTTTCACCAAATATTCTAAAGTTACAGTATTAAACAGCTACAGATGCTAAGAAAATGATGTAATGATCTTGTGACATTTAGTCCATGTTCTAAATGTGGTGGGATTATGAAAATAATGCGAAAAGATTTTTGGCTAGGTAGATGACAGATGATGGTTTTACTAACTCAAATCACAATACTATGATAACCAAGGGCAGAAGGATGCGTGTTTAAGGTTTAAGTTCCATCTTTCTCCACGCTCCAAAGTGTTTATCAAAAGCTTGTATTAATAACTCAAGGAAACAAGGGCTGGGATTGCAACAAAACCAAATGCCTGGATATACGGAAAATCAAAATACAAGCATCCTAAGGGGGGGAAAAAAAAAAAAAGGCCAATTTTATTTGTAATCACCTAGGAGTATTTATTTCAGTATCATGACTGGATCTCACCTACTGAGGACTTTAAGATTACAGGAGACACTCTATATTGCTTCAGTTCAATGCCATTGAGCTATATTTTTTGTGCAAGTAGCTAAAACAGCTTCACTGAAAAGAGAAAACGCATGGCACTGAAATAGAATCCAACACATACTCCTTAGGAAGGTTTCCTGTGGAACAGCAAAACAATGGAAATAACCTTAGAATCACAGAAAGTTTGGGTTGGAAGGGACCTCAAAGGTCATCTAGTTCCAACTCCCCTGCAGTGGGCAGGGACACCTCCCACTAGAGCAGGCTGCCCAACCTCGATCTTTCAATTGTCTAGAGATCAATAGAGAACAAGAAAAAGAAGAGAAAGAAGGAGGAGAAGCACAGGTACTTAATAAAACATACAGAAATACCAACACAACAGCTCAGCATGAGAAACGACACACTCATTATAAATATTTCACACTTTTTGCAGCAGAAAACTATGATGTCCCCTCCACTGCTTCCTACCCTGCCTACCATGGATGATGGAAAACATAAAGGAAACAAATCACTCCCCCATCTTTGCATCATCCTTTCCCTTCCTTACACTCAGAACTGGTGGTTTTTTTAAAAATAAAAACAAACAACTTCTCGCTGAGTGAGAAGCACGCCGAGAAGTATCGCCCCAGTCCAAGCTGGAAAGCGGGGCAGAGCCCCAAGGTCGAGCGGCTCGCCCGACTCAGCGGGCGCCTCTGCAAGCGCGGGTCGCTGTTGCCCCCTGCTGGGAGCGGGGCCGCGGGGGCACCGGCGATGGAGAAACCCAGGTATAAACCGAGGGAGAGGACTCAGAAAAACGCCCCGGTAAGCACAGCGCCATAGATAAAGCCCAGGCTGTGCGTATGACGTGTTTTGATCTACTTTCCCAGCACCTAACGCTTGCAAAGGGGGGGCAATTTGTATTTACTGATGGATTTCATGGCTGTTCCAAATGTAACAGAAGGACAATAATCCGTGACACTAGTAATATAAGGTTGTATATGGCACCGTAATTGGTTACTGCAGGAAAGCGGCAATGAATACCGAAGGAAGCGTGAGTCAGTTGAGATAAAGCGATCACTGGTAACAGATCTACCGCCTTCCCTACTGAGGGAGTTCACAACTGAATAGAAAGAATCAAAGAATTGCTTGGATTGGAAGGGACTTTAGAGGTCATCTATTTCCAACCCCTGTGCCATGGGCAGGGACACCTCCCACTAGACCAGGCTGCCCAAGGCCCCATCCAACCTGGCCCTGAACACCTCCAGGGATGGGGCAGCCACCGCTTCCCTGGGCAACCTGTGCCAGTGCCTCACCACTCTCATAGCAAAGAAATTCTTCCTAATGTCTAGTCTAAATCTGCCCCTCTCCAGTTTATACCCATTCCGCCTCGTCCTATCCCCACAAGCCTTTATGAACAGCCCCTCTCCAGCTTTCCTGTAGCCCCTTTCAGCTACTGGAATGTCGCTATAAGATCTCCTCGGAGCCTTCTCTTCTCCAGGCTGCACAGGCCCAACTCTCTCAGTCTGTCCTCGTATAGAAGGTGCTCCAGCCCTCTCATCATCTTTGTAGCCCTCCTCTAGACCCATTCCAACAGCTCCATATCCTTCTTACCTACTAACACAATTAGTACCCTATTACAGATCGCTGAACAAGAATGTTAATAACAACTCCTAAATGGTAAAAAACATAAGATAACACGCCACACAGAAAATAAAATAGCAGAAGGTTTAATCTGTTAAGAATATTTTTGAGACCTTATATAGAGTCTGAATTTTAGGATACCACAGTTATTGGTCAAATCAACTAAGCAGAAATACCAAAAGAGAAGAAGCAACACTTGATTTACTTCTGAATAACATACAAAAAGTTGGAGACATTTTAACTGTCCTAAATGATATTTCTTTATAGGACAGAGGAAGAGGACTTTTAAAAGTAATATCATAGAATTTGACTTTACAAGGAGGAGTTACATTAAAATGAGAAGCTAGTTAAAAGGGTAAAAAAGGATGTCACAAGGAAGCTTACAGACACTATATTAGAGGTTCAGAGAAAAACCTAAATCATCAACTAAAAAAATCAAAAACATCCTTTCCCCCCATAATCTTTTCACATCCCTAGTATTCCTACCACTCAAAATCACATATATAATGAAACATAAGAGAATGGAGGACACCTGTAAATAAAAGATACTCTTCAAATAATGGAAAACAGCCAAAGAAAACAGAAAAGCAAAAAGTCTTGTAAGTTCAATGGAAATTGAACTAGAACAAAAATGTCTAAATCTGACTTGTCAAATGCATAAAGTTAGTAATAGAACCACTTTCAAACACATCAGATGCATGAAGCCGGACAGCAAACAGTTGGGCATGCAGATAATCTGGCTATAAGAAGAGCACAAAAGAAAGAGAAGCAAAAAAGGTTAAACAAAACATTTGTGTTAGGATTCACAACCAGAGAAAGAGCCAAGGAGGGTCTCAGACAAGATCTATACTTCTTGACTGATAGGTTTTGGGCACCATCTCAAATTGAACAAGTTTCAGAACAGACAAACACAAACTTTAAGAGGATTCTCAAGATGATGCTGGAAACTACAAACCAGTCAGTCTGACCCCTGTGCCTGGAAAATGTCTATGCATTATACAGAAGAAAAGCTTTCTTAAAGAACACACAGATAAACCAAAGTAATGAGAAAGAGCAGTAGCATATCATTTTGTAGAAGATGTCTATGAGCAGCGAGTTAAATGGTACTGCAGTATTAGGGTCAACATGACAGGTAAAAGTCATCAGACTGATACTGTGTTTGCAAAGGCTCCTTAAAATCCTTACCTAAGGCTTCAGAAAAAAATTACTATGTTGTGGGGTAAGAATAAAGGCCTACTCTGATTAAAAATAACAACTGCTTAAAAAAATGGGAAATCAATTAGAAAAATGAATGAACAGCTTTCAAAGTGTGGTATCCTAGTAGTGGAGCCTTTCTATGATCTTTGCAGGTTCCTTTCTATGATCTGTGCTGTTTAATGAAGGTGAGGTGGTAATGTTGGCATGTAATAAAAACTAGCCACTTCAAAGCTGACCACAAATCTGTACAACAGGATCTGTCAAAAATTCAGTGTCAATACATGCGAAATAGATGGAGAAAAAAGAACGTGAACTGTAAAAACAGTGTGATGGATAGAAAATTAGCAGCTACTGCCCCAAAAAAGATATTCTGTTTTTTTTCATAGTTCTCTGAAAATATGAGCTCAATATTTAGCAGCAGTTAAAGGGCAAACAGAATATCAGCAACAATTCAGAAAAAAATGGAGCCTGAAATAGAAAATGATGCAATACCATGGCACAGGCATATGTTGCACATAAGTCTTGAAAATAGCACACAGAGCTAGTCACCTCATCTGCAGGGAGAAAGAGAGAGAACTATGCATTGTAGACTGGTGACAAGAAAATTCAAAAGAATAGGCAATGTATGACAGTCATTCCAAACAAACTTCTCAGTTTAGGGAAAGACGACTACTACAAAAAGATAAAGTAGAAATCTATAAAAAATAGGTAATCAGTGGTAGTGCCACTCGTAATTTTTTTGTGCTTACACACAGAAGATCAGGTTCTAAGATAGACAGATCTCTGTTTGATGAAATATAGCAAATAGTTTTAATTGCTTCCTTAGAAGAGAAATGATAAGAAAAACCAGTAACGAAAGGTATGCTAAATGAAAAAAAAAAAAGGGATTTATAGTGCAAGTTTTACTAAGTCCTCATTTTAACCACCATGTATATAAATTATATTTTAATGGCTACATACATGCAAGTGGCACCAAATTTTTTATACAAAATTTCTGTGTACAAACATGTAAAAATCTAACAAACACATTAACAAATCACAAATGCATTGCTTTGGCAAGCATCCTATTCTTCTAAATATTTCAATTTCATTAAAAAGCATACCTGCATTACTGAAAGGTCTTAGTCAATTAATAAGCCTTTCTAAATTTTCTTAATGCTAAAAATCTCTGTGTAGGTCAGAAATGTAAAAAAGTATAACCACTGGAAAATATTGCTACTATGGAAAGGAGACCAGGTGCCCTTTCTCTTCCTCCCCCCAGTTTTGCATTCTACTAATGCTAATGACATATTTTGTTGCTTTTATGCTTAGAATTTTTTAATCGCCTCACTTAAGAGTAACTACATAATACACGAATGAGGAAACACAGTACTGCTTTTTTTTTCTTTTAAGAGGACAGAACTTTCCTGAAACTTTTCTCTCAAAGTTTCAACATTAATCGGACTTCCAAGAAAAAAAAATAAACTATTTCAACTGAAACAACAGACAAACAATGCAGTTACAGTTTCTTACAAAACTTCTCTATTAAATTACATTCATATGTTCCTAACAACAACAAAAATCTTTAATTATCCAAACTACCCAATGTGGCAGTAATTAGTCTCTGCTGATTCAAACATTGTGAAAAAATTCAATATGATTTTTTGTCATTAAAAATCCTAACTTCTTTAAAATGTAGTTTGCATTATAGAAAACTGGTTTAATTCTATAAATTTCTTTTTAATTATAAACTCCAAAAGGACATGTCACAAAACATTCAGTTCCTTTCTTGGCGATATGAATATTTCTGTCCTTCATTATCTTGATGTGTTGCTTGCATACTTAAAACGATAACCTAGGTTCTATTTTTTTCCTCAACAACTGGTGTTACTGCTTTATTGGCTGCTGGTCACTGTGAACTAATCTTCAGAAAATCTCAGAGGATAGAAAGAGGACTTGAGGCATCCTTTCAGTACTCAGGATTAGCTTTCAGGGCCTTCACTCACAGCTCAGGGGTTTGTACCACATCCATTAGAAATACCACCTGTCTCCAAGGGGCTTCATTGTCCTTCCTCACAAGCTGCCTCTAGCAGAAGTCACCAAACAAGGGCTCCAGAATTGCTTTTGGCTGTTCAGTACTGTGGGCATACTAACACTGTGAAAGCAACAAAATGATTCGCAGCAATACTTATGTGTGGCACTCTAATTTAACTCTAGTCTGTCTTTTATAAAAGTAATTTTGTGCATCCCATTGTTTTTCTAACCAATAATTTCACAATAGGAGCTTGTAAAGTAAGTATAAGCAAATAAAATACGTAAGCTTGATATCTAACAGCTGTCATAATGAATATGGTAGCATAAAGCTAAGAAGAAACACAGGAACTGACGATTACAGTGTTGAAGACTGAAGGAAGTGCTAGTTCACAGGTCAGAAAAATGTTGAACCAATAAGTCTTTCCTTAGTGGGGTCTGAGAATAAACTAAACGTGTTGGAAAGGATATCAGAGGGGAAACTTAAGCCATAATCTTTTACATTTTTAGCTGTCTGAATTAACAGTATTTCATTAAGAAAAAAAGTGTTCAAATCCTTTAAATACTCAATTAATAAGCCAGCAATAACAGGCAAAGTTTCAATTTTTTTAATTAACCTGCACTTACTGCAATCACTTTATGGTTCATTCCTTTATTAAAGAAATATAGACTTGACACCTGAGAGAAAAAAAATGTTCTATATATCTTCTTACATCCAGGATTTTTTTCGTAACTTAAATGGAAAGAAATAATAATTTTGGGCAGCTGGTTTACTTTTCAGTATAATAATGTTCAAAGAACTTGATCCAATCATTTATTGGTTTGTCCTCGTAACTTGTTTAAACAGTAAAATGTATTTTGGGAAGATATGCATTCTTTTCAAGTATTTCAGTATTATGAGTTTCAAATAATTATGCTTATACAACATAAGTTGTTATTAGATAAATAATGCTCAGATTACCTCTGGGTTTTCCCTAAGATAAACTTAAAATTAGTTTTATACTCCAGATGTCATTCTTTCCTGATTGCTTTCCATTAGTGGGCCTATGACCACTGAGACTACACGATAATTCAACTCGAGAAAAATTCCTGCACAGAACACTTAAATAATGCAGCCCAAGAGACATTTTTATTCTCCTTCAACAGTGAAATTAGTCAGTTAAACTTTGACAGTCTCCCCTATCTCATCATTTCTAAGTGCTAGTGTGAGTAAAGTAAGAAAACACACCCAAGATTTTATCATGTTCCTTTGTCACTAATAGCCAAATACTAAAGAATAAACATTTATTTTGCCCACTAATATTTAAAGTACACTCACTTCCTGCACATCTGTCTTGAATTCAAGGCAGAAGATGTCTGTTTTTCAAAGTTGTACTTTTGTTAGCAGAGCAAGTTCTGCTACAAATACAACTTTCAGTAAAATACTCCTAAATCCAGAATAAAAGTTTAGGCTTTACCAGCTGTTATGTGACCCTGCGTGCCCCCTCCATAATTATTTTTCCTATTACATTATGTTATATAACCTTTCCTGGCATTGTTGACCAGCAGTGAGTTGAGGTCTGTAATAAAGAGTCTTAGTCTTCCATATATATATATTTTTAATATTGTCAAAGCAGGACAGATAGGTCCACCAAATTCTGTAGGTTACCAGTGTCGGGAGGTAAGGGTAGGGAGAGAAGAATTACTTCTTAAATGAGGATATGAGAAAGGTTGTCCAAAATTCAGAGGCAGAAAACTCCAAACTACTTCCAACAGAGCCAGGGCAACCACAAGTTGCTATGCAAAACCTTACAGATATACAGTTCAAGTATTATAGTCATGCCAGAGGTAACACAGTGCCTGAAATTATAAACCCTGCAAAGAGAAATTCACGGAATTGGAAAAGATTACAGACAACCTCAAAAGATAGAGAATTACATCTGACATTTTTAACAGACTTCTACTTTCAACATTTCCAAGGCATACTCAGACCAAGACAATTTGGGTGAAAAAAAGATTAATTTCCATTTTGGAAATAAATACTAGATATATATCTGTGTAGCACATGTAATATTTATGTGCGTAAAATATAAAATTTGCTTTTCTTCTGCCTAATACCTTCAGTTTAATTTTTTTCCTTCTGTTTTTCTACACACGGCAAAGAGGTTCTTTGCTATTCTCACTGCAGCTGTTAACAGCCATAAAAAGCTTAAACACAGAAGAGGATAAGTTTTATCTTCAAAAGCAGGGGGATTGGGGAAGACACTGACAACCACAGACTTTGCAACGTAGTTCCAATTTCACACAGTTGTTACATTTCATGTAATGACAGACAACTTTATTAAAAAGTGATATTTAAGGGATAGAGTCCCTTCAATGCAAGCACAGGCTTAACATGAAATTACATATTCATGTATAGGGTGTTCATCATAGATTACTATTTGCAGTTAACTGGAATCTTGTTTGATCTCTAATCTAAGCACAAGCTGCATCCCTGAAATGTTAAGAGTGAGCCCAAAAGACTAATGTCGAAATCAAAGTCTTTTCCCTTGGAAGAAAATCTTAGCTATAAAAGAAGAATATCTAAGAAGTGCTTGTTCGGCATTTCTCCAGCTCTGGTTGTAACACACAGCCAAACACAGCTATATTTCCAGCGGGAACATAATACTGAACAGAGGATATTTGCGGTATAGTGAAAATAAAAACACAAGAAAAATGCCTGGATAAAGTGTTTGCATAGTTGATAGATGATTGTAAAAAACAGACATCAATAAAACTTGTGTGAAACCAAAGAAACCATGAGTTGAGGAATCATTTTTGTACTAATAATATAGTGAAATGGCACTGCAACTAAAGAGTCCAGCATTTCTTACAGTTCTAGCCTAGACTGCGTAAAATAGTTGGGACTTCTGTAAGCAATTATAATCTACTAAAAAAAAACCCCATAACAACAACAAAAATCAACCTACATTACTTTAAATCACTACTAGAAAGATGTACTCGAGTTCTGTATAACTGTACTCTGCTTATTACAGTTACTCCTTCCACACTATAAAAATATTTTAAAAGAAACCAGGGCTTGGAAGTTTGTTTTACTAAGCCTGTTTCTAAGTCTGGAGCAGATAAATGCTATTCTACAAGCAGACATTTAACAAGAATATCATCATCATCATCATCAAAAACAGCTATTTAGCATATATTACAATAGTCTGAGATCTTCCGTTAAATGCCATCTGATCACAAATGCATGAAAAAGTAGATAAGTTTTCAAGATTAGTTAACAGCATATCAACAATTCAAATTTTCAGCTTTCCAAAACAACTTTTCTTTAAAGATTGTTTCTTACAGGCAATATTTCACCATCATTTTATATCTTAAAAAGCAAGTAAACAATAGTACACCAAAAACCCCAAGGAATGAAAAGAATTTACAAGCCATTAAATACAACATTTTCCCAGGTTTCAGGTTATTTTAAGCTGTTCAGTCAAACATAATACAAACTGAAACTTGAAATCCTAAAGTTATTAGTTGAATTAATACCCATCACAACTGTTTTCTCTACTGTTCCTGTAATACTTGGAAATTTGTGCAAACGGTTAGAAAAATAAAACACAATAGCATGCAAACCAAGAAACAAACTGAATACCACACTGCACTGAAAGTTTCTCTCTCTTCCTGCTTGCTTTATATGGCCAGTAAAAAAAAAAAAAAAAAGAAATAATTAAAAAAATAAATTACAATTCTTCTGCAAATTGCGTGGACACTGTATCTTACAGATATGCTTTACACGTAATACATGGAACATTTACAAGAAAGCCTATAACGAAAGTTGCTTAGTGCCACAGATTGTCAGAGTGGGAGGGGAAAGGTTCACTTGACTGCCTTTCAAATTTATGAAAAAAATTTGTGTTGCACTGAGTTAGATATGGGTAAATATGTGTGTCACTGCGCATTGAACAGCAAAGCCTCACAATCACCACTAAAACCCTGGGCCAGGGGACAAAGAACACTGATCAGATTTTTTGCTGTAGTTATTGTCATACATCTTAAAACTTGATGCAAATATATCAACTGCCTATTTTGCTTATGGAGGCACTCTGTAACATTATTTTAATTTTTGGTAGTACCTTCTCATTAATGTATTCAAATTGCAGCAGATAAACCAGTAAGATATAAAACTCAAAAGTATGTAAAACCACTACTTTTTAATGAGCAAGTAAAAATAGTGCATGCATAAATGTGAAGTTAAATACTTGGGTTGTGATTCTATAATTTCTCCACGGGCTCTATGGTTAGATCCCTCAGAGAACTCTGCATAGAGTGACTAATGCCAGAAACAGTTCTTGGTGAGATCTCTCCTCTGTTTTCCATGCCCTCACCATGAAAATTTCTTTCCTGCTCCTCGCCACTTTTCCTCCATGCCTATTTTATGTTCTTAAAAAAAAAAAAAAACCAAAACATTTTTAACACCCAGTTCTTCCAACCATTTCCAGAAATTCCCCCATCAGAAAAATTTCTTATATTTCAATCATTTCTGAACAGCAAGGGAATAAGAGCACTACTAAATTCCTGTTTGCAAAGACTTTTGGGTTTAGAAAACAGCTATTGAAAGAGGAATACATAAAATCTGCACACAGCTCTTAGATGATCATGTGTGCTTAATATTGTAATAGGATAAACGTTAAGCATAATATTGTTTGACCCCTTCAACTACTGACATTCATGCCATGTTATTGTTAGTGTTGCATGTTAAGCAAGCAAATTTTCAATGAACTCGCATTGGCTTTACCACAGACACAGATGTTAGGCGGACTCCTTTGTTCATAAGGTTCTCATTATTGACTGAAACCAAGTTGAATATTTGACTGAAGGAAAGGACCATATCATTGTTTTCAGATTTTGCTCTATGACTTAACCGAACTACATCTGCCAGCTTTGGAAATACCAAGTACTTCTTGGCGCCAGTACTGGCGCCTTGCTCTATGACTACCATCTTAAGTGCTTCAGCTTGAGGAAGTCTCGTAACCATCAAAACAGTTTAATGAAAACTTAAAACTGTGATTAAGAGTTACTCACTAGCTGACAGAGTGCTCTGAAATTTGTTCTATTGGTGAATAATTTCACAAAATCAGCAAATCATAGTAAACTGAATGCACGGCTGTGACTATGTAGCCTAGAAAGTTCATAAGATGTTCCTGTGATTTATGAATGCTGCGTTATACTTGAAACCATATTTATTTAATAGATAGGCTGGCACTTCACAAGATAATTCAATCTGCCAAATCTATCCAAAGCCTTTGGGAAACATAAGGGATGCTCTGTATATAAATGCAATTCCACTTTTCACCTTTTTGCACTACTGTCTCTTGGCATAAACATGAAAGGCATCATGCTCCCCTAAAAGAGCTCCCTTTATAAGAAATGCTGTTGAAGATTGAAGACTATGTAGTTTGTGCTGAAACAAATACAGGGGCAATTTTATATTGCAAATCAATTAAATGTTAAAATCCATATTTTTCTGGATATGTCCTGGAGCTATCTGAATTAAAATATACAATATATCACACTTTCTTCCTCAGAAAGAGAAAAATGAAAGTGTCTATGTTTTATATCACTTAGATAACTGATACCAAAAAGTGTAGATGGAATTTCTGCAAATAAAGGGTTTTATTTTCTATACAGTACAAGGGAATACATTATTAGAAAGGGGAAATAAATCTCAAAACACGCTATTTTCAGAAAAATAGAGTGTAAATAAAAACACTTATAAATTTATTTTACATATCAAAACAGAAGTAATTAGCATTTCCATATTATTAATGATGTGATCTAATCTCGAGTCAACAACACTTATTTCACTTACCATGCTGAATGTCCTTCATGTCTAAATGAAGACTAGACATTAGTATTCCAACAGCTTGAGATCTTTTGTTACTTAACAACTTGACAACCTGCCAAAAGAAATCCAACTATTAGCATTAATCTGCAGGAAAATGTATAAGAAATATCATATTAATAATGATAAATTCAAGAAATAGTACCTATGTGCACATCTATAAATGAGTAATTTTATTAATTGAGTTTGCTCCTGCAGCATAAATCCATCATAACTGTAATTAACTATATCACCTAGTTGAATCTTTATCCTAAAAGAATGACTGTAAAGTTCCCCTAGACTTCCTCCTTTACTGGGATGCACACTTTCAACTTCACACTGATGTTACTAAGTGTATGAAACAGGCTGTCATATAAAAAAAAAACCAAAGCAACTGTGTCTATCTTGGAATTGCTTTGGTTTCCAAAACCACACAATGTTTTCCATCTTTGAAGTAAGCTAAAACTGTGAGAATTTATATTTTATTTGAATGTTTGACGTAGTAGGCGCCAATATGAATTTTATTTAAAAAGCAAAATAACCACGTACATATTGGGATTCTCTTTGATCACTTTTAGGGTATATAAAAGGTCTCAAAGCTTTTTTTTTTTTTTTTAAATAAACAAAAAAAATCAAGCCATCAAAACATCTTGCTTTAGAGGGTTAAAATTAGCTACTAAAATACATTTTCATATATATTTACTTTATAAGCAAAAAAGCAACGAGTAATTCACAGACTGTCTTCCACAGGGCTGTCAGCTGTTTGAATTCAAGTTACTGCACATTTTATATTGTTGATAGGAGAAGCAAGTAATGCCTGGAAAGGTCCATTATCTGTAAAACTACATGATTCTAGATGAAACCTTTTTTAATGTAGGGCTATAGCTAGGAATAAAATAGCTTTGTTAAGTGATCTTCCCCAGAACAATGTCACAAAGATGAAAGAGATTGATATTTAATATATTCAGGTTGCCGAGTTTTACACTGTACAAAACACACTGAAGAAAACCTTTGTGTATCACTTGAATGAAAGAAGACATAATTAGAAAGGTAAGTGCAAGTTCTTTTTACATTGCAGTCATGAATCA
Organism: Cuculus canorus; assembly: GCF_017976375.1. Taxonomy (NCBI): domain Eukaryota; kingdom Metazoa; phylum Chordata; class Aves; order Cuculiformes; family Cuculidae; genus Cuculus; species Cuculus canorus. The sequence goes on along the minus strand of NC_071403.1, from coordinate 64,870,573 downwards.
TACAGATTTTTTCAAGTTTTACAGTTCTGCTCTTAGCACAAAGGTGCTGTATCACTTACAGTACCACTGGTAAAACTATTTATAAATTACTTAGTAGAAATGAGATTAGAAGAAGTATAGTTGATTTAGCCACAGTAAAGAATGTCATGATCAAATTTACATCTCAAAAAAATTCTGAAAGTACTCACAAGGTGTTTGACCTGTGGCCAACTTTGATTCACTCAGGTTTTCAGACACATGTTTGTATGTTGATGTTTGAGTAGCAACATAAGAGGAGTAGTAAGACTGACCCAGAACTCTGCCACTAGGACTGCTTAGGAAAGTTGAGAAACTCACAGTGCTTGCTGTATAGGTTTTCCAAGGATGTGTCTGGCTGGCCATTTGTTTTATTAGATTTTTTTTTTTTTTTTTTGCTCTTAGACCTTCATAACCATTGGTTAAGAAGGTATTTCATCCTACTTTCCTCACAGATTCCTAACTAGTTACAGTGAAGTGAAAATACAGCATCTGCTCATGAAATCAAAAAGTTTAACATTAGAATCTAAGTAAGTTATAACAATTGTTCACAAAGTTGAAGACCTAAATTCAAGGCACAGCTATTGATGTAAGATGTCAGAAATTAGCAAGAACTTCCTATGCATTGTCTAATCTATGTAATTTATTAATAATAGGAATTTAAAATTGAAGCCAAATGAACTGAAACAGGATATGATAGTCATATTTTCTGAAATCAAGGAAAAACTATCATAATTCAAAGAAATTACCTATTCACCTCTTTGCAGCTACAAAACCTTTACAAAATAAAATAAATATTGGGTATAGAGGTATGGATCAATTCTTTCTTACAACTACATTGAAATGCACATCTCTAATAAACACCAAACAAGCTTCTTGCATTCTATCTGGAAAAAAAGTCAGTAAAAAATTTCAAAATGAACAGAAACTTTTTAACTGGTGTTACTACCAAGTCATACTTGCAGAAAAAACAAGAGCAACAGAAAGAAACAATGTGGTATGTTACATTAAAAAAGTTCAAAAACTTGTCCTTGAGACTGTCCACTCCAACAACACTGACAAGACTGAATTCAGTACAGAAGATGTTGGGGAAACTGTTGATTCCAGCCCCCACAATTAGTACTTTAGTTCAAGTCTGAAACATCTCACAATAACAGAGTAACTTAAGCTTGCTGCTGTCCTCAACAGATACAGGGAGTCCTTTGTTGCCTTTATTTTGAACAAGAAAAGGAACCCAAAAGCTGACAAAAATGTGAATTAAGAACTAATGCAAATCCATTCCAGAAGTCCTATAAGGAAATAACAATTGTCACAAAAAGTGGTAAGAGATCTTCTCAAGTAAGCGCATACATTGTTACTCATATTCTAGAAAAATTAAGTAGAAATGGAACTGATGCGGGCTACTATGTTGACCAGAAGTAAAACAAAAGAAAAGAAGTAAACTAGGAATAAAATAGCTTTGTTAAATGATCTTCCCCAGAACAATGTCACAACTGCAATCAGGTGTGAATGTACCTAGGACCAAGAAAGGGTCACAACTTGACCTTTCCAAGGGAAACAGAACTACACTGTTGTCTCTTGGAGGCCCAAAGAGCAAGGAATGAGCTGGAGTCTGTTTTCAGGACTCTCCTACTTTTAATGGTGTCAGCACCCATGTAATACTATATTCACTTCAAATTGCGAATCGCTGTTTCTACTACCCATCAGCAATGTAGAGCTCAGAGAGTTACTGAGATTACGCCTACAAATACAGCAAGGGGATCATCACTAGAGAAAACAAACAAACAAACAAACAAATAAATTAACTATGTGGTTATGATGCAGGCTAGAACATGATTTCTTAGGAGGCATAGTAAACATGGCTGCTATAGGACCAGATTTAGTACCAAAGACTGGAACAGTCAGGTGAATGGGTGCAAAACAGTAACAGATAAAGCATTTCTATGTATCAGCTACCAGTTTTGTCTGGCTTTATTTAAAATGTACGTTTTATGCCAACATCTATACTAATCTTTATTATGTATTTCATTCTCATTTCAGTCAATTGCATGACTACTATGGTTTCCTCCAATAGAATGCCTGTAACAATACAACACTAATTCAGAAAACATGAATATTAACATAAGTGCCTAAAGCAATTCCCATATTTAAAAATAAAACAATAAAAATAAATCAGCTGCATAGTCTGGGCCTACAGGCTACAGACAAGTGACGCCATTTAAAGGCGGAACAAAAAAAGGTTGATAAATCCAATCTCTACAAGATCTAAAGCCTCAGACACAATACACAGCTACTTTTTAGTTTGGATTTTGGAACTTTGCTTTAAACAAAATTTAAAAAAAATAAATTAAAAAGGAAGCTAGAGATATTATCTGCAGCCTGAAGTCTAGGACAAACTTTCCAATTGTCGAGTGGTCCTCATTGTTAAGCAGTAAACAAACTACATGCCAAATTTGTTCCTGATTGTTTAACACAAGCAAAACCAGTAAAAGAGATATTTAGTGAAAGGTAATGCAAAACACATGTTTGATGAGACCCTGAAGCAAAAATACAAAGATTCTCTTTCCCCAGAATAATATTTAGTTAATACATGGAATTTTTCAATGACTTGCTCTCTGGTTCTCATTTTGACTGGCAGCATTAAGCGAAATTATCCCAAGGCTTTCACTGCTTAAGAAAAACTACTGCACATTACAAAAAGTCAGATGCAGGAAACTCCAGGGTACAAAGGCCTATAGCTTGTAACTGTGCAGAGAGGATGCAGAAACCCTAGAATTCCAAACAAGATGTTAAGATGTAGTAACAAGGGCAGTAACGCAGTCATCTTCTCACTAGGCAGGTTCAAGCATACTCCTAATGTAAACTGGCAATCACAGAACTAGACCCATCATACCTTTGACACATATATCCTTGTCTTCTTACAGATATAACAGAATTATGTTGCGCTTTCATGAGTGGAGGTTTTGTGTGTCTGGGTGTTTTTGTTTGTTTTTCCTAAAGGTAAGTCCAGAAGTGACTTCTGGCTAGTGATGGAAATTGTGAGAGAGGGAACAGGGACTGCTTCAAGTAGTGAGGACGTTTTAGTACAACAGGAAATCAAACATTTCTACTTAACGCTTATAAAAAGAAAACGAAACCTCCCAAACTAATACCCAGCACTAGCTGTCTAACAGCATATCCATGCTGATGGTACATAATGGTATAACTGAACTCAGCTTTCACCAGAGAACTTCAATCATAAAGTGTAATTTTGAGCACCTGTCTGTCTCATACCCTAATCAAATCTGGAATCTTCTCTGCAAACTAACTTTGGATTCTTATAATCTATAAAGAGATACCTAAAGATTCAAAATTCTCTTCTTCATACATTTCTACATGGAAGTTGTTGGCATGTTATGAAAATCTGTGCAGCCAAGTGGTGTCTGCCAGTTTGTAGATGCTGTAACTTTACACTTGAATGTAGAGATTAAAAAATAATATTTACTTTTCATTCATTCTATCTATTACCCTACTGTGCTTTCATAAACAAAAGCTTTTAACAATATGGACGCTAAACAGTTCATGCCCTTTTATGTCATTTTATCACTAAAATAAGATTGTTTGAAATGAATACCATAAAACCATTACTGTAGAAGTAATCTACTAAGAAATTGCTACCCAAGTTAACGTTCTTCACTCATGACTTCAGTTGGAAAAAAATACGTAAACTTCTTAGATTGGCATATACAGTCATAGGTCAGAAAAGATTATGTTCCTCAGCAGGAGACTGACAATAGTAAAATGTCCCTTATTAAAAAAAATAATAATATTCTAATTTTAAGGACTAGAGTAGTGAATGAAGATAAATAGCAAACTTTGAATTCTTTAGTTTAAAAATAGGTCACAAGGATTTTATTTTTCCGTACATAAAGTTCTGCTTTGACTGTTTAGCACATTGTAATGTACCACAATTATAGTTACTCCTTCTTTCATCAGCTCAAGGATCACGAGTCCTAAAGTTTAGTCTCTATATTTTCAGATCTTATGTTTGTATATGTCAATATATGGGTTAGCAATACAAATGAATGTTCAGCCAATAAAATAATTTAAACCTGCAAAGCTAAAATATCCTTAGGAACTCTGTAAGAAAGTCAGAATTTTCATGCATGGTCTGCAACACACTCAGCAGGTGGGTTTTGTAGGTTATCAGCCCAACCACTGTGAAAAATTTTGTCTCTGTGTACTCAAGTTAGCCATCCAAACCCACACATTTTTTTTTGCGAACTCTTGCAAAAGATATTATTTTTATATACTTGACATTAAGAGTCTTAATTATTTTATAAAATTTATCATATCAAATCAGGGAGACAGACATGGAAGAAGAAGTTACTTAGGAAAGAGTGAAGAACACAAAAAAATTCCCCAAACCAAAAAACTCCAGAAGATAAATAAGATTGCTATACAATATCTGGTAGGAGATATCAATGAACAAACAAAGAAAATCCCCATGCTGTAAAAGTTTTAGTGTTCGCACTTTTAAATGGGGACATCCAGTTACAGTCAAAAGTATGACATTATTCACTGTAGCTACATAACAACTTTATTGTTCTGTTTGTACTGAAGTCAGCACCAAGTAACAAAATACAGCCTTTAGGAAAAATCTGCAAAATCAATGCTTCTATCACCTAGAAGATTTTTGTACTTATCTACAAATAAAAAAATAACTTAATCTTAAAACCTCAATTTTCATGCTGACAGTAAAAATCTGTTTAACTTTGTCAGTTAGGGTCTCATAGAAATACAGACAAGTACATTCACACTTAAGTTCGACAGTAGTTTCTTTACTAAATATTCACAATCACACTATTAAACTAATTTCGAGGTGAAACATTCAATCCATACACACATCTAATTCTGAAGCTATTTAAGTTTTCTTGATCATATTTTAAACCTACTGTACTAAAACTTGTTGCTTCCTGCCCCCTTAGTGAAATCAATGTGGACAGAGAGATGAGAGATGAAATGTGTGTTGTTATCTCTGTATCTTCTTCCTACCTTGATGTCATCCATCACTACAATGCCCACTGCACTGAGTTCTTGCACTGAGAGTGTCAGAAGCACCATGGACAGACTGGAGAAGAAAGTATTTGGAAGGTTGAGAACTGCTGGCTATATAAATGCAAGGTTGCCAACCTCTCTAGGAAGACAACAAGATACCTCTACTCAGCAGTGTCAGTTATAACAAGAATTGTACACAGCCCATGGTGTCAGCTACCTTTCCACTGTGATTCAATATCTGGGTTATGCTTTTTAGATACGGAGCTTTAAGTCTCTTTAAACAGCTGCAGCTCACTCACTCCAACCCCAAAGCCTATTTTTCTCTTCATTTGAGCAAAATTTTGGTAAGATCTTCCCCTGCAGAATTATTCCAGAGCATAAAGAAACATGACGCCACCATTGTCAGGCACACTACATCTCTCATGGTTAATAAATTAACATAACCTTTCTCACCCATACAGAATCTGTAAGGAGCAGTAGGACATTACATCTGCAGAAACTTTCCACGCTAGTGAGGATACATGTACAAAATTGAGAAATCACTGAGCTCTTGACCCACAAGATCAGATCACAACATTGTCAGAAGCTCATGCGTTTGTTTTTAAACTTGCAAATATGTGAAGGAAACAAGAATGCGAAATGCATGTATTAATAGAGGACATTAATCTGGGAAGTGTGAACAGGTAAAGATATTTGATATAAAGATGCAGTCAGGTAAAATTGTGTTTGCCACAAAGAGAAGTCTGAAGATAAAGTTACAAAACAAATAATATAATCACAAAACATGCAATAAGCTATATAAAGAAGAGAATGAGCATTAATACCAGAGATCAATAAAAGAAACTATTTTTACAAGCCAAATAAGCTATTCCTTAAATAACTTAATGACATTGGTAATTATTTGGTTGTAGAAATAAAAACAATGCCTTAGTCAAATCCTCTACAATTGCTCTTTGTGGAGACATCAGAAGCCCAACGTATCTCTGAAGAGTACATAAAATCACAGCAAATAGTTGTGTCATTGACACAGGTAATAGAGCAACAAGCGTGGATACAGAAAGCCCCTTGAGACCGAGTCTCCACTGTTCACAGAGGGAATAAATCCTGCTTTTCAGAAAATTATTTTTCCCTTTATGTCATTCCTTGTTAATGAACAAACATGAATTGTCTTTTATCTGCTAACTCAATATGGCATTTACCTTATTTACCAATTTATACATATTTTACGTGGCGTTTTATCTCTAAAAGTATTCTATTTCCATGCCTCTTTATGTTCAACTTAAAAACTCAAAAATACTGAAATCATTAACTAAACAGTTTTATTGATACATCTTGTTTGCATCCCAGGCGATTGAAACAGAATGAAACTTTAGTAGCCTATTATTTATTTTCTGGAGTAGAAGGGGGAGATTAAAATCTTAATGTCAGTAGATTAATGGTTGACTATTCATACAAGAATATCTTTAACATTTTTATTTCATTTACATGATAGATTACGAACACATGGTCTGCTCTTGAAGAAAAGTTCATTGCGGTTACGTGTATATTATTTTCCAAAAATACAGTTAAGAGGATTATCATTAAGGCTTCTAAGATGACTGTTCAAAAGTTAGGAAAGCCATCTATGCAAGACAGCACAGCCACTACTACATGCTTGTTATTGCAACAGTGATATCAAGATTTTCTAAGTATGTATCATTTTTTCCACTGAACCCATTCAGTGCTCCCTGGCCAACATTTCCCATGTAAGTTTTTAATATTACTTTTACCGTCATACTTGATTATGTGGCCTTAATCATAAGGCTTCACTAATTATGTATTTTTTTAGTGCTGCAACAACTGAGAGAAGTTTTTTTCTACTCAGGCAACAGGTTCATTTCCCAAGTAATCCTTTTGAAATGTGCTCATTCCACACAGTCCATGCTACCTATGAAAAGGGTCCTACGATAAATACTATCCAGCCGTGTAAGCAAAACTATTATTATAACTACATGGTGTGGCTGAACAAGACACTCCAAAAGCCAGTTTTCACCCTTTGCTTGGTTCAGACACTATAGGTGTGATGAGATCCACTATTTTCTGACAGAACACTCAGGTGAAGAATATCCCACCCTCACAACAAGTTTCTGAGAGGAATTACTTTAGACAGAATAATGGGTGATCTAGAATCAGACTTATTATACTCTGCATTTCCACCTGTTGGAACTCCTCAATCCTTCACTTGCAGTACAAAGCTAGGAATAAATCTTCAGAACTCTACCTGAAGTCTCTCCTGGGCAAAATAGGAACTGAGATACAGCCTGTAGAGTGGCAAAACCCTTTACACAACTAACAAGACATGTATCTGATAATTTTTCTGTATTTCAAGTACATGAAACTATGTGGTCATGAGCAAAACCAATCTTTGCTTTCTTTCTTAACATTGGTAAAATGACAGAGCCATCCAATGTGTATTGTATCGGGAGGGAGGGGGTAACCCAACAAACCTTGTAGTCTAAAGAGCTAAATTTTGGCACAGTTATAACAACAGCGACTTGTAATGAAAGCCAGACTACTTTAATAGGTAGCAATAGCAGCCCCACCTATAATATAGTCCATAAAGGACTTTCTTTGAAGATTTAGTAGGCATTCTCATTGAGTGAGCTTGCACACATTTATAGCAGCTGAGAATTTGACATATACGTATTAACAGAGCAAAATAAATCACAGCTTTTGTTGTAGCACCAAATGAGACTGTATCAGTAAAATCAGTTGCATTCACAAATGAATATTAACACTTCATTTTTTCTCTTCCTTTAAAGTTCTAGAATGGATTTTAATGTGGCCTTCAGCATTAGATGCAATGTCAACTTTTTTAAAGCATTCTTTATTTATAAGTTATTTGCAGATGAACATGCCAAGGAGAAAAGCAATTAGAAACAATATTTGGATAGGGTGGAATTAACTCAGTCCTTTACTCAAGAAAACAAAAATAACAAAAACCCAAACAACCCACAACAATATAGATACTTTTACCATTTAAAAAGGAGCCACCATTCAGAAATAATTATATTATACATATCTATATCCATACACACACAAACATACATATGCATTTACTCTATGGCATATAGCACATCTAGATCTGTGTGCAAAACAGCATGGTACTCCAAAATAATTAATCTTTCACCCACTAAACCATACCAAAACTATCACATCTTTCTTCAAATAAGCTAGAATTCACACCCTCACCCACCTCTGGCATGCAGCTTCCTCTGTAAATACAATTCTATCTCAGCTTAGAATAAAAACACTGTTTTATTAAAATCAGGTGTTTACATAGAGTACCAAGTAGTTTATGCATTTGAAAGTTATCTGGGCATTTTTTCCTGACTACTATTTCCAGTATAGCTAGTATTTTACATCCAATCCATCTAAGCAATATATCTGCTCAGCATACCCAGACATCAGCGCAAGGAAGAAAACCAAATGCCAGACTAGAGCTTTTCTGGAAAGCAGTAGAGTGAGCTGTGAGGGTCCGTGTTCTGTTCTGTAAAGCACTCCTCCATATCTCAACAGGTGACAGAACACATCTGCTCTGCATAACATGTCTCTGTAAAAATCACTACAGAAACACCATTCGTAAGATCTTTACAACACCCGTAACTATCATAGAAGCCATGTAAGTCAGTAACCACTTAAACAGTACTTGGTGCTTCCTATAAAAACATACTTGTGGAATTACAGCCATGCTTTCCCCAAATAGCCATTTCTCTGGCTAAGCATGGATGGACTTCATTATCCAAGTGTTTACTGTGGTATAAATGAAGAGAATTTAAAAAATAAAGGCCTGCATTCTAAATTGCAGAGAGAGCATACGTAGAATATATACATGAAGCTGTCTACTTCAGTTGTCTTGTGTCAAAACTGTGAAAAAGCCCAAACTGGATTTGTACACATGAACATTTAACTTTGACATCTGTAATAAATGATAACTCTAATTGTATTTCTAATGCAAGTCCATGATTATCTGTTTAGTTCATCTATTTCCCCCAGATACTACAGTTTAACAAGTCAGACTTCTCCATTAGGCAATTTGTCTCTTTTGAAGAGCAGTACATTTGTCTGATCACCAGAGGAAGAGAAACACACAGCGGGTTCTATTCTGTCACTTTAAGTGGCCCACAGGAATGTTCATTTTAGATGAAGGCACCTACTTAGATTACCTTAAACTTCTGTGTGGAAATATCTGTCATACACAACTTGTTATCAAATAAGTTAAGAACAATCTGTTATTTTCATTTAGTTTTACCTACATTTTATTTACTTAATGACAACATAATCTAAATTTCTGTCATTACAAGAAAAATAAATTCTTCAACTATTGTAACTCACATCTAATGTTTATTCTTAATTGCTGTCTTTAACCACTGTTTACGTTATAGAAGTAAACAGTCATCATTATTATTCTGTTTGGAGATTTGTATCACCAAACCTCATGAAATGTGAATGGACGAGCCGTTCACAGGCAAAGAATCAGGGATACCTTTGCACTCCCTTTTTACTTGAAGAACTATCATACTATTTGAATTAAGAATAATCATTAAAACTTTTTTTTTCTAGATGGAGCGAAGAAGACTGAAGGTCTTGCACTTCAGAGATTTAGTGCAGAGCAGCAAGGTAGTAACAGCACCGTATTATCTTTCTCCCCGTCTCAGTTAGTACATCCTAGTGCAGCACACAGGTATATGAGGTACAGCCACAGAAGTGTCAATGCACTATCCTTCCCATCCATCCAAATGAAGGGTTTATCCAACACCTTGGGATAATCATCCTAACTGCACTACCAGTTCTGTTGCCAGCACTGCAAAGTGTGCCTCTACGTCTACATTGTTGATTGAAAAGTGTCTGTGGGAGCAAGACCTCCAGATTTACTAGGTGAAGAGGTCATATTCAAACATAAAATCTACTGTGTAGAGGTTTTTCAGAGTCCCAACTGTACATCCAGTGTGGAAAAATATCTTGTATAGTGTTAACCTGTGTGTTAAAATATGACAGAACAGCCTAGTCTTGAATTGAGTGTAGGAATGTGAAGATGACAAAACAACAAATAAGAATATTCTCCTCTATAGTCTGAAATTTTAAGAGCAAATTTATTATCATGCCACCACCACTCTGATTTGCACACAGATATGAAGAAGATTACAGCTCCTTAATCAGGTAAATATTCAGATTCAAGTCACTTACCCCAGGCTTGAAGCTTCTACATTTAAAAATATGTTTGCTATTTTTATCATACATCATTCCGTTTCAAGAAAACTGTTTGATTAATGTTGGATTTTCCCAACTGTGTTTGACAATTATTGTATGCATAAACTTCACAATCATAATCATTATATTTATAAACACAGCACAAACTTAGAACTGTTGTGATTGGTGTAACATCAGGACTTAGATTCTTACACAGGTGAAGTCATGGCAATTCATATGCAACTCTAATTTATAAAATTAATCAAAATAACTTATATAGTACTCATTGCATATGCCCAATTTCAAAGCATGATATATGCACCTAATTATTTTAGTTCTATTTTTGATAATTTTTAAGTGGATAAAGCAAAGATTTTTTTAAAAAGGAAAGGAATACTTGAAAAATAATTTATGAAATCTTCAGTCTTTAACACATAAAGCTTTGAAACTCATCCTACATTCACTTATTCTCTTACATTTCTGCATATGGTGTGTATATATGGCAACAATTTCACACTAGGCAAAATTCATCCCAGCTGCATGCAAAAATTTGTCATTACATAAAAAAAACAGCCTAGAAAAGATCTGAAGTTAAACGAATACTCACTTGTTTAGTCTTTGTTTTTGTAATGGTGTCCGAAATGGGTTTCTTCCTCTCTTTAACAGCTGTTTTAGAAAACAGTTCTTCAAACTCATGATAATCTATGGAAGGCTCTTCAATTTTTTCCCACACAAGTGAAGCACTAGAATCTCTAAAGTTAAGCAAAAGACCTATGTAGGGCAATGTCAAACTAAATAAGGTCATAAATGGAGGAATGAAGAAAATAAAATAGCAGCAATTTAAAAGTTTTTGCCTAACTTCTACTAGCAGCATTTTGGTAAGACATACTGTTAATTCTGCCCTATACTTCTTTGTTTGCTTCTTTGCTTACGTACCATAATGGTAAAGCTCATTTATATTCACCCACATTACACACACAGGAATACAAATATACTGTATATAGGCTACAAAACATACAGACATGGACACAAAAAGAAGTTGAAATAGACAGTTATCTGCAGACCACCTGTGTGGCAGTGGCAAGAGCTTGAAAGAAAAAATTCAACAATTGAGAACAGCAGAAGGGTTTTACAATCAGTACTCGGACACATAAAGATTAATAAAGAAACTTCTTTTCACAACCAAGAATGATATTTTACAAACAAACAAAAAGCATCAGCAACCAAAACCAAGTATTTCAAAGTAATATCAAAGCAAGGGCTACCAGAATAGCTTTATGCTGCCATGCAAATAAATTACTTTTTAAATAAGTAATAAAATATAAATGTAAATAAATTACAGTTTGAATTCACCTGTTGAATGCAAAGGTGAATAAAAAAGATTTCTCAGTCACCAGAGAAAGGAAAGAAGAGGATAAGATGCATTCAGCATATATTCATCTAGAAGGAAAACACTAACAAAACTTGCCAGCTGCTCTAGAGAGACACCAATGCTATCTTGAAAGTTGAGAGAAAGCACAAATATGATATTTTAAGAACCATCACACAGAACACCTAGTGGCACACAGTCACCCCTGGATCTCTGAAAAATTCATGGTATGTAACCCTAAAGGACAGTTGAAAATACTACCCCCAAAGAGCTTTCAAGTGCAAATAAAATTGCTCAGTTTGTGCGCTTTAAATAAAATGGGCATCAATTTACATATCAGCCTACAAATAAAATCCTGTTTGCACTGAGGTTCTCTCAAAGACCTGCCTAGAAGTAAATAAAGACTTTTGCTCATAACCTATGACACTACCAAGGGTCAGCCATAAAGTGAAAACATCACTTTATTCACAACTCTACAACTTACCTTTTACCGTGGAGCTGAATTCTTGTCCAATAAAGAGGCTTCATTGGCCGAGAAGGCTCTATCACATGCTTCCTGCTCCCTTTCTCCTGATTCATCCCCATGGCAAATAAACCGGATGGTAATAGAGGAGGAAGAAATCCACAGACCTGTGGGACTGCTGGGTAGGTGTTTCCCTGTGCTGGCATTGGAAGGGGTGGTGCTACTCCAGGCAAAGGTGGTGGGGCTGGGGGTGGCATCCCCAACCCAGGCAAAGGAGGAGGTGGTGGAGGGACACCTGTACCAGGCAAAGGTGGTGGGGGAGGTGGTGGGGGAACACCTGCACCAGGCAAAGGTGGTGGTGGAGGTGGTAGGGGGACACCTGCACCAGGCAAAGGTGGTGGGGGAGGTGGTGGTGGGACACCTGCACCAGGCAAAGGTGGTGGAGGAGGTGGCGGGGGGACACCTGCACCAGGCAAAGGTGGTGGGGGAGGTGGCAGGGGGACACCTGCACCAGGCAGAGGTGGTGGAGGAGGTGGCGGGGGGATACCTGCACCAGGCAGAGGTGGTGGAGGAGGAGGAGGCGGGGGTGGCAGGATTCCCAGACCAGGCAGAGGAGGAGGTGGAGGAGGAAAACCAGCCACAGGCAAAGGTGGTGGTAGAGGTGGTGGTGGGACTCCAGCACATGGGAGAGGTGGGGCTGGAGGCAGCATCGGTATTTCCCCACTTGGCAAAAGTGGAGGAGGAGGAGGGGGTGGTGGCATCATGATGCCTGGCAAAGAGTGGTCCAGATATGGCACTGCTGAGCTAGCAGAATGAGGGAGTCCCGAGCTAGGTAGGGGTGGTGGGGGTGGTATTCCTGCCATAGACATAGGAGTGGCAAGGGAAGAGCTATGGTCTCCACACAGGGGAGCAGCTGGTTCGGTGGCTGGTAGCGATGGGGGAATGGTACATGTGGGCTCAGGGGGCAAAGAAAGGGAACGTTCACTACAAGTTACATCTACAGTACTTAGAGGCTGATGGGAAGCTGGCATTTCAGTCTCTCCTTCAAACGCAAGGGACAAATTAACCTTAGGTCCTGGAAGAGGCAACTGTGTCGTGCTCTCTACAGATTGGCTTGCATCCAGTGGCATTGAGATTAGCTTCGGTGATAGAATTAACATTTCAGAACAAAATGTGGGCTTTAGTTCTAGGGCTGGCAATTTCTGAGTTGGCCCTTCACTTTTGCCCCCTTCTAAGTGCAGTGGTGGGGGTGGCTGTGGCAGTGCATTGGCTGAAGGCATTGCGTGTGTTAAATAATCCTCTGTTGGTGACGTTTGTACAGATCTTGCTTGTGACACAGTTCTGGGTACGGTCTCCTCTCTTCTTGTTTGAAGAATCACACTGCCAAGTTCCCTGCAGACTGTATGTGTGTGCTCATTTTCCTGTTCCCTTCCAGCAGTCTGTACCTCTGCAGCAGGGAACTGTTTCTCTAGTTCTGCAATTTTAGTCCTCAGATCCTCAATTGTTTGCTCAAGTTGTTGGATGACACTGGTGCGCTCCTCAGATTTCACCTCAAAATTATCCTTTGAAAGAAAATAAATAATAAGCACAAAATGTAGCATTCATAGCTATATAAAAATAAATAAATTTAGATCAGGAATATTGGTATTGCAGAGGTTCAGAAATAAACCAGTTACATCCAGCCTTTAAAAATAGAGGAATCATTTCGACTAACTGCATCTTAGAGTGGAAGAAGATAGCATAGGAAAATGACTTGCTTTAGTACAAAACTACCTTCGTCAGTATGAGCATATCTTTGTGATTATATTTGGCAAAACCAAAAACCATCCGCAACCCCTCCCTCCTCCCACACACCCTGACCAAGAAAACAACTAACGACTGAGCACAAGTACTGCAAGTGTTTCGGTTTCTATATGGATATGCAGACATGGCACCACATTATTTTAATTCTGTTAACAGAAAATACTTTCAAGTATTTCTTCAAAAGGTTGCACCGTGCATAACAGACTCAACACACTACTGACCATGGGCTTTCAATATACACCTTAATGATACAGTACAGACTAGGAATGCAGAACATAACATATGCACACTTTTTGAAAACAGCTAATCTCAGAACAGACTAATTGTGCTTTTTACAGCCAGCATGCTTGGGAAGGAAAAGTAGTAAGACAAGACTAAAAGACTAACTTTCTTCCCACCCAAAATTTGAAACTCCTCTGCTAAGTGACAGACTGTGAGTGAGTAACATTAGAAAAGCTTCCTGTCTCGAATGGTTATTCTGAATTTGACAGTTTCCACATTTTTTTATCTTTCTCTGAAAGATCTGATCCTGCTTTTTGTAGACTGACTGGAGGAACCATTAAACTTACATGGCACAGTAATTCCTAGATCTTTAAATAAATACCACTAACAAACTACTAAATTTGATGGATATGTGCTTTTATCAAAAGATACAAAAAAACTCCCAAATGTAGTCCAAAAAAATCCATTTGTGCTTATTCAGGAAAGTTGAAGAGCAGACAGAACAGGCATGACTTTACAACACAAAATCTTTTAATAATGAACTTATTACTTTCTAGTTGCATGCATGGCCTTTTTAGTACTACTTTTTCTTCTCTGAATTTGAAATATTGGTCAGCACTTCAAGCATTCAGTTGAATTAAGTTTGTCATGCAACAGGTTTCCCAAGGGATTACAGCAAAAAAAGTTTAGTGCCTTTTTGTTGCCTTTTTTAAAATCGTAAGTTTCATGGATGAGATTGTAGGCTTACTTCATAGAAAGTCTTTCAAATGTTCAAATTTTACAGGTCTTGTAAAGAAGCCTACAAATAAACATACAATACCTGATATACTAATTGCCTTGATTTGTTTCAGGAAGATGATGTTTTTCATCTCATCCTTTGACACATGAAACATTTAAAAGTCATTTTTCTTTCTGGAAAATGAAGTTTTAACTTCCAGCTAGGGACTATTAATAAAATATATTTCATTAAAGTTTCAAAAATTGTTTCTGAGCAGAACAGGTTTTCAACCATAAAATTTCAATTTCATGTTTATCTTGGTTTCCCAAGTGTCCTAAAGCAATCCCAGAAGTAAAATGGGAACTACTACATTTAAACCAAATATTGTTTGGTTTTGAAGTACATTTATCAGAACTTACAATCCCCTCCGTTGTTTGAACTTTCTGGAACAGCAGTTTGAAGCAAAAGTTACGGATTACAACTAGTTCTCCCCACCAAACTTTGAAAAAAAATGTAAAACAGAGAAAGGAACACCAAAAAAACTTAATTAATAGCGAAGAAATGAACACAGCAGACATTAACAAACTGTATATTTCCATTACAGACTCCTCATGGTACTTCAATCTGCTTAGTTTCCTGCAATACTCAATACTTTGTAGCAGCAGCAGTTTTTTTGAAGATCTTCATTATAAAGGAGAAAGATAATATTTTATTACCCTTTAGGCTCATTTACTTTTATCCTTATACCTGTCACCTGCAAATACAATAATAGCACCTATCAATTCTTCAGAAGGCAACATTATCAAAAGAAATATATTCCTAGGATTATCTAGGCCACACACCACTTTTCAGTTATTTGAGAACAAATCCACTTTCCCCAGACTGTAACTCTCCTAGGCTCCCATTTTACACTGCAACTACACTCCACCATGGGTTTTATGGAAGATACAGCTTCCCAACCCTATCTGAATTTGGAAAATTCATTCCTGCCAAGCAAACTGAAGTCAACAGGATTAGACATGACATTAGGTTGTTCTGAAGCGATTAGCTTTAATAATGGGTAACATCAGAACAGTTCACTATTTTAAAAAAAACTTGTTTACTTGGGTGACTGGATTTAACTTTTAACAAGAAAAAGAGGTAATTCTTGAATCCTGAAATTCTATTTGAACAACAGGAAAAAACCTAAAATTCACTCTTTTACAACAAAGTTTATTCTGCAGATCATGAAATTTCCTTCAAGAGAAGAAGTACTTTTTAAAGCTTAAAAAAATGGGCAATCAGGTGAGATGCTTAAGCAATTCAGACAAGAAACAAAAATGAATTTATGAATTAAAGTGACTTTTTACCCTGTGCCCTAAGAAAGATTTTTTCTGATGTCCTTGAGGCAAGGTATTTCAAACAACCTGGTGATTTGCTATTGGCTTGTTACCTAAGAATCATCAATATATCCTGGTTTTCACAGAAAAAGCATACTATGAACAAACAAGACGTTGCTATGAATGCAGAGATATGGATCGAGAGGAAATCTCATAATTAAGGGGTTTTTTTGTTTAAAAACCAAATGAACAAAACTCAAAATAAAGCCTCAGGATTTATATGCTTCAGTCATTATATTTTAGATAAATAGAGATATTTTTCATTTTGACTTTTAAGATGATGTCAGACTAGTTTAATTAGATTCCTGCCTTTCCCCCAGCAAGAAGTTTAAAATCTCTCTAAATCAGAAAGGGCTGTATCAAACAAACATAAGCCACAGAAAGTCTCCACTATCCTAAATATATCCAAGTCCAATCAGAAATTAAAATTAGTTTTCTTAGAAGAATAAGCAAGGGAAGACTTAATTTTTCACACATATAAAAGATGGTCAAAAGCTGTTGACAAGAATCAGAAGACCCAGATAAAAATAATGAAAAGAAGGCTTATTTTTAATCCAAAGGACAATTCCACAGCAGAAACCTACGGGGTTTAAAAGAGATATGAGGGAACTCTGTCTTGCCTAGAGTTCTTACCCAGGACCCAGGTACTGTGGAACAGTCTTCGTTCTGTAAAGAAAGAAAGAAAGAAAGGTGGAAGCTTAAGCCTTGCTTTATCCACGTGACCTGAGCGTGAAAGATCTGAGCAGGAAAAAAAATTCCAGAGGTGTTATGGGTGTAGTACGGTGCCCAGCACTTCTCAAACAGACTGTATATGTTCCATGTGCCATAAGCTGGATGCTCAACCTGGAACTGCTGGCCTAACTATGTAAGTGTTGCACTGATAGGCTCGCAGGTATACAGTATCTGACTGATCCAGGAACACTGGCTTTACTGTACAAAGGTTGTACACTTGGATCTGAAGAAGTATGAAAAGCCCATACATTACATCCAATTCATTCCAACCTTGTCAAGTTTTCCACATGTGCACATCAGCTGTCTAGCATAAAGCCGCTCTGCATAGATAGAAAACGTGCAGGACCTCCAAACACGCAAAAGCTCAGATTGCAGCTGCCTTCTTTGCTGAGTCTGACATCCTTGTTTCTCAGATGAGTAAATGAAACCTACAGACCCTTCTATAACTAAATTTTCAGGTAGAAAGAAACTCACACATCTGAAATTTAGCCCTAGTCTATATGTATACACATACATATATATATATGTGAGTCATATTTATTTATATCTATTTTTATATATATACACACATTTATATGTATATCTATATATAAGTCTATATTATATACATCTATTATATATTTGCCAAAATCTATGTATATTTATGTATATCTATCTCAAACTACATTCACTTACATACTTTATGAACAGCCATACTGTGTCTTTTTCTTCAGCAAATAAACATAATGGAGGCTCTTAATGGTAATTTTGGAATATTTGCAAAATAAAGACACATTACAGTTTAGTTTTAGATGTTAATGCCTTATGCTATTAGAATCCAACAAGATGCATCAGCAGTTTGATCATTTTCAGCAATTTGTCACTTGGTGTCATGAAATCTCTTCTCTGGGTAGAATTCATATTTAGATGATAGGATTATGCTTCTTGGTTTTCTTCCAAAACATTAACCTTTTGATTTGTCTACAACAGAAGTTATGATTCAGTGCCTATGCTGCTACCTCTTTGCAAGCATGCACAAGGAATAGAAGCATACAGTTAAACAGGACTAAGATGGCAAAATTACAGACTCCTCAGGTTTTCCAGTAAATCAACACTTGGTTGTACTAGCAGCCTCAAGTTACTTGTAAGGATGCTCTTTCTAACTGCTGTGTTAATAAATGCCACTTTTCTACACGAAGTGAAAAATTTTTCAGTATGCACACTCACAGATTGTCACAAAGTAGTGCCACAGTAAGAATTTAATACAAAGAACCGTGATCTCTGTTCAGGTTTATCTTTTTAAAGCTGTCTCATTTTCAAAGCTGCTTCTTGTAACTGCAGATCAATCATAAGGAAAGGAGACATAACATATTAACAGGCATTTTCAGTGCTACAGCGACTGTCAAATGAGAAGTATTGACAGACACTTGATTTGTATTTTAACAAACTAACATCTATCTAATTAATACTCACATTTCACTTAATCCTCAAAGCCCACTGCAACAATTTTGTTTTACAGTAGTAAATGTTGAATCAAAATCTGTCAAGCTTGCAAATGGCATCAGGGGAAACTGCTGATGGAGTAGGGTTAATACTAGTTTCCTACTCAGACTACAAGATCAAATCTTTCTTGAGAAGATTATACTGAAAGTGCATGTATGGGGAGAGAGGAGATACATTTTCACAACAGTTGAAGCTACACTCCACGTTTCCTCCTACAACCCCAAGGAAACTTGATACACAGCTCCCCAAGATAGCACTGAACAAGCATGCCCTGGAATAGAAATAGTGTAATGCACTGCCCTGCCTGAAATAATAAATTTTATTTGGTGGATGTGAGCTAAGCTTTCACATAGTGATTCACTGCAATAGACAGATCACACCAGCCTGCACTGTGCTGGCATTGGAACTATTTCAGTCTTCCTAAGCTAAACAGCTAGGACATGTCTAATCAACTGAAAGGTTTTGCCATAACCTATCATGTGAAACAGAAAAAAAAAAAAAACCCAAGCAAACATTACATGAAGAAATCAATAATTATTGCAATTGAAATAAACAAACACAGGATTAGCAGGGAGCATGGATGTTCGAAGAACAATGCATGCATTACAAATGCCACCTTCTAAAGCTGGAAGTCAGAAGAAAACAGTTTTGTTCAGATTCAGTTTCTTGAAACTTCTGTTCCTGAACAGTTTGAATACCTTAACCCTGGGCTAAGTGCATTTCAGAGGATAAGATCCGAGTTCTTTACATTTCCCATTTTAGTAAATAATAAAAACCAAAACCCATAACCCAAACTTCAGATGCAAAGACAGAAAAAGTTTTCGCTCTGTAAGTTGTAAGACTCTTCACTGAGCTGAAATATATCCTTAGGTTATGTGCAAATTCTGCTCCAATAGGAACCTCAAAGGAATTTTTGTAGACTACAGACAAGATAAGATAAAATATCACAGAACCACTGGCCATCCTAGGAACTACGCAGCAGTCAAGTATAATTACTGTCGTCTCACATAATACTACTTTCAGCCTGCACAAATAGCATTTTTCAGCCTGATTGCCCAGGAAGTTTTAGACCTACTTTATTTAGAAAACACTAAAAAGCACACACACCTCAAAACGTCCCTCCCCTCAAGCCCTGAAGGATTCTTTCCTAGCATATATGAAATTTCATTATTAGAGATGCATGAAACACTACAGCAGCAAACAATAGACTTCAAAAAAGGTCTACCCCTCCATATTGCTTCATTTAGCCCCAAAACTGGTTTAACTGTTCTATCACTCACTAAAACAAGCATGCAAGTGAGAACAGGCAAAGAAAAAAAGAGAGAGATTAAATTTTTTAAATTTTAATTTTAATATGACCTTTTCCAGTCTATTTCTGCTGTTGATTACAAAGAGACTGCTAGAGTAGAATTAGCTGCACTTCAGTCTTTCAGTAGATTAAGACAACTAAAGTTCAGCCACCTATACCAGCAATCCAATAAGGAATGGGTACCTTAAGAGTCACAGATTTCCTTAAAAGTTGTGATAAAAACTGTTCTGGATTTATTTTCTGCTCAACATTTTTGGCTGTTTATTGAAATGAATATCACGTGATGGATCACTTCCTTGCTTCTGTTGCCTGTGTTTGTCTTAAAGTATTTTCCCTATAAGCCGAATAGGTTTGAGTATTTTTCCCATGTATCCGGGCCAAGGCAACCATCCATCTCATTCTGTTAAAACAAAAAATAAAATCTGGCATACCTTGAACATTACTACATTAGCATACTAGAGAAAGGAGTTGTTTTTGCACACCAGGTCCTTTCTTGATTTTCAATTCAGCTTGAGATGGACCAGCATCTGGAAAGTAGTCACTGTGTAAAATATTTTCATTGTTTCTGTGTTCTTTATATACAGAAACTATACTAGTTTCTATCCTAGAAATAACAGTGAGGATTTTATTGCCCAAAATGTAACCATTCATAATTGAAATCTGAAGGACACAGAACATCTTTAGTTTCTTCTCCTGATAGTCCAGTACTGGAGATCAAAAGTGGTAATGATTTTCCAGGTGAATTTTACCACATCCTGAGAAGCAACTGTCCAGAGTACGATACATCTACACAGTACTTGCCCTTTTTATCCAAGAGTTCAGCCAGACCACAAAATGGGAGGTTCACATGTTGCTTTTGTTTCAGGCTTTCAGCAGGGAATAAACAAAAGCAAAAAATATCCACAGTAAGAATAAATCCTTGTAGAAAAGGATGAATACTCTTCACTGCCCTGAAATTTAAGCCTACTACTCACGACAGAAGTAGTCTGTGTATCCCCAAACATGCTGAAGGCAGGGGCGTGATGCTCACTCAGCTTCTCTAGCTCTTTGAAAGTGTGAAGGCTATATTAAAAGCAAAATCGCATAATTTTGGGCAAGAGGATATTAAATAAAATAAATCACAATCAAACACCAAAAGATGAGCTTTACATTTTGAGAGGTTAAGTAAAAATTATTTGGTATTGTATACATTAGGGGGAAAAAAATCATTTGCTTCTTCAGGAAAAGCTGAATTTGAAAACAAATTATTATAATTAAATATTCAGAAATATGCGAGTTGATTTTCAGCAGTAGTTTTGGGCTTTGAATACACCTATTGTCATACCGTCTACAGAACAAATAAAAATATTCATTTAAAAATATAGAAAAGAAAACAGTGATCTAACTGGTTTTACTTCTGCCACCTTAAAATGAAGAAACTAATGATAATTATTTTTTGATCTGATTGTAAGCAAAAGTTAAACCAGTTATCCTGTTTTGTATTCAAATAGTAGAAATTCTTCTCCCTTTTACTTTTATGTTCTCATTTATGTGTGGCAATATCAAGTAGTTCTGGTTAGTTGGAGGTTGGGATTTGTTTGCAGTTTGTTTTTTTTGTTTTAATAACGTTAGATAATTCTAAGTTAAAGAAACATTCATTTTCACTAAGAAAAGAATTTATTGACTCTCTTTCACACACAGGGTCATATGTAAATTCTCAGGATCTACACCACTAAACTACTACCTAATCTTTTATGCTGAGAGAAACAAAAGAAGAATTTAAGCTTTAGAACATGACTTACTTTTGACTAGATGAGGTCTCTCAAATAGGTTAAGCCAACTTGACAAATGAGATCAGCCTGTCCTGCTAGGAATGTCAGAATAGGAAATTTTCTTTCAGTGACTCTTCAGAGACACATTTTATGGAATGTGCATCTGTCTGTACATATATACACACATGCACACATACACACAAACATATATACACGCTTTTCCATGCTGCTCTGATATTTAATATGATTTTTTCATCTGTTCTCTTAATTCAATTTCTGTTGAGTTCTTTTTAAAAAAAAGTTCAGAAGGTAGGTAAATACTATAGTACCTGAAATATTCTATGCTATCCAAATAGAGTATGGTACCATTGAATATACAAAACCTGTTTCCACTTCTATCTCAAAGGTAAGAGGAATTTCATATAGAAATAATCAAACTTCCAATTTAAAGTAAATTTTAAAAGTGTATAGATTTTCATTGAAATAGGATTTTAGTTTTCGAGAGAGAATTTAAGAAAAATAAAACCACTGTATTTTAATAATTACTAAATACAGCTCTACTATATATTTTGCTGGAACCAGGAAGGCATAGCTGGGATCACCACTCTCTTGATTTACCTATTTTACAAGTAATAAGAGCAAGGTGTCAAAGCAGGAAAGAGAAAACAAGGTAAATTTCTGATTCCAATAAGTGTATGTCTACTATGCATTTCTAGACACTGCTTCCACAGAGAAGTGACAGGGCTCATACTAGTGCTCAGAATCACACACAGGCAGAAAAGAGGTAATTCTTCTGTCCAAGCCCTATCCCATACACTAATTCCTGTCTTGCAAAAGAAGAAAGTCTCCTACGTTATAGCAAAGGATTTTAAGTACCATCAAGTAATTCTGCTTAAAATAAATAAGTTCCTCAGTTTTACTCTCATTTCTCCTTGCTTTTCCATCAGTGACAGATGAAAAGGAAATCTGTAAATCCAAAGTCAACTTCCATTGGATAGAACTGCAAGCACACTGGTTCAGGCATTATTATTGCCCAAACCTTAAGGCTGGTGCTATTTTTCAAAGACTTTGTCATTTTAAGTACAATTAAGTCTGTCTGATTGTGTCTAAATATAAAACGGAAAATTTAGAATGCTTATTATTACAAGATGCAAAGTTTATGTTATGCTGTGCCATATTCTCATAAAAGTCTAATGTAGAAGTTGTGAAATCAGATGAATCACAGGAACTCAACCAGCAGTTCCTTGTGAATTTTAATCAGTGCTGGTAGGTATGCAGTATTTGAAATAGGAATAACTAACAGGAAATGTACATGCTTTTAGAACACACATTTTCACCTCCTTAAGCTGTTATCAAAACAACATCAGAAACATAGCAAGACTTATCTTTTTACCAATGACTAGGCAAAGCAGGAAATATATATTAGCTCTACCACATAGTCATCCTCAGAGGTGAATCAAATCCTGAGAAAAACAACTAAAATTCTAAGCTAGCCTTGCTTAGGGGTGCTGGAAGGAAAAGGATTGGACAGCATGACCTCCTAATGTCTATTCAGCTGTATGACTTTTATGTTATTTCAGAGATATAATTGAGGTAGCATGTCATGTATCAAAGAGAAACAACAGAATAAAGAGCTTTTCAAATTTAAATGAGTATATAAGTGAAACTTCATCTTGACATTAACATCAAGGCCACAGATTAGAACAAAACAAACTTTGGTCTCATCATAGCCAGGAGGAAGGGCACAAAAATATACTATCGTTGCTCCACTGAAAAGTATACCAATGTATTGTTACTTTTAAAGGAGCAAATATTGCCTTCATGCAAAACAACGGAAGTAAATCCAAGTATTGTGAAGTCTGGGTACAATACAAAATACTAACATTCGTTCTGAGAATTAACTGCTTTTATTTCTCACCACACAGGCTTGAGATATTATACTACTTTATTTATTTTTATTTAAATATGAGGTATATGCTTTAAATTCAATGTATGTCAATTAATTGATAAAAACTATGTCAGATACATTATCCCCTTTTTAAGAAAAAAAAAAAATAAATCTCTTCCTTATCAGAACTAAATGGAAAAGATTCAGGATTGTGGCTGAAGAAATTAAGTTCATATCCAACAGAAAACTGACCTCTATTTAAATGATGGTAACTCAGTAGCAAAACTTTTAAATTATCACTACAAAGACAGTCATCCAGAAGTCTTGCAGACCAAATTAAATGCATTCCCTTCACTGGTCTAAAATTAACAATGATAGAATGGAACTTTCTAAAGATTTAATGTTTCAGAATTTTTGTTATTATTTTTAGGACACGCTTTTCGTATCTTTGAGAGATTACCAAACCTTGGTCAAATTTAAACACAGCAAGAGTGCATACTTTTTACGTACTAACTTATTAACCACCAGAAAACAACTGCTTTCTCAGTAGCTTGCAGGACCCCCGTCGGGAACGATCTTTAGAAGTATCTTAGGCAGACCATTCAAAAATACTTAACTGCCATCTAGTGGCTGAGTATGTCGACTTCTTCATGACGTTTTTCAGGCTTTCGAATTAAACACTTCTTCCCTCATTTCCAATCTTTCTATTTGTGGTCTCATCCTACCCTCAGGGACTAAGAAATCCCGACATTATCACAAGACAATATTTTAATCACAAAGTTCAGCTACTAGTCACGTAGGAAGAACACACTGGAACAGAATATCTGTTTACAAATTACATTGAGGTTCCAACTCTAGAGGACCTCAGTTCCTATTTTAAAAAAGTTTAATTAATTAATCTGCTAGACTTATAGAATATGAAAAATCCGTTAGTGCTTGTTAGACTTGCTAAAAAAAAAAAAACCAAAAAGAAACCTGAAAATTGCAATATATTTAAACTGAGCAGTAAATTCTAATATTAAGGATGCAAGACATATTTTCATCAATAACATTGGGAATTCTGCATGATAACTGTGTTTCATGGATATGTACATAAAGTACAGGGGATACTTCATTTTTACTTATATCTGGCAGTAAAGTTCCACAGAGGTTAGACTCCCCTTCGGTTCCTGAACAAAATGCTCTGCACTTCCGCAGTTCCTATGACAGCAGCAGTCATGTCTTCTGCAAGGTTTCCATCATCTCACTTCACACAGATTTTGTTTCCTTTCTAGGTATTTTTGATAATGCATAATTTATTTTCAAAGCTAACAAGAAAACATTATCTGCCCACATATGCTTCCTAATATCCACCTGCTTTAAGCTAACATGCCCCAGTTCTAACATTACACACTGGTCCTACGGTTAGAACATAAGTTCATGCACACCACATATTGCAAGCCTGGCTTTATTTTGCACAAGGCAAGAACTTCTGTAGGAAATAATTGTCCTAGAAGAACTGTTCATTGCCTCCCCAAGGCATCCCTTCCTCCTTACAAAAAGTAACTTGGCAAATAGTGAAGGAAGGAAGAGGAGTGGCACATGTTCCCAGGCTCATTGTGTCTTGAATGAACGAATATCTCAAGAAAGAGCATGCAAAATAAAGCAGTTTAAGAAAAGTCACACCTACAGAATGGTTTGGGAACTCATAAAGGAAGAGTTCCCAATTTTCTTCCAATTTTTCTTGAACACAGTTGTTAACCAGTTTCATATACAGTTTGCCTCTACCCTGATAAAAGCCACGCAATACCAAAGGAAAACAGGTTTAAAAAAAAAACCTCCTTTTTTAATCTTTTTGTTTGTGAAGTAGAATGTTTCACCATTTCAGACAAATCTTGCATTTATCTTCATGCCTTTGCCTGTGAAGAATCATCTTTCTGAAATTTTATTTAAGAGTTCTGAGCAGCATGCATGTTTCCAAGACCAAGTCTAGCTGTGATATTATAATAATGAAAAATAAATTCCAATCCCACCTGTTTTACATTTTCTCAATAGACTGATTATGTATTTATCTCAGAGTTTTCTACCACCTTTCTCTTGTATTACTAAGTGTCAGAATCGGAACATTTCAAATATCAGTAAGTTATTGCCCTAAGGAATTATAATAATATGTAGTTAAAGACTAGAGTAAGAAAAAAGGTCCCCAGTGAAAGACTGAGAAAAGGGTTACCAGCACACTGTGGTAGTTAGGAATACTCTAAAGAGACACTCCAAGACTTACAACGTTTTCGAAGTGGAAAGTATATTCAACATGGCAAAATGTGGCCTGTAATTTAAGGTTTTTGAGGCTAGCATTGTTTCCCTATGATATTGTTGGAAAACACACCAATAGATCATGTAGCATAAATCTGTCTTCAGTGCCTAAGAACTGCCAAAATTTTGTCTGGTTGTTACTACCAGTTGAAGTACATGGCATTCCAAGAAGGCATGCAATTTTGGTCGAGGGATTATTTGTTGTTTTAAATGAGGTGAACCAAACCAAAGTGAACTACCAAGCTGGAAATGTTACAGGCATAAAATTTTTTTTATGGCAAGGTTCTCTGCTGTAAATATACTCAGTCTAAACTATTTCATAATCAAACTGCTAGGAAGTGGAAGAGTATGGCAAAACCTCATCTCCTGAGAGAGGATTACAGAGTCATTGTCGCTGGCATGAAGAACTCATTACATCCGGATGCTGACCTTTAAATAAACGTAATGAAGGCTTTCTTTTTAAATTTCTGTGTTACTCAAAATAGACACTCATCACAAACATTAAAAAAGGAAGAAATTTAAAATATTTTAATAATAAGGCATATAAGAGAAGAAGGAATTTAAATGACTTTCCAACCACTTAAATTTTTGGTTCTGTGATGTCCCACTACTAACCAAAACCTAGTTTTCATATACTTATTTTACCATTATAATATGTTGTTTGTTTGTTTTGGTTCTTTTCTTTCTTTCTGCTAAGACTCTGCTTTTACCTAACATGTAAACAAACTCAAGCAAACCTGAAAACTGAGCAAAAATTCAGAGGAAGTCACAAAAGCACCAGAAAACTTCAGGAGTGGAAAACAGAAAGGAAATTGGTTCTTGCATAAAAGTACAGCTGTCAAATCTAAACACTAGGTTTGATACTAGAGTTTCTGAATTAGGACATTCAATTTTTCTCTTCTAACTTTCCTCTTCTTTCCTTCACTAAAGGAGTTGGGCCTAGCACAGCTTTCTCTGTTTGTACTAGGAAAACTAAACAGACATTGCTGCTCCCCTTTGGCACAAAATCATAGAATCACTTGGTTGGAAAAGACCTTTGAGATCATCAAGCATAACCATACCTGTCCACTACTGAATCATATCTCTAAGGACTTCATCCACCTGTATTTTAAATACCTCTAGGCATGGTGGCTCAATCACCTCCCTGGACAGCCTCTTACAGTACTTGGTAAACCTTTCAGTGAATAAATTGTTCCTAAGGACTAATCTGAACCTTCCCTGGCATAACTTGAGGCCATTCCCTCTCATTCTATCACCTGTCACTTTCGGGAGAAGAGACCAACACCCACCTCTCTACAACCTCCTTTCAGGTAGTTGTAGACAGTGATAAGGTCTCCCCTCAGCCTCCTCTTCTGCAGGCTAAACAACCCCAGTTCCCTCAGCCGCTTCTTGTTAAGACTTGTCCTCCAGCCCCTTCACCAGCTTCGATGCACTTCTCTGGACACACTCCAGGACCTCAATGTGTTTCTTATAATGATGGGCCCAAAACTGAACACAGTATTCAAGATGCAGCCTCACCAGTGCCGAATACATGGGCAGAATCACTTCCCTGGTCCTGCTGGCCACGCTGTTTCTAATACAGGCCAAGATGCTATCGGCCTTCTTGGCCACGTGGACACACCACTGACTCCCATACAGCACACTGTCAACCAACACCCACAGATTCTTCTCTACCAGGCAGCTTTCTAGGCATTCTTCCCCAGGCCTGAGGTGCTGCACAGGGTTGTTACATCCCTGTTTCATCAGGACTCTGCATCTGGCTTTGTTAACCCTCATACCGTTGGTCTCTGCCCATTGAGCCTGCCTGTTCAGATCCCTTTGTAGAGCCTCCATACTTTCAAGCAGATCAACACTTCCTCTGATGTTGGTATCATCTGCGAACTTACTAAGGGTACATTCGATCTCCTCATCCAGAACATTGATAAAGTTATCGAACAGAAATGGATCAAGCACTGAGCCCTGGGGCTCACTTATGACTGTCCTTCAACTAGATTTAATTCCATTTACCACCACTCTCTGGGCTTCAAACCCAGGACTTGAAACGGCTGACAATTTTTCTTATTTTTTTCCCTGCTTACCAGTTCCTGAAGTAAAAACAAGCACATCTCCAGGCTCTCATTTTTTGAACTGCAATTTTTAGAAATTAGTTATTTTGGACTCAAAAAGCAGTCCTAAGAACTTAAGGAAATTATGTAGCAAATTATGAAAGTTATGCCTAACATCGCAAAGGTAAGAAAATGGAGAGGATGTATTTAGAAAAGCCCCTTCCAGTGGAAAAGTGAAGAGTCCAGGCTCTGTGTGTGTGTATTACTTGTTTTTATAGTCTAGAATCATTCTGAATCTTTCAGTTAAATCCTTATCACAAGCAAGATAAATTTTCATGTCACATTTGCCTTTGTTTCTATGTCAATATCCACCATCTCCAATTATTTTAATAGCATGTAGAAAATATCTTTTTCCAGGAAAGGAGGAAAGAAGCCTACAAATTGACTTAGCTGACTGCTTTCAAATTTTACACAAGTGTTTTCTCTTCCTTTGTTCTGTATCAAAAGAAAAGAGAAAAATATTTTACTTGGCTAGCGTCAGCCAATGCTTGCTTTCTTCAGAAAGAAAAGCTATGGACAATCTAGACAAAGAATACGAGAGACTAGATCTCCAACAGAAACATTTCACAGTATTTTATTACTTTAAGAAAGTACTAGTAACACCAAGAAAGATCTGACTGCAGTAATTTATCTACAAACACAATGAGCATTCAACTTTCTATATAATATAGATATATAGATTGGTATAGATATCGATAGGTAGAATACACTCAGCTGTTTGGGACTGTACAGAAATAGTTTGAACACATGAAAACATTTTATCCACATACAGTTCCTCAAATTAAGTAACTTCCACTCCGATTTTCAAAATGAACCAGAAAGTTGATGACATAATATAGCAAAAGCTTGACATGACTTTCTGCAAGTGAGGTGATCATACATTCACAACAGTTATTTCTGCTCTTCATTGATGAATAACAGTGCAAAACGGAATAAGTTCATGTCGCTGTCACAGAGATCAGCACTTAGCAAGAGGGATGGGGATCTCTAAAAATACTAGCAAATGCAATTCAGTAACTGGATGACATAATAGGCTAGCTTTAAAAATTAAAAAAAAAAAAATTCCAACCTGAAGTAAATGCTACATGTTCAGCAATCATAGTCTCTAGCACTACTGGTCAATCTTCATTCTCATAGCAAAAGCATAAGTTTATTTTAGTTAAAACACATATGCACGAGCCTATTTCCCTTAATTACATTTCCAGTAAAGAAGTTTTGTATAGGTTGCTTCTTGTAATGAATTAAAATCCTAGAGACAGATTAAATAAGCTCCATACATGTAATACCTTTCTGGAAGCAAAAGAAAAAGTTCTTTTTCACAAGAAATATGAAAAAGCAATGCTACTGAAACCTGGGTGACTGAAATACAAAAATAGCACAGAACAACATATTTTATTTTAAACTTAAAATGTAGATTAATTTTATGATATTTCAATTAATCGATTCTAGTTTTTAAATGCTCTTAATTATGGTGGTAGAAGAATTTAGGTAACTGACTAGAACTCTTCTTTAATGTTGTTTAGCACGACAAAAGCCATAAAGGTTATATACTTACTCTCCTGACTCATGCTCATAAAATACTTGATTGAATCTGGATTAAATTTGCAGGTCTAATGACAAGTTGTACACCTTTTGCTAGGCATACCTTATTTTCTCTCTCAAAAGCAAATCACCGATTGTTTTCACAAATGCTGCTCAATGCAGTGATGCTTGAACCATTCAGTAATTATTTTATCTCCTTTTGAAGTTCATCGTGTTACCCTAAATCTGTTGATTTACTACCTATAATTTTCAGTGGAGAAACAGAAAAAACCCTCTGCCACCGTTATTCACATCAACTTTTGTAGATTAGTTAATATAACCAGATCTTTTCTTGCTGTCCCTTAGTAACATGATCAGATCTCCAGAACCAAGCGTTAACTTACTTCTGAGTGTTGCGAACAATAACATTTCACAGAAATCACATTAGGCAAGCAGAAACCTTGAATGTCTGTAACTAGATACACTATGGAGCACGGAAGTATTTAGAAATAAAAATTTAGAATCAAAACCACATTTGCAAGTATTTGCCTTCAGAAGATTCAGTACATAAAACTAGTGCAGAAATATGAAGTACTGCTTTTCCAAGCGTTTCATAAAATTATACATAAAACATTTCTGTCAGAATCTTACCTGTACCCGCTGAACATCATCTGTGCATTGTTTCTCTGTTTCTAGGACAGTCGGTTTCAACTCTGAATTTGGAAAGAAGATACAGATTTTAAAAGTTACATATAAGAAAAAATTGTTTATAGTTCAAAATACACATTAAGAATTTCATGAATAGAGGATTGAGGTAAAAGCAAAACAACAAAACCAAGCAGCGTTAAATGTTCCACTTCCCAAATTATCCATCGAAAATTAAATGAACAGGTTGCATGCATAAATAAAGCCAGCCTGACCGCAATTTGCCATGTATTTATTATTACTCCGTATTAAATGCTATCCTGTTAAATGTGTAGCACATAAAACTTAAAAGAAGTCATTTCGATTGTCAAAATTTCTGATTCAAAGAAAACTATTTACTTATGGCTCTATTATTTACATTCAATAGAAGGTCAGGGAAAAAATTTCACACTTGTTCTTCCTGTCAGTTCTCAATAAGAAGTATTTGTGTCCTTAAGGTCTGCAGATTGTGTCTGTTCACAAAAGGCTAAAAGAACTCATGAGCAGGATGATGACTGCTGGCAGCTATGTTGTCTTTCTCATAACCTCCTCTGCCCTACTCCACTCTACTGTCAAATTTGAGATCTTTACAACAGGACAGACAGTAATACAGATCTCATTTAAGGGTGCTCAAAAGCAATTTGCCTTGTTATTGCAAATATATCTTGTGAAATCTCAATTTCATTACTATTCACTGCCTACACCCTCTAAGCCTTACAAAGGGATGGTTTAGGAATGAACACTTATTGTGCCAGTGTACAGTCAGAGCTTCCCAGAACTGGGGACATCCAAGTTGAGGATACAAAAACTAAATAGTCACCTGTGTACTGAATTCCACAACCCCTCTTTTGACCACAGAACTAATTTGACTTTTTGAATTTTGACCACGTTATTCATTTACATTGAAAAATGAAACAGTAGTACTTCATTCTCTAGGATTCTCTTACATCATTTAATACTTTGGAAAAACTAATGAGAATCCTAATGAATATCTAAACATCTCTTCACTTAATTAGTATTTAAATGGAGAAAAAAATTATTTGTCCCAGAATGATGGTTTTAAATGGAACTACAGATCTCAAACTATGGAGAATTAAAAATAAAATAGCAGTGGGACTAAGAACTTTTGTCTGCACAGTTTACCTGGAAAATGGATATCAAAATGCAACACTACCCTGTAGCTGGATTGCCTTATTTTAAAATCTGGATTACAGTTATTCAGTCTACAAGTACTAGTCTCCAAGATTTCTGTATTCATAAAATATTTCAATTTAAACCAAAGTACAAAAGAAATTGCCCTAAAATATTGATTGTGCTTATATTTATTTCAGTGACTGAAATGTACTGTACACCCCTGCATTTTTCTACAGTGCTGTATTTTAGTTGTCTTCTGTACAAAAGGAATAAAAGATTTTGTGCTGGAAATGACACAAGCATGTAACAACTCAATACACGTTCTGGATCCTCAAATCTTTTGGTAAACCACTGCAGAGAATAACTAAGATCTATTTTTAACTTATTTATCAAAGAGAGCAAGTCTTGTAGTTAAAGCACAGAGCTTGAATTAAAAGGTCCAATTTCTATTCCAACCTTTCTACAGATGTCTTCTCTCACCTTAAACAACCTGTGTTTGTTTCCTTGCCTAATAAGAAATCTTTTAAGGGTACCACTATGCAGCAGATAAATCTGTTGACCATCCACAGGAAAAGTGAAGCAGTTGTGGTCTAGAACCTCTGGATTCATAATTCCTAGGCCTTTGACCTCCTCACAGCTTTCTGACAAACCCAGCTGTTGGAAGGCGAGACATACAAGGGGAAAGTGTCTGCCAGTGGCAGTTATGCTGCACAGTAACCCATCAAAAATTAACAATTATCAACCTTTTTTACTTTTTTGTTCACTAAGATGGCGTTTCAAGTCTCATCTGACAGATCTGTTCCAAGTCATAAAAAACTGGATGAGGATATTAACAGGAAATAACTTATTATTTCTCCCTTTGACAAGTTTTTAGCATGGATGAATTATTGCTGACATTCAGTTATGTCCATTTACTGAAGAAAATTAAGGACGCTACTAATGAATTGGACACTTACTCCTCATTGCAACCAAAAGAACCTGAACAAAACCAGTGAATGACTGGTTTCTGGTAAAAAGCTATTAATGTTATTCTGAAGGAAGGGAAGATTAACATTGTTAGACAAAGCAATTGTGAGATACTTGTTTTACAAATTATCTGGAAAAGAACTTTTTTGGCTAACCCCACCCCAAGTGATTTCAAAAACCAGGAAAACTTCATTAGTATTTGGGCTTTGTTGTTCTCCCTGTGTGCGAAGTAATGTCATCCATTATGCAAATAGGCACAAACTACCTCCCTTACTCAAAAGTTCTTAAAAATCTAGGAAGAGGCTGCTTCTATGTATTTGTCAAGATTTAACAATTTGACAGAATTGTCTAGCTTATTTTTACGTCCAACAGGCCTTGTTACAGAGTTCTAAATACAAGCCGAGTTCAGAATGATATGAGTGGTTAATTTTAAGGTTTGTTTGCCAAAATTCATCAAATTCAATCTATTGCAGCAAAATAACAGGGTTCTATCTTTGTTACACAAAACTAAAAGAAAACAAAACCAAACCTTACCACCACAACCACAGCAACAACAACAACAAAAAACGTTAAGGAAAGGAAAAAAGTGCTATACAATGAATGAAACCTTCCTGTAATCCAAACAAAATATCCCCCTCCACCCCCTGCAATTTTTAGTATCATAAAGAAAATCAACAAAACTAGGCTTGTCCATACATAAAATATTAGTTACAAAGATTGGAGGAGGTGGTTAATCTTTAGGCTTTATATGACATGTCACTTACCTCCAGGTTCTTCCACATAGCAAGCATGCGAACAATCAAACAAAAATTAAAATATTTTATCTACCTGAATTGTATTCAGAACAATTATAATTGTTCCTTTTGCCTACATGCCCTATAGTGCAAAATTACACCAAAACCTAAAATTCCAATAATACTTTTACATGTCAGTACCTCAAGTAAACATTGAGAACTGTTTATATTCCATTTAGAATTAGTCACAATACAAGATTTTCCATTTTATTTCTAATACTATTTTCTTAATATTTTTGCAGTTTTTAAGAGGGCAGTGTCTGAGATAAGGAATAGACAAGTATTGCACACATTGCATCCATGTAGTAGGTATAATATTAAAAAGAACAACATAGGATGGAAAAAAACTACTCATAAAATGGACATATTTAAATATTATTAGTATTATCCTCCTGGAAGAAATACTCTTCCAAATTTGGAAAAATAGTGAAGATTTTCACATTTCAAAATACTTTGCATGATCAATGTTTGTCTAGATTTTAGAGCAACAAAACAGTTTTTAACTTGCACCAGCCTCTACCAGGCTAAAACCTCAAAGTAAATTAATAAAATATTCACCCTTTTGTTTTTCTAGAGCAGAGTATGTTCATAAATATTCTGATCACACATCCATTAACTAAGTATCCAGGTTGAGAAACACAAGTTGTCCTCTTAAAGTACATGTCAATGAATTCTACTACTGCATGACAGCACTTTAACTGATTACAGCCTAAAATAGTAGATCATTAATCAAAAAACTGGACTAGCCCAACAGTCCAGTACTGCAGTGTTCCACACACTCTGAATTGCATCAGAATTTCCGTGACCACTAATAGTGCTGCTTTAGTAAAAGCCACAGCATAAACAGAATAATGTAGCAGTATTGGATTTTTGTTAGCATCACTTATTTTGTTTGTGAGCACCAGAGCAAGTCACACCAGTAAAATAAAGTGTTGTCATTATAAATGGTGTCCATGCAAGGAATACTTTGCTCGTGTTCCAGAGGAAGTGGTAGAGAAGTTCCAAAAAGAAGCAAATCTGAAATTAACTCCACTTAAAGACTATAAGCAATACAAAGGGATCTGCTGAAGACTTAATTTGAAGACTTAATTCTTCAAATCTAAGCAATGAATAAAAATGACCAGTAGGAAATGGAAAATTTGAGAATACCCATTGGCTCTCCTTTGAGTTCATGGGGATAAATGCAGCCTAAAAGCGTTGAGAACTTCTGAATAGTAACTAAAGCGAAGCTAATCCTCCAAGAACCTGTGGTATTCGCCCATCAACACTACTAACAGAAACCAGGTTTGGAATTCTCGTCTAAATTTCTTTATCAGCTACAAGAGGGTTTGTTTTAATTGTCAGCTTAAACAAAGCTTTTAATAAGTATGCAGAAGATCTCAGAAATTTGGCTGATAACCTTACAAATTTAAGATAAATTGACTTGGCAAACAAGACCTCAATTTATTTTTCAGATACACTTTTCCTACCTCTCTGTCAGCAGGGGCCTGCTGAATCCACAAAGGAATACCTTACATCACTCTAATAACTTTCAGTATACCACCAGCGGGCTTCTGAAGTTTTCCATATTTTTAAGAAGAGAAAAGTACCCATATTTCATGGTTCTGAAGGTATGTAAACTGGAAAAGAACAAAGGTCACAGCACCTGGTAAAATCCAACAGTCAGCAGATGCCAGGTGTACATCTTGGTTGTTAACAAAGAGCATGCATTTTTTTCTGAGCATTTTTATTAGATTCACACTAGCTAGCATTATTTCTGACGCTAATCCAAGATACTCAAAATCAGGTATTTGTTAGAAGTTAAGATATTAAGATATATATATTGGATTCTAAAAGACAGCAGCTCTGCACCATGCTACGTGTACATCTTGTCTGTGTTCAAAAACCATACCTTCTTCTGTAACTTTGAGTCTTTGTTCTTCATCTGCAGGTTTGGGTAGAGGCCACACAGATGGAATTCTCCTTGGAAAGCTTCCGTCAATGTAATCTGATGAATGTGTGGGTTGGCTAACTGCAGCCCAAGTATAAAGCTGGTCTTGCTGTTGTTATCAAAACAAAAAAGTTGAGAAGTTCATATAAAAAGACAAGCTCAAAATATCAAAGCCTTTGTTTCCAACACAAATATCCACTGCTACATCAAGGCAGACGGTTTTTATGCTCTTCATCTGTCAAAGATTTAACATAAATCTATATGAAAAAGATTATAATATTTCAGTTTTGGAATTACTTCTATTAACAATAGAAAATCTAATCTTTTAGTTATTTATAGCACAATGAGATGCTAAAATACAATTCAGGACATTTTTTGAGCATGAGGAACTCTTTGCCACTTCTTTACTTAGAGAGATAACAGGTTCTGTCTATCATGACTAATTTTTTACATATGGGTCGTTTGTAAGTTAGAGACAAATATTTCAGTCCACACTCTATGTAATATTTTTACATCAAATGCACAAGCAAGGAAAAGAAGTATCATTATTTCAGCATAAATTAAACAGATATTTATTCTTTGAAACCATGTTTTTGTCATTGACATTTCTATATTTATAGAAAGGCAGCTAAAAAGGTGGGTTACCTTTATAAAATAAAATTTAAAAAAAAAAATCCAACAGCTAAAAGATTTCTAAATCTTTGGCTCAAATCAGATTATATCCATATTACCTAGCAGCTTTGAGTTTGATTCCTTTAATAAAGTAGAAGACATCCAGACTGTCTTATGAAAACCAAGGCAAACTCATGTTTTAAGTCAACAGACAAATATTAGCTAACCACAATTCCAGTAATCATTCTTGTGATGCATCAACATGCAACACCTAGTGATTAAGCCTTTATAATTCTGTAAACTCTACAGAGATGAATCACAGCAGCTGAATAAGCATCCTAGCAAATTATCTGGAAATATGCAAATATTGTAATACAAAGCTGGAAAAAAAATACAAAGTCACAAGCTGAAAATATAGCCATGTCACACAGCAGTATCTTCTTACAACGATGATGTTCATTGCAGTTCATTGACAATATTGTCAGACTAAAACATTGGTAATATGTATTTGTCCTGCTGCATATATTAGACCTTTAAATAAGAAAAAAAATTAAAAAATTAAAAAAAAATTAGGAATAATCACTATTGCATGCGACTTAGCTTCTACTTGCCTTAAAGGAAGTTAGATAAGAGTTAAGAGTGATGAAAATTTACTAAGAGCAAATTACTTGGAATAGACAAATGCTGGTTATAATTTTTTTTTTTTTTTTTTTTTTGTTTACAGAGGGTGCCTCAAACAGTCTGGGTCAAAAGAAGCTCATTAGATCTTTCTGGCATGAAAAACATGGCAAAAATCCAGCCACATACACGGATCTTACATAAAGGTAAGAACAAATGGATAAAAAAGAAAAGGTCAATCCTATACTACATCAGGTTCTTTATATAGCCCTGAATTCTGTTTTCCTTGAAAAGCCTGTCCTTTCCCCATTACTATGGTACTGCATTTGAACATCCAGACAGATTTGATTAATTAATTTCTTTCAGTAACTTTATATTTTCCCCACATCTAATTTCAGTTTTTTAGAGGAGATGTATTTTTGGTTTTCTAATTTCCAGTCCTGCGGAAATAAAAAGGCAAGGGAGATTCATACCTGTATGAACAGTGTAAAGAAAGAGAAAAGCTGATGGATTTTGCTCTTTGTCTTATTTCTGCACCATCCAATTCTCAAAACACAGAGGAAAATAAGATTCAAAAAAGCTATGCAGAGGCAAACCAGAACAATTTTTTTTGCCCACTCTACCATATTACACAGTTCAGGGAAGACACAGAAGAACAAGTGCTGTGAAGTGTCAGCTGGGTAGCCACAGTCAACTTTCAATGGGATTACATATATGGATACAGGGCAATAACACAGAAGACAGGCTGTAGATAATATTGACATAGCATGAAGGAGGAAGACAAAGAGTTAAACTGTTCCGGGAAGTATTTCACAATGTCAGTTCCTGAAAGATATAGTACAATCATTTAACAACACATCTTTGAAGTATGAGTAGTCTACATGAATTAAGATGTATTAAAAAAAAATCATGATATGTCTCAGAATTATTATACAGGTGAGATACATTATGAGGATAAAACATGAAATACCTATGTTCTTGTTGATAGAATTTACAGCATATAAACTATGAAAAGTTAGTTAATAACTCATCACACAACTCCATAACCATCTCCTAAACCGGCATAGGAGATGTTTGTGATAAGCAAAAGCAGACAGAGGGGTTGGGAATAAAATATTTTTTGTTCATGTTGCTTTTTGGTTTGGGATTCTTTTCATTCAGTATTTAACATAGAAAAGGATGATGGAATAAGGTCATCATGTAATAGAAATTTAGAGAGGTAAATGTAAACTTGCAAAAATGCCTTGAAGGGACTTGAACCACAACCAAAATGTATCTGCGTCCAACATAAAAACAAAGTATTTAACAACAGCTACATTCAGATTACTTGCAAATTTATAAATGTAACTATAAATAGAAAAAACTCTTGTGACAGAAAGGTAGTCTGAAGGTCTGGACATCAAGTTGATAGTCCATAAAATACACCTAAAATGGGCAAAGATTAACCCTGTCTCCACTTTTGTGCCCTTCAAAAAGAGATGGATCATTTAAATGTCCTAATTTCTACTTTTTCAAGATACTTCCCAAAATCGAATCCTCTTTACCTTTTGTTTTCAGTTCCTTATCTGTTAATATACTAAACCTTCTAAATTCTCCTTTTCCAGATATGATAATGTCACAAATTTGCATGATTATTAGTACATTCTGAAGAAAGATATATGCTGCAAATTCTGTAATGTCGAATTACTATTGAAGAAAAATAAGCAAAATACCCAAATAAAAAGAAATCCTAATTTGCTTTTGTCATCATTAATTGTAATATAAGCATCAAATAACCTGGATTTTTTTCCACTTCCAACATTTGCTCCTCTAATCTTTTCATTTCAGAGGCAATTCTTACTAGATACCATTCTAAGTACAGCCAGTGAATGCTCTTACCGTGCTAAAGCTTTAAAAAAATCTGGAATTTCCACTTCATCTTGCTCAGAGTCCACTATTTGGTGTTTAAAGCGTTTCTTTTGGGGAAAATATATGTATATATCTCCTTGTAATGAATGATCCCGGTCTTATTTATTCAGACTTATTTCTGGGCGGATATTGAAAGCTCAAAGCGGTCTAAGTGCAC
The DNA here is from genome assembly GCF_017976375.1 of Cuculus canorus. Classification (NCBI taxonomy): domain Eukaryota; kingdom Metazoa; phylum Chordata; class Aves; order Cuculiformes; family Cuculidae; genus Cuculus; species Cuculus canorus. The sequence continues at coordinate 64,832,455 of NC_071403.1, read as the reverse complement.
TAACCATGATGTCAGGAAGAGTTCTTATTTCCACACATCCTTACACAGCACTTTCCACTGGTTCTTATAACTGCAGAGCACACGGGTGAGGCAAATTGCCTGCAGGATCTGATGGTACCTAATCAATAGACATTTTACCACTGTAGATGCTAGTGTTTAGAATAGAGACACAGAGAGTTAGGTCTGTAACTTAACTCACTATCTTCCCAGTTAGGCCTTAGTAGGTACAAAGAATTGCTTTTTGTTTTAAAACAGATTTTCATTCTGAGGTACCACAGTGCTATATTTCAGGTACATAACAAATATCAGCTATGTTCCTTTACTGCGTGAGCAACAGATATGCTTCCCTGCTAATCTTTAAAGATGGAAGTCAATGCTGCAAGCACTGATGGAATTTGACCCTGTCTTGCTGGTCATTTATTTTCAAATAGTCAACTTGAACAATTTTTCACTAGAATCCAAAACATTCAAAGCTGTCCTGAAGAGGGGAGGACAGAAGAGTTGGAATGTCCACAGACAGGTATAAATGGACCAGGATTAAACACAGAGTAGTAGCAGCAAGAAGGCTCCTACTCATCAAATCAGCCTGGATCGGGACAGCTTTTCAACCGGAAGAGCTGGAAGAGTGGAGAAAGGAGGTAGTATACCTGCATTTAAAATGGAACTAGATAAATTCATAGAGAATTACATTCTATGGTACTTGGGATAAGCAGGGGCCAGACTCCATGACTCACAACGTGTTTTCAAGTCTAAGAGGAAGTGGAACAAAGAGCTTGTTCCATGTTTCTATGTAATTGCTTGTCATTTAGACTGTTTCAAGTGTATGGAAGGACATTTTTTCCCCCCCCCCCATTCAGGTAGTTTAATCCTTCTGATAAACTATCTATACAACCTCTACAATGAAAGGAAACCAATTGTATGTTCGTATTGCATATAAACAGTTAATTGAACAAGAAGGTTTTAGTTTGAGAAATTAGAGCTAGGCTACCTGAAATGCTCTTATCAGCAGGAGACTGCTTTATTTTAAGCAGCTTTTAAAAGAAAGAAATCAATACTATCAAGCATGGGGAAAGTGGTTTACTTTTTGAGTAGAGGTTCAGTAACAAAGCTCTATCTGATCATTGGCAGAACCAGAGCAGCAATTAAACATGGCACTCAGCTTGTACTACCTTTGGCTGTACTTGTGAGCACAGACACCTTCTCAGGCTGAAAAACAGCAAGTCAGTTATAATACTGTAATATATGGCTGAAGCAGCACTTCCTCGTGAACTAAGTTTGATGCATGAGCATTTTATTCTAGCGATTTTTTTTTCTTTTCAGAAAATGATGTGCCTCAACATTTCATTTAAAAACACTTCAAGCATCAAAAAACCAAGAAACATTTCTTTCCCCATCAAGTGACTTCAACCTTCTCAACAAAACAGAACAAACTTGAATTCTTAGCTCAGAATTCAACACCATAGCCTGGGGATATGACATGCCAACAGAATCAATAACTCTGTAGTGTAAGGAAATCAGGGAACTTCTTACTCTTCCTGTTCCCTAGTAACATCCTCAAATATAGCAGAATAGGTTGAACTAGTTGAGCTTACAACAAACTTTCCTTGGAAGAGGAAACAGTGATTAATCTTTTATGAAACAGAAGAACCTCAAGATCTAGCCTTTTTACACACCTGACTTGAACTTCCACATGGAAGAACACATCTCAAGGCCACTTACATCACCTGATGTTGTGTCCTTTCTCATTCACTGACACCAGAAATTCAAATTCTTAGCTATGGTAAGAGGCTTCTCCATCAGGAATTGTTTTCACTTACACAGCAGTAAGTTTGGATTCTGACAAATTTTAATTTTCCAAAGAAATCTGTTTTATTGGAAAAATCCTTTCACCTCTGATCCATTTGAAAAGGTGATTATTGCTACTGTAAATCTTCCTCCTGAAAATACAGAGCATGCAAAATACACAAATTCAACTCTCACAATATTCATAATTCCAAGCTAGAAAACAGACATTGTTGAGTGTCATTCTTAAGAAATTTAACTAATATACAGAAAGTCATAATATATAAAGATCTTCTGAGGTGACAGGTTGACCACCATCTTCACTCTGTGTAGAATGCTTTTGAAAATTTTAATGAGGTGATGTAAACTTTATGCCTAACATGTGCTTCTAGAAGCAGTTCTTCAGAATAACAGGCAGGCAAGCAATATTCTCTGCTAAAAGAAGTACGAAAACCTAGTAACATCCTGCTTATAAAATACCTCAGTTGGAAGTGTACACAGTAGCATCACCACAAGTAACTGGAAAGGAGGAAGAAAGAACGAAAAAAAAAAAAAGGAGACTGCACAAGATCAAACAACTATAAAATAAGTATGAAATTAGAATTTAAAATAATAATAAAATAGCATAACAGGAATAATTCAGCCCAGTGATCATCCAACTGCTTCGATTTTACTACTCTCAGAAATATTAGAGTTGCTCACTGCAAAAGACAAAGTGACACAAAGTGACAAAAGTGATGAGGCAATGGAAAACTAAGAGGAGGCATGAGGGCTTTGATGTAGTCAAACTCAACTGCCATGGAAACATGGCAAAGATTAAGACAGCAGATTAACAATTGTTTTCTCTGCTCTGTTCCACAATTTTCACTTGTTAACTTTTAAAGTATTCTGCACTACTGACCGCCAATATACTGCTGTGACAAATTATGTAAGATGGAACTATGTTCAGTCTTATACATTTTGTTCCTGAGCACTGAACATATGCTTGAAGAAATGCTTCATTGTTGCCAGCTTTGTACCGAAATTTGGAAGAAAAGTTCTCCTATCCAAAATAAATTCTTGGGAAAGTTGCTCTTTGGAAACTGATCACTGATAATTTGGCTCTCTGACTTCCAAGAAAGAAGTCTGTCTGCAATCTGTTTAACTACTAATTTTCAAACTGGCATAAACATTGCAAATAAGTTAACATTAAGCAAAGCCTTCATGTTGCTAACCCTTCTTCCAGCTGACCTGCAAAGTCCCACCATCTGCTACTACTCAGCAAAAAGAAAGCAGTATCCTTATTTCCTTAAAAAGCATTTGCATCAGGCAGCCAGGAGATAATAGAAAACCAGCCATTTTTATAGCATTTCCCATTTATGCCGTCTGACACTCCTTCCTTGCAGAAGCGTTATTTCAGAAACGAATTACAACCTAGTCAGACATCCTAACCGCGACTCACACAAGGGGCAGTCCCTATACCAAACTATCAATATGCCTATGTATAAAATCACATCATGACAATAAAGACAGACACTCTCCAGAGGTTCATTTAGCTCTTTCATTATAGAATACACTGAAATAATTTAAAAATCAAGAAGGTGTTAACAGCAGTACTCAACACAGTAATGGCATTCAATAAAAACACTGAAAAAGATGTTAAGAGAGCTAGCCCAATCAAAGTGACAGCAGAAATAAAGCAAGATGAAAGCTTAGCATGCATTTCAGACACACGGAAGAAGATATTGCTGTTTAGTGCCACGTGAGAAAAGCAGTTGCTGGCCCCTTCAGTGTGCAATCAAGATTAAGTACCTCAAAACAGGAGGATAATACTGATGCAAAGGCAGGCTTAGTTTTCTTCTCAAAAGCACTTACAAAACGATAATACAAACCTTTTATCAAAAACATCATTTAAGTTTTCACTGCGAATTTCAGTGGTTTAAGCCTTACATTCGGATACAACACAAAAAAAACCTACTTGGAAAGCTTGTCAGAATGAAAAAAAAACTGCACAAATCTGATATGAAAAGGAAAAAATGATGATAGCTTAGGACTGCACAGTGTGAGCTGGAAAACTTGGAATAGGAAATTACATCTAAAGATTAGACATCCGCAGCATGTAGTATTTGCAACTACTGGATAAAATGCAAACACCAAGTAAAGTCAATACTTCTTAATAGCAAAATGAAGCCAGATAAAGTTGCCTTCCACTGATAGGAAGATATCGGATTCTTTTTTTTTTTTTTTTTGGTGTATGAAGAGCTTAAATTCTAATGCAAATGTTTATAATTTAGACACATTACTGATGGCTTTCTAAAGAGAACCATCTTGTAGCTTCTGTGATACATCATTAACAGCAGAGCTAAGCCGGAAATGAGACCTTGTTGAAAATTGTTATCATCCAACAGGTGGGTGCAAAACTTGCCTGTGATTACATTCTTGCCAAAAACACACTGTTTAGTGAGCTCAGCCTAGTATTTAATTTATTAACATGCTAAAAAGCTTCGGACTACACCTGTACTATAGAAATACAATTATTTAATAACATGACAGAGTCATTTGGACTGACAGTTTTTCACAAAACATTAATTTCCAAAATACCATTCATGCAGAAGAATTTTATTTTAATTTGAAACTTTAGAAGCCCTCTTGAACAAGTCACAACTGTTAAAAAGGGAAAAAAATTCAATAGAGAAGCAAAAAATAGTTATTCAAAAGGCAAGTAATTTTTAGGGGAATATTCTCTGAATAAACTTTGGCTAATCTACCTTTAAGTTGCGCATTTACTTTCTTTGCCATATTTTTTAAAAAATATTTTTAAACACTCTTTTTTTTCCTTTTATAAAACACTAGTAGAAGAATGAAAGGCTGTAAAAATAGCCTGAACAAGTTATAACATCTTTGAGGCAATATTTAGCAGTTTCTCCAGGAGATGGAAAATTAGCAAAAAGGGCATCGTATTTCTAGATAGTGAATCTGCCACTTTGCGTTTACTTACTCTAAGATAATCTTTACACTATAAGAAGAGTAGGTAGGAAGAATGATAGCAAAAGCTTCCACTGCTTCTCAGCAGCAAGCATCTTAAAAATCCCAACTCTGTCTACTTCTGTTACTTTTAAAGCTTTTTTCAACTTTTCTTTTTCAGATTAATCTGTTATTCTCAGCATCTGCCACGACCTGTTTGGAAAGAAATAATTGATAAAATGGGTCAAGGTAGGATATCAAAGTTTTCTCATAAATTCTTAAAACAGTTTTAGAGTTTTTATCCTTTAAACTATGACTTGAAATTTGAGAAAAAATGTCTGAGATACCTCAGGAACATGTTATTTCTAATCATCATTAAAATTTACCCAAAATCTGACCAAGTTATAAACCTCTGAAAACTGGAGGTTTATAACCATCCTCAGCATAGATATCACGACAGTTGCTAGTTCTCTGAAAATTTATGCTTTCATTGGGTATTTGTTCGTCTTTCATGTTTGCCATATACTAACAAAAGAGTGAGCATCACATCCGTAAATTGTTACCTGCACCAGAAATACAACTGCTAGGTATTTAATTTAAACTGCTTTCCAGAAGCCATTATAATACTAGCCCAAGAAAGTAACAGCTGTGAAAGTGGCCTTTCATCTTAATGCACTGCCTAATTACAGTCATGCCGTATGGAAAAGAAAAAAATAGGATCCAACGAGAACAGTAATAAAGATGCTGTACAACTATTTAACAGGGTGAGGCAGAAGCCCACACTGAAGCCTGGGATATCTTGGGAGAAAGGAAAAAAAAAAAAAAACCCAAACAGATTTCTTGTGTATAGCTGAGAAAACACCCAAGATTTGGACACACAGTTGTAAGACTGAGAACTAGAGTTGACCACCAGGCATGAGTAATAAAGATGATGAGAATATAATCACAGTGTGCAATTTCAAACATTTAAAGACAGCAGAGCATTCAGCACTAGCAACGTTAAATTAAATTCACTGGAGTACATCCAGAAAGGAGATCAGAGTGAGAGCACAGGACTTGGAAATAATCTGTTTATATTCATGTCAAGCCATAAGCAATAGATCATGGAGTGAACAAAACTTACCGAACTATTTTAATAAACTTTAATCTAACATCTTCAGAAAACAAATTCTCTGGGACCACACTTAAACAAAAGAGGAATAAAGGATTTTATTTAACACAAACAAATAGTAAGTTAAGGCCCAGAAATACAGTTGCAAAAGTAGAAAAACAAGGACTCAAGGAAGAATTTCAGAGGAAAAATGTTGGCAATTCTGTAAAGAAACATGCTAAAAGAGTGACCTAACAGACTTTATAAGAACCAGACTAAGACAAAAATCGAAACAGCTAAACTAGTAACATAAAGGAATAAGCAAGCAGGGGTGCTAGATGTAGCAGGAAAGAAGGACAACAAAGTAGCAGACAAACCTGGCTGGACATGGACAGGGTTACTGGAGCTTTGTTCATGGCAGTTTGAGCTGAGTGAAAATAAGACACCAGCCAAACTGGAGACAACCCAGGATGGAACTGGAAGCACATCTAACAGACGCAGAGATAAAGGAAGACTATGGAACTGGCTGTGCTCCCAATTTTGGAGAACGGTCAAAGATGATGTATCTCCTAATTCTAGATGGGTGATATTTAAGTCTTACTTAAGGCTAGTCTAATTCCCCTGTCTCTGAAATCAATGGTTAGAGCAACATTAAAATCCTGTTCTAATGAATTTTTTTAAAAAAAGGAAAATCTAAATAAGTACAACATAGACAGAGATGCAAGAGGGAACACGAGTCACAGACCTTCCATATATTTTAAGTTAGTGATACATACCATTACTCTAAGATTTTTCACATTAATTGTTCATTGTTTCATTTCTTTCCGTAGCATTTATTTTCTGCAAGATATTTGATTTACTCACTTAAGGCAAATCAGCTAGGAGAAGACCAATTTTGAAGTTTTCAATCACTAGAGTTTGTACTGTAAGTTCTAAACATTTTCACCCTTGTAGGGCATGAAATGAATGAACAGGAAGGTGTTCCTATACTGTGGTTACCAAGGCTGAAGCAGAATCATATTCCCAAACTTGAAGGCAGTGGCTCTCACCTTTGTACCATACTAAATTCAGTAGTTGGCATTCCAGCATTCAAGGCAGAAGTACACCTATTTGAGGAAGGCTGCACTACTACTTGCATACACACACATAGGGCTTTAAGCTATTTCCGACATTGTTCTACAAGACCATTATTTATGGGACATACACAGAAAAACAGTAACAGAGCATTTGTGGATTATTGATAGTCCAGTTCAAGTTAAGAACAAGGGCTAAGCCAGCTACGTCTTAAATTGTGGACTTTGACACACTATTCACAAGGCATTAGGGTAGGCTACTATTTCTTTTCAGAAAGTCCATCCTGTTGGATATCACCAAAGAAAGATAACTAGAATAATTCTCTTACTCTGACAAAGCATGGCATATCAGTTAACAAAAGACCCTCTTCTGTTCCTTTCCAAATTTTTAACATGGTAAAATCTGTTTATAAGTGAGGAGAAACTTCTTTTAAAAATAATATTGTATTCAATACTCCAATGAGGAAGGATTAGCTGAAAATATAATCAGACTGGCAGGATTTATAAACATTAGCAGACCGTTTTAAAGAACCTGAAAAATGATAGATGTGTCTTTTCTAGTAACTTTATTCAGTATATTTAACCACAAACACTTTCAAATGGTGTGTGATTTTAAGATGCTTGAATAACCTCAGTTTTATAGTTTCTGCTTTTCAATTAATTTCTAAAAACAGTTTGAAAATATTTTATACATTGTTTATTATAAAAAACCCAAAAGATAAATGTTGAATATTGCTGGAGGGACAATGGAATGATAAGCCATGTTATCTAGGAAATCTTGTATGTTATAAGAATTCATTGGGCAAATTAATTGTATAAATTTTCCTTCACCAGTTGCTTTGAACTTTAGAAAAGGTGAGAAAGTTTTAAAGACTTCAGAAGACTCATGCTATCTATAGTATCTGTTGAGCATTTCTAACCAAGTTTCAGCTTAATGCGTAGAATAGGGATGATCACAGCTATATCAGTACGGTATTGAGTAGATTGGTTATTATGTGTACATTATTTTGAATTTAATTAGTGAAGACAAAAATCATGATTATCCTCAATCACAGAAACCAGTACAAAGAAGTGTCAAATTAAAAAATAAAGCATAATGGCAAGGATCATAAAAAGAAGTTAATTTTCAGACTTCATGGGGTATACAATATCATATAACAGAAAGCCATCCTGATGTTGAATTCATTATCCAAGAGGAAGAAAAAGTATGTTACATCATGTCTACACCACAGTTTTGTAATGGTATGCAAACACCACCAATAACAGAAGTCTGGCCAGATAGTCCAAAGGCACAGGTAACACAGTACCTAAAATGCCAGCAAAGTTGCACTAACCCCTACACAATTGTTTATCAAAGTCTTTTCAGTGAGAAAAAAATACCTAGCATAGGCATCCCATTTGGGTCCTGTAAAGTTTTGTGACATGCTGTTTTCTTTTGTTCCTTTAATTCATATTTTTGGTGAAGTAGCTATTGGATTGAGATGTTGATAGTCCCATAGAGCGCTTCAATTCAAAGAAGACGACTTAATGAAAACAACAGACAAGTAACAGTATAGAACACTAAGATAAGAGTTAAAAAAAGAAATCAAGTTATGGGAGAATCTTTTGAAACTTATGCTCACCTGGATACAAAATTGAACACACTTGAGCTCAGAAAAATAACTGGCCAGTCTCGTAAGGGCAGTTTTCATTGAAAGGACTAACACAAGCCTCTAAAGACTGATAAGCCATTGATAAATCGTCTCTCTCTCAGCAAAATAGACAAAAAGTAACCTTATCAGTACTTACATCAAATGTAGGTGTGCTTTGCTGCGCACTCCGATTACATGGTTCTCTGAAGCAGTCAGTGAATGGAAGCAAAAGACCCATTGCAATAATGCGAGAACACAGTTTTTCTGCTTCTTCTTGTGGTGCATTTTCCTGCTGGCTGAAGAGCTTTTCCAGCAGAGTTCGTCCTGCCAAGGTGATGAGAGAGATCAATAAGAATTTGTAGCTATCTACAGGACAAAGATCAATGCATTACAATGTATATTGAAAATGTCAACTACTAGAAGTAAAAACATGAAATAATTAAAAAAAAAATTCTTGAGAAAAGTATCTGATAGTAAGTCTTTACTATGAAATACTTCTAGATAATAATATGAGCTGCCTGATTAATTATTCAAGAAAATATACATTGTGTTAGCTGCACTGCAGAGTAGGAACAAAACCCATGAGATGATATTGTAGCGTAAATTTCCTATATGTTTATATTTTACAGTTGCCCCGATAGGGAAACTAAAATATTACCAAGAAATGAAGTAACTTTTTCCAAGGGTGTTACACAAAGTTAATATAGAATCAAGAATGAGTCCTTGTTTTTTTTGAATTATAAAATAATTATAGTCTCTAAGAAATTGTGCCCCAGTTTTTTTGAGAAATTCCCAATAAAAAACCCACAACAACAACAAATCCCTGACAACTGCTCTATTTAAAATCATATTTAATACAGCTCTAGAGTATTAGTGTGCTCCAAAGTCAAAAGTGGTGCCACAAGGAGCAATTCAGAGAAGTAAAACTTTTGAAGAGTGAGAAAAGCCTTGTTCCTATTACAGGGCCATGTTTCACAATCAAAGCATTTTCTCTGTTATATCACCAGAGCATGAGAGGAGGGCATTTGTCATAAAGTATATTACAGGAGACAATGCTACAGGTTTGGAAGACCTTTGTGTCGTGTGCAGTTAACCAGGAAGAGACTACAAAGCTTCATACACAGGCTTTAGTAAAATCTGTACTGTAGGAATATTGAATTGCTTAAGAGCCAAGATGTCAAGAGATGCCAAAGCTCAGACGTATGGGATATAAATGAATTTATGAAATAGATCTACCAGAAGAGAAAAGACAGACTAACAAAGTTAATTTTATGTTTCAGTATGAACTAGTTGTGAATACAATTTGTACATGAATCAGTTTCTATAACCCGTTATTTCCACACACTGACTGGAAACCAAAGATGTTTTCCAGAAAAAATATACTGCCTTGAAAAATCATTTTAGTGCCATACAAAGTAGCAACAATATTAACAACAACAATAATAATACTAATACAACTTTATAACATAAAAATGAAAGATTTCTGTTTGAAAGTTGATTTTATTCAAAATGTAAAATTTCCCAGGCTATTTAAACACTTTTTTTTTTAAACATCTGGATGCAATTTTAAAAGGATATGGTAAGTGACACACCACCCAAACCTTCTGTATTATTTTACGTTCACATGGCAATATAGCCTGAAATAAACAATACATTAAAATGTTAGAAGTTGTTCCATAGACTTTCCTCTCCACATCTAAAGATTTGATATTTCTGAATTATTAGTCCAAGTTTCCTAGCCTTTTATTAGACATAATACAATACATTCAAGGGAATAACCCAGAGGATAAACTTCTACGATACATGTTTTGTTATGTTTGTTGACTAGTTTGCCGCTGCTCCTTGGTTTCACTACATATAAGGTGACGATCATAATTGCTTATTCAACATATACCTCTATTTAGCTAAAGATACAGTTAGGTTGTTAAATATTCAAAGTCATCAATTAAGTGAATACAGGCTTCTCACTAGCTGATGTACATCGTTTTTTAACAATTTACTCATAGCTGCAGCAATGTAGAGCAATTCCCTACATGAAAAAAGGCAATGGTATGAAACCATGGAAATGAAACCCAAATAAGAAGCTATCTGCTCACACACTTTTTTGTGATTTGTTTTAGTATTTTTTTCTTCAGGTTTATAGTTGCCATGTTTAGTGCTGTTATAAGAGACCACTGAGAAAAACCACCTTAGCTACTGCCCTCTGACTGCAATAAATGGATTCTCCAACATAAAAATACTGAGGTTATGCTATATAAGCAAATTTTAGAAAAAAAATAGAAGTACAAGACTGGCATCACACTGGCACCCATAGCCCTGATAAGCAGCATCTCTGCTAGCATTTCTAGGGCAAAATTCATCATATTACTGTAGTATCACATCATATCACTGAGTTCAATACCACAGGAATTTGTCTAGTCAAATGACAGACTGCAAGTAATGAGGATGAATGGGAAGTCAATGCTTTATACATACATAAAATGCACAGGAGAAAAAGAAAAAAAAAATCCCATCAGAGGAAGAGCACTCTCCATATACACAAAAAAATAGGGCTATGCAAGAAAACCACAGATTTCTTCATGCTATATTAAATATTCAAATGTTATCCATGACTTTTGAATGTTATACTTGCTATATCTATTTATTTCTGGATGTTTCAGTAGTTAAACAATCTTGTCGCGTTTATAGAGCCTCCTGGACATGCAGAAGCAGAATAGCCTTCTCTGCCCCCCTCTCCACTTCCATTCTCCACTTTTACTTTAACCAAATCAACAGGTATAATAACTGTAAATGACAAAACAGAAAAGGAGGCCTTTTTTTTTCCCTTAATCCACCCATTCTTTTGCTGATCTTTTTGGTACTTCTTAGCTGTCTTCCTCAACATGAAATTCTTTGTTCAGAATCTAAGTTGCCACTTAGTTGCAGTTTAATTTGTATAGATGGTAATCAACTATCCTTGTCTAGTGTTTATTAACTATTGTCTAAACATAGCATTCAGACAATATAGAAGTAGTACATATGTAAAAAAAAGTCATAATGAACTTAATTTCTCTTACTGTACTCTGCATTACTTATGTAATTTTGTCCACCTGAACCTTTCTCTCCAGTGTATTAGCAGTTTTGGAATCAATCAGGCTGCCCAAGACCCCATCCAACCTGGCCTTGAACACCTCCAGGGATGGGGCAGCCACAACTTCCCTGGGCAATCTGTGCCAGTGCCTCACCACCCTCATAGTAAAGAAATTCTTTCTAATGCCTAGTCTAAATCTGCCCCTCTCCAGTTTATACCCATTCCCCCTCATCCTATCCCCACAAGCCTCTATGAATAGTCCCTCTCCAGCTTTCCTGCAGCCCCTTCAGGTACTGGAAGGTCACTATAAGATCTCTGAGCCTTCTCTTCTCCAGGCTGCACAGGCCCAACTCTCTCAGCCTGTCCTCACATGGAAGGTGCTCCAGCCCTCTGATCATCTTTGTAGCCCTCCTCTGGACCCGTTCCAACAGCTCCACATCCTTCTTATGTTGAGGATTCCAGAACTGGACACAAAACTCCAGATGAGATCTCACAAGAGAGGAATAGAGGGGCAGAATCACCTCCCTTGACCTGCTGGCCACGCTGCTTTTGATGCGGCCCAGGACATGGTTGGCCTTCTGGGCTGTAAGCGCACATTGCCGGCTCATGTCGAACTTCACATCAACCAGCAGCCCCAAACAGGGTAAGAAAAAATATTTAATTATATTAGCTCTACTTTTAAAATTAAAAGACTACATCATTTAACTCAAACAAATTAGTATCAGTATTAGTAATATGTCCTTTAAATCAAACATGTATTGAGTCAAAAAAATGAAGGTTCTCAACACAAAGGTAGTTGGATAAAGCTGTGCACAGCTTGTTTTGTTCCTTACAATTGCTATGGAGACCTGAAGACAAACACTGAAATCTGAATTACAGAAATACATTTTGCCAGTTCAGTTAACACGTTTTACCACACGCAAGCTGAAAAAAAGTTCAAGGCAGAAATAGCTTTACTGCAAACAGCTGTGAAAAAAAAAAACACCTCTGTATCAACAATAAACAGGTTATGTGTTTAAAGCACTTACTGGGCAATATATTTAGGACAGACCAGAAACCAGTTAAGCTACTCAAGTTTTGCACCTAATCAGCAATTTACCTGTGTCAGAACCACCTCTCCCCCACCCGTAAAACATAAAAAAACCAGACAAAGTTATAAAAATTCATATTTGCCTTAAAGAGGAATGAAGAGATAACCTCTACCAAAAGAGTGTCAATACTTGAGAATGTGACTCTCTTGTGTAGGTGTAGCAAAATTCCTCTTTAACACTGGAATTCACAGGCTTCTAACAACTTTTTTTTTTGGAAGCAAAAATGGTTTACCAGCATCATATGCTGCACTACATATGCTTGGAATTAATTTAAATTAAAATGACTTTGTGTCTATATGCATGAAATTGACTGTGCAATATTAATCCCTGAATCTATTTGTTAAACATCAAAACCAAAATCACAGCTATATTTAATGTGTAGACTAAATTCCAGTCAATTCCAAGTGCAAGATTTTGAGCTGCAATATTCCCTTTTTGGTTTATAAATGAACTGCAGCAATAATAGCTGTTTTCCTCGGATATCATTAATTACTGCAATAGGTGAAGATGGTTGCAAATAACCTGAAATAATTAAACTGTTAATGATTTCATACTTATTAAATGATCGGCTGATTTCTGTTTTACAGCAACTTTTCTTTCCAGAAGTCCCAGGTCATTAAGTTCCTGAAGCTTATTCTCACCTTTCCCCTATGTATGTGTTTGGTGAGCTCAAATCCATATTCCGAGGATCTTATCAAAACCCTTCAACATGTTGGATGACTATAAACTCATTGGTTACTTTTTAGGAGCTTAGAATGACATTAAATTACAGTAAGGGATAAAAAGACCTTCCCCCCCCCCCCAAGGGTTACACAATTAATTAACTAAAAGAATGAGAATATGAAATTAAGTTGGTAAATACCAGGTTTCCATGGAAATTTTGTGATACTTTTGCAGCCATGGTGCCATGGCTCAGCCTTGGTCTTCTCAGCTTCCAAATTCCACACTCTCCACCTCCAATGTTTTGCCAGTTCTTTCCATTCCCATGAAGTTAAAACACCACCGTCTTGTCACCTCCTGTATGACCTTACAGATCTTCATCCCATGCCTATGACCAACACTCACGTAACACTGTTCATCAAAACCAGCTCTGTACAACATTTAAGCTATTCAGTACAGAAAAAAAAAAATCATGTCCCAGTATGGTTTCCATTCATAACGTCTCCCTTTTTGAAAAAAAGCAGGTAGTTGTATTCTTGAATGATCATTTTCAACTTTAGATTTACTGCAACTACATTTACTCAAATGCAGGGTGGAGGGAGAAAGGAAGCCTAGTCCCACCAAATGGGATTCTAAACACATTATTTCATGTAATATTTTACAATGCTTTGTTATTAACAATTATATATTAGTTAATATGCATATAATAATTTAGTATAATAATCTCACTCAGTACTGGCCTGGCACAGCCACAGATTCTGCCTGGGCCTGGAGAGGTGCCTCTGTGTATATATTATGACTCCTTCCATATAACAGCAATTGCTACAGACCTTGGCTGTCAGTACTGATATTCTGAACAACCTTGTCTGTCATGACCTTGACTGTGAGTCGCTTTGGATGGAGACGTTGTCTATTTTAGAAAGAAGCACATTTGGTCTTTCTATTACAACTACTTTATATTCCATAGTAACCTTTTTTGTCCTCAAGCAGACGCTAAAAATAAGGATCTACACTCTTCCAAAATGCTGAAGCTTATACTGCTTCAGTAGAAGATCAGTTCTGAACGTCCTATTCAGAGTCACATCAAGGGTTAACTTGACTCATACAAGTAATGCTTACATCTTCAAAAGCTGAAATCAGCTTGCCTTCTTTTCCCCAGTTTACGGGGGTTTTTTTTCCACTTTAGTGAGAACAGAAATGCTCACACAGCAGAGAGCATAAGCTTTGAAGGCAAAAGTACCATAGGCCGCCTTCTATTTTGGACAGATAGTACAGGAAAAAAGGGAAAAGGAAGAAGATATGGACAAAATGGTGAATTTCCATTTCAAATACATTTTCTGCTAGCCTCACAAAATATAATGAGACAATTGCAGTCTTCTTGCGGTTTTTCACTTACAAAAGGATTCCAGATACAAACACAAGTCCATATTTTTTTTAAAAAGGGGGATAAAATAGGGAAAAATAAAAGCTGATTTTTATGACATTCCAAAGTTAGTAATATCTGCTGCCTCGCATGTGACTACATCATCTCTTCCTTCAATTTTTTTTTCTGTCTCCTTTTCTACATATACTAATATCGAGGTCGCAGCTAAGTATCTGGCAAAGCATGTGAACTGTGAAGCACCAAAAGTTCCCCAGAATGCTGGAAAAAGACACATATCCAAGAGACTGAGATACTGTCAAGATTTCCATACTTGTAGATGAGCTAGTAATTACAATTACATATAATCTCTTAAATACTTGCAGTACAAGTTTTACTTATCCATTTTATTTCCCCTAACTATACAGCAAAAGCCTACTGAATCGACCACACTGTAATTTTCACCTTTCTACTGTTTAATATACGCTTCTTTCCTAGGTCTCAAATATAAAAGCACTGAGTGACTTATATTTCACATATGAAATTAATACTTCAAGGATAAAAAGTACTAAATTTCTTTAATATATTCATTTTATGTCATAATATTTTCAAATTCCAAGTTTTTCAGCTAACTTGCACCAGTCAACCCAGACATAATTGCAACGCGTAACTGATGGGAAAAAAGACATTTCCAAATGTGCATGTGGAACCTGGGGAATAAAAGAGAACTGGAAATTGGTCTTACAGCCATTTCTTCTCTTCAACTAACAAAACCAAGTCCTTCATAAAAGCATATTAAATATACATTTACACTGAAAATGTAACTAATTAATTCAGTCTCTTGATTGCCTGAAGACTGACCTTGAAGATTATGCCAAATATTCCAGGATTAGAGACTTCATTTATTGTTCTTTGTCATTGCAGTCTTAATCCTCTGCTGATTTAGACTGGGAAACTGTTCCAGATCTCTCAACCCTCCAGGTTGGTTTTGCTGTTTCATTTTCAGTATGGGTTTTTTTGTGTGGTTTGTTTTTTTGGTGTTGTTGTTGTTGTTGTTTTTTTTTTTTTTAAGGGATTGAATTTTCATTGACAGATTCCTTCCAGAAACCATGTGACAGTTTTCTCACAGCCTGGTTATATAAAACATGGAAACTGCACCAAGCACAAGCCTGTACACACAACATGCTTTCACAACAAAAAAAAAAAAAGAACAAAAAAACCTAATCCTTACAGATAAATAGACACAAAATAAACTATGACCTAAGTCTAATTTCCAGGCAACATGAACCTTAAAATTACAAAGCTTGCCAAAGTCTAGGGTTATGGTACAAATTGTTGTAATTCTGTCATAAGACTATTTCCTTTTCTTCTTATTATCAGTGCAATAACTAATATCTGCATTCACTGCTTGTACACAAACATATATTTCTAAGGGGGGGGGAAGAGAGATATTATATTGATGCTTATATTGCATATGCATATTTATATTGCATTATATTTATATTTATATTGCATAATACTATATTATATATAATGTATATTACCTTAATTTATTCTTTATATATAAATATATCTCATATTTTAGTATTTAGAACATTACTGAAGTTAAGAATGTCTGGAAATGCTTGAGAAGGTTGTCCTTCCTTACAGAAACGATGTATCATTTTAAACTCTTGAAAAGCAGAAAGTCTGCCTAAACAAATGAATTAAGACATATATCAACACTACCTGCCCTAGTTCTCCCAGCTTTCTATGCCCATCTACACACAATTCAATGTAATTTCAAAGCTGGAAAAATATATTTATTAAATTCAAGTGAAGAATGGATTGATGGATTGATTGATTACATTCATAGACTCTTCAAACAACTAGAATAAAGCTATCAATTAGTAATTACATGTCAGTGTTGTACCCGATTATCACAGTAAACACCATGCATTATTTTTGCCATGCTGTCTGAATATCTAGACATCTCAATCTTCCTCACCTACATTGTCTCATTCTTTAGTATTCTTCCTGACTGCTGAAAATTGTACATGAAAATTCTTGACTACCTCTAAGTTACAGACACCCTTGTGCAACTCAAGCAAGTAATTTTTTCCCACCCCCCTTTACTTTAGCCTCATAGTTATCACTTATCATTTAAACAGATTCTGGATTGTGCAACAGAGCTTGAATAACCCTATCAATGAGATTTCAACTCACTCATCCAGAGCAAGCAATTACTGAAAGGGAATCACATAATGCTAACATCTTCAAGAGTTTGAGACATCCCTAAAAAAGCCAGGGAACACATAAATTCAGGCTGCCTTTTGGAAGGGAGGTCACAAACTGCCGCTGGCAAGAGAATTTTGCCATTTTGTACAAAAATTCAGATTAATTCCTTCCTACCACACTTGCATTGTCTAGAAAGAAGCTGTACTTAAGAAGTTAACAACATGATTTTATTGATCTTTGCTAAAAAACGATGCATTTTGTTCTGTTTTCTTTTACACTTTTATCATATACCCAATAGCTAATTATACCTTATCATTTCTTTCTTCAAGATTTTTTCCAAAGACTTACTAGTTGCTGCAGTCAAAATTATTAAAATTGTCTCAATCATTTGTAACAACAATATAGTACTTTTAGAAGTATTATCACTTTGCTGCCATTAGAGCTTCAAAACATATTAAAGGAGCTGTGATGGCCTGTGACAGTGCTTTAGGAATTCTTGCAGATTAGTAAGTCTCTGAAGCAATCTGTCTCCCTAACTTGAATGTTAGACTCCTTGAAATTTTGCTATCACAGTGACTAAGATTTTACACGTTTCCTCCCCAGTGAATTTTCCGATATGTGACATATGCGTAATAGGATATCTAAGCATAAGCTGAGACAAAATATTAAGCTATATTTTTTTTATCCCTACCTTTCACTCTATATGTCACATATAGAGTGAAACGTAAGCATATATCTTATATGTTACTAAGTACCTTTCAGAAACTGAAGTTTTAAAATACCCAACAGTTCCCCAACTATGATACAGCAGTAGTATATACAGTACGATATACCTTTCTAAGAGTATAAATAAGATGCACCTTTCCACAACATTATACGGCATATCTACTTTCACTTTGATTTTTCTTCAGGTTCTAATGCAGTATTATTACAGATTACACAGGTATATTGCTAAACCTTCTGTAATTATAGCAGTTAATGATAAAAGAGAATCTGTGTGTGTCTAGCAAATATTTTAGGCACCATATGCATCTTTGGCAACTTTGATATGGTGTTTTCCAGGTGCTTAGGTTCCTCTCAGCAAGCATTTAATGCTGCCCATCTTTACCCTTTTAGTTTCTGTGGTGATTTGCGATGTGAAAGTAGTATTCTGTGCCAGGTTCCCACAGACTGCTGGAAAGACAGTTATTTCTCTCTAGCTCTTTAAAGTAAGAAGCTCTTCTGGTATCTTTTTGGGCAGCTATTACTAACAGCATCTTTTGTCAGTCCAAACAGATACACACTTTTCTTTACAACTCAGTTTTGTACAACCTGTTTATTTCCAGTGGTTCTACATTTCATTTGACATTTAATGCAGTCTTGTCCATCTCTACCTTAGAAACATAACCAGGTACTTGCTCAATCAGCCACAGGTCACAAAACACTACTGAACTAAACTAGCAAGTCTCTGAAGTGGGAAACAAATTTTTTTCAGCATAGTTATTAGACCCCCAGTGTGCCTCAGCTTTCTTTCCTCTCCAGGACCTGCGCACCCAAGGTCTGACAGTCTCCTCCAACTTTAACAAGTGCTGACTTTTCAATATTTATCACAATATAAAAAAACTTTTCTTCTTTATACCTATGAATAAAAATTGGCAAGATGAAGAAAGGGGAAAAGTAGCAAATCAGAACTACATTTCAAGAAAAAACATATACATGAACACCTATATATTTGTGCAGATATGCTCTTCCAGACTTCCCCTGAATAAAATCTAAGCATGTCTCTCTTGCTGTAACTGGACCTTCATGTTCTTTCATTGCTGTAATCAAATATTTCCCTTAACTCTTTTTCAGCATACTGTATTGTCTTGACTCTTTGTATAACAAAACAAGTGTTCAGATAAACACCCTCTGCCAAAAAGGCAATGTTTTGGGTCAGTCTCGGTTTTTGGGTTTCTTTTATGAAAACTACCTTTTCCTCCATGACTGTTAGCATGTTAATGTTGTTAATTATAGTGTTATTGCAGAACTGACTTCTTCTGTACAGTGATTTTTTTCCTTATCCGTGCAAGGAACCGGTAAGGATACGAGATATTTTTCCCCTATAGCATACTACCTCTTGTGCATCTCTAAGGGACATCTAAGCCTGATCTCAGCATCAAATAAACTGTAGAATGCAAGCTGACTCCTGTAGTTAGTTACACAGTAAAGTTATCTATACTTCCTGCTGATTCAAATTCACACCAAATTCAATGCTCTGCTACTCCTGATAAATTTCTTACAGATCTTAATGTTAAAAAAATTAGTACTTTCACTGATAAATAAAAATGCCTCAATGATAAATCTTATTTGTGAGTAGGCTTTCCTGCCACTGTTTGGCTGCATATGTCAAGTCACATATGTCAAGATTAAATTCTCAAGCATTTTCTTTACTTCTTCTATATTTACATATTTCTATTTAATTTTATGTATATTAGGATTTACTTTTACAATTATGATGTTGTTTACGCACACATACACAGTCTCATGACCACTGCTTCTTACTCTTGCAGAATTGCTGACTTAATGGTTCTATCATCTATGCATCTACAGATAAAAGCAGCCATGGTCTTTATTTATCTTAGAATAAAGCAAGATTTTGGACTAGAAAACAATCCAGTTCCTATTCATGGTCAGAAAACCTAGGTATTTTCATCAATGTGAAGGAAACAATTTTGGACAGCAGTATAGTAATAAAAGGAGAAATAGTTACTTTGTACTCAAGGTAACACAGACCACCTCTTTTTTCCCCAGCTTCCTTTAGATGGGCTGCAACATATGAACTCAGGAAGTTGCTGCTGCTTATAGGAAATAACAGCATGACAGAGCTCCTGAACCCACTTTGCTGCCCTTTTTATAGCACTTAATGCAAGGCCAGTTGCTTTTCATTATCATATGAAGAGGCAGGAATGAGGCAATCTAATGTCAAGTTCTCACATCCTTCCACTGCCTTCTTTTCACAGTTTCCCACTGCTTCTGCCCTGTTCCCCTTGCATCAACTCATTTCATCCCTCAAAAAAAAATAAAAATTATATGCAGAAAAGTAAGTTTCCAGAAACTCTTCTATTCCACCTAGCTGCTAGAGAATGATGCTTTTAAACCTACCTAAAAATAATCAAAACCACAGTCATAGGAACACCTACAGATACACACTTCATCACCACTATTCCTTATGTAAGTTCAAATTTTGACAGGAGTAGTTTATAATGAATACACTCAGTCATATTCTGAGTTTGGTTAAACTACAGCACAAATAAAATATCTTGGGTAATCAGTATTTTTGCATTTTCTATCACTGTGATACACATCAGAACTTGATCCCTCACATCTCTAAAATATTCTTGGAGATGCTTTTCAATTCCAAGTTTATTTTTCTTTAGACACCACAGTACGGAAAAAAAAAAAATGAGGCCTGCTTCAACAAATAGAATTTTTTTCTGCAAAGAAAAGCCTATGCAGAGTTAGAGAAATATTGACATCTCCCCAGCTATTAAATACTATATAAATATTTTAAAACATAATAAAGCACAATCAGATCCAAGAAATATGTTCAAACAAATTCCACATAACTATTCCCACTGAACATTCCACTGCTCTTTTCACAGAATTGAAATCACTGAAGCACACAACGTCCTTCAATAACCAGGTCTAGCCAGATTCTATGCGTGATGCATATTATACTGGTACTGTGTCTCAAATCTAAGCAGAGCTGCATGGACCTCCAGCTATAAACTGTCCCTTTTCCTTTCCTACTTTGCATTCCACAAGGGACCAGCAGGCAACCAAGACAATACATTTCTATTCCAGATGCAACTCAGGCTGCCAGTCAGACCTCAGAATAGTGCTGCTGCTTAGAACGAGGTTGCCTGAGAGATGCAGCCACTCAATACCATGACCAAAACCTGCTACTCCCAATGAAGTTCTAGATAAAGATCAAAGCATTAATTGTGAGACCCCATCAAAATAACCCAGGAGCACTGCATTCCAGTGACATTACTCATGTTGCTTCGGAATATTCCCACGTTGCAGTGCTGGCATGGTAACATTAAAGCAACTTATCGGCACTCAGCAGTCTTTCAATAACAAACTGCAGCCGATTCTCAAACACATGTTACTGTAGTAGAAGCACAGTATTGCAGGCCCCCCTCGGTTTTTTTTTTCTCTGCACATTGACTACCCCCCAGGTTTTGGTTTCCTAGGCAAAAAGGGAAGGATCTTTCCCTTACAACCGCTTGCTAGCAACACTCACTGTAGCACATGATCCTGTATCACATGAAGGCTTGTGGCTGGGCAGCTCCTTCAATTAGAAGATGCTGCACTGCCCCACTATCTGATAAAAGAAACATTTGTTTTACTGCTAAAAAACATCATCAGTGAAACAGTAAGCCATAGTCTCCTCAGGATGCCAGTAGATACAAATCATAGAACAGTTTGGGTTGGAAGGGGCATTAAAGATCCTCCAGTTCCATCCTTGTCACCATGGGCAGGAACACCTTCTAGTAGACCAAGTTGCTCAAAGCTCCATTCAACCTGGCTTTGAATGCTTCCAGGGATGAGGCATCCATGACTTATCTGGACAATCTGTTCCAGTGACTCATCACCCTCAAAGAAAAATTTTTTTTCTTATATCTAATCTAAATCTACCTTCTTTCAGTTTAAATCCATCACTCGTTATCCTATCACTACATCCCTTGTAAAAAGTCCCTCTCCAGCTTTCTTATAGGCCCCCTTTAGATACTAGAAGGCTGCTAGAAGATCTCTCCGGGGCCTTCTATTTTCTAAGTAAACAACCTCAGCTCTCTCAGCCTGTCCTCTTATTGGAGGTGGTCCAGCCTTCTGATCATCTTTGTGGACTTTCTCTGATTTGCTCCAACAGGTCCTTTTTGTATTGGGGGCCCCAGAGCTGTATGCAGTACTCCAAGTGGGGTCTCATAAGAGTGGAGTAGAGGGGCAAGAATCACCTTCCTTGATCTGCTCGTCATACTTGTTTTGAAGGAGCCCAGAGTACAGGGGCTTTCTGGGCTGTGTGTGCATATTGCTGGCTCAGGTTTAGCTTCTCATTAGCCAACACCCCAAAGTCCTTTGCAGCAGGGCTGCTCTCAATTCCTTCATTCCCTAGCCTGTGTTGATACTAGTGAGTCCCCTTATCCAGGTGCAGGGTTCTTGCATTTGGCCTTATCAAACTTCATGAGAGTCATACAAGCCCAACTCTCTAGCCTGACCAGGTCCCTCTGGATGGAATGCCTTACTCCAGCTTGTCAACTGCATTACTTAGCTTAGTGTTGTCAGCTAACTTGGTGACACTGCAGTCAATCCCACTGTCCATCTCATCAACAGAGCTGTTAAATAGTGCCAGTCCCAATAACAACCTCCGAAGAACACCAGTCATCACTGTTCTTGACTTGGACATTGGGACATTGATCACAATACTATGAGAGTGACCATCCAGCCAACTGGTCCATCTGTCAAATCCACATCTCAAATTTAGATACAACAATGTTGTGTGGGACAGTGAATCATCACATGACTCAGAATGAAAAAAAGACCTTGAAAAAGTATCTAAATAGATCTACTTCACATCACTGAAACAAACTTTCAACCTGTTTTTCCAAGTTTTCACATACCTATCTATACTAAGACCATTGTATATGCCTGCAGAAGTGAGATAAAGCAGACTTTGACAGAAGGAGGACAGCACTCAACGGAAATCAGAAAGTGGCCCTGAGCACACAAACATAGAACTGACTTCAGTTTTTTCTTATGGTAACCAGGATATTTTGTTTGTCTTCTGTTTACAGCTAGAGCAGGACAAATACAAAACCCTGAAGAGAAATTTAAAGATAAATGATCTGTTTGAAAGAGATTCATGCAGCAAGGGTGTTTCAGCCAGCCAACAGAGATTAGAAAGAGCATTAGAAAGAAATAGAACTACTGTTGCTTTGACTCTGTCTGGGCCAAGTTTAATTACCATCTGGGGCGGCTAATGGGACCCTTACATTCATTTTATGTAACAGACACCCTTTCTTGCTCCTCTGCAATTACTGCACCTCAAATTAATGCTAGGATAAAATCCTTTTCATTAAATCTATCTATTAGCTCTTCCATTTCAGGTATGTTAATACTCTCTTAATGTTAATGTAAATCTTTCATTGCCACATATCAAAGTGACAGTACCAACCCTAATCGTTCAGTTTCAGCTCTTGCCCTCCTGGGGTCACAACATAAAAGCCATGGCTCCACTGTGCGTCAGGTAATCTAGAACTTGTAATTACTGCCACTGCAATTTCAAATACAGCTGTCCTCATAATAAAAGAAATACAGCCTATGCCTGAATTACAAAATGCCCATAAATTTGTCCACACCACATTCTTAGTCAATGCATCAAATCTGAAGTAACATATTTTACCTCTTTTTATTATAAAGCAAGATTAAAATATACAATGTCTCTACCATTCCAATTCTCAGCTTCCACCTGCATTTTACACTAAAACAGCCTTAGAAGAATTCATATGGATGGCTGTGAAAATGAAATGGCACAGAGCCAATCCACGATATAGTGCAAAAGTAGGCCAGTCATCTGCATAGAACCTGCTGTCACTAAAATCAATGACTAAAGTGTTGTGGAATATTTTATTTGATTCTAGTCAGAAATGCAGAACAATACTATAGGCACTGCAAAGCAAGATGAGATTTAATCTCTAGGCAAGAAGCTGATTTTTAATTTTTTTTTTTTAAGGACAGAAATGAGCTACTACAAGGAATGTGATTTCTAAAAGCCTGATGGTAATCCCTGAACTGATGCACCTCATGCATGCAATTAAAACACATTTTTCAAAACCAGTATTCAAATTACTAGGAAATTATTTCTGTAATTGTTGCGATGCAGACTGGTTTAAATGAAGACGCATTTCTGCTCTTACATCAATGATAGCTAATCTGTGGGAATATTAATGTTGTTTAATTTCCCATTTTCATGCACACTAGTTATTTTTATATTCTTGATAATTTTTGGCTTGTAAACATATTTTTTTAAAGTACAAAGAATGATTAAAAAGAGATGAAGTGTTAACATGTCATTTCCAGTTCCCTCATTTCAAGCTTTTTTGCATGGACTGAAAGGTATAATTGTCCTCTGCCTATAAAGACAGCTGGTATGTACATGCAAATGAAGGTCACCGTAATTTCCATAAGAGACAGAACTACTGTTGCTTTGGATATTGATCCCTACACAAAAACAGTCTAAAGTGTTGGTGGGAAAACACGATAAAACAAAAATTACTAATAAGTAACTTCATAAGGAAATGTGAAGTCCGCTTCCTGGGAAACAGTTCTCTGAAAAGTAATTCCACGTTCTTGAAGTTTGCCACACAATTTATTTCTATCATAGCACCATCATAAAGAAGAACAACTAATTACTGATAATGAAATTTAAAGCTCAGCTCTCTGAGCTTAGAAGCTGTCAAATATTGATAGCAAAAAACCTGCACTTTTTGTGTGCTATAAATCTGAAAGTAGTGAACACCTCAAGTTGTAAAACTTTGCATGGGGATATCTGAAATTAAAGATAAGAAAAAAGTGGAAGCTATTTAAAACACACCAAGAAGATTCATCTTACTTCAGAGGAGCCTGGTCACCTTCAGAGGGGGCTAGCATTTTGTGTTAAAAATTTGAATACTAATTTTCAAGACTGAAATTCGGGATGTCTGTGCAAGACCACTAAAGAGTGAAAGTACTCTTGTGATTTGAATCTGGAAAATAATGCTAATGCTTTACCCAAGTATTTCAAACTCCTGGAGTTGGCAACCACTAATTTTAATCTCTATTTCCAGACAAGTTCAATCACCACTATTACTATTATGTCAAGCAGGGTACAATATGAATAAAGAAAGCAACTATGACTGTAAATGATTACAAATTATATATTTTTTTTAAATCTACAGTATAAAACAAGATAGTCCTTTTATGCAAAACAGTTGTTGATGGCTTAACTGTTTTCTTACATATGATTTTTAGATCATGTCATTGCTCCCTTCAAAAATCATAGTTTTGTTTAGTTTTCTTAAAAGCATAAAAAAAAATTCACTGTATTTTTTGCAAACAGCTCCAATATATATGCGATTACTGTGTTTGCATATCTAGAGCCGACTTCCACTCAAACCTGATTATAGATTCAACTGTTTTCATCTTGCAACACCTGCTTGTAGGGCACATTCTGTATTCTCTTAGTTCTACAGTTTTCTGAAACGTAAATGGAACACTTTGTGGAGTTTCGTCTGTATGCACACCGCCTATGTGGCAGAGGCCTTCTCTATTTTTGAATACATTATCTTTATACAAAAACTTCAGATAAGGGAAGAGAAAGGAGGAAAAAAACCTCAAAGTGCAGGAAAATAGAACCATCAATTCACACTGTTTCATTTGTAAACTTCATATTCCTGTGTCTCTGTGAGAGAATGTGATCTACCCAACAGGCAAGGTAAAAGAATTTTCTGAATTAGTCACCTCAGCAGCAGCCTGCCACAGCTACCAAATTGTATTACCCACAGTTTCCCATCTCTTCTCCATTTTATGCTGCCTTTTCAAGTCATTAACATTTTTTTCCTCCTATTGTTTCCTCCTTCTGAAGGAGAAATCGGTTCCTTTCTGTGGTCCTGTCCATCTGTGCTTACATGGCTTTTTCCTTTTTAGACTAAGCAAATCCTCATCACTGCCTCATTCTAACACCAGGTGCAGCTCTCAAATATTTACAGTACATCGGAACAGCACCTAGCACAGGGAATCCCCAAACATGATCACAATTACAGAAAGCTTTTCATCCAAAAGATGTATTCACGCTGGCCTGCCTGCAACAGTGCAGCTCTTAGCATTTTTCAACAAGAATAATTTAAGGCAACAGCCTTTTCCTACAAGATTTAAACAAAGGAGGAAATCAGAAAGAAAAACTTCAAAGTGTTACGCACTTCCTTTACTGGCAGTACTGCCAAGGCTGACACTGAATAGGGAGGCTATTCTCATTAATGACATGTGACTGTGTTTGCAAGATCATGCCTTCAATTTCAAAGCTGCCAGAGTAAGTAAAGACAACAGTACATGCAAAGGGCTGACTTAAAGTATTTTAAGTATATTTTCAAAAACACTGTGGCAAAAAAGACCTTAATACACGTCACTCACCTGAAAAGACATTGGGAAATGTCTCTGTGGAAGCCTGCACCCCTGAGGACTTTCTTGAATGAGTCAAAGGCACTCTTTCTGATTGAAATTTCTCTCTAAATCCCTTGTGCTCCAAGAAGCCTGCAGACCCCATCTTCTGCATTATCTCACATTTCTGATTAGATACCTCTTCTGTCCAGTCTGCTGAACGACTAAATAAACCTGCTAAACTAGCAGACCTCTGTTTCTTGATTGAGACTTTTTCTTTTTTATGGGAGGACTCCTGCCTCCTTGTAAAAAGCGGGCTCTGGGATGGGGATGGAGATGGTGAATGGTTGGGAGAACTCAGTTGCCTAGTTGTGGTTTTGATATAACAAGGATTAATTAGATAGGGCTTAAAGCACTGGGAACCAAGCACCGGACTGCCTGCTGTCCCTTTGGAGGACAAAGTGCCATTTTTCATTTCCATGGATAAACCATTATGCAGGACCTCTTGACTGGCTGACAGAGCATGTTTCCCTTCCTGAGTCTCAGCAGCATGATCACGGCCCAACTCTGAAACACTATCCTCTGTTACAGAGTCCTGCAAATCAACAGCCTGGACTTCAGCAATTTTAGTCTCGGCATCTGCTACTGAGGCTGGAAAAGATTCTGTGGAGCTGTGTGTCCGAGATGCATTTTCCACCGCAATTCTATTTAAATCACCTTCTAGTTCACTAGCTACAACATCCACTTCAGCAACGAGCTGTTCCTGTTCCTCTGTCAATAGCTTACGTTCTTGTGTTTCAAATAAGCCGTTACCAGGAGAGCCTGTGCCACTTCCCACTTCTTTCAGTTCACGTTCAGTTGCACAGGAAATGGGAATCTTTTCCGTAATTTCAGATACCTCTGGAAAGGCCCCCTCAGTGTCTGGGCTCCTCTCTTTTTCAGTGGCAGTTACTGAAAGAAACCGCTCAAAATCTAAGGGGGCTGCTTGTGAATTAGCCATGTGTCGGCCCATTGTTTTGGTGACAAGGTCCTCAGTTCCAATGTTAATTGCCCCCTGCTGCTGCCGCTGCAGTCTAATAGCTTGCTGGATATCAGAAAGCAAATCCTCTTGTTCTGCAGCTGAATGGAAACTGTACAGATCCGTATCAGAGCCAGAGCTGGTCCTTTGTCCATCCTGTGTCTCTGCAGCAGCCGAGACAGTTTCATTTCTGATTTCAAAATGTTCAGCATCTGTGTCAGAGAGTCCCCCTTCATCTGCAGAGATGCTTATATCTGGAGTCTTGGCTACAACTGAATGAGTACTGTCCAGCTCTCCAGCATGCAAGGCCTGGCTTTCCAAAACATCCTCCCGTGAACTGCTGTTCCCATCTTTAGCCTTAGACAGATTTTTTCTGATCCTCAGATTTGAAAACACTGAGGCCCTCGAGTCTGACTTACCCTTCTTCTTACCCGATTCACTTCCTTTTGCATGCTTCCCTAGCCCCCTTCTGCTTCCCGGTACCTTCTTTGTGCCGTCTGCATCCTTGGGCCCAGAGGCATCCTCTCCTCCTTCATGCACATCACCTGTATTTTTCTTTAGCTTCCCATCTTGATTCCCCATGATTGTTTGTAGCGCAACCCCTTCAGCAATCAAGCCATGCTCCCTGATTTCATTCCTTTGGCCTGCCGGCGAGATCCCCTCTAGCGATCCAGGTTTGTTTTCAAGCAGTGGTGATGCAAGTGCAGCAAATGCTTGCTGTGCCTCTCTCCCATCTGCTAGAGCTGCCTTTTTGCATAATGTGCTGCTTGCGCTGGGTTCCGCTGGGACATGCTCAGTACAGCACTGAGAGCTGAAGACAGCTCCTTCCAATGGCTGCTGCTGCTCGCAGAGCCGCCTGCGCTCTGGGCTTCTGCCGCACTCTTGTTTCTTTGGGAAGGATTCTGTGAAAAGTATTTCCTTGACAAAAGTAACTTCTTTTTCCACGGTTTTTATTGCCTGCATTGCAAACTCAGCTCATCACCAAATTGTTTATAATTCTAGGACTTTAATGTTCAAGTTCCTGGAGAGAAAAGGGGGAAAAAAAAAAAAGTTAAAACAAAGTAACTGCTCTGCAATTGCTTAAACTAAAACTTCAGAAAGAAAAATATTATGATTATTTAATAGTTTATAAGGTGCTAAAGCATATGTTACTTTGACAGATCACGCAGTACCTCTGGTGATTTACATGTTTACTTGTAAAAGGTCACCAAAACACAATATGTAGTTTTAAAAGGAGAGTTATTTTGAAAGTATTATAAATAGGAGAAAGATAATAAACAAGAAGTTCTTTCCACAGTTTTAAAGAGTTGCATTTAAAATTCAATGCATTATGGTAATTACACTATAAAAAAAACTCCCACAATTTGTTTTCTGAGAAGGTAGATATACTATTATTCCCAGGAGAATCAACTCATCAATATTAAAACACACCAGTATTGTTTTCCCTGATAAGAACATCTGGCATGAAACAAGACAAAACAAACAAGAAAAATAGTACTGTTCAAATGCTACTAAGGAAAAAGGATACCGCAAAAACATTAATCTGTTTCACCCTATATATTTAATGATTGATTTAAATACTGCATCTGCTAACTATTTTGGAATCTTGCACAACAGTTTTAACCAGTTGCTTCTTCTCCTACATTTTTGGGTTAGATGTATAAGCATCCATATTTCATAAATATGTTTCCTGAACTTCCAGGCAGGTACTCCGTTCCCCTAAAATTTAGATTTAAAATAATCAGAATAGAAACAAAAACATAATAAGAATGCCAAATTGCCAAGTTGGGTCAGTTCAGCAGTTCAATATTACGGTTCAGCACCATCCTAGAAGTATTTAGGCAGGTTTTTGCATATGATTTATCATCTCCATTCCTCACACCTCTGAGCTTTTTTATTAGCAATTTCTCTTTCATCAGAGGTTGCTTAAAACAATACATCGTTCCAGGGAAATGCATCCTATTGGTTTGCATAACTCTTCATTTTGTTATCATTCTCTTCCAGCCAGAGGTTTCACTTCCTTTCCTCTGTCTTAGTACACATTAAAGGAGAAGAAGAAAAAGAATATAATTCATACTTTAAAAACTACACAGTACTGGTTTTGTTTTGTTTTTTTTTTTAAAGGGATGCTAAACACATTTAAAAATCTGTGCTGTGGTCACTGTTAAATAAATGCCGTTAATTCAGTATGGAAATAGTAGCACTCTCAATAATACATTCAAGTAAATTATTTTGAACTATCCTAATTTTTCCCTTGTGCCTTTTGGTCACTTGCTGCTCTGCTGCAAGCCCTGTCCTGAGGGCCATGTGGCTCAGGCACCAACAGCCTTCTGTCTACAAGAACTCAAGTGTTGTAAGCAGATCAGAGGAATTTGTAAACTCAGTGGGTTTTTTTAGTTTTCATTTACTTAATAAAATGATTAACCATTTTTCCTTTTTTTTTTTTAACATTTAGCATTCATAAATATATTAGCAAGAGCTATTATGGTAAAACCTACAAGAGGATATTAAGTGATTTTGCTTTTTCACTCCATTGCTGCTTTTGCTGTCTCTTATCCTACTTAGTTTCTCATTTGTTGCACTATTTTACCTTTTAAGGCATTATTACATGCTTGCAAAAGGCCTTTGAAAGCTCAGGTAATTTCATGGGAAAATATACAGTAATAAAACACAGTTTAAAGGAACCGTAGTAGTAGAATATTACCTTGATGAGTTTTTCACTAACTAGATCTGACAAAGGTCTAAACCTTGAGTACAACTGGAGTACTTGTACCATCCAACACCAAATGTAAGCTCTTCACCCACTAAAATATGCCAGAAATTAACATAGTGCAGAAGAAACATAAAGATACTGTGGACTGAAAGTGTAAGGGAAATGTAGAATTAGTGTGATATTCTGAAACATTCTCTTTTCTTTCTTTTCTCTAAACTTTTATAACAAATTCAACATACTAAAATTACAACTAGTAAGAATTCACCAACAGTAATTACACTGCAAATTATGCTTCAAAATCAAGTCATTGATACAGGTGGGGTATTATATAGTCATATAAAAGACTGATATTCAATTTTTAATTAGAAACATACAAGGGTTAAGATCATGTATATGCGTTATTTCCTAGAAGTTTTCATGTACAAATCCTGATGACCAAGTTCTTAGAAAAAAAACCAAAAAATCTATATAAATGTATACCCACAAATATTACTTGAGCTTAAATATACAATAAAAGCTGGAGTTTTTTTAAGAAAAAAGGAATAGGGGCATGGTGGGTGGTGTTTGAACACAAATTACCCCAAAGTGGCAGTGATAATGCAACTTTCAATCCACATTTGTGGGAAAGTACAAAATCTGAAGATTAGCCAAACATAAAAAACAAGTGTTAGTAACCCTGTGTTTGTTTATTCTCTAGAGTCTTTTAGCTTCTGGAGAAAAACATATTATTAAAAGTTAGCAAGACACCATAACTTTTTGGCATCAGAATAAGCTAATTTTAAAAGTTAAGAGTGTATTCAATATTCTACATCAAAAAAAAAAAGACTTTCAAGAGAAAGTAAATGGGGAAAAGAGAAGTTTAGGTGTTCAAGAAGGATATTACATTTTTAAGATAACTGTAACTCTTTCTTAGCTTGCTATGACTTGTCCACAAACAACTGAGACTAATCTGTAAGCCCGCCTGCCTATCTCATTTAATATTTGCCAGTGGTCAGTCAAAAATACCAAGAGGTGAGATCACGATCTCTCTTACCCCCCTCATTCTCCTTCAAAGCTCAGGAGACACAGATAGCAACACACCGAGAAGAGTCAAACCCTACAGCTAAAGATGCATCATCCTTGTACTCCCAGAGACTTCCACCTTAATATATTCCTGTTATAAAGTATGCCCCTGTTATAAAATTGCGATTATCTTCAAGAAGACAGTTACCATTTACTGCAGCCTCTCTGGAAAGGCAGCCAGCTCCCCCAGCTCTGCCCACCTGCCCTCCCGGAGGGGTAAGATGTGCCGGTAGCACCAAGTGCCCACACCTGGCTGCAGGAACAGCCAAGACAGAGCACTGCCCCCGGGCGGGGCTAAGGCTGGACCCGACTGCGGTGGGAGTGTTCCCCCCAGGTTCCTCACAAAAAGGCCGGGCAGCCAGTTGACACCCTGCAGTCTTGGGACTATGGGAAACATGGGATGGCCGAAGAGAGAAAGAGAGAGAGAGAGAGAGAGAGAGAGAGAGAGAGAGTCCTTTCAGGGCACTCAGATTTCTTGGGCCAGATGCGTTTTCACCATAGTTTATTTACTGGGATATTTCATTCTGCTCTCAGTAGTAGTTGTGGAGCAAGTCACTATAGTGTGAAGATAATAACACCCCATGAGTGCTGCTGACGGGCACCGTGCTTGCCAGAAACCAGACCTCTGGGACAGGGTTAGGCTTCCTCAGTGCAATTCTAGGGAAGGGTTTAAACCACAGGAGTGCTAGCAATATGCAGAATGCTGAAGACAGCGCCCCAGCAGTAGTGCTGTGGCTACCAGCACAGAAGCACCATCACCACCATGCAGTAAAGATGGAGGGGCAAAGCAAATAAACCCTAAGGATGAGCCACACAATATGCCCTGCCCATACCCCCGTGCCACCTTGCACTGTGACCGAGGGGTGGGCTGCATACCGGTGCTCACAGCTAGCTCTTCCAGGAGCCTAAAGCAGTTGGTCAGGCTATGGACAGGTGTATAAATGGGCTCAGAGCCCTCCTTCCCCTGTGAGGAGACTCAGTAGCTGAGGGAAGCTACTGCAGCCTGCTGGAGGAGGCTGAGCCCTCAGGCAAGCCCTCACCTCCACCCAGAGAAGGGCTGAGGGTGAGGTGGCATTAGTATAAGAGTTACAGCATTGCACTACAAGGCCCAGGTGTCGTGGTGGTGTTCTGATAGCTGCTACCCCCAGCACCATGGCTCCTCTGCCTCCTCTTGCCTCATCCCTGAGGGAACGGGGGTACTTCTTGGAGAGGTAGAGTAGGAACAGCCTAGGGGATCCACACCTCTGCCATACACACCCTGTAGGGATTTATTTTTAATTAGTGCCTTAATGTGAAGAGGTTTGGGTTGGAAATAAAAGTCAAAGTTGTTTTAAAGTACTCTGGTGTCTCATTCCCAATTGTTAATGCAGACTGTATGAAAAAAATGTTTATTCAAGCAGACCAGGATATTCCCAGCCATCTATATGTTACTAAAGCTTGAATTTTCATAAGTATGCAGAGAACTAGTTCTTGTTCACTCCAGCACTGGAGCCAGGGCCCTGTTCCTGCTGTTCTGAGGCAGCAGGAAGCCTCCTCTGATTGCTACTCTGAGCACGCTCAAAAAGTTATCTCCCCAGAACACATCAACTGCCGTTAAATACTCCCTTATACTGCCAAAGCTGTGCTCTGGGAGTTTAGAATAGTTTCCTGCCCCACCTCCCCATCTCTTTCAGCATTAGGCAGAATTGTCTTTTATGACTTGAGAAGCTTTAGCAGACTCACTTCTCTCTAACTGGCAAGGAGCAAGTCAGGAGATCAGAAAACATAATGTGGATTAAGAGACAATAGTGACTATGGATGAAGATGGTCCTACCCTTGCCTCACTTAGTTTCTTGTGGATATGAGATTCTGCTTTTTCTTTTAATACTTAGCTAAGTAGTATGAAATTATGTCTTATGTATTGTATTTATGTGAAGTTGAGGAGGTCCGACTAATGAGAAATCTGTTTTACCTATTAAAATGTTCCTTTTTACAAGGCAGCGTGAACACAGCAAGCAATGATCCTAGGCGAGTGTTTGGCTTGCCTAGGAGCTTTTATTAGGTGCATGAAAAAATGGTGACTAGAATTTCCAAATGTCTGACACATCGAGCTGAACTTTCTCCCACATGATTTCTAGCTAGTGAGAACTAACAAATAAAATTAACGTATTTGAAGAGGCAGGGTCTCCTGCAATGCCATGTTTGCCAACTACTTTGCTGCAGAACACCCACTTACTAGGATCCAAAATCTTTGGGAAGTGTTTAACCTCCTGGATTTCTCACCTAAAGGCAATAGTATATTTATGCATTGTGAAATGGAGCTCGTTTGTTTAAAAATCTGATCAGTTCAACATAGTAAATACCATATACATTCCAAGAAGCAATTTTATTGTTTTCCCCTAACATTTCCATATTCTTACTGCTGCTTTATTTTAAAATACAATTTTCAATATTAAAGCGCTATAGAGCCTTTCATAGTTACTTGTATTTATATAAGTATATAAGCTGGCTGAACAACAAAACCCTGCCAGCATTCCAGAGATATATGCATTGCAGATCAGGGTCGGGTCACCAGAAACAGTCTCTGAAAATCCAGGCCTCTGCAAATACTGCAGCCAGGCACTCCTGTATTTGGAGATGCTACACTAGTATTGTAACCACACCAAAGCGATAGGGAAGTGTGAAGTTCAGTTTTGTCATGGACTGAAAACCGAGGCATCCTGTGGCACAGCTCCCACTTTTTCTCACACAAAGTTCATTTCCTACAGATTTTATTGTAAATGCAGATAGACAGCAGTTGTTTTGTAGTATATGCTAAGGAAATTCAGTGCAACACAGTGTAAGCTGCTTCATGAAAAAAATAATTAGAAAAATATCTGGTGACTGGGCTATAAAAGAAGCACAGACAAGAACTTTTCTATCATTTAAACCCCTGGAAAGTGCAGTCAAAAATCAGAGTAAGAGCCTACATTATAAATTCTGGTTTCTAAAGAAGTGAAATTTGTGCAAGATTACAAAGTTCTTCAGACTTTGTAATAGCTTTTGAACACAGTAGGAAACATCAACCAAGCTTTTAAGATGAAGATTATTAAACCCTTGCAAATTTCAAACACATACTAAGTCAGTATTTGGGCAGAGAGAGGGAAAGACAAGCAGAACTGATGTGTCAGTCAATCAGTTACTCACATAGTTTAGGACTACCCACCACAAGCAAGCATTTCATAGGGAAAAAGGAAAGCAGAAGAGATTTATTGCACCAGAGGACAGAGAAAGGAACAAAGAATATAAATCTGTAGGAAACTGGGCCTCCTCATTTTCATTTCTTAGAGAAGAATGTATTCTGTTAAATCAAGCAGAAAATTACATATTGTCTTTTTCGTTTTCTTGGACAATTCCCAGAATACTTAATGACAGGGCTGAAAAATGAAGACTTTGATTGTATCAGTGGATCTCTATGACTGAAGAAAGCCCAAAGTGCCATGAAACAACAGCAGATTTTTAAGTGTAGTCCTTTTCTGTAGGAGACAAGGGATTAACTTATTTAGGGCTCTAATTTTATCTTTTCTACTGCAAAAAGTGTCTACTAGTTGACAAAGATCAAGCTTTTCCTATGACTCTTCTCTCAGTTTTTAAAGATCTCAGCTAGTAAGACTGTTTTTAAAAATGTGGAGAGAAAAAATAACCATCATGTTTACACTCTTCTTTTAGGCATCAGTTCTTGTTCTGTGGCTGACATTCATGCACACACAGACGCACACACGGAAGTACAGAGTTTGGGTCAAAGGAAAAAGAAAGCTATTTTTCAGCTTTTGGTTCTTTTCAAAATAGCAAGTATTTTCTTATCAATTGCCATAAATATGTTCCCCCTGAAGGAACAACCCTCGTGCAAGCTCACTTTATGAACCACCTGGGGAGGTTTACACAATGGTATCGTTTTGAAGATAAATCAGTATTTTTGAACAAATGTGTTGAATCGTCTCAAATACATTTAGTAAGTAGAATGATTTTTTTATAGTATTTCCATAATCAGGTTAGGGGTTAAACAAATCCAACGTGATAATACAGGGAAGAACATCTTTTTCCTTGGTTTACTTCAGGATAGAACAAAAGTCCTAAGAACTAATGTGAATGCCCTCATCTGTTTAAGAGTTCATAGGATGAAGGCCTTTGCAGCTGGAGGGAACAGAGTGTACTGGAGCTAAAATTATAAACCATCATCTAATGCAGAGAAAGATAAGCACTAAGAAGCCAGAAAAGAAAGGAGCTCTCAGGAAGTGAATGGAAAGCTGAAGTATCACTTGTATTAGTGTCCCATGGTTTTACTTCCTCTTACGATCCTTTGCTGTTGTCACATGATGAACAGCAAGTCCTCCAAACAGGGGTTTATGAATACTGTCTTCAGATTTGTTTATTTATCTCCACAATACAGCTCTAGCTGAAATTGCTATAGTAATAAAAACAATTTAAGTTCGTGTCTTGAGCAGAGATTGGGGAAGCTGCTGCGGCAAATAATTTGGATAGATGCAGTCTCTAGCATATATGCTGCTATGAGCTGCTAATACACAGGGAATAGTATTCTCCACCCTAAGGAGGGATTTGTTGAGTTGAGGCTCCTCTTCAATACACAGGGAATAGTATTCTCCACCCTAAGGAGGGATTTGTTGAGTTGAGGCTCCTCTTCATTAAAAACCTTGCCTTGTCTACACATGTACAGCCTTAGCTGGCCCAATACCTCTGTTTTAGGGCTTTATGTATTCTTATAACAAGGGGAAGAAAGACAAGGAATGTGAGAGAAATTTATGAAATCTGATTCAATGCCTTGATATCTACTCTTTTTGAGCTTGTTATGTAGAAAAAAAAAAGCTAACTGTAGAACTATTTACTTCAGTTTCCTGAACTGAATAATTTCTGCAGGATATTAATTATTTCCACTAAGTCCCCATATAGAGGACACAAGCAGATCACCTTTATGAATGTCTCTCAAAATACCCCACAACTGGATGTTGTTATTGGTGCAATTAGTTTGATCTGTATTTCAAGTATTTTGTCATTTATCTGGGTTTTTTATCTCTGCAGTGTAGTAAAGTGACTGCC
Organism: Cuculus canorus; assembly: GCF_017976375.1. Lineage (NCBI taxonomy): Eukaryota > Metazoa > Chordata > Aves > Cuculiformes > Cuculidae > Cuculus > Cuculus canorus. Next base: position 64,796,516 of record NC_071403.1, on the reverse strand, counting down.
TTTGGGGGCATCAATCAGTCAGCAGCAGCATCGCAGGACGTTGGCTGGGCTACAAATCCACTAAATACAGTATTTGTGAATGTCCAAGAAGTCTTAACTGCCTGACTGGCCTCACCTAGCACAGACAGGATTTAGCTGCATTAAGACAGGTACATATGGGTTCAATCCATAACTTATGTTTGTAGCTCCTTGGCTAGGCCCTAACATGAGGGAACCAAAACCTAAGTAGTACAGTGAATTCCTACTGGTTTTGTCATTAACGTTGCTTTCCTTTTGTCAACAGAATAGTTATCATAATAAGCTGGGTTCTGGTGCCGATTGTCTTTGTAAAGCAAGTACATTGCAGATAAGCAGCTGGCAATCTATTTGAGTAGAGTAAGACTAAAGAATCATGGTGAAGCTGAATAACCCGTATATCCAGATAAATGTCAGGAAATTGAATTAGGATTATGATGTTTTAATGTCAAAAGAATGATGCCATGGATAGAGGCCACCATTGAATTACAGCTTTTGTAAGGCTAAATACATAATGCAACCGGTATGATCCATCTAGGGAATGAAAAGCCCCACCCATGAGCAATGGCAAGTTAAAATTTTGCCAAATAACCGTTTCTGCTCACTATACCCACTCCACTGAGAAAACAAGTAGAAAAGAGCTTCAGAATAATTACTTCAACTGTTTCAATTCTGAGAATGAATGAAAAATAGTATGGAGAGTTATAATTCAGATAATGCTTGCATCACATCTCAAGGTCTTAATTTGTCCTAAAACATTTTAGTTTAAAATGTCACAGCCTAGATTGTTTTAGGAAATTAATTATGGAACCTGAAGTAATACCAAAGCATTGATTTATGCAACAATTGGCAAGAAAACCTTTTAACAAATATTTTAGTATCGTGTGTCCCCACCCTTGCCAATGTCATCATGTAAAGAGCTTACATAAAATTATTTAGAAAATAGAGTCCTTCCTAACATCCAAGCTGGTCAGTCTCATTCATCAATTGACACGCATTTTATCCCTCCTATTTCACTTATCATCAGTTGAGACACACAAGCAAACAAGATTAGAATGCTCAGCAACTGTCCTAAGTTTAACTTAAAGCAGCTTTTTGTGGGCTATCAATATAGCAGCTCATCTTTTTGTGTATGTGTACAATAAGAAGGATGAATTATGGCCTAAGAGGGGTTATCTATCTATTTTTTACATCATCTACTCAACACTGAAGAAAAGACCACCACCTGGGGGATAAAAAGACTAAATGTTAATTTAATTAACAAAATTATGATGATGTTTCCTGAGCCAGCTTAGTCTTATGTGGGGCGTTACCACAGGAACTGTTTTCTTTACTGGAAGTGTAGCCTAAAGAAAGAGAAAAAAAACAAGTCATGAGAAGGCTCATGACTCTTAAATGGAGATTTCACCCTGTCATCTGGGACTTTATTAGTTTGCTTTTCTTCCCAGTAGCCACAGATACTGATATATTTCAGGATATATCATGTTAAAAAACTTTAAAAATGGAATTTGGATGGATGGTTCATCTTTTCCAACATTATGACTCTAGCAGCGGTCAGTACAATGTTGCAGGAAACAACTTAGAGGTAAGCAATGGGAAATTTAATTCCTCCAGTGTATCACCCTGGTTAATGTATGTCCTCAGACAAGGGGGTTGGTTTGGTGTTTTTTTAAGGGGGCCTTACAACTCCCACAGAATCTTGTACTGTAATTCAGGGTATTCTGCCTGTCACGTTAGCTGCGTTTTGCACTCAGACATGTCAGTCAAAGCTGGGACCAGTTGTATCAAACATTAAGCAAAATGCTACACATGGATGACGTCATTAACTCAATTATATTTGTTCACTCCCCCCTGCTTTTCATTGCTTTTGTTTTTGCACCACAGTGCAGTTAAGAGGCCTTTGATGGACATATATCAGTAGCCTTCCAGAAATTATAAACTCAAGAAAGATTGCTGATCTGGAAAGGGTAGATATCCTGCCTTAGTAAAATTAAGCGGGCATTTCATGTGTACAGCACCACAGAGGTACGTGTAAATGTGAGAAAGGAAAGAGTACCAGATGTGTCAGCACTTTCAAAGCAAAGGGCAATAAGCTAAAGAAAGGCTCAGGAAGAAATTAAGTGTCACTGACATGCAATGACTATAACATGGAAAGCTAAATCACAATGTAAGTAAAGGAACATAAAGGAAAAATTCTAGAAGGAAAATTGAAGACAGGTGGAGGATCAATCTTTCCTGTAATACATGATAAGGGAGCATTGCCTCGAAATCTTTGGCTCCTGCTGGTCTGTACATCATCCTCATATTTTAATTTCATCCAAGTTGATGAGTCCTCAAGCCCTGAAAGAGCAAACACCTTTGCTGCCTCACATATGCAAAAGTAAAGGACTTATCCCACCACATTACAGGAACACATAATTATTCACGTTGATGTACTAAGCTTTATTTTTAATGCTTACTGTTACCATTCTTTCTTTTGTGGCAAGATACTGTAGCAAAATGTGAGTATTCAAAAGTAAAGGTAACTCTTGTAACTGGGTTTGTATGGACATTAAACATTGATCTAGTTCAAGGCCCACTATGCACTAAACACTCTGTAAGCATAGCAGAAGGCAAGGTTTGGGGTTTTGGGAGGTTTGGTTGGTGGGTTTTCCAGAGAAGGGATTGTTTGTTTCTTTGTCTGGGGCATAGGGAGATCACAGATGAAGCAGTATACCAGTATTGAACAATATTTTAAAATAAATTTATTTTCATTTTGCCTTATGAGTATCTTGCATCAGCCTAAGAAACAAGGAGGAGGAAAAAGCTTGACTGAATACGTACAGATAACTAATTCTTCTTTTTTTCTCTTCCACTCCACTGAATTTACTGTTACGCACTCCCATTATGGACTATTCATGATGCTATTGTTTTTCTTCCAGCATCATGTTAGTATCTGATTAGACCCAAATAAGCTTCTTCTGTCCCCTCTAACTCAATACTGCTCTAAAATGCCTTGAGTACCAGAACAGTGTTCTGAACAGTCTGATATTTCTGTGTGAAAATCCACATTATTGGCAGCCTGACATTTATCCCTCTGATGTGAAAGTCCAACTGTATCCCAGAGAAGAATTCAGATGGTCTTACACTAAACTACAGTTCTCAAGATTGTCCATAGAGGTAGGAATAAGGCAACAGAAATAGCTTTGAATAAACATCTGTTTAGAAGTACACAGGATCTAAGAATTTTTCCAGAAAATGTAAGTAAATTTCTGTGTATATATGTATATGTGGGGGTTTTTTTTAGAAAAGATACATTTTTTAGTTCAACTCCTACTGTCCTTGGCAAAGTTAATTTCTTAAACTGGCATCCATCCAAATAATCTATTAATAAGGCTGCTTTTCTTGCCAGTTAAAACCCTAACTGCTTGGAAGATTTCAGAGAGACCTGAAGGATAAAAAAAACTACACAAAAGTCTTCTTTGTTTATGAATATACACGTATCTTCACACAGCTACCTTGTTCCTTCAATTAGGGTGCGCTCCAGCTGTGTCCTAAAACCCTTTATACTCTCGTTTGTGTAGCTTGAAACAAATAGATCCTGCCTGCTGATTTCTGAGGAAGGCATACAGAGAAAAGACAGAAATACCTTGTTCATGACCTAGAAAGCTATTTCTTATGCAAATACTACCATGTAGTGTAGCTTATGTTTCAAAAAGATAGAATGGCAAGTTATTAAAAATTCTTTTGATTACAGTGTCTGCTGTGAGTTATCCATATCATTTGTTGATTATTTTTCGCTCCGCATTCTCTTCTGGTTCTATTATGAAAATGATTGCAGAGAAAAGAAAGCCTTGAAATATTTGTAATGAGTATATGTAAAGGCATCTTTAGAGAACATAATTTAGCTCTCCAGTAAAATGATAGCCTGTATGTAAAATACTGTTTTACACAGCAGAACACTGAAGAAATAGTCCTGAAGTTCCACTGGAAAACGATAGTAAGGGTCCAGGCTGTTGCATGAAGCAGAGAAACCTCCAGATGATAATATAATGATTAAAATATTGGAGTGAAACTCATTCAATGCCACAAACCAGAATTTTGTGTTCCAGTGTGAAGACATCATTGGGAATTCAGCATCGGTAAAGACTGAAATTTTAAACATAAACGTTTGTTGACTTCATGTGGAACAAAGGCTTCTCATCTTAGGTGAAATGAAAAGAAAAATTGATCCAGATTGAGGTGTTCTATGTATGTACACTGCAAAATTCATTGTCTATGTTCAGTATGGGGAATTTCGAAAACTGCTGGGTTTCAGAGTATTTTGAGTTGTTGTCATCAGATGACTAAGACTGAGATACATTACAGACATTACACGGACACCAAAAATTTCAATAACTGGAATTGATTACAAGACCACGTCAGAGCTATTAAAATAAATTCTGGCTATTTAAATGTGTTTTTCACCTAGCACATCTCAATTTTTATTTTATGAAACCATTTGCCTAATGACTTTGTGAAAGCGCATTCAAATTCCCTTTCTTTAAAACAATTTCTTAGGAAAAGTCTCAAATAGAAAAATCTTCAGAATTCTTCTGCACAACTTGAATTCTGTTCTTGAGCACAACTAGTTTCCACAAGCACAGAAATGTAACTGGACTATGTGGTATTAGTTATCTCAACACTTTCTGGCTTTTGCACATATTTTAGACTGTTTCTGCTGCTCAAAGAAATATCCACAGAAACTGGTTTATATTGTTACTTCATTTATCATCCTAAACCAGATAAACTGTGTCTGATGTACTAAACCACCTAATAGGTTGATTATTTTTAAGCACAAAGAGTATAGCTTCTTGTCTTACATAAGATTACCACCCAGTATCTCTGGATAACTCATACATTTGTATCATTTAGAAGTGATAAGGATCCTGCTTAGGGAGATCAGTTGCAGATAGTGGAAGATTGAACATAAGCTGTTGTAACACCTAATTATCTGCTATTTTTGTATTTATTTAATGCATTTTTCACATTTTCCTTGGAGGATTTGGTTTAAATTGAAGTCCACATCCAGCATAGGTAGGGTGAATACAAATCGTTTGACACTATACCAAGCCTATTTTGGAAACATGATACAAGCCTCCCTTGCAAAACTAATTGATCACTTATTTTTCTTAGCTCACCCCCTACCATGTACCCTCTTGAAGGCATGGAGGAAAGAAAAGAACTTTGTGATGAAAGAAAAAGAGAAAAACCCCAACAGTCCATTCCTTCAAGCAGGTAGCCTGGGAACCAAATATAAGTTAAAGTGTTATGTAGGCAACTTAAGGACTCTGCTCTGTAGTTAGACAGGTACACAAGTATTGTGCTGCTGAACTGGCCAGAATCCTGTGACTTTGGTGGATATACGGTACAGCTACTTCTCTGCCTTGTTCCTGCCTCCTGCGTAAGCACGCATTAAAGCAAAGCAGGGAGGAGAGAGAAGGGAAACAAAGCACAATGGACTGCAGCTGTCATATTCTGTAGGTACTGCTTGCTTTGAGAAATCTTACTGTAGTGTTAGGAGTCAAGCCACCATGGAGGAGAGAGAGAAGGCTATGCAGCCACAGAAGTTTCTTCCACGTAGCCACAAGCCTGCAAACAGCATTGAGTAACAATAAGCAAGAGTAGCTGGAGGCTAGGGGGAAGGAGCTGATTACTGTTCCTTGTTCTTTTCTTTCAGTAAAGCAGTATCTTAACAATATGTGCACCCCAAATACTTGAAACAGGCCCTCCAGTGCTTGGTCTGAAAAAAGACTTATTCCTAAATTATAGATAACCTTTAGAGTACTTATGTGAGCCTATAAGTATGAAAGACTTTTTACAAAAGAAAAAGCTTTTCTCTCCTGAACTGAGAGCTTCACAGGCAGGTAGGGGTTCAGTTATATATCTTGTGTTATGCTTTCAAACCTTCCAATTTCTCTGAAAGAATGTACATATGTTGATGTGTTATGTCTGAAATAAATTTAGCTGTACTAACTCCCTTGGAGGTAAAATGTAAGTGTATGACTGCAGCTGCTCCTGGTCCAACCAGCTCTGGCTGGCATACTTTTCTGTCTTTGGTGCCAGTCACGCAACACATCTAATATGTCTCACTCTCATGTGGAGAGCTCAATTCGTCTCTTTAATTCTTTGTTGTTATAAACACCCTTTACCCTTATGTACAGCTGGTTACTGCTTGGCATTCCTTCTTCTTTGAGGGTGGAAAACCTCTTAAAAACCTAAAGCCATTTGGAACTGCTCTCCGGGGTGACTATAAGCTAAAACCCCCAAATCAGTCCTCTTTCCTGTGATATAATTCCAGTATAATCCCAGAAGAATTCCAGATACTGCCATCAATGTGTCAGTCATTTAGCATTGTGTCCAGCCAGACTCCTCATTTAGCAGCTTATTGTGTTTTCCCTCGGCTTTTAGACCACTTCTAAAACATACCTTTAATAAAAGTAATAATAATCATAAAATGGTCATGATGGAATCTTACCTTATTCCCTGCCAAATGTATTCTGGTGTGGATTCAGCAACTTCTACTTGTGTTGAATAGTACTATTTCCACACAGACTACATTTATATGAGAGTTGGAGCGTCTGGCTTTTTTGCTCTGGGCACCATTTCCAGTCACATGAACCAGGAACAGCTTGATTCAGATGTTAACAGTCACTGACATTTTCAGGAATGCTGTTAAAAAAAAAAATCATAAATGCCTTGAGAAATTTCCCTGCTTAAAAGGCTTATCAAAAAAAATTACTGGAAATACATTGTGTTATTTATGAGGAACAGTAACATCAGTGTTCATAGTAGCACAATACATAGCTATACAGTGTGGTAAGGAACAAATGACATTGATTAAAGTTTCATCTTTACATGTCTTTACAAGTTCACTTAAGTAGGACATGTGTGCAAATCAGAGAAGAATATGACTTTTATTTTAAATATATATCAGAGTTTGAGAAATTAAATGGGATGAATTCCACTTCTGGATGAAAAAAAGTGATGAATTGTGATAAATCTCTGACTGGCATCTAAGCTTCCAGTAAAGTCCCTTCATTTACTTTAAACATGTTTTTCAATTTTGTAAGAGATTTTGATTTTATTTTCTTAGATTTGAAGGAGCTGTCCATCAGATTTGCAAGATTTTGGGAGGTGGGAGGTAAAGGGCAAGGAAACTGATTTGTGGTTTACATTTCATAAAACTGCAGTAATGGAGGCACTTGGAATTTAGCTCTCATTTGTTTCAATTCCTTTCAGTCTCTGAGGAAGTCTCATGTTCAGAAGGTGACCTCTAGGTTCATAGCTATGTCCCTGGATCATTGTATTACAGGATAAGAGGTAGCTGGGTCCAAGCATGTGACAGATTCTTATTCCTCTTTGTGTAAATGGAAGTTACATGGATTATTTTAAGCCTTCCTCACACCCAAGAGGTTTCCAGCTAGTAAATACCTGCTAATGCATGCTTTGCAGGAAAAGCCTATACATATTCCATTGGTGTCGGACTTCCTAATTATGGGCAGATCACCTGTATCATGCTTCCATGTTAAATTGATCTAACATTTGTCAGATATGGGCTGATTTAATATTTGGCACAGACAACCAGCAGAAGGAATCAAAGACATTTATTAATACTAAGAGACAGTCTTAGCAAGAATTTTTTATTCAGAAACTAATGGGAGAAACTAATGGGAAACTAATTTAGCGGTCAAGTCCCTCAAAGATGAATTACTGTCAGGGAACTCCCCATTCATGTGTATTTTGGGCACAATAAACATGTTAGACTGAATAAGCATGAGCTACACAGCCATGGTGCATGTGTTTAGAAAAACTAATCCGTATAAACTGGTAAGATTACTTTAAAAATTTGAAAAATCATCCTTTTAAATTAATTTTGGCTGTAGAACAGTCTCATCAGTGACTTAAAGACCAGATACACTCCAGCTCACCAGCCTATGGAGCTCCCTCCACTGCAGCTATTAGACTGTGCATGGGATTCCCTGAAATTATGATCCAGGTTTCAGTATCCAAGGAGGGCTATGCACTGATCATTTACTGAGTCACATTATTTTGGATTATTTTGTCTTTAGTGCTACATAAGCTAATTTAAATGCAGGTACATCAGGAATCACTCCTGAGTCTCTTTTCCTCCAATTATCAAATCTTTTTTCTTAACATTAAGACCAGGGTTGATTAAAATTGATGACCTACAAGGAAAGCCTTGTTATTGACCCTCCAGATGCTGTAAATGAAAAGTTACATTAGATTTTGAAGGAACCATTAGCTGCCCACCAAGTTCTAATTCCATTACCAAAATAGGGTCTTAGGATTGAGACATAGGAACTGTACATGAAACTGTACATACATGAAATTTAGGAACTGTAAGGTGGAGCAGACCACTGCTTCAGAAATGCAAAGCAGCGAACAGAACATTTATAATTTAAGGAAATGTGTTCAGCAGGTACAATTGTCTTTGCTTGAACATTCAGCATGCAGAAAGCTCTTTCACTGCTTTCAAACCCTGAGATATAGTATTTGATCCAATTTCTTGGTTCTTCTATGTGTGGTGCGCCAGATGTGACAGTATTTATGACAATCCAGGCACTGAAATTCTTACATACAGGAAACTTAAGAGTTTTAAACTGAGTTGCTGGTCAACATAGAAGAGTATCACACTGTAGTGGGAGCATCCAAAGGACACAGGGAAAAGCCAAATTATGGAGAGACATGAAGGTCTGTACTCCCTTTATCGCTGCTCGGAAGCATATCTTACTTTATGTGTACAGTAAGAGAAAAAGAAAATCTCCTCATATCTTTTTTTTTGTGGGTATTTTGTCAGGTAAATCCTCTCCTTAGTACAGAAACCCATATGAAATTAAGTGAAATTTAGTTTTTAGCCTTTATTTTACCTTCTGGCCACTATTGCAAACACACTTACTGAAATACAGCTGAGTACATTGCTTCATCAGAGCACCTACAAGAGTGCTACATAAAATTAAGGCAGCTATTTTGCATGAACAGTTTTTTATATGATATAAAGCATCTTCAGAACACTGGATGGATATTAAATGTCAAGGTATCCTGTACAGAGATAGGACTCATTTTACTGAGATGGGGAGAGTCATAAAACAATGAGAATATAATGTTGGCCTTTACATCATATTCCTCATTTCAAAGGCTGAGGTAGTATTCAAACAGAAATTCTGCATTGGGAAAACATGCAAATCTTACTCTCAGTATTATCCTGAAACAGCAACTTCGTTCTGCTGGCTGCCGTCAGCTGCAGGAAAAACAGCAGGCCACCAAGCAGGATTTCCTGTGCCTTTTCTGTGTTTGTGGGCCTGAGAAGAATCAATCCCAGTATGTAGATACACTATATTACCTCAGAAATTAGGTACACGTCAGTGAATATACTCCCAGTTTTAACACTGACTACTGGGTCTATCACGCAGCCTCTAAAAGAGAAGAGTCTGTGTAATGAGGGAAAGATACCAAGAAGATAGAGAGAAGATAAAAGCTAGACTTGATACTGAAGATACTGGCAGATAAACTCTCTAATACTTGTTTTGGAGTTCTAGAAAGAAAGCACACTTTATTACAGTGCTGGACAGAGGGGCGATAATTCCACCAATCACATGCAATGAAATAAGAGTTAGTTACAGAATATATTTCCTCATCTATATGCATATCTGTAACATTTCCCAGAAATCTTATGCATATTCTATTACTTTCCAAGTACTAATCTTAATGTAGTCATGAACTCCACAACAGCCACGTCTCCACTGACTGGGTTGCTACTAGTTCTCTGTCTGATCTTGCATTCTTTAGACAGACAAAAACCAAACAAAAACTATTACAGAAGAAGACATCTATTCAGCACATATCATACTTAACACAAGATGTTACCATTTCTCAAGAGAACAGTATCTGGAAAACACTATGAAGAAACATGGTGTCAGAGGGACATTCTGTCTGTAACTTTCAAAAAATACAGTTATTTAAATGAGACTTAACTGAAATTAGAAAACTGATTCTACTTCAGCTTAAACCAGAACATTCCACCTTTTGTCCTTCTCTTCTTGCATTAGACTGATCATTAAGAGAATAAAGTTGTTTTTTTTTTTTTTATAGAAAACTGTGGAGCTGTTTTCTAACAATTGCAAGTATTGGGGAAGTGTTTCACAGTTCAAAATGAAAATTAATCCTAGCATCTGTCATCATTCTCTGAGGAGATCCTGGGTAATTCGTGCAGCTGAATTTGTCGGTAATGCTTTGCCTGCTCAGCCAATACTTGTATGAGGTGTCTGGAAATAGAAATCTCACAGATGTCTTGGTATTGTGCTCCTTTCTCAAAAGTAGTAAGTATTGACAGGCTATGTGCATGCCAAAAGCTGTCCAGCAATTAGATGACAGAACTGTCTGGAGCCCAAGGCCTGTACCTGGGTCACTGAAGACTGAGGTGCTTAAAAGAAGCCTGTTACTTTAACTAAAGTCACGTCCCTGCTTTGGGGTCCCCAGCTGATCCTTAGGCTCTACTCACTTCTCAGGAGGGTCTAACCATATAACTGTTTGGTATTGTAAGTTGCACCAGATAAGGCAGACACTCTGTTTAAGGGCAAAGAGAAGAAGATTTGACTGTAGTTACAACCGTCTGCTTTTAACTGTTCCTCAAGCAGGGAAAGGAAGAGATGGAAAGGAAACTCTGCATTTGGTAGCCACACAGAGATCTATTCTTTAACGTTTGTTACAAAAACATATCCTGCTAAGGCTACAAGCACTGTGGCAGATTTCCTCACATTACATTTCAAACCAGCTCACTAACCTGGAAGTTTGCTACTGACAAAAGCATATTGTTTTGATGTACAGTTTGTATGCTTTATATGCCACTCCCTTCATTCCACTCTCAGTTTCATGTTAAAGAAAACACAAGTTTTCTTATGAAAAATTTTCCTTCCTCTACAGAAACTAATGGGTATTTTAAGAGACATGCATGAATTTTTTTTCATAATGTTCCCATTCTTGAACTTACTTAAACATACTTGAACTCTGTAACATTTCTTTGTTCTAGTTTAGAATAAAGCAAGTTACATTTTGCTTCCAGTTAAAAAGGTTCCTACCCTTAAGATGTAAAACATTAGCTGTATAAACAACATGGTTAAAAAAAAACAAACCATAATTTTTTCTGTTTGCAGAAGGCTTCCTACAAAACATCTTTATGGTTTAAAAGTAACCATAATTTGTAAAAGAGATAATACTGGCTAAAAATCAAGAGTAACTAATGAAAAAATGTCAAACAGTTAAAAATTTCCAAATTAAATTAATATAAATAGATACTTTTCTTAAGACAATATCTTAAGACAATATCTTAAGACTCAATATAAGTCTGAGGACTTCACTAAAATGGCAGAACACTTACCTTCAGAAGAATCAGTGTGGAGGTTCTTGTTTCTCTTTTACTTCATACATGATCAAACGCTTATATCAAGTCTTAATGCTGACTCCCTCCACCTCTGTTGTGGTAAAAAAAAATGATAGCCAAAATCTAAGCACGCCTATATGTTTGGCAAACTGAATGACAGTAACATCTGGCTCTTTGCCTGAATTTAATTGGAGAAGTGTACTGCAGGATGTGCTCTTATCATCAGCTGCCAAGAAGCATTTGGATAATAGTTCTTTACACAAGAAAGAAAGAAGATTTTTCATTTTGTTTCCAGAGCCTTGCATGTACCAGACAACATTGTCAAACAGATAACAATCAAGAACTCACTGGTGAATGCAAGACAAAAAGTTATATCATTTAGTTTTTCTATTAAAAAATAACAATTCCAAACGTAGGAGAAAATTACCTTTTCTTATGGGTTTCAGGGTAAAGAACTCAGGTGATAAAGTTTCAGCTGCAAGATACTTTGCCCAGGTACGTTCTTTGAGCACTGAAAGTCAGACCTTTTTTTGTCTCTTTATAGATCATAGATGGAAATTAACAGTTCTTGCAGGGCTGTGAAACTGCACCTGTTCCTATTTACCATCCCTCCTGTCTCTGCCACAGCTGTCCCTGTGTCTGTGTCAGTACTGTTAAGGATATCAGCAAGTGTTTACATGTATCTTTCTCTGTGGGCTGTGTTAAGACTGTTAAGGGAGGAACCAGAGAATGATAAACACTTAAAAATACGGGAAAAGGGGAAAAGCAAAAGCTCCCTGTAGAGTGTAGGTTGAAAGCCTTTATTCTGCTAATGGCTGTTAGTATAACAACTTTCATGCTGCACAGACATCAGAGCAATCTCTGTTTGTACCCTTAAGTGAGCATACACATCTCTTACACTTAAATGGAGACAGATGAATGTTGTGGTAGAGAATAGAACAGGACAAAGGAGAAAATAGCTGAAATAAAATAAGATAAAGATAAGCAGACAAGAGAGAATGGGAGACAAAAAGAAAAAAAATAGGTAGAAAGAATATGGCACAAACTTGTGGGTTTTTTCCTCCCTTTGCTTCTTGCATTACATCATATGGCAGGAAAGGCCTGGAGCAGCTGGCATTCACTGAGCACGACCATCAGCCTGGCTCTCTTCGGAGGAAGGTCCTACTTGGCTACTTAAGGCAATGGCAAACAGGGGCTTCTCCCGAGCCGTGGATCAGCCGTGTGTTCACTGTAGCTGGTAGGGGATGAGGGCCAACAGGGTTGTGCAGCAGGAGAGATGCCTCAGCATACTGTTAAAATGAGGTGCTGGGGGAAATAATTCCACTTTCAAGTAGGAGGAAGTTGTTTATTGCTTTCCCTTAAGACTGACAGTCCTGCTGGCAGGGAGAAAGGTTTCTTGCTTCCTCATTGGTAGCAGATCCTCTCTGCTCTCCCTGCCTGGTGACACAAAACTGTGAGGGTTGGCACTGAATTCTTCTGAACCTCTTTTAGGCAGAGCAGATGTATAACAACTTCACAGCTCAGAGCTGTATGCTATAGGCTGGCGAGCCAAGTAGGATGGTAGCTGTATGATCACTGGTCTTTTGCTACTAACATAGATAAGGAACAGCAGTTTTGTCCTTGCATATAAAGTCTTCTAAATCATCACTGTAGAATTTACCTTGGGCTGGGCTGGCTCCACTGATCTGATAAAAGCTTGTCGCATACACAGTAATGTCTGGTGTGTGTTCTGCAGCACTACAGCTGTGCTTGGTGAGGTTCAGTAAACTCACAGTTATGAACCAGAGGAGATACTGCTGGGGTAGAAAGCTGGGTGCAGGCAGAGTAATGGAGACAGCAGACACCTGTGACACAGCACAGTAATTAGAGTGTATATTGAGATCAATCCCCAGGAAAATCATTCTATTTAGGCAAAGACAAATACTTTATTTCAATAAAAAACATTGCTAAAGATTGTACAATTATTCCTAAATCATTTTTGAAACATTTTACTGCACCGTGATTCTAAGAAGTTCAGATTTTTGTTGCAAAATGCTAGATAAATGAGCACATACATAGCAGGCTTTTCCACCTGCACAAAGAAATCATTACAAAGTATTTAAGACAGCCATGAAAGCAAGGGTTATGACCCCAGTATGAGAATATATATCAAATCCTAGACTTAACTCTTAATCATATAAGGCTTAAGCATTTTTATAAAGGCAAGCATGTGGATGGTTAACAAGAAAAAAAACTGTTGGTTGGATAGTGCTGTTTATGTCTTTATCAGATACGCTTTCATAAGGAAGCAGTTAAGTTGTGAAGAATTTTGTGAAGGTTTGTACATTTTTTGATCATAAAACGCATAGATTTTTTTGTTTTGTTTTGTTTTCACATGTATTTGTTCAGTTTTTCTGCATAGTTTGATTAGTGAAGTAGCATCCTGGGAAAACACAGTCCCTGTACATGGGTTTTCATTTGCATTTATTGACAGAGCAAACTAATTAAGTAGAGCTAGGCTTAGATAACTAATTAAAAATCTAATGCTGAAACTGGGAATCAATCTCTTTGTTAGTGTTGCCAGTGATGTCAGCAAGACAGCACTTACAGTTGGAAGTATAGGCATTATATTTGTTACATTCTACACCTAAACAAATAAGTATGGCTAAGATAGCAATTTCTTTAGAATAGTTACTATTATTCAAATATACTTTACAGATTTTGCATCAAGTTCTTCCCCTTAAGCCATTCAAATATGAAATTGCATATAACCATCCAAGACCAGAAAGTAGAGCATTAAGAAAACCAGCACAATTTAACACAAAGCCCACAAAAGCCGCAGCTTTTAAAAATCTCCATATTTCTCTTTCTGTTCCAAATATTTCCATTCCTGGGCTCCTGCTCTGATCTTTCTTTTTGTAAACCTTGAAAGCACTCTGTCTCCCCAAGTCCCTGTTATTTGTTCTACCGATTCTTGTCTCTTGCTCGTATGTTGAGTTGCCTTTTTCTCTTAAAACTATATAACACAATTCATACCTGGAGATGAATGTGAAAATCCTCAGGGTGCAATAGTGGGACACTTGAGAAGTCATAGTGTTTTCATCTGTCATTTGAGACTAGCAGAGGAAGAAGACTGAAAAAATGATGGTCTTATCCTGTCAGGGCAGAAAGAAACATAGCATACGTACTATGGGTTATTGGTTTTCGGACGAGTGGAACCTGAAGGACAGCAACGTATTAAGATAAATATTTTTGAAATTAAATCATTTTTTTTAGGGGGAAGAAAATCAGTTTTCTTGGTGTCAGTGACCTATATAAGTGATGCAAAGCCCTGGCAACCCCAAGACCAGCAGTGTGTTTCAGGAAACCTAGTTTAGTTTTCTCAGAGTCTGCAGTGAGGTGAATGCTCTTGTAAATGCTTGAGATAACATCTGAATGGTTTCCAGTTTCTGAGATAGGTGTATCCATGTACTTGGGATTGCTAGTATCAAGTCCTCTGCCCCAGGGCATGCCCTTATGTAAACACAGGAGTTAGCAGCGGTACAGTATATTTTCCAGAGTAGGAATTTTCAGAGTAGGTTAAAGATGTAGGAAGCCTGGTGAGGATCCAGCTCCCAGTCACTAGGACCAGAGACTCGGCAGCACTGCAACGAGCGTGGGGTGGGAAGGAAAGCCAGTACAGGGCACTCCACTTGCACGGTGGCGTGGCTGCAAAGGTGAACCTTGCCATCCAGTCTGTGCTTCCAGCAGTCTGTATGCACACCGGGTTGCAGTCTTTGGATAGGGAGACATTCTGTGGAGCAGTATTTGGAGATTGCCATCCTCATATGCATGCCTTGACTATTTGCCTATATGGGTGCCCTGAAAGTCAGCAGTATGGTGTAGGAGGAAGTAACAAGATTAATGTATTTGCTTAGAGTCAAAACTCCTGACATGATGCTGACCCATCCTGATTAGCTCCTAGATGTTCTGCCTTTGAAGAAAATACTACAGGAACAATCTTTAGTTCTGTTACAGGTTTTCTTTTTCCGTGGGGCAAGTTATATGTCAAGAAGAATGATTAAGGAACTGCTTTACAGAAGAGATACTTTTTTGGGGTTTTGCTTGTCCAGAATTTGGAAATAAATGCCGTTTAACACCATGTACAGTTTCATTTTATTTGGATGCTGTGCATGGTGTAAGTATATATAGATCTATAGATGCAGGTGCTCATATAGCTAGATATTTAATGTAAAAGACTACAAGTAAATTTAACAGGAGAACATATTTAAACCATTTTTATTAATCTACTTTTTAAAAAAATTGAGATGTCAACTTTTTGGGTTTTTTTGTGGCTATGCTGCTGCTGCCATCAGCCCTAGGACTGGATAGCACTTACTCCTCCTAAAGTTGTAAGAATGTCCTGTGGACTGAGCCCAGCTCTTTGTGTCACACTGCAGTCTCTCAAACGATCATGTAGTGCCACCTACTTGTTGCTGCTGAGGTTTGCAGAAAACCAGTTACAATCATAACCAGCTATTTCTCGATAACAGGTTATCAGAGAAGAAAATCGCTTGGTTTCTTGGGAGGGGGGTCGTGCTATTCCCTCCACCTCCAACAACAATTCATTATTCCAACAGGATTTTTTATATAGTTATATTTTTTAAATAGTTATGTTTTTAAATATTCCACTTCAAATTTAGAGGGCTTAAGATTATTATTGTGGCACACATAACATGCTTATCTGAACAGCATACAAAGTTACTAAACTTCTAATGGGCAATTAAGAAGAGGTACCTGAGCAGAGCAGTAAATAAATATAAGTATACATATAAATATAAATATTATAAATAACTAGAGGGGAAAAAAGGTTTCCATTCACATATGACAAGATCTTATAGAAATAAGAGCAAGAGGTGGCTTACAGTGCAGCCGGAGGAAAATGTAACAGTGTAAGTATGCACATGAGAGCTTGCAGCAGTAACACAGTGCGATTCTTGGGGCTACTCCCACAGTTAATAACAGAAGGACATCTTTCAGTTCATAACCAGAAGAAGGTAGCAGTATGGTCAGCCTCAATGTAACTATGTAGGTATAAACTATGAAAGTAGCTTGAATGTTTTCTTTTTTGATTCTTAAAATTACTATGTGGTTTGTAACAGTTGTATGAAAAGATTTCTGTCTTTCTGTAGATCTGAATCTCAGGTACGTATGTGGTAATCTGCACTTGAGCATAACCAAACCAAAGCCAAACCACATAAAAATGATTCTAGCACTTATGTCTAGGGAATGCAGTTTGAAAACACAAAATTTAAGGGCTTAAACCCCCAAACACTTATTAAATAATTCCTCTTATCTCCAGGCTTCCTTTAAAAAAAAAAATATGTAAATGAATAAAAATCCTGGGTGTACTAATGTATGACCTCTCCATTTGCAGTGTCGAAACTGATTTTATATCCTGGATGAAAACAATTTCCCTTCAGATTGAGAGAGAGAGAAAAGGAATATTTACAGCCTTTGGCAGAAGAGTGATTTTGTACAGATCTCTGTGTGCCTTTTATAGCATGTAAGAGTTTTAAAGAGTGATGCATGACACCTGCAGAAATTCAGGTCCTTTGATAAATAAGAAAGGTTACTATTTTATAACCAGAATCTTTATTTCCATCTCATCTTCAGGTTTTTGTTTGACATCGGAATTTTTGGCAGGTGAGGATGAAAAGCATTTAAACTTCCAGCAGGTCAGCTTCTGGCAAAAGCAGAGAAGTTCTCTGCAGATGTGAGGAGCAAATCCATTAAAAAGCTGACCAGAGTATGAAATAGATTTTTTTCTTTATTATTTGTTGCCTGTTCAAAAGGATTCTGTTCTCTTAAGCAACATATATGCATCCTTATAATGCTTTTAGGATCACCTATTTTAGAACATCTTGAAGAATATCTGTGTGAAAACATAAAAAATATCAGTGGATGGCACTGTTGGCTTGCAGGTAGAGAATAACCCCCTAAATTATAAAATATATATAGATATTAGGGTTAGCTATATATTGATTTGCATTTGCCTCGCACTTCACAGAATTTACTATATTCAATAAAATATGTCTTTCTTAAGCAAAGTCTATTTTCATGCTGAAACCATAAAACTGGATAGTTCTTTAATTCTGACATTTTGTGGCTCACTTGCAATATAAGACGTCTGGACACAAATATTATACTGAAAAATGCATCCCTACAACTACTGCAATGAACATACTAGATTTTGAAACACAGAGATGGCTGATTTTACTTCTTCAGTCCATAAGCACATAGCACGATGACCTGGTTTACTGAGGTCTTGTACAAATGACATATTTTCCATCTGTAGGATACTTTATAGAGTTAATTTCTCATTCACGCTCCGATGACTTTGTCTCAGCTGATCACAAGTTCCCTGTGAGTCCCTGAACACTATGAGCATCTTTGAAACAAGATAAGATGGAGAAAATAATGTTGCTGGAAAAGTGCAATGTGGTAGGCTACGCAGAGAGGATGGAAACCAAATGACAAAGCAATTGTCTTCACCGGAGCACAGCACACTGAGCTAGTTTAATGCTTGGTAGCATTTATTCTGTGTTGCAGCTCAAGCACTACAGACACAGCATGGAGGGGGGACCCCACAATTCTTTCTTCACAGATCATATGTTTGTCTCAGGGATAATGAACTGTCAGGCACATTTGCGGTAGAAAGACCTTAGGCTTGCCTGCCTCATAATGGTGTTAATTCTATATAAATAACTGCACTTTAAGGTCATACCCATGTT
Source organism: Cuculus canorus (assembly GCF_017976375.1). NCBI lineage: Eukaryota > Metazoa > Chordata > Aves > Cuculiformes > Cuculidae > Cuculus > Cuculus canorus. Next base: position 64,778,330 of record NC_071403.1, on the reverse strand, counting down.
TTATTCACAAACCAAAACTCAGACTCGGGGCCAAACTTAATTTGAAGCTACACTGTGGATTCAGTCTTGCAGGCTGTGTTTGTAAGCTTATTTAAAGGGGAAAAGAGGAAGACTACACACCTCTGTGGGACGGATGGACCAGGCACATGGTACGCTGAGATATACTGTGCATACACTGTGAGTTTTACAGCATGATTTGCAATCAGGCCAGCCAAGCCTGATTGCAAACCAAAACTTGCCTCATCATTCTGAGAGTATGGCTCTTACCTGTAGGTATTCCTACCCCAATATACACATGAGGCCAGGTGGAGCTAATCTAGGAAGTCTGCTAAGGCTTCCAGGAGCCTGGAAGGCTTCACTACTCTTCCTTCATTATGATTCTAGGTATAAGGGAAATCCAGCCCGAGGGACTGAATCAGTACAGACTGAATACAAGAGAAAGATTATCACTGAATTCAATGGGGCGCTTTTGTTCTCCATTCAAAATCCCAGCTGGGATGGAAGGGGAGCCAATACTGTGAATGTCTGGCTAGGGGCAGAGGGAACAGACCTTTCTTACTTCCTTCAGTTCTTCACATTAAGATTTCTGCGAAGACAATCACGTTGTTACAATTTATTGAAACACATTTTAAAAATATTTGCCATTTTAAGATAGAAAGAAAAAACCCACTGAGCTCAATCTATTATTCAATGTCTTAGGAAGCAAAATGCAGATGGATTAAGTAAGGTGTTTGGTTTGTTTGTTGGATTTTTGGGTTTTTTTTTGTCACCCACTTAGCTTGCTGAGGAGACCACACTGACTCTCTTGGATTAAAAATAGTATGTATTCAAATACCCTCTAAGGGACTTTGGTTTTGTGACTCAAAGGTCTTTAAGCAATCTTTTATCCTGACAGATAATACGTTACTGGCATGTCTATTGCCTCTCCACACTTTTCTTCTAGGTACCCACTGTTGTCATGGCTACAGTATCCATACTTTGAAAAATAATACATAAATAAATAGAATCTCCTCTTTCAGAGTAAATGAAAATCATATTAGTTCTATGTATATGAAAATTCACTTTCTGAACTAGAAATATTTCAATATTACAAACAATTTTAAATTCCCAGAAATGTTTTTAAAGGTCTATTTTTATTCCCACAAATTTTAAGCTGGAATATGGCACATCTCTCTATTGACTGACTGAGCTCATGGCTGGACACTGCTGTGTAATAAGCAGCACTAAAGCCTTGAAATATGTCATGAATCAGCATCTCTCCTCACTACCCTATGAAGGGAATTTCCCCCCAGAAATCTGGTGCTTTCTTATGCAGAAAGGTTGAGAGTCCTTAATCCATGAAGATCAAATATTTAAAGATGCAGATAGCAAAAGATTTCTTTAATGTAAGTAATGTAGGCAGTAGGACAGAGCATATGGTGTAACTCCATTATACATGGAGACATTCAGCTTGGGGAATACAATTAGGATGATGTGTTTCTAAATGTAACCTTGAAACAATCGAGCCAACCAGTGGATGACTCCGCTTTGAGCCAACTCCTCTAGCCTCAGGGCCTAAAAATAAATAGCACAGATTTTTAGTTCTGTCACTACATAGTGACAGAAAAGCTAGTGACTTAGTGACTATAAAGCTAGTACAGCTATAGATTTTCATTAAAGTTTACGTAAGGCATCGTGCCTCATCACACAAGGCAGAGAGTCCCCGTCACCTCTCTCATGGTCATTGGGAAGCTTTTGTGAAGCTCAGTGCACTCTGCTTGTCACACCACCCTTCCTCTATGGCTACTTACAAAGGTCTTCGCTTGATTCCCACAACGAAATTCTCATCTCAGCTGTGTTGTCGGTGAACAAATACCTTCACTGTGGTGCACAAACATAACTGCAAGTAGGATGTGCAAATTGCTCAGCTTGCTTTTGCTTGCTATCTTTCTTCCCCAAAGTGTTCAGAGGAAGCCTGCATGGCAGAGTGTTTCTATAAGGTCAAACCTTGGCTCCCACAATGCTCACATAGATCTCTTCCTTTTGCAAATGCAATAGCTCTTTTGCCTAGTCATATATAAACCCTGTTGCTCTGGGTATTGTCCAAGGTGTATGAAATACTTAATTTCTTTCTGGCAATAGCAAACCTACTCACTAATTCAATTCAGTGAAGTTTTAATCAGTGCCACCAGGCTGCTCACGAGGCAGCTCCATGACATCTGCTATACATTCCCCACATCTGACAGGACTTTTCCCAAGGCATTTGCCATTTATCAAGGAAGGCGCGTGATGTTGCCTGTTACCAAAACCTGTTTTCTCAGTGCATGTGTAATGAGGTGGCTAATGTTTTGTGAGTAGGAGTGACTAGTCTTAATAGACACAGATATGCAGTAAATGATACCATAGCCTTTTGAGTCATCCTGTAAAAAAAAAAAAAATATATATTTGCATACAAAAATAATTTTTCAGTATAATTTAAAAATGGATAGAATATTTGTCTTCTAATTTAATCAGAGGGAAAACAAAACAGAAAAATGCATTATCATTGCTGTGGTAGTATCAATGCTGAGAAGTCCACAAATACCTAAGCCGGAAAACTACATTATAACTAAACATCATAAAACTGAAAATAAACTTTTACAGAGGGGATGGAATTATTGAAATTGATGTATAAGTTCAGGGGGAAGACTGTGCTTATCTGCCTAATCAATAGCCTTTCTGACCTAACACTACAGACACTAATTCCAGCTGATTTGTGATTTTTGTGTGTTCTGGGCAAACTAAGAATTCTTGCCTTCTGGTGTAAGCAAGAATACAAGATCTGGAGCTTTTTTAAAGGCAATTTTACATTCCCTGTGAAAATCAGTATACATTTTCCCTTGCTATCTCTTTTCTTAGAAGGTCAAAGCAGTGACTTTTCACCTTTGGTATGCAACATTTCCACACTGTCCTCCAAGTCCAGAAGCTCAGGATACCGAGCACTGCTTTCTTCAGTTGCACAGTTACCCAGCTCTGTATTTCTCCAGACATATGTCCTTTGATTTTCTATATCTTTCTTGTTTTTTTCTATGGATTTTCACTACAAACTGCTTGGTACAGACAGCTACGCCCTTGCTCAGTGATTTTGATAGCAGGAACCCCAAGATAGTTTTGCTCAATGTGTTTCTTACTGGGAAAATCTCATCTGTGCGTGTTTCTCCCCATCAAGGGCGAGGGTCTCTCATTCTTTCCATCACAAAGCACCTATTGTACAACCCCTAAAGAGCTGCAGACTCACTAGGTTCCTGGTGACCTGGTGTGCAGGGCTACAGGCACCTCCTCTGTTTAGGACTCTGAGTGAGCTGCTTCACTTCTGTGAGATGTCCTTTATTAAACTGGAATGGTCTTTGAGACTACATAGCCCTTTGCCACCACCTGCACAAGAATTACTGTGTCATTAATTAACTGATCTGTATGTTTAAAGGATTAGAGGATCTAGTTTCTCTTACTAGATCAGTTTACTCTTGTAATTAGCCTTATCCTCTTCTTACAATTAGTCTCACACCAAAGCCCCAGAGCTTAGTACAGCCCGAACTTTCAATATCAACAGATTTGTATCTTACTGGTGTAATTGAAAACAGAATTTGTAAACTTGCATGACTCTGTATGTTCTACTTGCATGTATACAGAACACTGAAAAATGGTGATTTAAGCTTAAGTGTAAGAGTTTCTCCTTAAATAAGGATGCTGCATGTGACAGGGGAGTTTTCAGACAAACGCACGTGAAGCACTACTAAAAAGGGAGCACACAACCCAGTCCCAGCAAACCTGAGATGCATATACACTTCAAACCTGCCAGTGATTGCTGTTGAGAATACATTAGAAATAGTGAAAAATATCTTTGCTTAAGAAAAGGTCGACACTTTTAAGTGACTCCTGGTGGAATAGTCATTAAAAGAAGGCCAAAAATAAATACATTCATGAAAATCTCTCTTCATTAAAATGTTAGAAGTCAAGCAGAAAATTACATCTAATAGTTTTAAATTGAATAGTTCAAGCAAGCATTTACTTTTTTCCTCACCCTAAGGTCTCTATGTAGCTCTTGAATTTATAGATTATGACAGTCACTACTATAGACAAATATATAAATTAAGTATAAACTTAGATATTTACTATATTTGTATTTTATGTTATGCAGATAAATTAGTGAGTTTCCTGTGATTTGACTTCAGGAACAGTCACCTGAGCTAAAACGTACTATAAGAAAACAGGTCTCGAATATATTTTAAGTGAAATTGTTAAATATTTTAATAATAAACTCTTACATTATTCACAGTGGCATAAACATAGCAGCAATGAGATTAAATGGAGTTGTAACCTGGCAGTCTGCAGAATCCTGAGAGATCATAGCCCAGATAGTATACATCTGCTCCTCTCTCTGGAAAACTGATCCAGTGTATTTCTCAGAACAATTATGGGCATTGGAACACTGTTGGCATAGTAGAGAATGGACCCAGAATTAATAGGCACGTATCATCGTCACTCACACATTTAAAATGGTAAATCCTTGTGCCCCACAACTGACTTTGATTCTAATATTTTTTGTTTAGTTGGTTTGTTTATTTTACTCCTTTTATCCTGACACACTCTCCCTCCTCCTCCCCCCCCGCCACACACTTAGTCTGATGAGTTCAGAAACACCTAGATATAGTAATCTAGTAGATTCAGATCAACTAGATTATGACACAATGAAAGCACTATTATTAGTCTATACAGGTAAATTAGTATAAAAAACACTTTGAAGCAAGGGAATTTCCAAACATAGACCAAGACTTTAAGAAATGCATTATTAAATATAAATTTTATCATAAAATTTTTCACTTCTAGATTTTCAGCAGTCTGTGCTTTATCTCCTTAGCAGACTCCTGTGTTCCTTACCACCTCTTTCCCACCCAAAGCTGGGTAAACATGTGCAGGGTGCACCACTGACAAATGACCTACCTTTACTTTATCTAACTAAGCTGTCTAGATGTGAGCAAGGTCTGGTTTGAAAGCAAGTGTGCCATCAGCAAGGCTTATGAATATGCTTGAGCACAAGGAACGTGTGCCATGTGCTTACTGAAGCCACTTAGCTTTCCAACTAGAGCCTGCCTGGAGCAAGCAACCACTGACCTGCCTACCACAGGCCATCAGGCTTATTTGTGCCTGTAGTGTATTGGCAACTGCAATCTAAGTACACAAACAGATGGAAAAATGCTCCTGTTTCATGTATGCAGTAATTTTACCCCCCTACAACAGATAAATACAGACTTTCAACTCGAAATATCTTCAACAGAGAAATATCTGCAACGTACATTAATCTGTGCTGGTTGTAGAGATGCCTCTTACTGAGACAAATTGAAACAAAGAGCTTCTCTCAGGACAGCTTTTATTAGATGTCCACATTAGATGAGTCATTCTGCAATAATCGGAGAAATTCACCTGAAGCGTAAAATAACTTCTACTTTTATTAGCAAATATAATGCATCACTGAAAATCACATCACCTCTACAAGTGCTTTGAACATCCTAGTGAATTTTAGTTGGAATTGACTGGTGTACACTCAGTAGAATCAAAGGCTATATCATAATCCCAAACAGTGTCTTCTGTACTGCCATGTAAGCGGTTTGATTCGTTGATCTTCAAGGTTTACTCATTGATAGAACAAAAAAATCAATGTTCCTAACACTCATTCCTACTGAGGCTCTCTTGAAAATCAGCTGGAAATCTAAAACCCTTGCTGCAATCCTTAAGATTGTCTTGAATGATTTATTACTTACCTCCCCTCTTTGGATAATCTTTGACTCTGGTATTATACGTCCCCTGAGGTTAAACCTCGAACAACAAGCTATTTACCAGTCATAATCCTTCTAGAGCCTAGAAGAAGAATTGCAACTACTGTGCTACACTGAACATGGGGTGTTGATACAGTATGCTCTATGACCATGAATTGCAAGAAAATAGTCAAGCTTTTCAGAATCAATCCATTTCAGTGAAGTTTAATCCCACCACCCCACCCTTTTGACTGTGCTGCCTTTGGCTCAGGAAACTCATAATGTCCCAGGTTCATAAATTACTTTTGTCCTGTTTCTGCCACTTTACAAAAATAGCAGATGAGCTGATAGTAAATTTAACTTGCCCAAAATTTGTCTCATCTATTGGTTTATCCGTTCTATGGCCAGTATTGGGCTGTTGTATACTAGCTACAATAGCAGGAATCCAGTCTTTTCTAAGAAAAAAAAAATATTATTTTTATTATTTCATTAAAATGGTGAACAAGATCTATATGAACGATTTCTTGAAGAAAGCAATCAAATGCAGACTAGATAATCTGGCAGGTCAGGTAACTCTAAGTCTTCTAGATAGCCACTACCAGTAACTGGTAGGTAACTTGTTAGACCTAGTCACTGAGCATAGGTGGTTTTCTAGGCACTAATCAGCAGTGGCTGAGAAAATAGCTGACAAACAAAGATCTGTTCTCTGCAGCTGGGGGAAGAGGAAGCTCTCTGATGGCTTCTGCAGCTGCTCTCTTCTATAACCTACTTTGAAAATGGTATTCACAACAAGGTTAACAACACTCTGTATTGACAGACAGACAATTCAAACCACTCAAATAGAAAATCATGAGAAAGTTCAGAAGACTGATGACAGGACGTTATTCTCCCTTGCTTTCTGTAACGGTGCTAGACCAATCTCTATGTATGCTTCATACATTTTACAGCCAACTTTGCCTTTCATTTTTATTAGAATTTAAGAGTTCTTGCCATCGTAAGCGTTTCATCTCACCTAACCGACTAGTAATTCTCCTTATTTTCCTACAAAGAGGATATAGGGGAAGGGCTGGACATTCTGCAGGTTCTAATACTGTTGCAAACCACTCAAGTAAAACATCCTTATTCAGGAGAAAGAGATTAGCCTTAGCCTTGAGAATGAAGAAAACTTAGATTCATTACACATCAAGTCAAAGAACAGCTGCTCTAACCAATAATAATTCTTAAAATTAAATATGTGGAAATCACAGATTATTTTCTTCCACACATGGTCATTTCTTCTTTCCACACTCCCAAACATTTCAACAAAATGCTGATGTTTATTCTCAGAAGGGAAGACATTGGCAAATAGTGCATAGCTTCAAAAAACCAGGCAGTACGTTCAGCCCTTCTACAGGGAACGCTGCTGCAGTCAGAGCTGTGTACAGATTTTTCTGCCCGCATAGATCAGATTTGTGTCCAGGGGCTCCTGTCTTGCCCTCAGTCGCTGTGTATGTCAAGAGGAAAGCATATTTGACGAAGAACTTCACAGTCTTCAACATCTGGCATACATAATGAAAAGAAAAAAAAGAAAAGAAAAAAAAGAAAAGGTACTCTTTCCACGGGGTCTGTAGACTTCTATTGTTACAGAAAGAGGAGGCAAGAGGCAAATATTTCCTCATTTCTAAATTCTGTTGATAACATAATAAATCCAAAAGACTCTTGCATCTGTTCTTATAATCTGTTAAAATTACCCAAAAGCAAGGCACATTTGTTCCCCCCTGGTTTGTTTTGTTTGGAACTGCCAGATTTAAGCTAATTACTTTTCAGACCAGCTACAACTAAGATGATAAATCCTTAAAACTGCAAAAAGCACCTAAAGCAGAGTGTTTTGATTGCATTCATATTAGTTGAAGACTTTGTTGCTGCTTTTGCTCTTTATCCCTAATGGACATTTTGGAGAAAAAAACATCCCATCTTTTCTTTCTCTGTGATAAGCATGTTTTAATTTAAGCCATGTAACATCTGCCAAATAGACACACTTCGTAGCTACAAAAATACTTTATCCATTATATTTCAGAACCACAGGTTTGTGAATTTAACTGATAGTGCAAATCCTTGCTGAAGAAACTGCAAGAAAGTATATGGGAACTTTGAGGAACACACTGAGTAATATACCCTTAGGTTTTGTTTGAGCAGCATTGCTTTTTTTTGACCCCAATTGAATGGAAGAAACACAAAAATTGCTAGGAAACATTTTCAATAAGCCAAAAATTTCCTTTGCATCCTCACTGACTTAGTACTTCATGACAGAATAAATGGCTTCAGAGGAGATGCAAACAACTCACTGGAATCCATATCTAGTTGCATTAACTAGCATACCCAGCACACCCAAAAACTGGTGAAGAATTATATCAGCCGGCTGAAAGAAATGCTGAAAAATGCAGTATATGGATATTTGTACAATGAAGCAGAAGCAAATTTCCGTTTTGAAAGCCTCAGCAGGAAACAGCTTGCTGGCTGGCAAAAAAAGATTTGTGCTTTTACATTTTCTTCTTGTACCAGGCAGATGCATTTAGCTGCCAAAGTGGCAGACGTTATTCTGGTTACAAGTCATGAGGATAGCTTATTGTTTTATTTAATAAAGCAGCTTGATTTATATTTATAAACAGTGCAGCACAGAGCCATTTGCATTAAGGAGAAGGCTGAAGGTGTTTAGAGAATTAGGAATTAATTGTTTTTAAGAAATTATACTTGGGCTTCTGAACTGGAGCTGGACTATGTAATTTAGAGGTGCCTACAATGCAAGTTTGCTTTAATCTCAACCCAGAGTTACTTTAAAATTACTTAAAAGCATCTTTAAAACCTTAATCCAGGATTTTAATCTATACCTATCACTGCCTTAACCTTAATTGAAAAAACTGATGTTTGAATGCAGCATCGATAATGTTCAAAGCATAGAACTTCCGTTACTGACATCCTAATAACCAGCCCTTGGATAAGACAATGCTGTACACTTGGGCCAAGCAAACCTTCCAGCCCCTTTCAAACATTTCACACATTGCTGTGAGAAAGTCCCAAACTCACCAGAGGCAGCAGCAGTTCCCACATCTTAGCTGATACTTCTGTTAACTGTATCAACTTTCCTTCCCACCCTTTTTTCTTTCTTACAAGATTATAGGTTAGACTGTATCAGCTGAGAAGGCATCCCTAACCTGGGGGAGGGTTACTGTTTTCAGGTGACCAGCAGTAATTGCTGGTGTACCTAATCTCCCTCCTCAGCCTACCACAAGAAGATCAGTGTAGATCAGCTGGCCAGGAGCTGGGGGAGTGGTACCCTCAGCCACTTGCTACATCCAGCTGTGCTCCAGCTGCTTGAGTTAGTCTGTGATCCACAGTTCCCATTCATTCCTGAAAGGGTGATAATATGGACAGATTAAATTCGGTAGTGATCAAAAACAAAGGCTTATGACAGAAGCAGATACCAAAGGACATCCAATGAGAAAACAGTCCATGTTTGTAGTAACTATATAAAGTAAACAAACCCATTTCATGACTTAAATTTGTTTCCCTTTTATTAATATATATTAACTGTATGGTCCAAGCCAAGGGTCTTCCTTTTTTTTTTTTTTTTTTATTTTCTGTATTTCTTCTAGTACTTGGCTGTAGAAACTGCTCAAAAAAAGCTTGTATTATAAAGCAAAATTTATCGTTTCTAACTCACTTATTGCCAATATTACCTTTACAGTTATGTTCCTGAGAAGATCAGCAAGGAGGAAAAGAAGTCGAAGCACTGTAGGAAACTCCTCCAGTTACGCCTTCTTTTTTACAGTGGCTGCCAACACAATCCTTGGATGTCTGTAGATGATTGCATTTCATAGCAACAAGTGCTCCTGAACACAAGGAAAATGCATTTGGTCTTTATTACACACCTTACCTTTGGGTTGGACCAAGGGAAAAATTGGACACGTGCAGCCACACTGTGCTGCTTGGACTTCGTGGAGTGGAGGAAGTACTTTAACCCCCTGTGGTTTGTGCTTGTGGAGGAAGGTTTTAAATCATTTCCTGCAATGAGGGCAAATTGGGGAAGAACTATACTACTGATTCAAGTCTCAACAGTGCAATTGATTTTCTAAGGTATTCTGTAACTTCTGCTCACCCTCATTTTTGTAAGAAGTTTGAATGCCTCTCACTTTAAGGAGCCTGAAAGAACTAAGCTGAGTGGAAGTGTTGATCCACTTGAGGGTAGGGAGGCTCTACAGAGGGATTTGAACAGACTGGATCGAGGGGTTGCAACCAACAGTAAGAGGTTCAACAAGGCCATGTGCTGGATCCTGCATTTGGGCCACAACAACCCCACACAAAGCTACACGCTTGGGGAGGAATAGCTAGAAAGCTGTGTAGTAGAGGAGAACCTGGGGGTTCTGGCTGACAGCCAGCTGAATATGAGCCAGCAGTGTGCCCAGGTGGCCAAGAAGGCCAATGGCATCCTGGCCTGTATCAGAAACAGCGTGGCAAGCAGGACCAGGGAAGTGATTATGTCCCTACACGTGGTGCTGATGAGGCCACTCCTTGCATGCTGTGTTTAGTTTTGGGCCTCTCAGTACAGGAAAGATATTGAGCTGTTGGGGCCTGTCCAGAGGAGGGCAACAAAGCTGTTGAAAGGTCTGGAGCATAAGTCTTAGGAGGAGCAGCTGAGGGAATGGGGGCTGTTTGGTCTGGAGAAGGCTGAGGGGAGACCTTATCACTGTCTACAGCTACCTTAAAGAAGGTTGTAGAGAGGAGCCTATTGGTCTCTTCTCCCGAGTAAGTAGTGATAGGATGAGAGTAAATGGCCTCAACTTGTGTCAGGGGAGGTTTAGATTGGATTAGATTGGTTTAGATTAGATTAGGAAAAATTTCTGCACCAGAAGTATTATCAGGTACTGGCACAGGCTGCCCAGGGGAGTGGTTGAATCACTATCCCTGAAGGTATTTAAAAGATGGGTAGATGAGGTGATCAGGAATGTGGCGTAGTAGTGGACAAGTATGGTTGGACTCAGTCTCAAAGGTCTTTTCCAACCAAATGATTCTATGATTCTATGACTTGTGGTATGATGTAGAAACCCTCCAAATAAAATTAAAACCTAAATTGGTAGGAAAAGAGGAGTTCTGATTTTCTGTTCCCAGTCGCTTTCTGATATCCTCTTGGGGTGATGCATTGTAGTGGTAATCACTTCCTACAGCTTCTGCACAGTGTATCCCCAAATTCTCTTAGCTGCACAAGCAAGAATGGCCCACATATTGACTGAGCACTGGAAGACATACAGTCAAAAGCTAAGCATGCTCTCTGTTTCAGTAAAGAATGGAACCAAAACCATTAAAATAAGGTCAAAAATATACCGGATATAAATAGCTGTGACAGGAAAATGAGAACTTTCATGTTTTTATTGCTGACTTAGAAGCAATTGATAAACAGTACACTTCATATATAAATGAGCATGTGTCAATATATGACAACAAAAATAAATTACAGTGACATAGTATTTAACTTTACAAGGTTGTACAAAATTTCCAAATATGAATAGATTTCAACTTAAAAATTTGAAATAAGTTAAAACTTCAACTATTCTGAAGACTTGAAAAATATACATACAATTTCACTCAATCACATCATTTACAGTATAATTTTTTTTAGCTGTTTAGTCTTACACACCCATATATTTTTACTGTATTAGTGGGTTATATCCTGCTGTATGCAGCTTTACTGCCTGGGATAGTGAAAGGGGTTCCCTGAGGGCACAGAACAGGCTTTAAGTGTTTATAACCTAAGTAACTTGATTACATTTATTAACTAGGAATATAAAACCAAAGCATTATTTATCTGTCCTATAAAGAGAGACTGATTTATCTGCTCTTGTTGTTTCCATTGACGCTAATGAGAATTTTTTAACAGCAGACTTATAGCTCAGCAGACTGAGCTAAAAGAAGTCTGTTCAGGCAGGATGAATTTGGTCACATTATTTAATGAAATATTTGAAGAATATCTGTTTTGCATTAGATCTCATTATAGTCTACATTGCTAGTCATTACTATGTACTGAGATATTTTCTTCCACAACTAATAGGAAAATATATTTGATAGCATACTTTAAAGTAATAGGATGGATTATGGATTGGTATTTTTAAAACCTCAATTATATGCACTTGATTATTTTTATTAAATTTTATGAAGATTAAAAACGCTGGACAAAATCCCTTGTCTATGAGCGTGAGATAACTGAGAATGCCAAGGGTCTAATTCAAACTGTTCAAAATAAGGTAGGTAGAGGAGATTCATACTGCATCTGGCTTGCTCCCAACTCAAAATAACATAGTTAATCTAAAGCTGGTGCAAACAGACTCTATGCACTGCCAGTGAGGAAACAGACAGAGGAAGAAATTTGAACAAACTGGCAAATGTGTGAGCATTGCCAATTATCAAAAATACAGGAAGACACTCATGCAGCCACAGGTGAATCTTAAACTGTCTGTGATCAATCTGGGAAGAAAGGAAAAAGAAACTGAAGATGTCTATTTGTGAGACTGAATTTTCTCTTCTTTGCATATGTTAAAATATCTATCAAAATGCTGCATAGGTAACCTGCAATCTTTCCTCCAAACAAATAAATGTTATACATACATCATTTAAATGAGAAAGAAAAAGAGAAGAAGTCATAAGCAGGCCAGAGACAAGCAATTCCTCATTTCCATTTTTCTCTAATGCTATTGGGAACAAAGGCCACCGCAATTTACAATTAAGCTGGAAATTATTTTACAAGCTGCCATTTTTGTTTTGTGACTATGCTGTCCTCGGGCAGCAGGAAGGAAGAAGGGAACTGCTAGGAGATAGGGGGTTACTGATAGCTTGCTGTGCTTTCTTTATGTTCTCCCAAAGAACTTCTTTGCAGGCTCATGCCCTGTGAGAGGAGGGTGCAGGATGTGTGGGTGGAGGTTTGGAATGCAGAGGGGAGGCCATGCCATAGTGGAGGGGCCTGGCTATCTCCTGCCTGGTTGGAAGGGAAATGTACATTTCAGAATCACAGTGGGAGTCTTGCCATCAGCCGGAGCTGGGCTTGGATCAGCCCACAGAACGGCTGGCATTTGCAGCTGCTATGAGAGTGCAGAGCAATTTCACTGAGCTGTGTCATTAAGTGAATTAATAGCAGCCAAAGAACATGTAGCATATGAACGGAGTCATAATTTCCTCCTACAGATCTATGACTGCAATGAGTCATAGATTCTCCTAGGCTGAGGGGAATGACAGTTTTGCCAAAGGAAAGGGTCTACATGATGAAGTCTTCCAAAGACTTTCTCTAGATTGTTTACCACTCTTTCAACTTCTAATCTGCAATGAATTTAACCAGAACAATTAAATTTTTCTTAATTTCTTGTTCCACACTCTGCCCCTGCACTGGGTTCAGAGAAGGTAAAAATAACATGGAAATACATTTCAAAAGTTCAAGCAACATCTAATGGTTACGTAAACCTTACTTCACCAACTGCTTGGCACACAGTGCATTATTGTACAATTAGCTATGACTTTATATCACATCATTTACTTTTTATCTTAACTAGCAAGCCACTCTATGAGCAGTAACTAAAGAAATAAGTTTATCAGCTTATATTAATGTAATTGTTATCTGGGGCATCCAGGGTAAAAGTAATTTGTAGATTACAATAATATACTTACAAGGAAAGTTCCACACGGGAAGGTGCCACCTGATTATGTTTATGTGGAGAGGTAAAAAAAAAAAAAAAAAATGTTAAAAGCATCTTGGCAGGACAAAACCTTGCAAGAGCACAGTGTTCCACCGTGATAGCTCAGTGGGAGCCAAGTTTTGACAACACATTTTGGGCTGATAATTATGCAGTTAAAGGAGAAAACTGAGTGCTTGTGGGACACCTAACCTGGGCCAGCGTGCTCATTTTTCTACTCACACATGGCCATCCACTTTCTGCCCTCAGAACAGCAGCACTGTCGGTTGTCGCAGAGGGGAGGACGCCTACAAAAGCATTGCAGTCTGTGTCAGTATATCTTCTCTTATACTCTTGTTCTTATTAGATGTGAAAGGGAAGGTTCCTCTAAAACAGTGCTACCAAAGAGAACAGTCACTCTCCATCATTATCCACCTCTACTCTTCCAATTAATGTGCCAGTGTTCTGCAAATTGCCGTCAACATAAGCTAGGAGTGATTATTCTTTCTGAGAGTTTACCCAGACACAGAATCTAATTAGCTGGCAGGATTGCTATGCAGTAATGCAGCTCTTAGCAAAAAAAAAAAAAAAAAGAGCAACTCAGCCAGTAATTTAAAAAATACTAATATTTTGTGTATATCTGAATGGATAACTCTATGACTAGATCAATAGAGTGATCCATGAGTGAATGCTTAAGCACAGTCTTTTTATTTAACAGAAGGTGAGGGTCTCCTTTCTATTGCTTCCTAATTATTTAATCATTTTACAGTAAGTTCAGCTCCACTGGTTTTGGCTGAAGAAAATCAGTATATGATAAAGAGTAAAACTACAAATCCCTTTTTATGAAAGCAATTTCTGATCTGCTTAATTGCTGTGTGCAATTTGCTCACTTACTTAGAAGCAGAAAGAAACAGGAAAATGTCAATTTATATACATTTCTTAGGCCTTAAAAGCACATATTCAGATACTGTCTCTGGAACTTGTTTTGCTCCATAGTCAGAACAGAAAGCTTTCAAGTAATAGGAACAGAAAAGCATATCAGGAAACACATAAGATAGATTAATCATATTCCTGTAATATTATTTCTATTTCTATCTCAAAAATACTCGCTATCTCCAAACAGAAGCAGGAAGCTTATGACTATTGTAAAAACTTCTCTTGAGTAGTGTGGCCCACACCCTTCCCCAGCAGGGTGGAAGGGGTAAAAGCTCACTTCCAGCTTTACTCTCGGCAGGAGTTTGTTGACTGTTCGTCAACACTAAGGCAGGAAGAAGAGTCAACTGGGTAAGGAGATACCTCTCGAAATCCTGGGATAATAGGTGTCAAAAATTGTGTGTATCCTTCAGTGACATCTTCTAAGCTCTACAGCTTACAACTTACAAAACTTTACATATATTTAGCATTTTCTTAGTTATATGAGAAGGAAAAGAACGGTAATTCATGCTTCAGTGCTTGAATATGCACTTTCATGCACTGAGTGTATGGATTTCAATGATCCTTCCCTATCCAGCTTGCTTCTGAGAGCAGCTGTGAATCTCTAGTCTTACTTTATATTTCACCTCTAATGATGGAGACTGTGTCGATCAACATGTGTTGCACAGAGTACAAAAAGATGGCACAAGTGCATATTAGTTTAAGCTTCTCTTGCATTCAGTGGTGTGGTAGTTCTTTTATGCAGATAGTTCCTCTCTCACAGCAGGGAGCAAAATACACGAACTTAAGCCTCCTCAAAAAGTACCAATGATGGGTTAAGTGTGCAGCCACTTAATGTAGCTATACTATTTTGAAAACAAGACTGGAAGGACTCGCCATCATATTCAGTGAAGTGTATGGGCAGAGCAGGAGATAAAGCCTTTTCTGTTCTTATACACTGAAGTTTTTGTTCAGATTAACCCTATGGTCAAAGAACACACTCATTTGAGTAATTTACTCAAAAAACCCCCCCTTTCCTCATTTGAGTAAAGCAAACTAACATTTACTTAGAGATGCTTTCTTAGGCTGAACAGTGGAAAGGTTTTGCCCTAATATCAGTCGTAAAATAAACATTGTAAATGAAGATATAAGGCAAGAAAATAGAATGCATTTCTGAACCAGAAAAATTCACACCGCTGGAGGAAAAAGCTGTTTAACTCCAGTGACATTCGACTTCCTATAATTTTGCAGGTGCTAAAAAATGGCATACTTCTATATTGATGACAGAGAGATTGAATAGGTCTATTCAATAGATATATTCAATAAGTATATTCAATAGGAGGGGACTCAATCCATATGAACAATAAAAGTACTGAATGGAGAAAAGTACTGAGCATCAGAAAATAGAGCATAGGTCTCTTTCTTTTGATATATCCACACAACCCAGACAGCAGCACCGCACAGACTTCAAAGTAAATTGGGTTATACCTTTTACCCTCCTGGTTTTAACTGGTCTGTGCCACAATAATAATTCTTAAGGTGCAATCAATAAGCAGAAATTAATGAGGGCCATTCCTCATCCCTTTGACATCTCTAGACTTTGAAATGTATTGTACTTACTGTACTTATACATCTACCTCTCTATTATTTGAAGAGTGACTACAGTTGCTTTCTTACGCACAGATTTCAACCCAGAAGAAAAAAACTTAAATAGATTGGATATTTTGAAGGCACATAAAGAACTAGATTCTGGCCCAGAGACTTTATTTTCATCATACTGTAAAAGTTTTCAGATCTTTTGAGCATTTTAAGTAAATTAACTATTTCTCTGTGATTTTTTTTTTTAAATAAGCCTAACTTCTTTCTGTAAATAATGTCCTGTGTTTTTCTGATTATTAGCCATAGCTGAGTAATGATTACCAGAGCATTTCATGTGTTCTTTCATTCCAGATACATCACTAAATAATTTCTATCCTGGAAAGAGTAAGGATTTCCCATCAAATTCCTGGAACCTGCATGTGCACACAGATAAACAAATCCTACTTTCTTATTAATGCCTAGCTATTTAGTCCCAGACTCCTACAATAAGGATCTCTTCATAGAAGCCTGAGTGGCATGTCAGGCAGCTATGCCAACCTTGTAGCTGATGGTGATGCGTGCTTTTGGCTTATAGAGTCATTCATAGGCTGATTTTTTTTTGAACATTGTTTTTACACGTTTATTCACCCTTATGCAAGGAGGATCGTCATATATATAAAAACTTCAAATATCTTGGGGTTTTTGCCATGCTTTCTGCCAAGTTAAAGAAATCACATTGCTTCACTAGCTTGGAAAAAAAAGTTAGCTCTCCTCACCACAGCTGAGCTGAATGGTTTTACCAGCATTCTCAGACGACCCTCCCTGAGGCCAGCATCATACATCCCAGTTAAACTCAGTCGAGGTTTTATTACTTACAAAACCAGAAAAGGCTGAATGATCTAGATATACCACGCAGTCCTACCAGGCAGACAAGGTTTTTAAAGCTTGCACAGTTCCACCTGTGGGACAGGCAAATGTAAAGTTTTATTTTATGCAACAGAAAGGGAAGAGCAATAGGTTGGGGTGGGGAAGGATCATAATTTTTTCTTTCATTTCTAATGGGAGAAATGATGTTCTTGTTACCTTAAATACTTTGCAGTGGTGACTTGCTTTATTTTGCCTTTATATATTTGTGACATTTGCTTCAAACCGTTTTAATACTGGTTGAGCCCTGTACCCATATTAAGGAACTGACAGCCATGTTCACGTGAAGATAGAAATTTCTCCTTTGTGACCTCAGATAAAATCTACTGTTAGAAATGGAGGCCTTTATTTTCCTACTTGGCAAAGCCAGAATGACTTTGGTTAAGATAAACCGAGTTAGGAGTTAAAACTAATGCTGTATTGATGCAATAAGTGAAATCTGGTCATACATTTCTAAATTCTGGGTAATGGCTGAAAAGCCAGGACAATATACTAAAAATATCACGTTCATAAATAAAGACAATGTAACTGGGAAAATAAGCACTAAGAAAAGATGTGGAAACTTTTCTTACAACTAAGCAGAGCAGACTTAAATATAATTCCACTGTCCAGTTACAGCTGATGAGGCATCAATGGCAATGTTTACCATGGCTGGTAATTTCAGCGTAAGTTTGTACATCTGTACACATTCCCCTAGACATGCCTGCATCTCTCTATGTATATATGCACAGTACCATCAGATATACGTTATCCTTCCAAAATATACATAGTGCGTAGAGATGTAGAAGTACAATTTGCATACCCAAAAATATGTTTGGAGTGAGCCATGAAATATGTATCACTTTAAGTTTTCCTGTGTTACCTGTACTCCTTCCATTAAACAATCTCTGTCAGGGCTACCTGAAACTCCCCTGTGCCATTTTAATATTTAAAATTAAGCAAAAAATCCTCAAGCACATCTAGGAAAGTATCTGGAAATAACTACAACAATCTTTCATGAGAAAAAAAATAAAATCTCTGTTATATTTTGAATGTACAATATGGGTGTTGAAAAGTAGTCAAAGTACTGCATGCCTGTATGACACAGATAATGAGTTTTCCAGTTAAGACTGTGAAGACATGTCAGTGACATCAAATACTGTGATGGTCAATCCCAGCCAATTGTGGTGTCACAGTGTACAAGACAGAAGAAACATAGTGTATAGTTCCAGACATCCCTATACATTCTCAACATGTTTCCAACAAATAGCACCATTGGATTAGGTACCTCACCTGCTTACTTTAAAAGCTGAAGTACAAAAATGACTAAGTATCAGATGTTACAATTTAGTATTTTCCCTAATATCTGTCTGGCAGCTCCTAAAAGCAGAAGTAGAAAAGCGCAGAACCGACAAATGAACTATGCCTGATATGAGGAAGAAAAATTCTATTTAAATAAGGTTTTTAAATCTATGAAAACCTGAATGTCATACATACTTTAGCTACGCTTCCAAACAGAAGTGCTTAGGTATCATAGGAATCCAGTTCATAAAACAGAAAAGACAGCCAACATTATGAACACCTCAGCTCCACCACACATCTGTACATATCCTTTGGGTTATCAAGAAGCAATCTACAAATATGTGTCACTTTGATCCGCTCCCACAAGCAAGCACAGTGGTATTTGGATGGGTAAATACATAAAAGCTAAAAGGAATATATAAAATAGAAAGTCACAGAAGCTGGAAGCAAGTTATGAAAAGGGACAGTAGATTTACACAGGTCAAAGAATATTCAGAATTACCACAATGAATATGGATATTTTTAGAGACTTTCAAATGATAATTCATGAACTGGATGAAGTTCAGTCTAGTGGGAGCTTGGTAGCATGTCTTTAAGAGGCAAGTCATCCCCAGATGCCCCAAAGAAGGTCATGCTTGGTGGACAGCCAACTTGTGGTACAGGCCATTTCTGCCAATAAGAACTGGAATCTGCTCCAGTTTTTTTTGATAAATGTTAGTCAGCTTCAGAAAAGAAAGTATCAGACCTCAACACTACAACTGCTGGAGCCTTTTGATCCTTTTAATCTAAGAGCAGACTGACTTTGCCAAGAAATTTTTTGAAAGGAAAAAAAAAAGCTTGGTATCAAGACAAGCCTGTAAAGCATGTTTTATGAAAAGAATCTGGGAGCCATTTTGAGGAGAATGAGAGTTTGGCATCTCAAATATAAATTTGAATAGGGATACATAAATAGTCAGATGGTTAAGGGAGTAAGCGAAATGCAGTTTATAAATAGCTTAGCGTGATACTCTGTAACTACTCCTACCATATGTATGGTGGTATGATGATAACTGTATATTAAAAAGTACTGATGCTGCTAATCAGGGAAAAAAAAGATAAAAATTTCTTTTTGCTCTGATGTTTGCATTCTGTACAGGCAAACTGGGTGTACTTTGGGACTTGTATTTGCTTCTTATATATAAGTAGTTGATAACGACTTTTCAGAATATTCTTGCAGAAGAAGTAAGGAAAGCTAATAATCTAGAGAACAAAACAAGAAAGTGAAGTTGTACGTAATTCAGAAAGGTCACTAACAGCCTCTGAATATCTGTGCGAGAACCTCACAAAACTGCCAGATTATTTAGTTCATTTATTGCTCAGGCTATATAGACCCACAGGTTTAGATCCTGGGAACTGCTCAGGCCTTTCCTATATTTGTTTAGCTTTATAACAGTGCCACAGTGGTCTGCAGTTTACTTTTGTAGGAAGTGTGTTATGCTGGGGTAGAATAAAGAGCTTCATGCACCATGACACCTGTCTCTGGATCTTTGGATCAGACATTTATCACAGCCTCGACTGATACAGAAGCAATAAACTTCTACCACAATTATTTTACTTTGTGAAAGCTAAGCATAAAATATAACCTATTTTGCTGCCTTAACGCTGTTCAGAGACTGTCAGTGATTTGGGTCTATTCTGCAAGGCTTTCTCCAGACAACCCAATGGCTATCACTTCTAATTTTTTGATCCTCTTCATACGGCGTCTAATCTTTTATTATTGCAATTAATGGGGATGATGCCTGGTCTATGAAAAGCCAGCTTTCTATGTGAAGAGTGTTAATGGGACTGAGCTATTTGTCTGCCCTCAGAATGATGCTTTTTATCATGTTTTTGACTTAATTTTCCTCAAAATAGGTGAAATATTACATAATTTGTACTTCTCACAAGCAGTGTGTCAGATTGTACCTTTTGGTCTAGCACGTTTTTTCTGCAATCTATCATGTGCACCTGTGTTCATAAATAATACATCCACTTGTGCATATAGCTAAAATTTTTGTGTGTGCATGAGTTTAAAGCAAACAGATAGACATAGAAAATACAAATTAATTTGATCCCCACTGTACTTGTAACACAGCCGAATTATTCATATTTTATAGTGCATATTACATTAAATAAATAATAACTAAATTGATCTATGCTACAATTTGTGTATACATACACATTTTATGAAGCCTGTAAATAACATTTTAAAGCCTGTTCACGCATCAAAAGACAGGTTGTTTATTTCTCTGTTAAAACAATCCAAGGGTTTAACTCTTGCTATTATGTAAACAGTGGTGACAGACGCTTTCATGGAAGCTTAACTTCGTTAAAAATAAAAGTTTCCCATTGTAAAATCAATACTAATATACCATAAATTCCCCTGACATACTCTGGCTTCCTTACATGCTCTCACATTTGGTCTATTAGGGGCACAGCACTACTCTAGATAGAAGATAATAATATGGCAATATATATAGATATAGATATATATTTAAATGTCAAAACATTAGTTAGGTCAACTTGAGTAATGAATATATTTCAAACATATGCTTCTTTCTATAAATAAAAGTAATTAATTGTCTTTGCAACGTGGACGCCATTTAAGTCTTTGGTTGTATGTGGTTACCAAAACAGTAAACCAATTCTGTGTAACTTTACAACAAAACACGCTTGTGCCATAGATGAAGGTTTAACATTTTGTGTTTTATACTAAGCTCGTATTTGCAGCAGACTTGCAATATCATTTGCAAGCTTACCTTTAGGTACACATTTTAAACAACTCATACAAAAGAAAGACTTGTATGTCAAGAGTATTTGTTTTTGCGATAAGAAAGCTAGGTATACTCTATTCATTTCTCAAGGAGACCTTTATGAATCACTTTATAAGGACACTACAGCTGAAGACTGAAGAGCAATATTTATCAACATTAAATAAAACATTTGGTGAAGTATGTATAAATATCTCTTCATATGAACATAACACAAAATTAAATAGTTCAGATACACAGACACCATTTAATATATTTCCACTGTTGTCAAAATCATCTGTAAACACCATCTCACACTGAATACAAAAGCAGCTTTTACATCAGTTCTGTGTTCACAACACTGATGCCCCTTTGTAAAAGAAGATATTTGTTTTGTTTTATTTTCAGCAAAATAAGAGTCTAAGCAATAAAAAAACATTTTGGTCATTTCAAAGGAGAATACAAAATTATCTTTCAACATGTAACTAAATCAGATTTAGAACAATAGTTTAAAGTACAATCCTTTCCCCAGGGGATCTCTGACTTTTATAAATCACACTATGTTTGGTGCAGACCATATCATAAATACCAGGAAATACTCGTCATGTCTAAGCTATAAATAATAAAGCCCTTTTGTAATTTTCGTTATCAAAAGTTGCCAGGTTACAAATTGGCAATATCCAAGTTTTTTATAACACTGAATAACCTGGCATTAAGCAGATTTAGGTGCACTTCTCCTGATGATTTTTAAAACAGATTCTGGAAAAGAAACACTTTTTAGTAAGGATCCTTCATCTACAAAAATAAAGCATTTCTTTTACAGAAATCTTTTGTATCTGAAGATCGCCTGGGCAGACAGTGTGAGCACCGAGGCTCCACCAAGTTTAGACAAAAAATTACAACTTGAACTTTCATTGGAATCAATACAGATACTGTGCATGGAATCTGAGCTGGCTCTGAGAAGGGTGGTGCATCCACACAGTGCAACTCAGGACAAGGTAGCGCAGTGTCTGTGCGTGTCCCGACAGCAGCATTGCCGCCCAAGCACAAAACAGGGCTCCTCCTAATGGCTTTGCCCTCCTTGTTCCTGAAAAGCTTTCTGTGTGGCCCAGATGTAGGGTCTCACCATCCTACACCCTACAAAGATAACTGCATACTCTGCCCTCAATATAGTCATCAATTCCTTTCACTTCATATCTTTTAAAAAGGTGTGATCACTCTGGGGAGAGTTACTTTGCTGAACATTGAGGTTGAACTGGGCGTATGCCAGTAAACTCTGTACACTGTTAGGCTATGCAGGCTATGCTTTGGTTCTTTCTATTTGCAATGTGGACATCATGTTTTGGTTTCAAAGATAAACTTGGATTTCAGGTGGCAAATAATGTGATATAAATTTTAATATGATTTTCTGAATTATATTGGTCTTTTTTTTTCAAATTTCAGTCACAAGTAATTGTGATGGGTGGCCCTGCAAAACCTAGAACAATAGATCACTTCTTTCCTGGTATGTGTGTGTTTTAGAGGTGTTATGCATACATACACACTCTCACACACACATATATAACATGAGCTGCACACATAGATATTTGGCAATCAGGAATCAGGGGTACAGTTAAAAATACACCAGAAGAGAAGTAGACAGGAAGCTCTACCTGGACAGCAAGAAGCAATTTTGCAACCTATACAGTGTCTTGAATAATTTCATAATCCTGTTTTGCTAGCTTGCTACATCTGTATGTGAGCTGAATCGAAAGTTGTTGAATTCATTGGAAACAGAAGAGTTGGGCTAGCTAGATGTGCTTACCTGAGATCCCAGAGTTGATTTTAATCAAAGGACTGGGCAGATCAGTAATGGGTTTATAATTGCTATACAGCTTCTTGCAGATTTGTAGGAAAACTTTATTAAGTCTTTCATTCCTTAGTAAAAACATTGAAGTTTGTTAGTTTTTGCTGAATGCAGACTTGTTTTTTATATTAAACTGGATTTATTAAAAGGATACATAAGCCTGACAGCTGCTGTCATGTCTTAATGTTTGAACCAGCACCCTGGAACCACCCTCCCACACCACCCCATCCCTTCCTATCCCGTCCTGTCCCATCTCGGCCCATCCTGTCCCATCTCACTCCATCCCACCCGTTCCCTTCCCATACCATCCTCACTTCATTATTTTTTGTAATTGTTTAAAAAATACTATTCTATGAAGCCTCCCTAGGTATCCGCTTATGAAAAATTACAGACTGCCTTTGCTGATACTGCTGTTTGCGTCGTTTTCGTTTGTCACACTGGCACAACAGTAGCATCTTGAAAGTGTTTCTGAATGTTTTGTTACACAGTGCATAGCACACAGGGTTCACCGTGCTATTGATGTAACAAAGCCAGTACCCCAGGTTCCAGAAAGTTTTGGGGATACAGTTGCAAAAGGTGTTCACCAGAACCATGATGTTATATGGGGTCCAGGTAATGATGAAGGCAAACAAAATGGCACTCAGTGTTTGTGCTGCTTTCTTTTCTTTGATAAGTGACATTCGTTTTCGCTTTGTGATCTGACTTCTGGTCTTCAAGGCAAACTTTTTTGCCAGGGTTGCTTCCTTGAAGGACAAGGGCAAGCCTGCAGATGTCTTGGTCACAGACGAGATGCCATCAGAAGCTGCAGTTGTCTCTGCTGGCTCCATCTGAATTGGAGGCTTAGAAAAGCTCTTTTGAAAATTTCCACCATCCTGGACGCTTTTGGGCGGGTGCAATTTTTTAGTTATTTTTTCCTTCGATTCTGTGTCGGATTTCTGCAGTTCATCCCCTGACTCATGCAAATCTTCTGAGGAGGGTAGTTTCGTGGAATTGAGGATGGCGCTGTGACCAGGAAGCTTCAGCACAATTGAATAGATGGCTCTGGTCTCTGCAGCCATGTCTTCTTCATCAGAGGAGGCTGAATTTTCCAGGGAGGCAGCAGCGTCATTGTTGTTCCAGCTGTCACTGCTGCTGTGTTCTTGGTCCCCCTGGTCTGCATTGGGTTCCCAGCTCTTCATTGTGAGCCAGAAGTGGCAGCGTCTGTATTTTCTTCGGGTGGAACGTTTCATGCTTTGCCGTTGCAGCTCATAGCTGCTGCAGCTCCGGGAGCTGCCTGTCTGGTGCACAAAGCGTGCTGCCTCTGCTTCACTGCCCGAAGCCTGTAGCCCTGCTAACTCTTTGGTGCGTTTCTCAGTTTCCTTGTAGATCCTCCAATACAAAATACTCATAATGGTGACTGGCAAGTAAAAGGCAGCTATGGCAGTGCCAAAAGTGATGATAGGTTCACTTAGAAACTGGATGAAACATTCATCAGGAGGCACAGTCCTCTCCCCAACAAAATACTGCCAGAACAAGATGGCAGGGGCCCAAAGAACAAAAGAGATGATCCATGCTAAACCAATCATCACTCCAGCCCTTTTGGTTGTTCGCTTAGCTCTGTACGTAAGCGGCCTTGTGATGGAAAAATACCTGTCAAAACTTATGACAAGGAGATTCATGACAGAGGCATTACTGGCGACATAGTCAATGGAGAGCCAGAGATCACAGGCCAAGTTTCCCAAAGCCCAGTGGTCCATGATGATGTATGTGGTGAAAAGATTCATGGAAATAACACCGATTATCAAATCTGCACAAGCAAGACTCAACAAGAAGTAGTTGTTGACAGTTTTCAGTTGTTTGTTAACCTTAAATGCAACAATCACTAGGATGTTTCCTATGATGGTCACCAGTGCAAGGATCCCAGTGAGGAAAGCAATCAAAACTACTTGCCAGACACTATGTCCACCCAGAGGGTCTTTGCTTGTGGCATTCAGGGACATATTTGTTGATTCCACAGTGGAGAATGGAAAACTCTCCGTGGTCCGTGGGAAATCATAGCTGCCAATGCGTGATGCTGCTTCATCAAGGAGTCCTGGTCCATGTGAATCTCTCTTCCAGAAGGAGCTCACATTTGAAAACAGAGGCGAGGCTGAACTGTTATTTTGCATGATCATTGTGGCTTTCTGGCATAGTCTGCAGCAGGGAAAAAACAAACAAAACTTAAGTGAACACGTGAAGATGGTAAATAATTGTCTGCATACTCACACATAAAATCTCTTCAGGACTTGGAAAGAGGTCTTTAAAAGCCAAAGATGCCTTTGACAGATTCCAAGTCAGATGTGTACGTGGTAGTACCCAACTTACAGCTGTGATTAAGCTGAGCTCTTTATAGTAATCACTATTTCCTTAAAAACATTAAGTCATTGAGGAACCAAAATCACAGGCAACTAAAACACTCAGTAGTACTAAAATGCCCCCTAACTTTAACTCCTGATTAAAACACTCCCAGACAGATCTACCTGGAACTCTACATCTCAACAGCCCACTGTCCTGGAGCCTTCAAAATCCAAATGTCAGACACATGCAGCCACAAATCTTCCAAGTTCAACGACACTCCCCAGTGGCACTGGCAAAACACAGCCCCAGCCTCTGCTGCCTCCAGTTACAGCTAATGACAAATATGAATACTGTTCTGTCTTTCCTTAAACTACAGAGATATAAGCCAGCATAATTTCATTGTGTCAAGCTACTCGAACCTGTGAGGCTGGAAAGATCTTTTAATTTTCATCTACATTTCAGCTACCTGATATAGGTACTAATAATTCTCATAAGCACTTTTTGCACAGGGCACTATTCATTTTTCTTGCACATTTTTACACTTGGGTGGGCTGGAAAAGGGGGCCTGTGAGAACCTCATGAAATTCAACAAGGCCAAGTTCAAGGTCTTATCCCTGGGTCGGGGCAATCCCTGATTTCAATACAGGATGGGGGATGATATGATTGAGAACAGCCCTCCAGAGAAGGACTTGTGGGTGCCTGTTGATGAGAAGCTCGGCAGGAGTGGGCAATGTGCGCTTGCAGCCCAGAAGGCCAACTGTATCCTGGGCTGCATCAAAAGCAGCGTGGCCAGCAGGTGGTGGGAGGTTATTCTGCCCCTCTATTCCTCTCTTGTGAGACCTCTTCTGGAGTATTGTGTCCAGTTCTGGAATCCTCAACATAAGAAGAAGATGGACTGTTGGAATGAGTCCAGAGGAGGGCTACAAAGATGATCAGAGGGCTGAAGCACCTCCCATATGCGGACAGGCTGAGAGAGTTGGTCTTGTTCAACCTGGAGAAGAGAAGGCTCAGAGGAGATCTTATAGCGACCTTCCAGTACCTGAAAGGGCTACAAGAAAGCAAGGGAGGGACTGTTTTCAAAGTCTTGCAGTGGTAGGACAAGAGTAAATGGGTATAAACTGAAGAGGAACAGATTTAGACTAGACATAAGGAAGAATTTCTTCACCGTGAGAGTGGTGAGGCACTGGCTCAGGTTGCCCAAAGTTGTGGATGACCCATCCCTGGAGGTGTTCAAGGCCTTGGCCCAAGGCTGGATGGGGCCTTGGGCAGCCTGATCTAGTGCGACATGTCCCTACCCATGGCAGGGGGGTTGGAATTGGATGATCTTTAAGGTCCCTTCCAATCTAAACTATTCTATGATTCTATAATTCTATGACTTTGTATATCTAATGACTTTAAAATGTCTTTGGGGCAACACACGTTAAAATTTCCTTTGAAAATACGGTCTCTAGTATCAAGAAGAAATGTTTAGCAGATGTATGTCAAAGCAACCATTAAATACTTTAGGAAATGAGAAAATAAAGCATGAACGTGATTCATAATTAAGCCTTAATTCTTTTCCCCAAGCACTTACTTAAAATGAAGAAAAGTTGAGAATAGGAATTTGCATTTCCCTTATTTCATTAACTTTCACAATCACGCAACAGTCCATCACTGATAGTAAATGTTAAACAAAATATGCTGTCAAAGAGAAATGTTTGCTTGTTTTCTAACTGTGAATCCTGCCAGGCTCATTATATTATGGCATGAGATATGAATGAGTATCACAATGAACTAGAGTTACACAAAATATTTACCCAAAAGAGGAGGTTTTGGTGTTGGTTCTTTAATTAATTTGTAAATTCTCTCTCTCTTGAACTGTACTTGATTCTTTTAGCAAGCCATAATACTATGTGATTTTAAATACTGCTGCTTATTTGACGTATGTACTAAAAACAGCCCAACAATTCCTTCCCTTAGCCCATGCACAATAACTAACGCTCCTCCATATCTAGCATACATGAGGTATTAATTTTTCTCTTTATTAATAGGAACGCAAGGTTATAATGATGTTGCCTTATCCAAATCTAATTCAATCCCTTTTAATGCATTCATCATCATATCAGACTGTGAACACAATAATAACATAATTAAAACAGCAGTAAATATTGCTCTGGGAAATTACATAGTTGAATTTAACTCTTTTCCTGATAGAAAGACCAAAAATTTGGAGCAAATAGAGCAGTCTCTAAGAAGAAAAATGGCAAGAATTTTATAAACTGTAAAAAAACACCGATAACTTTCATTTTCTTAAAATCAAAGAAGGCTGAAACTAAAATAATCTTTTATCATAAAACTTTGACATTCCAAGTTTTCTTTTAAAGTTCATATGAAATAAATGTAGAGTTTTGCATGAAATTTCAGACAAAAAGACATTACAGAAATTTGTTAAGCTGCTTCTCTAAAATATTCAATATTTTTACCTTTTTGATTTTCCTTTCCAAAGAAAATCTAAAATTTCTGAAACAAATTTTTCTGAAAAAATTGCACCATGTCCTGATCATCTATTAGAAAATCTGTGGGACACAACATATACAGCCACATGTCGTCACTAATCCATATCACACTGTTTCAAAGCAAAACCTTAAGTCAAATCTGGACTGTGCATGAGAGATTCCTCACACCTACACCAATAAAACTGCAGTCTGCAGAAAGGCATTTGCAAAAAGGCAAGCAGAGGTCTGGGTGCTTTTGCTCTCATTTACACCCCCTGAGGCATACTCATACCACCTCACTGCTTTTCCTTGGCCAAAGACAACATTCATTTACACGCTTACAAAAACGAGATCCCATATACTCAAAGATTACAAATGAAAGCCAGTGGAAACCCAATGTACAATAATGTTCTCATTTAAAGAAGAAAGTGATGCAGTATTGAAGTTTGGCTCGCCCTTTCCAATGAATGGGTGAAATAACAGCTCACTTGTGAGCAACCTCTTAAGCAAGTGTTGATAATGTTCTTGCCAGTTGTTTATGGGCCAGGGTGATTAGTCATAGTGGGAAAAAAAAAAATATCTTTTACTCAAACACAGTTGCTGGAAACAATCTGTCTTGCAATATTTTACTTAGGAAGTGGGCAGCTTTTCCAAAGCTGTCGGATAGGATGAGGTCAAAACCAGAATTGTATGAGAGAGAACTGAAATAACGATATTTGCTAAATATATGCCAGAAATAATCAATGTTATGGGGTGCAGACCTTCCTTCACTGACATTAGGGGCAGAGAACAGAGGATGAAAGCCAGAAAGCATCCCCTCAAAAGGCATACCCTTGTAAAACCTCTACAAGGTAACAGCCAACATAGTCAAGTCTTGAATGAGAAGTCTGACAGGTAAGTTTAGATGACAATGATGTAATTATTCTGCTTTTTCATAAAAAACAACAAGCTCGTATCATTTAATACACAAGAAAGGACCCGGTTGAAGAAACTGATAAAGGAAATGAAACTTTAACTACAGGGCATAGAACAAAACTCAGTATCACTGAGAGATGATGGTAGGAATAACAGTACTATTAAGAAACAAAAATAGTTCACAGTTTGGTAGTACTTTTCATTGTCATTGCACGACACAACCATAAACTAACCTAAGTGTTAGCCTTGGAAGTCTAAAACAAGTATCACATAAAATACACAAATGATCTCGCAAAATTAATATGTAAATGCTGCACTATATATCACTAAGTCCATAAAATGACTGTGAATTCTCTTTAATTGTAGACTTCGAAATAGAATTTCAATGTAAATTGGTCAATAAATACTAGCAGAAATGTAGTTCAAATGAGTCGTTATGAGGAAGCCTGGGAAAACTGTACTTCAGCTGCACTCTTATAGATGCTCAGCAAGTGCTGGAACCAAACCTTTATTACTCTGGCGTCCCTGGACTTCAAAGCAACTTCTCTAAGCCACTGTTTCAATGAAAACCTGCACAGTCCTCAGCAGTCCAGTAATTGAGAAAGAGGAGAGTGACAGCAACCCACTGACAGCTCCCTGCTGCCCAGTGCAGTCCTGCTAGCTGGAACTGGACTTTTTTAATTCCTCAGGCATTAAGGAGACACCTAACTTGCACTGAGCAGACTATTTGATAAAATTGAACTGCTAGCAGGATGCTGAGTAGTCTTCTGCTATTGTGGCTCTTCTACAAGCTCCTGTAATTGAGCTGTTTAATTCAATTAAAAATGTATTACCCATATGTTCATCTGCATATAAAAAACCCATCACTACCACTACTCCCATAACATATTAGATCAGTGCAACTGGATTTCCTTCCCTTTAGGAAGCCAAAGCAAGCTCAGTTATCCATCATTTTACAAAACTGCCATGCATTTTCTGCTTTCCCTATAAGAAGTATTACAGGGAAAGAGAGGGTGTCCTGGGTCCAAGAGAAAGGACAGCGTGCCCTGCAGTGCAGCCTGCCAGCACCTGCCCAGCAAGCCAAGCTCTAAGATGGAATGATGTGTGACCAAGTAGGAAAGCAGCCACAAATATTTTGGTAAAACAAACAGTGCAGCACAGCCTGAGTGAGGCAAACAAACCAAACTGTGAAATGATTATAGGTTTATATACCAGGATAAGAGTTTATAAATCATTGGTACCTTATACTACATTACAATTTCAAGCCAGGGAGTAACAATGGAAACTATTTTTAGCTCAAGAACATACAATTACTTACCTAAGACTACTGCTATGCTATTCACCGTGGATCAGGGTTTTTTGGTTCTTGTTTCTGCTTTTTGTTAAGACCTTACAAAATGTACAGGCCAGAGAACACCAAAGGCAATGTACACTTTCCAGAATTATTCAGGAAAAGTGTAGGCACAGTACAGGCAATGGCTATGCAAACTTTCACATACATCCTCCCCAGTGCACCTCGGCTCCTTGTCCCACTGTGGGGACTGAGAGATATCCCACTAAGACTTATTGGAAGTGAAGGAGAAAGCAGCTACAGAAATGGTCCCAAATTTCAATAAATGGATGTAATACATATTTAAAAGCCTGAATTTTTGGAACAGCTTAATTCAGTGCACATTGCTGTAGATAGGAAGTAAAATGGAATAGATAGTAGGAAAAGATCTGCCACACATTTTCACTGCATTACATTTCTCTTATCTTATTCAATATTTCAGCAGTTTTGTTAAAATTTCACATTTCAGCTTACCATATTTTTTCCTTTCCTTAAACCTTCCTATTCACAAACACAGCCTCCATTTTTGCAGAGAAGTCTGTTTTCCTGCTGCCTTTAAAGGGCTCTAAAATGCATTTTCTGCAAAGTCAGATGGCACTCCATAGTCTTGGTTATATGTGAGCTCAAAACCAGAAACCCTTTACAACTGAAGAATTTCACCTCATGTGTTTGCACAGAAAATTGCTTACCTTATTTTTCAGTTTTCCTCTGCTTTGCTGCTGTACACACATTAGCCTAAGCAGCAGAGAACTCTGTTTTCTAACATGAAGAAAACAAGCCTTTAGAATGCTTAGTGCACTTACCTAAACTAGCACATAAACTTTGTTCCAAAAGTAATATTTGGTCAAATAAAAATAGATATTAATTTTAAAGTTCTCGTGAAATTATCACCAAGATTATATATAGCTATTTTTCAAGTCACGCACAGTGAGTTTTTTTCTTCAAACACAAAAAAGGAAATTTAAAATCTTGAAATGAAAAACAAATATTAATAGGTGAATATTCACATTAGCATTCACAGTTTTACATTTATTATAGAGGCACTCATATAATTTGCAGCTAGTGTAGCACAAGATACAATATTCCTTACAAAGTGATAACAGGAAGCATGGTGTAATTATCAGTGAATAGGACCTCAGATTTACCATGGCTTGGTTATACTGACGATTAAATATATTACACTCAATACAGTTTTGCATCTTTGTAGAATGAGAATACAGAGCCAATCAATCCCATTGAGAAATATCCTGGCCAGTTGTCTCACGTGTTCACAGTAGAGACAAATAACTGATACACTCTTATACTTCTCTATATATGAGCACATAAGAGTATATACATACAAATAAGTCACATATAAAATGTGACAGAAGTATGTGTAGACATATCTACAGATGAATGTATATGTATTTATTTACAGATATATATACCCATATGTATATATATGCATACGTGTATACACACACATTTAGCTGCAGATATGTACACACTTTTGTCACATTATTCCAAACACTGTTACAAGAAAACACCATCTTTCACTAATTAGATATCAACCTGATAGAGATAAAACTCAAACATATCCCACTACACTTCAACCCACGCTCTTCCATTTCCATCCACGAAGATGTTTTGCTTATTCTTACTAAAATTACTCACACTTAATATCAGTGCTTTAAAATTGCTTTTGTGATTAACGAATTAGATTTGCTTATTATTTGCTTACTGCGTTGCATGCTGTTAGCATGAGCAAACTAGGAATTTATTTCTTTAATCATATGTGTTTTTTTCATGACTTTGGAGAGTGTTTAGAGAACCTCATGCACAGCACCAAGCTATCTCCCTTACTGCCCTGCAGTCAGCTGAAGGGAGTATCTCTCAGAGAAGAGGGCATGGTAACTCAAGTGTTCCTGCAGGGATGCATAAGGATGTCACACTGGGAACACCTAAGACTGCACACCTAACACAGCCAGGCAATTCAGTATCTAAAGCTGAGCCTTGGGAATAGTCTCTTAAATGCCCTAATATTGCCAACCAGCTTTTGCCAAACATTTGCCACCTCCTTCATCTGGATTGGGTGTTATGTTCATACTACCTACTTGTTCATGCAGCATCCACTATGGGCCTTTCTTAATTATACTGTGTTTGCTTCCATCATATTTGTTCTTCCAAATGCCTTACTTCATGCAGTATGAACTCTTCACTGAAAGTTTTTATATTATGATAGATATTTAACTTTGAGCCTTAATTTTTTTTTAGATGGCTGGCGATTTAAGTGGAAACATCAGCTTATTTGCACAGCTACAAAAGGAAGAATAAATACTGTGTTACCATAGTCCGGAGACAAGCTTCAGAAATGAGCTGCTAATCTCAGCTGGGATATGGCCAAAGGGCAGTGATGGATTATCAGGTGTAGCAGCAGCAGACTTGCTGAACGAATGGTACTTCTCTCTCTTGAGCATGTGCACTTTGTGGTTATTGTCTGAACAAATCACACAGTCTTGCTTAATTAAGATTACAGTAAATATTTTCTATAAGCTTGAATGGTTAAATCTACAAGGTGTGTTCTTATGAAGAGAGGAAGCGATTTAAATTCAAGGAAGCTTCTTTTTCAGAGCGTTCTATTATATTATATCTTGTCTGTCTAACTGATATTGGAGGAAATGGACATGCGATCCAAATCACAGTCAGAATTACAGGACAGTGAGAGTTTACTTACTTGAGCAACCCATTCTCTTTAATGCTGTGTATTGCAGATATCTATGGACAGGAAAGGTTGGCTGAATGGTTGATTACTATGTTGAATTTAAATACGAAATTAGATAGAGATGAAAGAGGAATACCATCCATTTAATGATCTCATTTACGTGTGAGGCGTGTATATTTTAACCTTTGAGTAAAAACCTATCCATCTTGGAGAATTCACTTCAATATGATATTATATATGCGTTTTTTGCATAGTATTGCTTAGTATTTTCTTATTTACTATGATCTAAAAATTAAAGTAATGATCTAAAATTTCACTATGCACTCAGCTATCTCTTTATGAAGTACTGTCCATTGACTCCACAGATAATTCTCCCACACATTAAAATGGTGACCATGTGACATAAAGTAGTGGTAATTCTTACACTTAACTACATTGTCCTCCTAGATGCTACTGAATGCTAGAATACCTTGAATAACCATGGAAAAATATGTGCCTAGATAGAGAGAAAAAAAAGCCTTCAAAGTGAATTTCTTCTCTTTTATTAAAAAAGCATTCTTCTTTAAAAAAAATCACATTTGAGAAAATTAATAACAAGAATAGCTTATTACAAATGTTAGATAAAACAAGTATATTTTTAGTAATCCCTGCATGCATTTCAAATCCATATTAAATGTGACTATTAGCCTTTAAGAACCTTTACAGGGAACAGACCTCATTAGCAGACTTCTTGTCTATCTTTAACGAAACTGATTTGAAACAAAGTAATCAATTGATTATGCTACAAAAATAAATACATTTTTACTTTTAGCGCTTGTTCATTGAGGCAATATACCACCAGACAAAACTGGAAAACACTACAAACATTTTTCAGCAATCAAAGACAACAGAAAACCTGGACACTGAGCTTTAAAGAAGCTCACCTGACACCTGACAGAGTCTTCTAAACTTCCTTTGTCTGTGAAAAGAAAATGAAATGACAAAATGCTGTCAAGCCTTGGTACCAGAAAATTGAAAATATTATTTTCTGGAAATGCTTTCCATGAAGGGAAAATAAACAGCCCAAACTAAACTGTAAATAAACCCTCAAACCATAGTTTTTGTTTTGGGGTTTTTTTTTGCCTTTTCAAAAACTATGGTTTTTTTTCTTGGGAAAACTCTGTTTTTTTTCTTGTCAACTTCAAGCTGAATCTCAGATATTTTTTTATAAATGCTGCTGAATGCAAATGAGCCCCACTGTGTTACTTATTTATTGAAAAGAATAAAAAGTGTTTGTGCTTACATCAAGGTCTGGCAAAGAGCTATCAAAGCCTTCTGTCCAGACACCATGTTTATCAGGTTTCAGGTCCTGTTTATACAAAAGATCATTAACACACATAATTTAAATGTATTACATAACATGAGTTTAAGGTTCTCATGAGCCTGAGAGAATCCTAAGAGGTTATAAATTGTACCTTTGCTGATCACTATATTTTATTCTCTAACTATAGCATTGCATGCAGGTGCTAAAAATGCATACCACTCACCATAGCTTTTCTTGATGATGAATTGTTTGGCAATTTTACATAAGGTGCAATAAAGTGGCTTGAACAATGTTAGGAAGCACTCTATTAAGGGGAATTTATTGTTATTGGCTTTGGTGACTGAAATATTATTCCTGTCTACTGCAGCAAAACCAACACTCCCACACTGGACAGATGGTTTACTTAAAAAGCTAAAAGGAAAATAAAACAGTTGAGAGGTTCAGCTTTAGGAAAAACATGCTAAGAAGTAGCTAGAAAACTAATAAAATCTATGCAGATATTTGGATAGTGGAACTACTTATAACGAAAAGGAAATTTTATGAGAGAAAGATTGTGCCAGAATGTTATATTTTTAATCGCATTGCTTATTTGTTCTAGATAAAGCTCTAATACATGCAAACACAGTAATATTTTAAAGCATTTCAGTTTGGTTCAAGTGAAAATGGGCACAGTTGGTCAGAAAATAACATTTTCAGTATGTTTATTTATTTAATTGCATTATAGAATGTAAATTCCTAACAGGAGATTTGAGAACATCCTTTCATCCTGACAATTTGATCAAAGCATAGAAGAATATGAAACTTGCCAGTAGTCTGTAAAGAAATGGATCTATTGCCGAGGAGGTGAAGAGCTATTTGTGTGCCCTTTCTATAAATTATATTTCTTTAATACAATTGTAAGGAAAATGCAATGATAGAGTTGAAACTGAATATTTTTTACCTCAATGGAACATCTTGGTAATAAATTTGATGAAAATGGAAAATACTTTGTTTCAACATGTCACTGGAAATATTTGTTTAAACACTATCTTTCACTATTCACTTCTATATTTTAAGTCAACCCTTCCATCAGTTTAGAAGTATCATTTAATACCCACTAGGTGGCACAACAGCTATTCAGAAGCAAAAGTCTGGACTTTGCAACAAAATCATAACTATTCTTTCATAAAGCCTAAATGTCATAGGTGGAAATTACAACCAAATTAGATCTACTCAACAGCTGACAACATCTAAAAGAAATGTAGGTCATCCAAATATTGGTCTGAATCAAACTAATAGCCAATTAGCGACAACTGCGTTTTGTGCTATGGCCTAACTTCTTTTTTTCCTGGAACAGATAGACCTGAAAGTCCTGGTGAAAATCTGTAACTTAATAAAAATGGTCCATTACAAACTTTGAGCCTTGTACACACGCTGCCAGTCTCTGGGAAATCAATGGTAGCAGGCACTGTGTATTTTAATGCATGTTAGCAATTGTTGTTCATGTAGATACAGACAAGTAATTAAATAATCCAATGCTATAATATTTTTCAGGCTTTTCATGTAGAGTGTTTTTTTTTTCTTTGAGTTTGCTGTTTCGAGTTGCACAGCAAGATAAATGGAGACATGCCCAATGAAAATAAAAATAGTCCTGACAGAGAGGGAGGAGGTGCTAATGAAAAATTTGAGTTATTCTACACAAATGCCTGTTAGTAAGCCTCGTGACAGGGTCCTCTTCCTACTAACATTGCACTAGGTTGCTATATATTTGTTTGCTTTAATACCTGCATCTTCTGTCTACTCAAAATACATCCCAAGAGTCTAAAGCTTTTGAACTAGTCTTAAAAACACATTCACAATGCTGCGATTTTATTCAGTGTGCAGAATGGACCCACCCCAGCAATTAACCACACTTGCACATCAGAACACGGGTTTCTTTAAGACTCTCTTGCCCCGTGGCTGTAGGAGGAATGTAATAAAGGAGGCATAAGGCTAAGAATGAAAAAGGAAGGACTTGAAGTTAAGTGAGTAAATGTACAACACAAGTGTATTCCTAATTTGGTCACAGGGTTTCCACACACTACAGGAGGAGTGACTTATCTTTAAAATAATACCACCTTACCTTGAAAGGATACTTCAAAGCTGAATTTAGTAATGCACAGGCATTCCTCAACTGTTGTAATATGCAGTTTTGCAAAATTAACCATCTTCAACTATATCTTTGCAGATTTTCATCTGCATGCCTCTAACATGTTAAAATCATTCTATTGACAAAAAAGGCCATTTTAAATTCAGAAATTATATATTCATCTACGACACTTCAAGTTTTCTACTCATTCTCTAGCTAACATTCTCATTGTACTGTGCACTCCTGCTTGCTGTTTCTGAGGATTCATGGATTCTGACATGGTAAGTAGAAAAACAGGGAGATATAATTATATTAGCTGTAAAGGTTGCTGTCTCAGTAACAGGATTTTGCTTCTAAAATAAGAAGGCAAAATGGACTCACGAATGTTTGCATTTGCTCTTTCAAGCCTATAAAACCCACATTTTGCAAATTTATTATAGTCTAGGAAAATAATAAAAAAAAAAAGACTTACAATCAGGAGTCGTGGCTAAATTACAAGGAAAATATTTCTCCCAGCTATGATAGAGTTGCACAAATGGCAAGTAGAATATGTTACTTCCAAAAGGAAGAGGAAAGGTAGAAGTAAGAGAATCTGCACCTAGAAAAAAATACCTCCTGCCCTGGAAGGTCAGAGAAATTTTAATGCTTAAACTAAGAATAGAGATGCACACTGCATGTGGTTTCACTCAGCCCTATTGCCTCCCAGAAGAAGTATTAATGCTTCATTAAGTACTGTTTCTTTCCATTCATCTGCCTTTATCTTCTAGCTGCCCCACTTTTATGCTTTGGTTTGCCACAGAGCTGTACTTTCAGGTTGCTGTGGGTCTATCCGACCAGTTATTTTGCAGCAGCAGAAAAGGATTCCCTATTTGGTAGCCATTCAGGAGGGTATTTTGTTTGTTGTTATTTTAACCTTTCTTGGCAGTTCTATAGTGAAACCTGTGGGTAAAGGCTCATAGGACTGAGACGTCTTAATTAGGTGAGTATCTGTCCATGAACAGACTCCAGATGAGGTAAACTGGGTTTTGGATTTCTGCTGGTGGGCATCAAAGCAAAGGACAAATGGAAACCCCAGTTGCTGCCCTGCCCTACCCTCCCATTTCTTGCAGGATGAAAGGTTTACTGTAGAAGGGCTAGTGGAGGCTCTGCCTCTTGTTCACCTGCATGACCTGAGCAATAGATCCTGGAGGTGTTTTAAATTCAGCATTCCCAGTATGCAGGACTTGTCAGCTGGTTTCCTGTGTTCAGAGAGAAGCTTGTACTGTAGTGTCACTGTGAATGATTAGCACAAATTGTATGTGCTTGTAATGCCTGTGTGTTAAAAGCTCTTGGAGCCATGCATAAAATTTAGCCATAGAAACAACAGCAATTTGGATAAAGATAAGAGGAACATGGATTCTAAGGAGTGACAGAAGATAAAACAACTGAAAAGGTAAAACATGGTAAAAAGAGTATTATGCAACATGATAACTCCTTATGGGAACCTGAAGTCAGCATGGAAAACAGGGAGGGCATGCAGGCAATCAACCTTTTTGGTATAAATATTCTCGTATCTCAAAGTAGGAACAAAATCACTTAAAATAAAAAGATATTTCCATCAGTTGGAGCAGCAATTCTCTGACATCAGTCCTCCCTCTTCCCACAGTAGCCCTCATGACTTGCTCTGTAAGAAAGTGAGGCTATTAGAACCACAGCTATGGTCAGGAGAGGAGTCTAGGTATGCTGGAGTGGAGATGTCAAGAATAGCTGGTGCTTGAACCGCTCTTCTAGAGAAATAAGCGCGTTCAGTGAGGAATTATTCAAAATTAAGCAACAAAAAAACCCGACTGAAAGCTGCTGTAAAAAAATGTCCCTAACGTAAAGAACCTTAATTTTTGTTTGGCACAGCAGAAATACTAATCTAATGAATAGGAAGGGAAGAACAATAATATCAGCTATTTACAGAGCAAGACCAGTGCACAGAGTTGTTTTGGCATCTATTATAAACAAATCAGTGTCTTATTTATCATATGTGGAAAAGTGCTGTGACCTTAGCGAAGGAAGAAGACACACTGCCTCCCAGACTTCCAGGAAACCCACACCTTGCATTAAATAAGTAAAATAAAAAATCCCTCACCCAGTTACTTTAGTTTTACACCATTTCAGCTGAGACTGAGATCTGATCGCAGATGCTTGGTACGGCAGCATGAACAGAGCTAAAAAGAGAATCAGGTTTCCAAAGAGACCAGGCATAACAGAGGAGTCAGTGAGTCGGTGTAGCAAGGTGATGGCAGATCAAGCCTTTGAATCAAGTCCTTCCTCCTGCCACTTCAGCTGCTGCAGAGCAAGCGTCCGAGGCAATCCACCATGATTCCTCCCTGCTTGCATGGGACCTCTCTGATTCAGTGTCATTTCATGACAGAAAGGAGGCGGGGAAAATTCAATAAAGCAAGAAGATATTAAAAATGACAGGTGAGAAAAAGAAAAGCAATTTGTTCCCAGGCCTATCCTCACATCAGCGAAGTGCTGTAGCAGAAGAACGGCTCAGATAAGCAGTGGCCCATTTGATACGTTGATCCCCTTGGTGATAGCAGCAGGCGGTTAACGGATCCAGTGTGGTGCTGGCTGCTGGGAGCCCCAACAGCTCCTTGCTACTTTGGAGGCAGCACTCACTGAAAGGGAGTGTATGGTATATTAATAAATCCATGGGAATAAGGACAATGCACTGTGTGGATCTATCTGCATGCGCCTGAAATATGGTGGGAGTGGGCACATGGAAGGAAACTGAAGCTGGCTCCTCAAGCAGATCTCTGCTGAAGCATGATAACAGACTGTCCACATTCTGACAAGCTTCTTTATCTTTTCTCTTTAAGTGACATTCATATTTTAGTGATGACTAATAATTTTCATGGGTCAGTCCGGAAGTGATACGCGAAGCATATAACCATGTTATTATGAAAGTGAACATGTGACTATTTTGTTAACATTTGAAAAACATTAACAGGTCAAACACTGTTGCTTTGTATGATTTTTGCCAGCAATAGCCAAGCAAACCTGAACAGTGCAGGAATGTGCCCGAACTATTATAGTCTCTAGCAAAGTGGAATTTTTTTTATAATCCTTGTAGCTAGAAGGATCCGGCATCTTGAGCTCTGTGCACTTCAAGGTATTGTTCACAGAAGTGCAAACAGAAAACAAAGAACAACAACTGTTCCCTGCTTTGCTTCCCTTGCTTCCATAAATTCCTTGGAACGCTACAGATGATGAGAAATATCACATCATTGGTCTATTAAAACAATATCTATCCCTTAGTCTCCCAGTAAGGAAGAAGTTTTTAGCATTTTAGGTTTCTAAGAGAGCTCTTGATGTTTCTTTCTAAAATAGTTAAAGAGAATTTTGAGGGCACAAAATACAAGATCCTTAAGCTCCACCAAAATACAAAACAGTATAAGCTAGTTGTTCACCCTGTCTCTGCCCTAAGGGATTCTCTTCTATATTGGTTATATTACCAGTTTAACCCTGTCCAAATTGTGTCAAAATTATAAGCTTGCAAAGAAGATACATTAGTTCATTCATATCAGGAGGATGTATTGTTTTCCCTTGTAGCACAGAAGGACTAATTTGAATTTGTAACAGTATATTGAACTATAGTCATGAACAGGAATACATGTTGAGCCAGAGGGGCCAAACAATGACATGCTGGTGCATAACAGCCAGAAACAATATTTAAGGGGTTTTTGAAGATGAGGCAGCTACGTATCCCTCTCCTATTCTCAGGTGGGTCCATAATCACTGGCTATGGGCTCCTCTCGGAGACCAAATACTTAACATCAGATAGACCTCAGCTTCTTAGCCAAAATAATGTTTCAGGAGACACAAAACTGGAATTTTTATTAAAGCAACATTAGCAATTCTGAACAGAGTGATAAGAAACAACACTACTTCGGTCCCTGAATACAATTGTACAATAATGTCCATTGCTTAGCATAATTAAAGCATGCATTATTCATTAATTTTTTTATGTACATTTGTTCTGCATTAGGTCAGAAAGAACTATCATGTTTAAGAGTACTGTGGGTAGTGACAAACTCCATCACACCAGATTTGAAACTCTATGTGGAGGAAAAACTAAGGTGGATCAGCCCAGGTATAATGGCATCTGAGGGTGCTTTTATTATTTTCTTTGTTTCTACACTACTGAGTATGAAGGACTTAATTGAATTACTCTATTATCAATACAGCACACGGTAGGATTTTCTAGATTTTTTTGCTGCATTGTGAATTTATCATCAAAATAATCAAAATGCTGGATTCTCCTGCCATTCTCAATATTGTGTTCCAAAAGTGTATTCTCCAATCAATTGCTTAATGAAAATTAAAGCATTGGGGTACCCAATTGTCACGGAAAAATCTCATTGACTTTGAATAGGCATTTAATATCCAGTGTCTCTCGCTTTTTCAAACATCCTACAGCAAACCTGGCCCTATTTCAGAGATTCATATTATGTGCATTTCTGCTGAAGTTAGTGACAAATTATAAATTCATACAGGAATTCCAAGATCTCGAAGGAAGTAATATTGACTTAATTATTGACCCTTAAAAATATTAATTGTTGCCAGATAACTGTTAAGACTTTCAAAAGTCAAAATGTATCCATGAGGGATAGTTCTGAATCGCAGTCACTCTACTATGTATTAATATTTACCTTAGCTCTTGAAATGGAGACTCATGATAGTCTGTTTTGATCTGAGCCTGCTTTTCCAAATATCTTTGTTTCCCCATCAATCTCTTTCGTTTGATGAAACATCAATTTTCATGATGTTTCCAGCTGAAAATATATCTATACAGTCAGTATCTTCCAAGCTCCATTTTATTAGCAAATAAAAATAAACTGCGACCCTTCTGGATTCATGTAAATCTATCAATATTCCCATGCTGGCTGTGCTTTCAACTGCAAGAGAAATGTTCCATGTCTGCAGCTGCAGCATATTAAAACTCAGAAATGAGGGTTTTGATGGTACTCGCACATTTCTGCCCTTTCATCTGTCCTTTATCACTCATTTACTAACAGGAGGAAGTGACTTTTCCTGCCAAGGTAGAGGTAAATTGTATCAGACAAGGGCAAAAAGAAAGATTCATTAGTGCACCAGAGGAAACAATTTCTGAGATGCAAAGCGTCAGCAGAAATAAGAGTTTCTACTGTTTCACTTCCATGACCTTATTCAAAAAGGCATAATAAACTGCATAGCCTTTTTCTATTAGAAATAATTTTCAAATTATAGGACATAGATGAATCAACATTTCATTAGGGCCACTTCACTCATCAATACCTGCAAGATTTCACACTGAGTTTATTCCAATACACTTTGTTTGTAATTTCAACTAATTTCTTTCTATTTGAGTAACTGAGCACAGTTACAAAACTTCTCACCCCTCTTATTTTGTAATGTAATGAAAAAAAAAAAGATTAAGACAAGTCTGCAATATTTGGCTATTGGAGGAAGACAAATTAGAGAAATGAATACACATGCAGATTTGCTGGCATGGGCAAAGAGAAGGTTAGCTGGAAATTGGGGCACACCTAATCCCTAGTATAAGAAGGAAGAAAGAGATATACTTGTGTCAGAGAAGGGAAACGCAAGACATTTAAAGTTCCAGTCATAATATAGTTTCTAGTACAGTTGGTACACATATAGTTTCTAGTTTCAAGAAATGATGGGTGTACCAGGAGTTCATGGTCAGAGAGTCAGGGCTTTTGTATCCTGTATAGCACATAAAATCTACAGAGCTAATAACATGTTTACCAGCCCTTGCTACCCAAAGGAGATGAAAGGCTGGGATTTTACTCTCTGCATGCAGCAAAAAAAAAAAAAAGGTATGAGAAGCCGGTCTGGCAGGGTCAGTTTGGGATTATCTGAATGCTAACTTCACTGCACTTTCAGTTGGCTGTGATTTATCCAGGTGGACTACTGGGTCTGGATGCTGTGTAGCAACTTCCTACTAACAGCCCTCACAATACAGCAGGTCAGAGTTCACTTGAGACTGTCAGTGATATTTACTAGTTTTCTTCATTTATTCATTGAAAGTTCTGTGCAGAAATCAAGCCAACCAGAAAAAAAAAAAAAAGAAATCAAACCTGGAAGTCATGAATCTGAGCGACCAAATCACTCCTTACAGTGCCATGCTCTAGTCAGAGGAAGGGAGCACCAGTCATAGTCTAAATACACGTGGAGAGAAAAACAGCACCACTAACAAAATACATAGGAATAACTGATATGCACGCACACAAGACAGGATTCTGGGATGCTTCATGTGAGCAGTAACTGCAGAACAAATCCGTGTAGCTTTCCCTTCACCACCCTTTCCCTTCACTTCACTATATATAATTCATTTTCTTGACTACCTCAAGTAGCTGGCCATCTCCCAGTCTGATTCATACCCATATTACGGTCTTCAATCATAACTGTTTTTCAAAAAAAAATCTACATTGATATAGAATAGGAAAGTCTTCTTGCAGATCTAAGGAATCTACAAAAATAATGTCTCCATTAGAAGGTTTCTTCAAGGCAGATTTTTCCATTGAACAATTTTCATTGTAATGTCCATTAAATTTTAAGCAACAGAAGTAAAATGCAAGCAAATTCATATCACTTAATTGTCTAGTAAGTGCATATTAGAAGTGGATGGTGAGCAGATTCTTCTTTCTTTAGGAATTAGGAAGTTACTTTTTGTCTTCTAACATATAAAGAAATTTCCAAATAACTCAACTAACCATTTTGGTTCCCCAGAAGTTGTGAAAAACAGTCCATAAGTCAACACTTCCCAATAAAAAGATCCATTCAAGCATCTTCCCCTATATATATTTGAAAGTCCCTTGTGTGTGTACGTACACACACAGATGCAACGCTGCATGGTTAGAGAAGTCAGTAGGCTACATTACGCTCTGTTCTTAATGGGAGTCACTGGTGTGGCATTCCGCAAGTCACGTTAATCCCTCATTCTTATAAGTGTGTATGAAATCCACGGACCTAATTACGATGCCCAAGTCCCAGTGGAATTATTCCCTAAGACATATTCACGCTTTTGGAAGAAAACTCCTTGAAGCTAAAAGGAAATAGCTAGTAGCTATTTAATTTGACCTTTTCCTTAAAGCCAGGTAAATATCAAACTTTGGTTTGCATGTCTAGAAGAAATTGATTTGAGAAATCCAAGTATACTTTCACAGCTCTTGAGCAGAGATATCTCGCCTGATTAGAACAGTCACTCAACAGGACTTCAATCCCTTTGCTCATGTTCAGTAGTGTGGATATGGACAGAGAAAGAAAACTTAGTGGGAAAATTCACATAATTCTGTGTTGCAAAAAGCAGCCATCAACTGGGTTAATAAATTGATACTTATCAGCTCAATTTTAAAGGACTTTGCAAGATCTTTCTCTATGTGCCTGTTGTTAAACAATAAAGCATGAAATCTAATCTGCAAAGGGTTTTTCATGGGAGACTCCTTTGGTTCTGAGCGCAGGCAGCCCTTAGTGTTCAGACTCTTCCTGCATTGACTCTTCAGTCCTTATGAAGTTTCTATTAGACAATTAGGATTCTTCAGTTCCAGGCTGCTATGCACTGTCATGCTTTTAATAGATTTGGACTTAGGCTTTTAAATA
Source organism: Cuculus canorus (assembly GCF_017976375.1). Classification (NCBI taxonomy): domain Eukaryota; kingdom Metazoa; phylum Chordata; class Aves; order Cuculiformes; family Cuculidae; genus Cuculus; species Cuculus canorus. Next base: position 64,734,775 of record NC_071403.1, on the reverse strand, counting down.
ACAAACAATCCTTATTTCTTTTTAATAATTTTGTTCTTCTGTTTGCTGTAAAATCTGCACCCTAATCTCTTCCAAATATACACAAACTTGGGAGATTCCTTATAGTTGTGTTAATATGACTTTTCTGCAAATTTGTATTGACCTCTCATTTTTCTCCCAGCTCATTTCCATCCATGCAAAACAGGAATAAAAACCTACTGTTCTTATTCGTGATTTATTCTAATAACTCACAGATGCAAATAAGTCCATAAAGTGTAAAGCAGCAAAGATGGATTATTTTTCAACTGTCACTTTTCTGCAAAAATGATATTAAGTTTGGTTGACAGTAAATGAAGGACAGCATTTATGCCTTTATTCAAAACGTACTCAACAGGACAAAATATGCTTGCATACATAGAAGTGTTTGCTCCCCTACGAGTTTAGGATTGTAGCTTACAGAATGGATTCTGAAAATTCATTACTAAACTGCATCAAAATTGTGAAAAAGACAAAATGCAAAAACTGTTTGCTATATTTTCCACATTTAACTACCCAGCAGGAAAATAATGATCTGCAAGCTTGTTATTTTCTATACGGCTGGGTGATATTTGACCTTCTGTGCAAGCCAAGAGCTGAGTGAATGCGAGATATACATAACAACCTTAACTTTTTTTCTTTTTTCTTAAAAGAACGGGTAGCACATATCCACTACCTTTTTTTGCAGTCAGAGAATGATGAGGGCACTTAGTCATGTGGCAATTCACCACTGAAGAAATAGACGTGGTTTAATCCTGAACTATGTGTAGCAGTCAGGGATTAGATGGATGATGGTCTGAGTGCAGGAAACCAGCTGGACCACTGGACAACATTCAGCTCCTCAGTGGTCTGCAGCCCAACCCTAAAAGTACCCTTGGTGCAGGCCTGTGAGCTGAGGTAGCTGCACCCTAACTGCCTTCATACATTCTCGGTGGGTCAGCAGGATCTTGCTTGGTCTATCAAGCTTAAAATTTCATTATTATTTTTTCCAGAATGTATAAATCATTTGCAAGCATAAGTTTGCCTGAAGGCCTGTTACATGGCTGTACATAATAATTATAATAGTAGTAGTAGTAATAATAATAAAAGAATATGTATATAAAACCCTCCAGAGATTGACTTTGATTTCCTGTCCAGACTTGCCACTCTAAAGATATTTCAAGCTGTTAAAAAATAAATTCCAGTGTATTGTTTGAAAGTGGTTTCCCACATGTTTTTTGTCATACATGCAGGATTCCTACAGATTTTTATACCTGCAGTCATCTTTGATAGTTCTTTTCCAAGCTTGTGATACATCTTCCTTCAGCAACAGTTTGGAAAATTATTATTGACAACTGATCTACTAAATTATTATTCAAATTACTCCAAAATGTTATATGTTGCCATAGAATAAGGTTTCACTGGAGATCAAACCATATCAAAGCAAACCAAACCAAATCGTTGTCCAAATCAGAGCTGTGGTGACATAACCATAAAACTTTCAAAACTTTAAGGAGGAGCACAATTATCCATGAATTGTCTGATGTAAATGTGAGAGTGGATCAGATTAGTCCATGATAGGACCCTCTGACTTGTGATTCTAATTAAAATATGTTCTTCATTCAGAAAAGCATTTAAGTAAATTCTTCATGCATACACGTTCTTAAATGCAGTTAAATCTGCTATAGATTTAATGTGCCTAGATGCCTATGTTTGTAGAGAGGATGCTTCCTCTAGAGACCACACACATGGTCATGACTGATAAGCTTGAAAAATAAAGCAACCTGGATGTAATGTTATGTGGATTTAGAATCAAACAAAAGTTAATTTGATTGACATGTTGGTTTTACTCAGGTGCTTTTAAGATTCCAAGGAAATAAATCCTGCTGATACTCTGTTTTACTATTGACATCCATCAGAGTGTGGTTATACATTGTGCTTTATAAAACATTGGGAATTTATTATATAATGAAAAGCTTCTAACAGCAGGGTATAACATACCCATTGTTTCACTATCTATTAATATTTGGATTTTTTTCTCTAACTACAGAAACACTCTTACCCACACACCAAAATGGTAAAAAACCCCAGTGAGTTAATAATACATATCATTCACAACCCAACATATTTCCACCAGCCTGTGGAACAACTGATCCCAATCTCATTCAACAGATTTTGTTTTTTCTTCTCCTCTACAGGACTACTTGATGGCAGTTTGCTCTGAACAGCAAATGGAAGATCTCCTGAAGCATACATAGCTGCTGCTTACACAAGCACTGCACAAATCCTGGTGGAGGATCTCCTTAGCCATTCCATGGTTGCAGGATGACAAGATATACCAAACAGAGAATTCAGCGAATCATATCAAGTCAGTGGTTGCTTTCTCAAATACCACAAAAAATCTTTCCCTCACAATTTCAGCTGCTTATCTGCAAGATTTTGGTCCCAATTCTACAATGCAAATGATATTTGATGAAATAAATCCCTTGAATTTACAGGAAGTCTGGTTGCTTCCAGACCTTAGTGCGGAAAATGTTTTCTCTCTGACTTTCAGTATTACTTATTTCTACTGAAGCTTTTTAGAATCTACAGTCTAATTTACATATAATTTTCTGATTGATCACACAGGTCCAAAGAGTTGCTCTATGAACTATGGAAAAAATACTAGCTACATCTAAAGACAGCTGTCATTTTCTTAGATTAGTCAACGTAGATTTGGTTTCCAGGTATCCCTGAGGCTATAATTAATGAATGTCTGAAGAGAGAGCAAAATGCACCTGGACTTCTAAAAGTGCAGTCTAACAAACAACTTCCCAGTTGCAGTTTTTCCCAGTATTCTTCATGAAACTGCAAAAAAGTATATGGACTTGTCAGTGTGAAAATAGCACAAAAGCATGACACTGAGCAGAGAAAGTTTTGAAGAAGGCTCATTTTATAGAATGCTTGCAGCAGCTCAGTACAGACCACGGTAAAACTGGGCACGTGAAACACCCTACTTTCGTTCAGACAAACTGTTCATTTTTTGAATGAAAACCCAATAGTTCAAATTCAGAAGTTTTTTTTTTTTTTTTTAATTTGGAATCCAAGAAGGTTTTCATTTCGATAATGTAGAAAAATTATTTCAGTGTCAGAATATTTTACTTTAATAATGTCATAAAATGTTTTAAATATTTAAATTTTAAGAGTATCATAGTCACAGTGTAGTATAGTTAGGGTTGAAAGGGACCTTAAAGATCATCTAGTTCCAACCCCCCTGCCATGGGCAGGGACATCCCACTAGATCAGGCTGCCCAATGCTCCATCCAACCAGGCCTTGAACACCTCCAGGGATGGGGCAGCCACAACCTCCCTGGGCAACCTGTGCCAGTGCCTCACCCCTCGCATCGGGAAGAAATTCTTCCTAATGTCTAGTCTAAATCAGCCCTTCTCCAGCTTACACCCATTCCCCTTCTCCTATCCCCACAAGCCTCTATGAATAGCCCCTCTCCAGCTTTTCTGTAGACTGCCCTTCAGTTACTGGACGGTCACTATAAGATCTCCTCTAAGCTTTCTCTTCTCCAGGCTGAACAAGCCCAACTCTCTCAGCCTGTCCTCGTATGGGAGGTGCTTCAGCCCTCTGATCATCTTTGTAGCCCTCCTCTGGACCCGTTCCAACAGCTCCATATCCTTCTTATGTTGCGGATTCCGGAACTGGACACAGTACTCCAGATGAGGTCTCACAAGAGAGGAATAGAGGGGCAGAATTACTTCCCTCGACCTGCTGGCCATGCTCCTCTTGATGCAGCCCAGGATACGGTTGGCCTTCTGAGCTGTGAGCGCACATTGCCGACTCATGTCGAGCTTATCATTGATCAGCATCCCCAAGTCCTTCTCTGCAGGGCTTCTCTCAAATACAGCATCCCCCATCGTGTACTGAAAACAGGGATTGCCCTGACTCAGGTGCAGGACCTTACACTTGGCTTTGTCGAACCTCATGAGGTTCTCAGAGGCTCACTTCTCCAGCCTGTCCGGGTCCCTGTCAATGACATCCCATCCTTCCGGTGTGGCAACTACATCACTCAGCTTGGTGTCATCCACAAACTTGCTGAGGGTGCACTCAATCTCATTGTCAATATCATTGATGAAGACATAGAACAGCATCGGTCCCAGTACAGACCCCTGAGGGTCACCACTTGTCATGGGTCTCCATCTGGACTTCGAGCCATTGACAACTACTCTTTGAATATGACCATTCAATCAGTTTCTTATCCACCTTACCGTCCACCCATCAAATCTATATCTCTCCAATTTAGAGAGAAGGATGTTGTGGGGGACTGTGTCAAAGGCTTTACAGAAGTCTAGATAGATCAAATCCATCAGCTTACCCGTGTCCACTGCTGCGGTTACTCCATCATAGAAAGCCACCAAGTTGGTCAGACAGGACAGATCAGTAGTTTATTAGTAGTAGTGTATGTAATGCATTTAGACCCTTTCACATCTAAAATTTCAGTAGAATTGTTATATTCCAGAGTAAGTCTTCCATTTCCTAAAAAACACATTTAGCAGTGGAAATTGCTGTACCTGAAGCTTTCTGGCCAGTTCTATCCGTAAGGCTTATAGATGTGAAGTTATCTGTTACTCTTCCAAGGTGTGAGGTGCGGACACAGTCTCATTAGGAATGTGCAAAGTGGAGTTTCTCTGAGTCTCTTTTTTAAGAGAAGCATCAGATATTTTCCCTTCAAGCATTATTGCAGTACTGACCTAAAAGGCTCTACATAAGGCTCGGGAGAACAAATTCAATGACAAGAAAACAGTGGGTCTCCTTGGTCCCCTAAATAGTGTACATGCCCAAAGTAAAGTATTGATTCAATGCCACTCAATTTTGATCCATCTGAATAATTAGAAGAACAATCACCAAAGGAATTAAAATTAAATTAAAGGAATTAACATAAAAAACCCCAAATCTCTGATGTGATATACAGGAGTAAATCACCACAGACAATATTGGGGTGCTGTCCAGAGCTAGAATCAGACATAAGATTATGCTAATTATAAAAGTATGCTTTTAGAAACCGTTAATGTGTGGTATATGGCATTCAAGTATCATTCTACAGCTATAACTCATACTCACATCATTCTCATTTGGATTATAATTAAAACTAAAGCTTTCAAACCTTAGATAACTTGTTGGAGCTGAAGTTTTTCCAAAGTCCTAAGTTTTGGGGGCACGAATTCATCAACTTTTCAGAAGAAAGAAGTCAGAGTGATAATTTTAGGGCTAGCCTTCCAATGCTTCCAAAAGAGGTGATTTTACCGTATGGCTTTTTGAGAAGGGTGGGAGTGGTCACATCTGACATCCTGACACTGCTGAGAGTCAGGTCAAACATTTAGTCTAGTAGTCAACATTTTTTTTTCTAGTTCTGACAGTGTTTATATGACTTTGCAACTAAGTTCATCATGATATAATTTTCAAAGGTGGTCAGGCTGGTTTTCACCCTGAGCTACTGACTACTGTATATGAAAAGTGCTTAGAAGTCTAGAATATCAAGACCAAAGAAGCCCAAAGTGAAGATCGAACCACAGTCTCTAAACTTTGTTTTAAGATCTTGGCTTTCACCTGTTTTGTGCCTCAGTTGATCTATCCAATTAGGAAAAAAACACATTTATTTAACTGGCAAGGCTATTCTGAACTACAGCTAATTATTTAGAAGAAAAACGAGTCTTTGTAATCGATTTTACACTTCCTAAATTCTGAATTACTCATTTGTCTTTGATTTTTTACTATCTTTAAACACTGCAAACTACTCTTTCCAAGCAAACATAGTTCACCTTCTGCAGTGAAGCAATGCATTATATGACTAACCTTTTAAAGTAAGCTAATGCTGCAAATATTGTGGCAGGGCTTTTTTTTTTTTTTTTGATGGAACACGTTTCCTACCAAGGGCAATCATCCAGGTCCTTGAATTCCCTGCTCACTAATACCTGTCAACCTTGTCAGCTTGATAGCTCATGGTGTTGGAGCTCTGCTTTGTATCCAGGAGGAAACCTGTTCCCCAGACTGCCACATTTCTGTTACCCCACCGCTGCAGGGCAACTCTGCCCTGGTGTTTGGCCAGGCAGCCCAAAGGTGTTCCCTTGTGGCTGCTGAGTCGTAGAAATAGGGACCTGAAGTGAAATGAGTACATCTTTATCTACAGGATGGAGGTGTAACTCTGGCATGTTCTGGAAAATATTATGGACCTCTAAGCACAGCTATACAGATGCCAGCACTGAAGCAACAGGAGTCTTTTTGCTAGTATGAAGGAGCACAAGGGCAACAAACACAACCATGCTCATGCTAGCAGTGCCCGGCCTTGTTTCCACCACCTGGAAAAAACTGACTGGAAAGCATCAGATTTGGGCAATCTTATACCCAGGTAGGATTTGAATCCATCTGAAACGGTACTGGAAGTTTGTCAGAGCACAGTCAGTTACAAGTGACTGTGGTTGATTATGTACGCACATGTCCTTTTTTTTTTTTTAAGAATTCTTTCATTTGAGGTTTAGTTTCTAACTTTAAATTAATGGGAAACAATGTGCTCAGCATATTTGAAATTTTGAACACGTGTTACTCACCTAGCAATTTATTTTAAAGCCTGATCTTTCACATTAAAGCTTTTAAAAGTCCAGACCACATACAGAAAAAGCCACTCATTACACCAACTCCTTTAGTTCATGGACTTTGTGAAAAAAACTTTGGTACATTATCAGTCCATATTTTTTTTTAAAACTTGTTTAAATCTAAACAAGCTTTTTCTGAAGCAATGAAAGAAGACATTCCAGTGTAAAACCTGTTCCTCTGCCAGACTTTATCTTTCACTTTTACAATTTGGCAGTAAATACATACAAAACAAAGTTTGATCCTTGCCAGGGATCAATTTATGCATTCATACAAATGCATACACACACTCCAACTTATTTAAACAAATAGGTTTGGGAAAGTTAAAAGTACATCATAACAAGAGCGAAGAGAGGACAGTTTAATATATTGACTACAGGAGTTATTACTCCTGATGCCACTATAATGTATACGTGCATTAAAAGAGACAGCTGGAAAGATTGCCTCTTTTCTCTTAGACCATATCTTGAATTGCTGCTAATTGCAGTTTATCATTAGGGACAAATTAAACAAGGCTGGGCGTATCAGGTAGGAGTGAAGATGTAAGCGTATGCATATACACAAACATATACAAGTATTCTAGAATGTCTTCTTAGTGATTATGGAATATTCATGGAACTAGAACAGAATGGTTATCAGTTTTTTAATGAAATAATTTTCTTGTACTGTTTATATACATCATATTTTGATTTTCACAGCCATTGATCATAAGATGTGTGAAATGAGAAACAAGTAGGAATAGAAATAGAGGATTCCAGAGATCTATTACATGTTGTCATCCAACAACAACTATTCTGCGAGCAACACAATCACAAAATGCATATACCAGTTTGTTTATACTACAGCATTTATTAGTTTTCTGTGCCTTTAAGTGAGTGGAATAAATTCTTTGAATATATGTGCTTTTCTGTAGCACACAGCTGTCTCCCCTTCTAAGGAGGCAGGCTGCATTGGGACTCCTTACTTGGTCATTGGAATATTATTTCAGAGCATCCTCCACTATAAGTGGAGGCATATATAAGGCACTATAAGTCCATTGTCTGTAGAGAAACAACTGGCTTTTCTCCTCTTGTTACTTTTCAAGAGATTTTCTCAGCAATGGTGTTGCACACACCTGACTTGGAGAGAGCAGCAGCTGGAACTGCATGTCTCTGCACAAATAGTGAGGCAGCAGCTTTTTACCATTCCTGTCCTTTCTGCCTTGAGCATCCATGCCAGACTAGTAACAATCTAACCTTGAACACAATTTCAGCAGTTCTGAGGAATCATAGTATCACAGTATGATGTAGGTTGGAAAAGACCTTTAAGATCATCTAGTCCAACCTTCAACCTAACACTGCCAAGCTCAGTACTAAACCATGTCCCTAAGCACCACATCTACACAACTTTTAAATACCTTCAGGGATTGTGACTACACCACTTGCTTGAGCAGCCTGTTCCAATTCTTAACAACAGTAAAGTAATTTTTCCTAGTGCCTATCTAAAGCTTCCCTGGCAAGGGGGAGGGAGGAATTTACATCCTGAAATTTCTCCTTCATATCTATGCTTGCACTTGCCTGGGCACTTGCCTGGGCAAAACAGTGTTATTACACTGGCTGTAGTGCACTAAGTAGAACCTGTAATTCCCAGATACCCACTACTTTGAATGAACTTATGAGTTAGGCTGGGGTAGAGTTCCCACTACTTTCTTTCATGGTTACTAATTTAGCTGATGAGAATTTTCTAGGTAGTAGTAAAGATCCAATATACAAAGCTAGAAGCTTCCCATTCCTTTTATAGAGTGTCAAACACTAAGTATATTTGTTGGAAACAAATAAACCAAGCAACAGCAGAAGTGCTGAGGGTGGCCTCCTCTTGGTTTGCTGCCAGTTTCTCAGTTTACTTTTTCCTCTGCCTCTGTATCTCCATCTGCGATTCCTAAGGCCTCTTCAGCAAAAGATCCCTGAAGCTTCTCAGATCTTTTCCAACCATGCAGGCTTGCACACAGGATTCACTGACACAAAAAGGAATCAGCCATATGTAGCAAGTTCGGCAGATTTCTGCTGCTAAGAGTTCTAATTGTCAAACTGCAATGTCTGTACAGGTAAGCAAAATGGCTGTTTGCAATTGAAAATGATTATCGATATTTTACAAAATCCTAGGAATTTCAATCAGCATATATTTTATATTTCTATCACAGTAGCAAGTACGATTCAACTTTGCCTGCAAATTCTACTTGCAACAAGCAATGTCAGCTAAGCAACCAGAAACCACAAATAAGTGAAATATGAACTCCCCTTTCCTGCAGGAACTTCTGACATTCTAATATTTAATTCTGCCCCCCCTTTACAAGTGGACTGCAATGACTTACAGCACTTTGCATCTGTATAAGAGAGTATTAAGCTATGTATTGTCTCTATAAGTTCCATTTTTAATTTCTAACTAGGTACATCTGTCACAGTATTCAGAGGCAAAAACTTCCAGGATGTATTGAGTCCAGGAGAAAAAGAAATTGACTCATGGCATATAGACGAAAATCTACCTGAAAAACTGATACTGTTTTTTTCAAAGAGAATACTACTACAGAACGTTTTGATGCAAACATTTCTACTACTTGGCAATTATATGTTTTCAGAGAAAAATAAATAAAAATCTGCATCTAAGTTTCTAGCCAGTCAGAATGCAATCCCAGTAAATATTTAAGTATTTCAATTAGAATATTCTTTATTCTACACAGGTATTTTTGCCTATTTTATATCTGAAACACACATACTTATAATACACATATCAAATCTAGTTTTCACGGATACTTGGAGCTGGATTTCATAGCAAGTTATGGTTCACTAGAAATATGAAGGTTCTTTAGTCTCATTTGGTAATGAATTGCGATCCTGAAGACCAGCAAGTGAATTGTGGGTAAGAGCTAAAATAATGAAAAGAAAATGGATATTGAATCATTGCCAATGGACACTGCATTGGCTGATTTCCTTTACCATATTTGTGCAAGAACAGTGGATAGTTCCTGCACACTAACAAACTGTTTCCCAGTAGCATCTTTTGGAAAACCCATTGGCAATGAGTACAAAAATTCACTATGCAAGTACCAATGCAATTGCCTATGTGGAAAAAATTGTCTACACAATTGGTTTTGACTTCCCTAATGGAATACCATTTGCAAATCTAGGACTGAGTACAGAAACAGTATATATAAAAAAAGAAAATTAGTGGAATAAAGTAGGAAAGAATTATAAACATCATTCTTCTGAGAAAGATCTTGCTATATATCATGGTTATATTAATTTGAAATATTAACTAACCAAATTAACTTGGTAGTTCATAATATTAAGCCTAAATTTTGGACAAGTTACAAAATAAATTGCTTTGGAAAGACATCTTCATCTTTTGATGTTTCTCCTTTAATTTTGAATTAATCTCATTTTAGTAGTTGCTTAACAGGTGAACTGAAAAGCTGGAAGAGATTTCAGGCTGAAGGTTTCATAATTGATTCTACAGCAGTTGATATCCTTAACACTTTAAGCTTACTTGGGAGCTATATGCCTTACACTACTTCAGCAGTAGTAATAGCATATGTTGCACCAAAAGGAAAAAAGCTCTTTCAAGGTTCTCAACTGAAGTTTTGCCTCCTGGACAGAAAAAAAAAAAAAAAAAAAGACTTAAAGGGTTTTTCTTTCATATGCTTTTATCCTTTAATGATAAATAAATTTCAGTTTACTTTAGACATCTTTGTGACCCGCATCCTTATGTGCAGTTCTCTGATATTTCATATTGAAAATATTGAAGGCTGAAAGACACGTCAGTCATACTACAGTGTAACAGAGTTTTGCTCCAGCCAACCTTATCTGTACAAGATACTTACAAACTCACTAAAGATTAAAGAAGAAAACCAGAAAAGTTTGAGGAATAGGACTCACTGAGTTATGCAAAGAGAGTGGGGAAAGATATAGTTTAAGCAAAATGACAAGTACAGGAGAAACACTTAGAAAGTTGAAGGACATCAAGTAGTTCCGGAAATTGTATTAGAATCGTTGAGACACTATTATTCTCACTGGTTGTGTCTATATTGTCAAAGAAATTATTCTCAGCAATGTAGTACAAGTGTCTTAGAAATAATGTACAGGCTGAGAGTGGGGGCGAGAAAATCACAGTGTAGCTCCAAGAAAGGGATGATTATATACAGTGTTATAAGAAGAGCACACAAACTTATATGAGCAGGAATGAAGATTTACTGGCACGAGGAACTATCAGCCCTCAGGATGCAACCGAAGCACTGTAAGGAAGTTCTTACAACACTAAACTGGCAAACAAGTGAAACTGACTAAACCAGGAAAGTGATGTAAGGAGGATACTCATATGAGCAAGGAGATGAGCTAAAGGGTCCAACAAGTTTCATCTGTCTACAATATTTACGAGTATATGAAAATGTGTAGCTTTTTAATTTAATCTGAGAGAAGAGTTTATTTATTTGGTACTTAAGTATTTTGTGATGGAAGAATCCAGTACTAGAGAAATGAAAGACTTATTCTCTGCTGCTATAAATTCTGAGAACACATTTACCTTTCCGGATCAAATGTTATGTGTACCAGGAACAACTATAATGGGATAAGCTCACTTCACAACATTCACATCTGAAACTTAATAAAAATGTGATCACAGGTTTTAAAGTTTTCATCTTCTGAAGGTCTCTTAGCTACAATAAAAAAGATTTACAACAACTTTTGACACATGAATCACCTTTTTGTGCCCTTTTGTGCTTGAAGGATCTTGTCAGTTTTCAGTTCCCACGAAAAATACTTTTCTTCCTTTATTTTTTTGGAGTCAATTATGGTCTGCATGCAATCATGCAAAAAGTTCTAATAACAGTAATTTGAATAACTGTTCTCACCAATGATGACTTACTTCTTATGGACTCCATTCAGCATAAAAATTCTTGTTGCTTAGAAAGCTACAAATGCAGCCTGTGCCACAGGATGATCAGGCTGAAACACAGAGCTCAATTGAAATAAGAGCTCAACAAAGATGAAAATGAAAGCTAAAGCACTTCTGTAACAGGAAGTGTTACAGGACACTTAGATATTATTAGTTTAGACTATGTCTATTGATGAAGATCTGTGCCTAACGATCTCTTAATTCCATGGTCCCTCAATTTTTTTTATTCCGAGACTGCCCTTTCCTCTCAACTGGGGCTGAACAACACAGTTGCTGTGCAAACCTCAGGGAAGTAATCAGAAAATGTATATAACTTTACCTGGCTGGTGGAAGTCAGAAGTTATAGAAAACAAGTCTCTGCCACAGGAGAGAGTGAGAGGTGAAGATGTTAGCTCAGTAAGACAGAGTTAACATTCATCTCACTTCAGTGAAGTGCAAGAGTGTGAACAGAAGAGCCACACCACTGCAGGTGGTGGCTCATCGTGCTCCTGCTGTTACGGCCACACATCAGTCAGCTGGTCGGCCGCAGTCTTGTGAAAGGTTGAAAACTTTGCTTTTGAATGAGCTCAGTCAAACGACAGCCCTCAAGCCACAAGTGGAATACACAAATAAAATCAGTAATACTGGGCAGTGGAGCTCAGTTGTAATGTCTCTTGTGAATATGAGAAATACAAATTACATGGATAGGACCCTCATCAAAGAAGTGATTCCATGACAGGAAATGAACTGCTCATAGTACACTTGTTTCTAAACAGTACAGAGCTAAATTTGGAAACTAAGAAGGAAATGTGTTGGGTGTCAAGGTAAAGCCTCTATTGTGTTTTCTATGTGAAAAATACACATGCTGGAAATAGATAATTGCACTAATGACTCATTTTAAGCAAAGTACTTTCATCTTTTAAAAACTGCAATGAACAAGAGATTTCCTGTATTAGCGTATAACAGACAAAATTCTCAGCATCTGTTATTCCCTCGCTTCTACCTGCCTTTCTCACAGTATTAGAAGTGTGACATTACAGTATATAATTTTCTCTCTAATCACAGTTCTTCAGAGTAAAATAATAGATAACACTAATAAAAATATTTATTCCTAGTTTTCCCACTGCGTTTCTTCTCAGTATACACAAACCAATAATCACAAAGATATCTGCAAATCCACTTTTTACTTTGGAAGCTGTATACTGAAGGCTTAACATTCATGACCAAATCCTTAGAAATATTTTCTTCTCTGCAGAAAGACTTTTTTTTTTTCATTTGTGACAATCTTTCATGTCAGTTTGGTTAAAAACTTTGATCTTAGATACTCTTGACACATTTTCTTCACAGACTAAAAATGGATTTATTCTACTGAAAATGACATGCTTCTTTTACCCTTGTATATAAACAAACTGCCTAATTCAGAATATCCTTCTAAAAAAAAAGTTTGAGATAAAAAAATCCCTGCGGGAATCAATTACACGAGCAAGCTATTCACAAACAGAAGAAAAATAAAAACTGAAAGACCCTGCTGCAAATAGTGATGGCTGTAGAAGAGTAGAATTTACTTGTAGATAAAAAAATGTTCAGTGCTGTTACATTTCTGATGATCTCTGTTGAAGTAGATTATTTAAAAATATTTCCTTTTTATTTTAAAATTTATAGGCAAAACAAAGGAAAAAGAATGTATTTTGCTCACTGCCAACAGTGTAGGGTGCTAAACAGTACGCAGATTAGTCTATAGTGTTATGTTTATTTTATTCAAACACAGCAAGAGTAAAAAAATATTAAGTTAATTATTTTTAAGACACCAACTGGCATTGTCACATAGTAGCCTAACCTGTAATGGAAAAAATAGTGATAAGCAGACTGACTAGATGACATTTATTTCCAGAGATTTACCAGGGAATGAAATGCGATGTGAACTTGTTGTGAACGTTGGCCTGTATCTAAGGGCAGCTGCTGATTACTTGTAAGTTCAAATGCAATCTGTGTGACTTAGATCTGTAACATTTCCTAAGTACAGTCAACCATCTCACTGGATTTTCCAAAAGAAAAGTTGGAAACCACTGATGCCTCCCATCAAGAGTGACTCCCTTCCTCATGACTACTCTGAAAATTACAGCCAGTTTCAGTGACAATAAAGGATAAAATACATATCATAAAATTCTAAAATTCTACTTATTGCCGAAAAATGTTAGAAGATACTAAGTTGGTGACTTATCTCAGAAAGGTATTAGAAAAACAAGAAGAGGCCTTCAGGATATGAAATGTGTCAGGAAAGAGTTCACATCTTACCATCCCACATGAACCTACTGCATGATTTTTATAGCTTTGAACATTCGTGACTGAGTGCTTCCTACGCTTTGTCCTGCAGACCGCTCCACCCAACAACCCTGCAGTGTGTGGGAAACCATGTGAAGGAAGCTGTCTGCTTTTTCCTCAGGCCTAATTGTCTTCCTTATGCACAGTTTCTTTCTGTGAGCCAAGGCTGTATAATGTGTTTTAGAAGTCCACAATGCCCCAGAATAACAAATACGTGTCCAACAGACATTAAATTGCTGTTGAAGTGGATGTGGCATCTGCACATATTTCACAAAACTGCACAGAGCAAGTGGTAGTTTTCCATCTGTGAATGGTGTTGATATAGCAGGAATGAGCCTTGCATCCAGGCCCAGCTCTACATTGTGGCTACCCAACAGCAAAGAAAATTAAAGAAAAGAGATGCTGCTTAATTAATTAACAGCGCTGCAGAACTTCTGGCCATTATAGTGTCTCCAGTCAGTCTCAGACATGCACATTCTGCACTGATTTGTATTGTTTCAGGACATACATATGTATACATAAACACACACACACATATCCAATGCCAAAACACAGACAGAGTAACAGAGGTGCCACTTTCGGATGTCAGTGGCATCTTACCTACAAAAGTTGGCAAATGCACAGGAAGTGAAGAATTATGGAACTCCATCACAGAATTAAATGAAAAATCTAAAATATCAATGCATATATTTTCTCAGTCATTGACAAGTTTTTCAGGAAAGAAGAAATATGAAAAGCTCAGACAGGTTTGTGAGAGAAAACAAAACAAGTGAAACAATTCTTCTAGTCCTAATTAAATAAATTAGATTTATTTGGTTACTAAATATATTCCATAAACACCCACAGTGGACATAACCCTCAGCCTTACTATTAAATTTGTACAGGGCCTTTGTACTGACCATAAACCATATTCTTTATAACAGATAAAACTAGCAATTGTTCAGTTGTGAGATGCAGATGAATTTGGCTTCGTATATGTTTTTCTGAAAGGGACTTGAATTCAGACAGTAAATCTGTTTTCTAGCTATTTCAGTATATAACGGAGGGTAGCAAATGATATTTAGTATGGTTTGCTAGATTTTCTGGTTGAGGGCTGTACTCAGAAGTGGGCTAAAGGCTTTTGATTAGTGTATGCAAAATAGTTACAAGAAAGCTGCTGGGGACGAGGGCCAGAAAACAGTTAAATTACAATGTGTTGTGTAAGATTTTGGGGCAGACTTCTCTACCTTTCCTCCTTCAAGCTAATTTAATCTCAGTGGGGAGCCACAGATTTTTCCTGTGGACTTCAGCCTACAATGATGGTACAATGAGGCTGAGACTTGACTGTGAGGTACAGGCTGTCTTAAATTTTCACTTAGTTTGCAAATATGTGATACAAATCCCAAGCGCCGCTCTGGGGACTTAGCAGGGACTGTTCCACAGTGTGGAGGTAGTACCCCACTCGCGCAGAAGGTGTTTTATCAAGTGGAGGGCATTTGAGAAGAGAAGATAAGAAGGGAAGATGCTTTTTCTATCCATCCACCTTTAAATTTAGATCTCTATATTGAAGAGAAGTCAGGGAGGAAAGCACAGCCAAGAAGACTTGTAGATACATCTAAATTACTCGAGACAGGAAGTGAAAGATTAATTATGACTTATGGAAAGCAGAGTTGTGGAACTGAGCGTCTCAGCTCAGGGAAGATCAATGCCTGTGGTGGTCTTTCAGCACAGTGCTTCTTACCAGAAGTTTCACGAGGCTGTAAAGCCTAATGTAATAAGGAGCCACAGAGCTCCAGCACACCTGGAAATTCTTTTTTGGGAAAAGTGGAACCTGTTTGCAGCCAAATCTTCTGTTCCCTAAATCTTAATATAAGTCCAAACATAGTAAAGTTAATTGCGAAAAAATAATTATATAAGGATACAAGTTGTGCTTGAAACACCTAACACTGTCCTTGCAAAACATGCATTAGAGAAATCTTGTATAAACAGTGATTTTCCACCTTTAGGGACTTCTTCACTTCTTTAATTTAAAGCAAAAGAAAACCAGAAGTGGATACACTATTTCTATATTAAAATTTCTTCAATTTCAAACCCAATTTCAAAACTCAAGCTTTTTGATACATTTTCAAATTTGAAAATGTGCCTATGCAGAAAGGTAGCACAAAGTTTATGTAGCAGTTATGTCTCTATAAAGTCATCAAACTTTGACTTGAGTTTCTTCCTAAAGCTGTATGACTTCTCAACAGAACTGTATTTCATCCTAAATGAATACTTTTGTTAAATCTTTACACATATATGTATTAATTAATGAGATGATATAATACAATGGAAGCTTCTTATTTACTGTATTTTCCAAATAACTTCAAATTATGTATAATTATCATCTTATAAAAGATAAAATGAAAACAAAGCCCCACCAAACCCCACCAAACTCCAGTCAGCTTTCAAATAATCTTAACAGTAATGAAAAGCGATTGGAATTTTTAAAAAAAAGAGCAAACAGAATTGTGATAGCTAAAAATGAGAGTAATCTTTCAGTTTTGTGAGGAGTATAAATTTCTGTAGTAACTTACATGAAAGATAATTTTTATTTTGTTAATACAGAACTTTGTTCACAAATTCTGAATTTTGCTCCATGAAAATATGGTTTTAGTTTCCTCTTAACTAATAATACTGGTTTGCTTCATATCCAGTTAGGCTTTGAGAAGTCACAACATTTGACTGGTCTGAGTTTTTATGTAGGATTTTCTTTACTTATACAAACCTAGGGCAAAATTTTGCAACCAAAATCTTAGAAACACTGGATCACACAGCTAAATTGTTTTATAGCAAATAAAAAAAGAAGGAAAAGTTGTGATTGATAGTGCTGTTATATTAAATATTCTGACTGTAAATTAGGTTGCGGTCAGAGACCATCCCTTCCTTCCATGTTTCTAGAGTAGCTCCCTACAGTGACAAGTCACCCTATGACAAGTGTCTGCAATAGCTCCAGACACAGCTGTGTCTACATCATATAACTGTCTTACGATTGCTAGAGAAAGAAAAAAAGCTTCCTTAATTCTCCTGGTGCTTCTCCAAGATGGAAGGTGGTCAGACCTGTCATCTCTGCTTTCATCTAAAGTGCAGAGAAGGTGTAGTTACACATTTCTGAGTTCAGGTTTCAGATGTGGAAAGACAAGTCTCCTGAGCTGTGATTAAAACAGATTAATCAGTTCAGCCTCCTGAGAAACACATACGTAACCACTTGCCACCCACATCCTCCTTCCCTCTTCACCCCCTAGGAGATTCCCATGCCTCTACAGAAGCAACAGAAAATTACAAAAAAAGCAACCAAATACTTTTTTATATGTTTGTAAGCTGGTTTCATTTCCTATTGATTATAATTATTGACTGCAACTACATCCTGTTCCAAATCAGAAGTAGGAAGCCCCAACTTTACTGTAAGAGCTGTTCTTTCATTACTCTTCATCTGGTTATTAGCAGGAAGTAAGAAATAATCCAGAGGTTTCTTTATTATCACGAAATGTTAAATTTTCCTTTGCAAACACAAACAGATCCTGTAATACCTGACCTAAGTTTAATTGCCATGGTCAAAATGACCAGATATCTCTTAGTCACAACGCAAAGACACTTGCCATTAAAAGCATCAGTAAGTTGATTTTATATGAAGAATTGATGTTTGTGTCTTTTATATACCTCCAATAAGTATGCAGTGAATACAGTAGTTCCAATGCAAATGGAACTACTAATCTGCAGTAATCTGCTTGTAGTTATGCTGGATAGTCAAAATGGTTAAAAGATTTCATGTTCTCTTTGCTACTATCAGTTCAACTGGCTGCATGCTTCTAGAGAATTTTAGGTATCAGACTTACAAAAGCTCTGGTTAGTTCACTGCAAAGTCAACACTGCAGTCAGTATTCCTTAGTACCCAATCTCTGAAAATGAAATAATGTGCTGAAACTGGGATTGCAAAACAAAAGTAACAATACAAAACTAAGCAAACAAATGTAAGATTCACACTGACTCCTTTGAATTGCATTTTAAATTTTGGGATAGTGTGGAGAAAAGCTCTGAAATGTTAAAATAATTTTTAGGAACTGCAAATCCTGCAGATCAATTTATTTTCTCATTTTTCAGTGTAAATTAAAGCAACCTCACTAGAAAGTCAGGAGTCATGCCAAGCTTATTCTCATGTGAATAAAGGTAAAATATAGTCCATTAAACTTTTCTTTCCTTGATTTGTCCCTTAAAAAGCAGCAAAGACTAGAGGAAATTAAAGAAATTACCTAGTGGACTATACTTCCATAATATAATCTCTGCAAACATGTAATTTTCACAAGAAAATTAGCTACTATTGATTTTCTAGTCTGTCTAGAGACCATTCAGAAGATGATTACTAGGAGCTGAAAAATAATCATCCTTCTGAGATGATCAGCCCTTGAACTCTCAAGATGAGAACGAATAATCACAACAAGGGACATATGAGTATACATAGAGCTGTAGATATAACCACATATATGGGATTTTGGAAGATGGAGATAAAAGTTTGTAATACTGTTTAGCATGGCCTGGTCTGATGTTCACATCGGGTGATAAAATACTGGTTTCTACCTCTCTTATGAAAATCATTAACTTCCACTGGCTCTGATTTATTTTCAATGGTTCAAAACATTGCTCCCTTCAGTCTAAACTAATTTTCATCAATGTCAAGTCTTGTCTGAATCATCAAATAAAAACATTTTACAGTTGCTGTGACAAACCAATAATTAGTTTTGTTTCATTATCAGAATTATTCATCAGTAATTCATTAAGGTAAAACTCCTACCTACATCTAACCACATCCTAAACAGTCTCCTGCCTGACATTATGCTAAAGTTTGGTTTCCAGACTCATACTCCTAACTCCTACGTATTTGATTTTGCATTTTTCCATTTAACTGATTTGCAGGGAAGGACACCCATACAAACTCTACCACCTTCTGCACACAAATACTCTTCTCTTCCTTTCTCTTATTCTCACACAGAGTTATATCAAATGTCGTGGGAAGACAAAAGTTTAAAGCTACTATATGGGAGTGAATATTTTTACATGATATGCTCATCTAAACAGTTTCAGAAACATGTAGTTTTAATTAATGCAGCATTTATTTTCTAGTTTTAATGGGTCATTCAATCACTACTGAGCAATATAAGACAGGTATATGAATGCTTTTAATTACTCTTCTGATTATAGATAACAATCAGGAATATGGATCTTGACTGTTAAACTTCTTTTCATTTCTAAAACTAGTGCTCTGGTGATAAAAAAGGACTGACTGGTATCAACATTTTTTTTTCTTTTATGTCTGCAAAAGGAACTAGGCACCGCATGCTGGCTATTTTTATGGATACACAGACCTTCTATCATAGTGTAGCATTCATAAACTGTGACAGCTATTTCTACAGGTTGGCAAAGCAAACAAAATAGAATATAGCAACTGTAATTGACGTTTGTAAAGAAACTTGGTGGAGTGTTATTCAAATAAAGAAAGGTCCTGTGGTTATTTGCACTGGCTTATTCCAAGAGGAATTATTTTCTTCACTTTTAGCTATGAATTATCTTTGGGAACACAATAGAAAAATTGTTTTTTTTTTTTTTCTTCTTATTTCCATAAGGGTCTTGTACAAAATTGAGAATGACAGTCTAGACTTTTATGTAATTGCCTTTTATTAAATACAAAAGCTACACACAAAGAGTCTGCCACACAGAGAATACTACTCTCATTATTAATACCCTAGGCAATAGTGCTTCTGGTCACAAGAAGAGACATTACAACATATTTAAAAGTTGAACTGATATATAATAATGGCTGTAAAATTACCAAAAAAAGTTCCCTGGCACAACACACACAGCTCTTGTCTCTTCTGGCAACGACACTGAAGTCTTTGGTACAAATACTGCTTCTGGAAAAAGAGACTTTTACTTTCTAATGCAAATATGGAGTTTATGCATCAAAAAAAGACATACAAAATGATGCTATGGATGACTTTGAAGTATTTAACTGTGCTCCAGAGATTCCTGCCTCCTACCCTTATTTATCAGATTTCCACATAATGTCTAAGAATTCATACCTGTAGGTTATTTTGTCACCAACAGACATGCAAATACTGTCTTTGGAATGTCCCAGGAAGAGATCAGCCTAAGGTTCTGCAGGTACTGTCCCCACCTCCTGCTGCTGCTTCACTCCTTTTCTTGCCTTCCTCTTCCCCAGAGCCTCCTGGTGAAGGGGTTGGGAAATTTACAATCACCCTGACAACACTGCACTTCCAAATATGCATGATAGCAGATGAATGTTGCTTCAATCCTTAGATCATGTGGTTCACATGCCAATGTTGCAAAATTCCTGTAAAAATAATACTTAGTTCCTGATTGTCTTTTTAAACAGGGCAAAGGAGGAGGAGAATAGGAAAGAAGAGAGTTTCACTCTCTGCTTAGCTGGAGCACTAGGTAGGAAAATGACACAATCCTGCAGTTTGGAAGAGAGTGTCCTCCATCGTGACCCTGGCAGACTACATCATGTGTTCCAGGAGCATCACCAATGTGAGCTGACTGACTGCTCCTCTCCTCTACTTCTTGAAACTTTATCTTTAAAGGAAAATTTTGTTTTCTTTCAAAACAAATTGAAAAATTGAAGCAGAACAAGAAGCAATGTGGAGAGGGCATACTGGATGATGAGGCTAGGGAAGAAAAAAGGAAATTGGAGAAGAAAAGGTGAGAAAGGCTTTACCATTTCAAAGGAAATATTCTTGTCACCCTGCCCTGAGCTGCCCTTTGCAGTGAGGTTGTCAAAGATCAAGGCTATGTTGTTATCATGTGCAAGTCACTACAATTTTGACATTTCCTATTTTTGACAAGCTTTTGATATCAGAACACTAATATTGGACCTTTTAACATGGAGCTCAGCATGTAATTCTGATTTCTAGCTCTACAAAGATCTAAAGTCTTAGTTGTTTTCAGGAATTGTTTCGCTAAGGATTCTTTCCTGATTTGTTCATACAAGAAGTACTTACATTTATATGCTGTATTTTTGACATGATGCTAATCTGAGTATATTGATCTATTTTCCATTTTTGCTATACACAAGACAGTCACATATTGTGACTTTAATTTACTGTAAACATAACAGCAAATGTAATTGACAACAAACAAACAAACAAACAAACAAACAAATAAGTAAATAATGGGAGTCAAGGACCCCAGGAATCAAAAAGCCTGCAAGAAGCCAGTGCTCAGAATAGTGATTTCTGATAAGCATTAACAGCATTAAAATATCTCTCAGACTGCGATTTGGCTAAAAGTTGTGTATTCATTGTACTGAAGTGATTCTATAAAACCTTGTTGAAATAGACAGTGCTAATCAAAAAGAGAATGAAAATCTTCAGCAGGAATTTCATCCTTTCAGGAACGTTTCTTGCACAAGTTTTTAATTATTTCTAAATTATCGGCAGTTTTTTGACAAAGAAGCAGATCAATTATAATTGTTGCTCTAAATCCAAAGGAAAATATCTTTGCCAAATAAAGGAAATGTGCAAAACTGCAAGCCTGTATTGACCACGTAAACGAGAACATGTTGCTAAAACCAATGGAGCAAATTAACCAGTTTGATAAATCCTGTGACAGCTCCCTGGATTTGTTGACTACTTTACATAATTACAATAGCTCCTCAACAATGTCACTTTCTGTAGATCATTTTAGTTGTTTTCCCAAGGCACATTAATACTTGCCGCTTTTCCAATTTAAGTAATTTGCCTCATTCCTATTTATTCTAGTTTACTTTTTCTTATTACCCTCGATCATTACCTACAATTTAATGTGAGGCAGTCCTACGAATTCATGGCAGTCATTTCAGGAAAACAGAAATGTGAACCTCCACTTATGTAAATGTCATACACAAACCAGCAGACCTGCTGCTGTGCTCCTGTTTGCTGAGAAAGTAAAGCTCTGTGCCAACATTCCAAAACTGGATACTTAAACCTATGCACCTAAATGTATGAGTGTAAATCTGAGCTCTGATTCCAAAACGCTCAGTCACTCTGTAATTGCCAGACCTTCCCGGGCACAGAAACCACATGGACCTGAAGTCTTCATCCAGCCCAAGCGAGAGACATCACTGCCCCCTCTGCCAGCTCCTGGCTACTCTGAGTTCATCTTCTGCCTGCAGGGAAACCGAGGGCTGATGATGTTGGTATTTCACATAGCAGCAGAATACATCACAATAGGAATGTACTACCCCCTGAACTCCCAGGAAACTTCCTGGGAATACCGAGGGCTCCTTTTGTAGTATATCTGCCACAGAGACCCAGTACACCAGCTTCCAGCCATGTGACAGCCATTAAATACCCTAAGATCCCAGTCCAGCATGTTTTCCTTTCAGGCTGTAACTACCTTTCAGCTGGCTTTGTTTCTATCTACTTTAAACAAAAGGTGACTTTTGAAAAGAGTCATTATTCACCAGGTGCTGAACAATTTAGGTTCTACTTCTGCTTGCCTGACACTGTGTGCAAAACAAAAAAAGAGAACAGGACTTCACAGCTTGGAAGATGTCTCATACTTGGAACACAGAAACACTGGAATTTGTTAAACCCAAATGTAACATTACCTCATACATATTTTCCGTACCAGTTGCCTACATTTATCCCAAATTCTGCTTTCATTCCAATATTGCCTTCTTCAAACTCACAAACTATTGGCTAAACTTTCTTCCCTAGTTTCTATTTATCCTTAGGCCGGGAACTTCATAAAGCAAAATAATTAAACGGTCAAGTTTGGAACAAACAAGTTAGCTACGTCATTCCACACATGAAATGACAGCCTGACAGCAGAGAAATACATAGGGAAGAGTAAATAGAAGAAGGTTTCCAAGAACTACTTTAGTATTCTTCGTATAAGTTATGTTATCTTGGGTATGATCTGGATTGTTTGGCATCATGCGTGATGCCACCGACTTTCCTGCCAGAAATTGCAGGGTTCAAGGACCTTGCCTGTTGTAAGAACTGTCGCTTGAAAATCTTCTTTATTAAATGAACAATAATGGAATAGCAAGCTAAGAAACAGCATTAACAATTTTGATAATCTAATTTGCTTATTAGAATATTTTGCTTTTTTGCTGTGAAATTGTATTTTTTCCTTAAACTACATATCATACTGCCATATTTCACTCCTTTCTGTCATTTTCTTCTATTAATACCTTAAATAAATGATAAATATAAATACAAACATGAATTTTGGCTAAATAATTAAATGAAACGTTCACAGTATCATTCACTTCCAGGCATTATTTCTTTCTGACTCAGGAAACCATCCAGATTCACTAACTCTACTATTTTCAAATTAACAAGATCTTATTCACCTGTTTTCCAGCAACAGACAGAATAATAATGCTGACTTGCTCAACAGGCACAACATCAATACATGGTTAAATTCTGCTACTATCCATGAAAAGCTTAGAGAAGACTGACATTTTATTGGAAAGCCACATACCTGTGCTCATATATAGTACTTAATATTTTAAAACAGTAAATAGATCCATTAACAATAAAAAATTTATATGTTACTTTAATATGAATGTAACATACTATGCTCTCCATGCTATTATTATTGTCTTCTCAGAAACTAATTTGGTGATTTTTTTAACAGCAAACAGATGGTTGCACTGAAAAATAAAGGCCTTGTTCTTACAAATATTCCAGTTAAGAAAGCAGAAAAGCTAAAAAAATAGAAAATATTTTATATAAAGAAGAGTGCTTTGAAATGGACTTTGACAACATATAAATGATTTGCTAAGGATTCTACTGTCACTGAATTTTGGCTTTCAGGTATTCTTACTATCTTGTTTAGATACTATAATCAGCTCTCATCTCGTACTACAAACTGCACTGTTCAGACTTACAAGGAAATTAAATGTGGGAAAATAAACAGGAAATGGTAAAGCAAACACATTCATCTGCAGAAAGAAACTGCCTCTCAGAACGTATTTGCTTAGAAACAAACAAATGGATACCACACAACATCATAATGTAATTTGTATTGCAAGCTAGTTAAAAGTGAGACAAAACCCAGGTGAATAGCTTTATATTCAAACCTTTACTTTGATTCTATGAACAAAAGCTAAGCCGATTTTACTCAGACCCGTTTTGCCTTCAGTGGGAGCTTTGTATCAGTTAAATCTCAAGTGGCCACCCACTAACAAATAAAGATACAGCTACTGCCAGAAGGATGGACAGTCATGATTTAGTGTGACATTAGAAGCAAACTCAAACACTGAAAAGGGGATTGAGTAAACAGAAAAGAAGGACAAGTGTCAGTACAATAAAATGACAGGAACTTATCAGAAGGATATGTCCTAGTTGCCCTAGAGAAAATAGAATGGAAAGGCTAGAGGCAGAAAAAGGGTCCAGAATGATGATTTGAAAGCTGTTCTCAGGGAAAGAATAGCTTTATTCAAGGAAAAGAGAAAACAGTGAAGACATATTTTAGTTTTGGACATTCCTGTATATTCTTTTATTACTTCTTGATTTTGCAATGAGATTTGCCTCATATCTGCTTATTGTATACCACATCCAAGTCCTTTTGACATCAAACCTGAGACAATGTCCCTTAACATATTTAGTCTCGCAGTGTAGCTCTGTGCCTGAACTTGCTCCTGGACCAGCCAATATGAGCCTCGGCCTCTAGCCTTGGACTGACTGCCCTGTGGCTCCAGAGAGGTGGCTTGGGAGATTTACCTTCTAAACCCCATAACACACTGAAGGATAAAGGAGACTTTGGATAACACGCACTCATCTCCAGGCCATTGATCTCCTTCACATAATTACCCCAAAATATAAACCTGTATGATTACGGTCATTCTTTCTTAAAGATGGATGGTCTAAGATGCTAAGGAGGTCAGCAAGGAGCACTGCTCATTTAGCAGGCCTCACTTCAGTCTCTGCTGTGCATGTCTTGTTGCTTTGTATTCATAGGTACTGAAACTGCACAAAGAAACCCTCCCCAAAATTAAAAACAGTTTCTCTAGATGTTACCCAGAAAGTATCGCTGGCCCTACCTCCTTGTATCTTACCAGGTGGCATCTTTATCAAGTTAGGCAAATACTACTTTGCTCAATACCACAAGCACTAGAAACATCATAATAAAAAATAAAAGGCAAGTTTTAAAATATCAAAAGCAAACTTTGCCTGAGATCATGCTAAAGCATACTATTAATGATTAAACTATTGCAATATTTATGCACTCAGCAAATTGCTCATTAAAGTCCATTACCATTTTTTTTTTATTTCTTCTGGCACTTTGTCATTTATTAGTAGAGTAAAAGTTCCTGGAAGATCTAAATGTAGATCTTAAATGTACCTGTATCTTAACATGTGTTTGGCTATTTTACATTTCTCCTAGACTCGGAAAGTTTATTTACTTATTATCCTCAGTTTTAAGTTAACAACAATATTGCTGTTTTACATTCTCGGTTGCAATCTCACCTGAATTTTGCATGTGTATGTGTGTGTGTGTCTGGAACAATAGTGCTTTAAAAGCTTCAGTGGCACATTTAAAACTTAATAACCTCTCTTTTGAATTAGAACACTGCAAATGTAAACAACACTGAGTCAAACTTCAACCCACCAAGGGAAGAAGTACAGTCTCATTCATACTCATTTGAGGCCATGCCCCATTGTGGCCGCATTCAAAGATGGCTGTATAGCAATAATTTTCTGAACCCTGAAGAGGGAATGTAGGACATGAAGCACTTAAAAAAACCCAAGTCTTCACAGCCAGACCTAAAACCAATTCATAGCGGAGCAGCATAGAAGTAGTTCTGAAATCCTGTCAAATTCTGACTGGCACCCTGTGGTGCTTAAAAAAAAATAATTGGTTAAGTCTCACTGCAACTCCCAAAGCTTGAAAAGAAGCAAATTCTTTTTTCGGTTCAGTTTGATCTATCAGATTTATGGGAAACCTGGGGATATATTTTGTCTCTTTTTTTCCCCCCTCTCTTCCAAAATTATTGTCCGGGTGAAATTTGACAAACTCATCCATTTGTCTTAGCCAGTAACCAGTTCCAACTGTACTGGGCTAAGCTGATCTGTAAAACCAAGATATATTGCTGTTGTAGTGGATTCAGACCATATAAAAGGTGCCTAGCATGTGACTCTGGAGAACAAGCTTCATACTGAGGCTTCAGGAACTTGTCCCTGCGTGAGGACATGCCCCACAAAGGTAGGAAAGCTGGCTGTCATACAATTGGTTGTAGCCAGCTAGCCCTCAATTGTGCAGTTCCTGAACAAGCTCCTCCATCTGCTTTTCTATGTGCATCTCAGCCTGCAGCTGAGTTGTCTTGGTTGCTTTAGTCAGTCTACGCACTAGCTGGTGACAACCTTCCTCTTCGCACCCAGCTATGCCTTCTAACCTCTGCTTTCTGTCAGCAATAGAATTTGAGCTATTGTAGATAAACTACATGTATCTATCTGTAAAGTGAATATGTGGTTGCATGAGGTCACTAAATCACTGCTGTTTGGCCACATGAGGGAGAGGAAGGGATGATGAGGGGCAGTATTTCCCCTTGCAGCTCCACCTGACACTTCAAGCATTGAATGTGCCATTGTTCAAAGAGAGTGGAGATCTGCTGGGGGCTCTGTGCTGCTGTACAGGCTTTTCTGTCCTTGGGATCATTGTAGCAAGCAGCATAGTGCTATGGGTAGGAGTGATACTCACCGTCAGGGACTAGCAATGGTATAGGCCAGTGCTTGACAGCAAACTGTACAACATAGCAGGGGATACCACATCTGAACAGTGACAGCTCAAGGTTTTCGAATGGATTGATCATTAGTATGATCAACCTAAAGCCTTGCACGCATGGCATTTGCTTTAAAACAAACAGCCCTCAAGAAACACGGAGATCAGAGTGAGTAACCTGAAATCATCTCTCTTGTTGCAAGCTGAATAAAAAACCTAAATATACTCTGTCATAAAAGAGTGATGAATATTTCTGTCCAAAGATTAGAGACATTATGTATGCTACAGCAACTCTTCGAAATTCAGCTGCATTAGGAGACTCCCAGGCTCCTAACAAATAAAAACCAGTAATATGACAATTACATACGTAAATGGGACAGCACCTGGAATTCTAATAAGAAACAGCTAAAAGAGGTGGATGTTATTGTAACACTCTGTGGGAGTCCTTCAGAATTTCACAGGCAGATAATTTTAAAGATTAGGTGCTGGGACCTACATTTCTGAGTCTAAAAAGAAATGCTTACAATTTTACAGTGTCACCTACGATGGTAACACGATTTTAAAGTATTATAGGAGAAAAATAGCACACTTAAAGCTAAGTGATCAAGCAGTAAAGTCAGGAATTACATTAATTTTGGCTTGCAACAGACAAGTAAGGGCGGGGTACAGCCACAAAGGTGAAAGGGAAGGTGGTAGCCTCTCCCTTGGGATGTGACTCTTCCCTAACCCATTATCTTGAATACAGCTACACTGGGACTCCAGTGAGGGATGTCCAGTGTATGGATCGGACAACTCTTCTGAAGTAAAGTTGTATCAACAGCAATGCCAACAGCAAGACAAAGAAAGCCTACTGTAAGATAAGGTTATATGGAGGCACTATGGTAGAGCACTTACTGACAGCACTGACAAGACAATGATTGATCTCTCAAAAAATCTCAGTTTTCTGTATTTGCTTTCATTCTGCACCAATGCAAGCACAAATGCTTTCCAGCTGTTTTTATAGGAAGATTTCAAGTGTAAGAAACTACACTGTGTATGACTGTAGGCCACTACAGGACACTGAAAACTTACTTCCTTTGTCCACTGGTTTACAAATTTGGGACATATCCTGTGTCCTTTTAAGTAGGCTTTCCATGCTGCACAAAATGAATCATCATATTTTTGATCTGTTTTGTTTTACTCTTCTACAATCTTGTAGATATATCAAAGAACTTCAGATATGGAAAGAGAAATTGAAAACTTGAAACCCCGCCCCAATTCTCCTTGTGAATCGCTTTAAGAGGTGTTTTCAGCTCTTTGGAGTGCTTCTACCTCCTTACTCCTAATGGATTCACTCCCAATCTTCCTATGGCCATTTCCATCTAAACATGCCGCTGCTTTAGTTTTTTTCTTACATCAATGACATTGAGTGAATGGTTCACTTCTCAAGTAAATGAACCTCTAAAAAGTACTTGTATAGCAGAATAAAGCCTTAGCTTAGCCTCAGTTAGCCAAATCTACAGCAGGCAGGAGCAGGGGCTGTTCAAAAACTGCATTCAGCCCTTGGACACCAGAGGCTGCAGGATTCCTGGATCAGAAGGGTGATGCAATATATTTCCCCTAATAACATACATACCCCTTCATTTTAATAACACAGCCCCTGAATCATGATCTATTTTCTTGGTTTTGTTTTGTTTTGTTTTTGCTTTTAAACAATTCTGAGACTATAAGCTTAAAATACAGTATAATCTATAGAAGTGTTTCTCTAAGTTTTTGAAAACTCAACTCCTCCTTTTTCGGTTGTCTGTATTGATCCAGCAGAAGGCATAAGATGTCTTAGAAGAAAGTATTTCTTAAGCTTTTCCTAGAGCTTTCCAGTCAATCTCAAAGCCTTTGCGATCCTCAGGAGGGGATATATCTCACTGCTTAAAAAATACCATTTTGCAACCAAATATAGTCCAAAATCTCCCTTATTAAGGAATTGAACTTAAAATCTGATAATACAGGAAGAATGTGGCAAATTAACTAAACAACATGTTAAGAAAATCTTCCCAGAAACCACTTTGATTGGTACTCGGGTTACTCGGGGCTTTATTAATCACCTAATCAGTCACTTAATTAAAACACTTGCCTGAAATAGTGATGAGCAAGCAATACAGAAAATTTTATTTTAGTTTCACATTTTCTTTCAGAAATGGTCAGCTTTTTATCTGTTAAAATTTAAACAGAATAGAGTCATAGAGTATTGTAATATAGGAAACTCATCTGACACCATTTGATTTTTAACAGCTTGTTCCCTTGAATCCAAGAGCTTAAATAGCCCTCTATTTCAGCTTTTTGATTACTTTTATATTTGCTGCTCTTTGTTGGAACCATCTTCTAGGAAGCTTATTGATTTTGTGAGAAATCAGTTTTCTGGTTTTCCAACAGGCTATAAAACTGTCATTGTTCCATATGATGAAATTCTTAATGGTGCTTTACATATCTGTCTTGTTTCTCCTTCCTCCATTCCCCTTTACATGCCCTCAGAAATTTTCCCAAAGGCACATAGATTCTTTTCTCTCTACACAGCCCTGCAGCTCCTCCTGCACTGGCTCTCAGAACCACTGTGATGTGACCCTATGGAAAGCATGAATGTGAGCAGATGTTTCTCATCACGTAGTGAAACTTAAACGGCGTCCTTCTTGTCACTAGGTTGGACAGCTAAAAGAACCTGCACTATTGGGACTGTAAAGAAAGGAACATTTCTTACCATTTAAAATCAGACCAAACAGTAGGAACTGTTTTATTAAAACTCTTAATAAAAGCCCAACAATCCAGATACCAAAATGAGCCCAATTGACCCACACAGTGAGAAAAAGTCCTGTTTTCTCAGCATTTCATATGGCAGCCCCAGCCCCGCACAGGCAGCCTGCAGCAGCTCCAGCTGTTGGAGAAAGACATGAATGGTTTCCAGCCTCTCCAGTCAGCTCAGTTCACCACCCATTATTGCTAAGGTTGCATGTCACCTAAGATTTTTATTAATAAATAGTTATCACCTATAGGGAAGGACTGCAGAAGGTTCATGGAGTGTTTTTGGATGTCACCTGACAACACTCACAGAAAGCTCTTCTTATTACCTATCAACATACCCCTCGGGTGTCTCCAGTACGAGATCATTAATAGTATTAAAGTGAAGGAAGAATATTTAGCCAAAAAAGGGAGAATACAATTCTAAGTCCACTGAAATAGTCACAGCTTCACATTGAAGCTTCCACAATTTTCAGCTAAAACAAAAGCTATGGAGAAAATAGGAGATTCAAATATACGTGGGAAAATGTCTTGTCCCAGGAAATCTGGGCACCCTAGCTCCAGCTTATTTGGAGAAAATCCACAGGTTGCCATCTGTGCTCCCGGCCCAGAGAGGATAGGGACCTGGCCAAGTGTAGTTGGCTGGGAGTGGAACAGATGGAGAAGAAAGGATCATCTTTCCAAAGGACAGTACAGCTGCCTCTCCTGTGTGCATTCACTCAAAAACCTTGAAGGGAATTCTGCCAGAATTTCTGCCATGGACTTCAATGCAGTAATTGCAACCCCTCACATAAAGACCATTACGTTAAGTAATTATATAATTCTAATTGCGATTTGGATGAATGTCTAAAGGAAACCGTTAAACTCTAGAAACAATAGTTTCAAAGAAACTCTGTGGGAATTTGAGTCCCCATAAGTCAGCGTGAATTTCCTTAAAGGCTGAACTTTACAGATTCTTCTTCCTACATTTCTAGCTCAGGGTTTTTGTATAAATAAAATACTTTTTGCAATTTTGTTCTTTTTAAACCCTGTTTCTAGCTGGCAAAAGTTGGAAGGCTTTCAGAAACGAGTTTTCTCACATTTTCTGAGTGCTGTCCAGATTCTGCTAGTTCAAAAAGCAGTTAGTATTGCAAGTCCTGTTTTCAGAAGTAAGGTAAGGAAAAAAGTGCCAGACAGACAATATTTAAGAAGGACTGTTCTACATTGTTCTAAACATTTGGAAAACCTCGATGAAGTGTGAAGAATTATTAATTTATAAATTAATTTTATCTATTTTCATTTTACATTTGAAAAGTTAACAGAGAAGAATGAAACTACCTAGCAAATATTTAGTTCACCATAAAACTTCATTTTCAGAAGAAGTCCCTCAGCTGCCTCTATCTCTGACCAGAAGGCTGGCTGCATACTCTACCTGTTCAAGAAGCAGCATGCACTGAAAAATGCCTCTTCTGATTCTGGTAGATGTTACACATGGTCTCCACAATCGCCCTCTTTTCCTTAAACCCTGCAAACAGCAAGTCTCAGTGCTCTTTTGAAAGGTAAAGTTTCAAGTCAGGTTTGATAAATAAAATGTTTCTTTTATGTTCTTATCATATTAGTGGTGTATCTGTTGAAAGCAGGATATATCTTCTAGCTCGGACTATAAAAATCTGATTCATACAAGACATGCTCCACTTGAAAGAAACTGAAGAATTTTGAAAGCTTTTTCCCTTAAGCCTTATTTCCAAGAACTATAAGGGTTTCCCACAGATACAGTGAGGCTAAGCCTTATTTCCAAGAACTATAAGGGTTTCCCACAGATGCAGTGAGGCTCTGCGTTGACATTAACACTAATAAAGGTGCTGTTTTCTGCACATTTGCAATAAATACAAAGTGTCCGAACCACCTTATCTATGGACAAAAATGTGAATTTCCTTTAGCTACATCGATCCTAGCAATACAAACAAGAAATACAGACTCTGAAACAAAGCCCTGAGTTTGCTCTCCATATGTATGAGTATTTACAACTGTTTGTTTCACTTTCATGTTCTTATTTATTAACTGATTATATAATCTGGGCTTGAATCTCAGCCCTGGAAAAGATTCTTTCTGTCCATTCTGGTTTTTGACTAGGGAGGTTGTTCTCCTTGTCCTGTAATATGCAATTCAGACAATAAAGTAAATGATGTACCCTTATTTTTCTGCAGGGATGTACTTGCTGACTCACAGGGCAGTCTCCTGCTGCTTTAATAGCAGCTTAGCTGGACAAAATTGAGCAACAATATATACCAGTCAACTAAATACATCGTCTATTTAAAAAAAAACAACCTACTAAAACACAGCTGACTTCTCTAGGAGCCATAGACTTGATAACATATTCTTTCACCCATGAACAGTTTAACTATACAACCATAATTTTCAGAATTTTTCAGAAGCCAATTAGGAACTAAATTAGGAAACATGAAAGGTATCTAGTTGACTAATCTGTAACCATCCTAATAATTACTGAACAGCAAGAGTAAATAGTCTCACATAGAGAGAACTTTTTCATCATTTTAATAGACTCGATGGAAAAACGCAAGAATGAGATGTTGTATCTCCAAGGCTCTATACCACCATTCATAGAAATCCCTTCCCAAAGGAATTTAATATTTGCATATTACAATTGGGAAGTCTGGTAAATTTATCCACCTTTATTTCATGCTTCAGGGCACAGAATCAACAAATTTCTCCAGTATTTTGATTAAAATTATTTTCAGATAATGAACTTTCTTATGTGTTTATAAGGATACTATGACCATAGCATCTGAACCTGTTATAGACACAGTGTTTTGAGAGATGGAGAAATGCTAATGCTCCCAGTTAGCCAAGGGGAATGGATTAAACTGTTTGCTGATGGTTATACAGCCATGTATGCAAAAGACAGGGATATACATGTTTAGGGTCTTCTATGACAGTGTACTAACCAGGATATAGATCTACCCCTCAGGCTACAGCACAGATCTATCCATAGGGGTTTGCTTATCAGTGTTTATTTTGGCTACCTCCTGGAAGAAACCTGAACACAGCTGGAAAAACTTTGCTCTGAGCTAGGAGCCTAATAGTTTTCCGTAATTGTTTTTGTACAGCTTCTTTATAAATGTATCATGGAGTTCAAGTTGCAATATTATGAATTGTACTATCCATACGTACTACTTTCTCTTTAACAAATCCAAAGGATATGCCTAACAATCTCTTTCATAGATAATACTCAGTGAAGTTTAGTTGAATCCAGAAGAGAACGAAGCACAGACGTCACTTGCATAATCCAGTTAGGAAAAAAAAACCAAAACTATCCTTCTAATCTATCATTGTCCAAATAGAAGAAGAATACATCATAATATGCATTATTTTTTGAGCCAGGAGAAAACCAATATAAATTAAAAATCCCTTTATAGTACATCTGGAGTCTTACTGTTAAAGCAATACCATCATAAAGAAAAAGATGAAAAAAATGTGTGACGCTGAGTAACCATTCGCCACAGAAATTTTGACACAGGAAGAGAGCCCCAAAAAGCTGCAGCAGAACTGTTGGATACAACCCCTCTTTCCCTTCCCCAAACTCCTACGTGCACATTCCTGTTTTCCAGAGTTTGGCTGTCCTTTGTCTACTGATATGTGGGGTATGGGCAGTTGACTATAATGGGACTATTATTCACTCCCCTTATGATAGAAATAAATTAGATTTCTTAATCCATAAAGGACACAGATGTAACATAGTCTACACTGAATGTTAATCATTGCTAGTCCATTCACTTTATTCCATAAGATCCCATGCACATCAGGATTTTACAGTTGTAAAACTTCCCCTTCAGGAAAAACTAGACAGAACAATTGCTGTTTGATATCGTACAGGGGGATGTTTTGCCCAAAGACATCAGTATTGGTACAGCTGCAGAAGTACGGTACAGCCAGGAAGAAGGGCCAAGGAAAGCTCACGGCAGCTCTGTGACGTGTGGAAGCCGACAGGAGCACACTGCTTGCCAGTGACTGGTGAAAAAGTCAAATGGCAAAATCCAATAACCGAAGTAGAAATAAAGTAGAAATTGAGGGGATGGTTGAGAAAAGTTGTGATACTATAGATAGCATGTATGCTCAAAACTGAAGTAGGGCTATACGTGTACTACAGAAGAAATAGCTGAACTTTTGCTGAGCAAAAATCTCTGGAGAAGCTGCACCTCATATACTGTGTTCAGATTTGGGTCCCTCACTACAAGGCAGGCGTTGAAGTGCTGGAGCATATGCAAAGAAAGGCAACAAAGATGGTGAAAGGTCTGGAGCACAAGTCTTATGAAGAGCAGCTGAGGGAATTGGAATTGTTTTGTTTGGAGAAAAGAAGGCTCAGGGGAGACCTCATGACTCTACAACTACCTGAAAGGAGGTTATAGCAAGGTGACTGTTGATCTCTTTTCCCAAGTAACAAGTGATAGGACAAGAGGAAATGGACTCAAGTTGTGCCAGGGGAGGTTTAGACTAGGTGTTAGGAAACATGTCTTCACAGAAAGGTTGTTGAGCATTGTAACAGGCTGCCCAAGGAAGTGGTTGAGTACCTCCCTGGAGGTATTTATAAGATGTGTAGATGTGGCACTTATGAAGTGGTTTAGTGGTGGGCTTGGCAGTGCTAGGTTTATGGATGAACTTGATAATCTTAAAGGTCTTTTCCAACCTGAATGATTCTATGCTTCTATGTTTCTAGCTAAGATAGTCCAGAATACGTTGTGCAGTTCTAGCCTTCTGTTTTCAAGGAAGAGCAAACACAGACCACAGCAGGAGCAGAGGCAAACTATGAGGAGAACTAAGGGGGACTCATCCTGTGAGTGGAATCATGCTGGAGACTGAGGAGCATGACTTCTGCCGATAAACATAGCTACAGACAACTCGTTCTCCCTCCCCTAGAAGGGGCAGTAGCTATGAACAAAACCAAATGTGCAGCACAATGGTATAAGAACAGACGTAAAGGGAGTTACAGTAGTATTTTAATACAAGCACAAAAAGGTCAAAACACAGTTTAAATCTGTTCTCCATTGAACATCCCAAGGCAGATGGAAAGTGGGGCTTGATTTAACACATTGCTACCCTTTTTGCACTGTACATCTCTCTCAAGTCTCTCAACATACACTGGACTAGATTTATATTCTTAGTTAAAAGAGTCATAACTTCATCAGAGTGATGAAGCATCAACTGCCAACCATGAATTTTTACATTGATGTGCTCTTTTAAAATAAAAACATGCATGAAATGCCCTAGAGTTTAAAGCAAAAAAAACCAGCCAGACGATACATTAAAACTGCTGTTCTGTTTATGAATAATATAGCAAAGTAGGAGAATATAAATAGGATTTTAGTTCCCAGAAAGTCCTGTAATTACAATGAGAGAGTTTATGTTCAGTCAAGTTTTTTTCTCATGATGCTTGCACATGCAGTCATGTCTACAGCATGTGAGCATATGGCTGAACATTCTCCATACACAGCGCAGATGCCAGTGCAGCCATGCAATCTTACCCTGACATGGTCTTTGCTATCTTGACGAATTTTCAGTCAGCAAAATGAAATGAGTTTTTGGGGTGGAAAAGAGCAACTGTTAAAGAGCACACAATGACGCCCTGCAACAGCGTAGGATAAAGTGCAGAAAGGAATATGATATTGTTTCCTAATAGGGGTTTCCCTGTAGTTGCTGCTCTTGTTAAGTATGAGGAGGACTGTAAGTCTCATTTTTCTTCCTATTTTGCATGTACAATACTGCAGCTTGTAAAACAAAACATGGACAGAGGCAGGACAGAAGAAAAAAGATACCTAAATATTTCTTACATCAGTGGACTCACTATTTTCCAGGCAAGACAACCAGTTAAATAACTGTTGAAAATTATCTTCTGAACTTTTCCTTTCCCAGGCCCTTTTTCTTAATCTCCAGAATTTTTTGCCACACTAAAGGACTATAAAACCGCAGAATTAAATTAAAACAGCTAGGACTTTATCCTTTGCCAGTAAACCAAGATGTATCTGACAATTTGTAAAACATGACCATCTAAAGAAATGAGAAAGGTCTTACGATACTGGAAGTGTTACAATCTCATACTTTAAAAATGTTTTGAAATCTCAGTAGCTTGAAATTGAGTTAATTCACAGCCACAAGGAAAGAGCTTAGACTTAATGTAAAGCTGTAAATCCTTTTAATGATGTCTAACTATCTGAGACATCAGACAATTTCCACTCTGGTCTGACAAGGACAGTAAACAAAAAAACAAAAAAACCAAAAACAAAGTGGTAGAAATACCAAAAAGATTAAAGATGCCTTTGGCTGCGCTCTGGTGGCATGCACTTCATGTCCCATCCCATCCCATCTTAATGCAGCATTTAGCACACAACGTTAGGGCGGGACCCCATCAGGCTATAATTTTATGTGTATGTGTTTATGTATAAACAAATTCACAGACAAGGGGGAAATGTAATTGATATACTGCGATGCTTTTCAAGATCTACTGATGACAGTGATCACAGAAATGCAAAAAATGTTGGAAATACTGACAATTATAATGCAGTGAAGACAATCAGTTGAGAAAAAGCAGTCTCTTCTTTTAGGTGAACAATCAGTAGTCCCTAGGACTGTCTTTTTATAAATGCTAAGGCTTCTTCTAAAGAGTGTCTTTCTGAAAATCAGAGCTGCAAATTATATTTGCACTGTGGTGGCTTGGTATCAAAACTAGTAACGTAGGAACGAAGCCCTGACTTCTCTCTGTACCCAGAATTACACAGATGGAGGACTCTGACTTGATTCTAGATCACAAGTAAACTTTTTTTTGGTCTGGCCTAGTTCACACGTATGTAATGTCTCCTGTGTTTCTGCAGGAGCTGCTGCCATTTTTTCAGTCTGTCTAAGAGCAGCTATGTCTCGCGATCACACTTGCCAGCTATGAAAGTGGTTTGCTGTGCCTGCTTTGCTCCACAGAGCTGGGGCCAGTGCTCTGCTTCATGCAGAATGGCTCATGGCAAACAAATCCACTAGAGTTTTACAGAAATTAACATGAGAAATAGCTAAAAATCTGTTGGGCAACCCTACCTATCAGCCTTCTCCTGCTAATTAAACACATCAACTCACATATGTATTTCAAATACAGCTAATAAAAAATGCTATTAATAATATAGCCAATAAAGACTCTAGTTGTGCACAGAAAATCTCATGCACGAATCTGAAAAAAATATATACAAAGTTGAAATTTTATCACAGATATGCCCTACCACTTTCATTCAATTCTCATCACAAGAAAAAACCCCAAATGAGAAATACAGGTAGTGAGTGGCCTGTAGCTTGGGTTTGGTGAACAAGAGAAAAATTAATACTCCTTTTCAGAAAACTTTTTATTACCACGTTGTTTGTGTATTAGCTGCAAAGCTCCTCCCTTGCCATTTTTTTGCAGGCACAATTACTACAAGGCATCACAGTGACAGAGGCAAACATTACAGTATCCAGACCACAGTGGGGGCATCACACACTAATTGAAGTTATCTCTTGGTATTGTATCTCCTGGAAATCAGAGTGGATTATACGAAACAAATGTCATGTCCTCCACACAAGAAATAATGCTTAATAGCCAGATCTGGTTAGAGTAAAAAAGAAGTGATGGAAGAGTTTTTCATTAGAAATGTTATGTCAGACTTTAAATTCTTTGCTGGACTGTAACTCTTTGATCACATCACTGGAAATATTCCAAAACAATTTGATTCAAACATACAGTATTTCATTTTGATCAATCTTTCATTCAGCAGAAGTAATATATGTGATAAAGCATATTCTATATCTATACTTTATTTCTATACATTCTATATATTTTATTACCTATTAAAACTCTGTGTTACAGTAAGACCATATTAATTCAAAGCAATAAAATTATTAAATGCATATGGTGATTTTTATGTATGGAAGCCAGACATCAAATTATCAGTTTCCCAGAAATAACATTTGCCTATATTTGCCTCTGAGAATACAAGACAGGATAGGTAGGATCTTTGATCTCCCCGTCTGAGAGTTAGACTTTCCAAAGGAGAGGAGTGGAAAGAAAGAGGAGGTGGGCAGGACACACTGTTAGCTTGAGATCTGAAGCCTGTGAGGCTGAACCTCACATCCTACCAGCCCTCACTGTCTTTTGGCCAGTGTGTATCCTGCACTCCTGCACTGTAAGAAACTGGAGCCACATGAGAAGTGGGGCATCAGTGTGGCAGAACGAGTTTCTGAGGTGGGATTTGATGATACCTGCTCTCAAACCCAGGTAAATTAATCCAAATAAATCTTTCCAGGTGAACTTTCTCCTGGAAGAAGGTAGATGTTCAGAGGTACTGCTGTCTGTGTCTTGGGGGGTTATAATACTGTACATTAAGCTAACACAGTGATTTCTCAGTGACTGTCTGGAACAGCATACTGCTTGCCTTCGTGTTAGTAGACACCAACATCTCTTCTGCTTATGGCTGCTAAATCTTTCATGTGAAGCACCCAGCTTTCTTTCAATTTAATTTTAATTTCAAATACAGAATTTCAGTGTTCATTTCTGCTTTTGTTCCAACAGAATAAACACATCTCAAAAATACTATACACCATATTTTCTATTTGTTCACTTGGATAGCATATAACTACAAATAAAGCATGTATTTACCACACAGTATCAGTTCCTGATTTCCCAGAAATTAAAAATCAGGCCTATATATGATAGCAGAGCTTATTTGGATTTGTTATTATTTGGTACTATGCTATGGTACAGCTATTACTTCAAGGAAGAAGACAGACAAGTATAAAACTTTACTTTGTATATTTAATACTCCATTGTACAGATATATTGTGAAGCACGATCAAAGCATATTAATAAATCTGAAGTCCTGAAGAATCAAAAGTCTTAATTTTAAAATCAAGGGTAGAAATGCATAAAAATGCTTAGCAACTTGAGAACAGTTAGCAAGCGTGATGGACCAAACATGGAGCTGTCAGAATAAATTTTTATACAAAGATATGAAAAACCTCAAAAATCTGCTACAGTGGTAAAGCTGTCTCACTAACTTAACATGGTGTAGGAAGGCGTGTTTTGGCAATAAGAACAAGTACTGAGAATCAGTATTTCCTCAGGTGCAATATTAAATACATTAGCACTAAGTCCCTACTTCTAAGGACCAATGTATCTGTAATTATTATTCTCCCTTTTTCTGCAGAAAAAGAAAATTGTCAGACTCTTCATTAGCTTCTGTCAGGATAAGTGAGGAAAGACTACAACAATCTCAAGAAAATTAAAATGCTGTAAATCTAGATAAAGAACAAGAAGTTATTAGCCAGTGAGTCAGCTCGCAACTTCAATTTTTGTCCAACTTTTAAAGTACCCACAAGTGCCCTCTCTAAGTTGAATTCTGTTGGATTATAACTTCACACAGATATGCAGACTCAGCAATATATTTATATGGATAAATGAGCGCCTGCATCTCTCCTAACACAACTTGGAGACCCAGGCTTTATCAGGTAAACTAAGGAAACAGCTGTGCAGCTTGTTTTTGCAATGTTCTGGTGCTGATTCAAGGACAGGGAGAATTGGGCTCTGGATCTTTCTCATCTGACACGATTTGGACGTAAATCTCCTTTATTTCAACCCCTCAGAACTTACAAGACTGAGCACCTCCAGACACAGTCATTAACTCTCATAAACAAAATGGTATTCTGATTACTCAGGTGTTAATTAACCAGGGTTGTAATATGATCAAAAATTAACCTCATTCTTCCTCTGCCGACATAAAATTAATCCTCTAACATATATTTTTTACCTTGATCTAAAACTTACATGATAAAACTCCTATTATTTGTATAAGTGGACTGTTAAACAGCTTAAAGATCTCATAGACAACAAACTTTCCTTCCTTTTTACATTAAAATCCTTTTCACCTATGCCATCTCATTTAGCTACATCTGTTTGGAGCATTCTAATCAGCTCTTTTAGTGTTCACATCCATCAAATGCCTATCTTCCTCTTAGAAACTGCATTGGTGACTCTAATATTTCTAAGCCACTTCTTTGGTGCCTCAGTTGTACCGATTCTTTTGTTACCCTTTCTGAATACCTCATTTGGATGAGTTTTAGGTGTATATTCATCATCATATCCATATGTTAAAAGTTTGCACACAAGCAAGTCACATCACATCTTTGCACACTCACATCACTATTGTTTTTTCTATTAATTTGTTTCTGTGTTAATACCCAAATTTGGTACAGGCAACATTCCTTTTTCTGCTATTTTGTAAAGCAGCAGGAACAAATTGGTCCAGGTGCATAAGTGTCAAAGGGTCCTAAACGATACAGAAATTGAAAAAGTCTGTGTTCAAGATCATTTTCATTTAGCTGTGTTTGCCCCCAATGGCCGATAGTGAAATGTTAGATTTCTGTTTTCCGCAACAAAATAAATTTTCAAGACATAAGTCCATCTTTTTGTTTAAGGCACTTAATTATGCATTAAGCATGACCGGTACTTAACTAGATATTAAGCGTGACCTTTTTGTATGCTTTTTGGGGGTTGCAAAGATCCACTACAGAGAATGGTAAAATATGATTTAATACACTAACATCTGATGAAATAGTGAAATAAACCAACATCCAAATAGATAGCAAATAAAAATGAGAACAGAAAGAAAACACATACAACTAGGAAAAAAACAACAAAAACACAGAAATGCAATATCTACATTTTTTTTTAGAACAGCAGGTATACACAGCTGAGAAAAACAAACCTGAATATAGTCACATGGAAAGTGGGTCTGTCATCTCCCAAAAAACTCTATTACAGTATTTTTGTCGGACTTCTACATCTTCTCAGAGTTCCAGAAATTTCAGTTTTAACAAGAATTTTACTTCTTGCAAAATATATTTCTCCTAAATGCAGTTACCAGACACAGACGTTCAGAATACTATTTAACAGCTATGCACTGCTTTACTGTGTGCGACAGTTCAACCAACATGATGCTTGAGATATTTTCAAAATTCACAAATATGAAAATAAACTGTAAAAATATTCTTGAGATTTTTTTTTTTTATTTATTTATGCAGCAACTACCAGTCTACATATATGATACACAGAGCTTCTATTGCTATCTTCTGTACTGAAAAATCATTAAAATTCAGAGACGAGCCTTTTAAACTAGCCTGCTGGGTGGGAAGGGACACTGTTTCTCAGTGAAATGCTTTTATCTAGAAAAAAACCCAGAACACTGAAGCTAGGGAAAAGACACACAGCTCCTCTCCACACTTTGAGCCAAAGTACAGCCAAGAATAATATGTGATATTATCCGTGAGTATTACTGTGTTTCTCTGTAGGTGGCAAACATAATACAAGCATTTGTCAAATCAGCAAATAAACCAATGGCAATTAAAGAAAGGTCAGTAAAACATACGCACACTGGCAAGGATCCTAACACTTAGAAAATAACTTGAGAAAGAAATTAGAGAAATTGAGAAAGAAATTCACTCTCTGAATATACTACTGATGAAGGACAATCATGAAATGATAAAAAAAAGTATGAATACATATATATCCATTTATGCATAATTTTAGTTATATGTTACAGGAATGTTTAAAGGATCTGATTATTGGTTGTGTTTTCAAAAATAAAGGCTCTTGATATGAAATCATTTGCAACCTAATTTTATATTTAAGGCCTTATATGGTTATGGCTGGCGTCTGCAATCTGCCAAAGAGAAAGCTGGGCAAAGCTAAAGTTAATAGACCCACAATTCTCCTTTAATTGTGGATCTAAGGATGGTATTACAAGATTTTATACCGATTAAAGTACACTTTGCTGTAGCTGGTTTTGAATCAAATCCATCCTCTGTGTCTCCTCACACAGAGCTCACAATACATTTTTCCGCTAGGGACTGAAACATTGCCTCTTTTGCTGAGTTTCCCACAGGTGTGAAGTGAAAAGGGCACATGAAAAACATCTGACTTCCCTTTGGGTTTGCAGGATTTGGGAAGTAGATAGAAACTCTTTCCTCTAGTCCTTTGGTCCCTAGCCGTGAAACCACTGCAGTCAACCCGAGGGACAGCTCCTCCATCCCACCCACTCTGTGTCAAGAACCGTCCTCTCTCTTCCTCACACAACGGATGAAGCATCTCCCTCATTGCCATACATGTGCAAACACCCCATCTGGCTTGGCTTCTCTCCCTACTGTGGACTTCTCCAGCAGGCAGTAATATCCAAACACTGTCATTCAATTCAGTGAGTAGTTTGGAGTACAGGTCTCATGAAAGACACCATAAAATAAACATATATAATCACATTTTATGAAACTAAAAATGTCCCCAATAAGAATATCACTGTGAGAAAATGAAAACATTTTCTTCCTCGCTGTACCTCCTGAGGTTTCAGATTTTCTATAGTGTCTCTATATATAGTTGAGGTACTCCATACAATTGTGTGAAGGGAAATCTCACTTATTTCGCATATCTGATAGATGTGGACTGAAACATAGTTATGTAGAGTAAGAAAAGTAAGCATCCTGGATGTAAATTGAGTAATACCGAAGAAAGACATTGTGTACAGAGTAAATATGACCATTTGGCACTGTAAATAAAGACATGAGGGGTCCCAAAGTTTAAAGCAGAAAGAAGAGAAATGCTAAGGAAAAAATTTTCATTA
Source organism: Cuculus canorus (assembly GCF_017976375.1). Classification (NCBI taxonomy): domain Eukaryota; kingdom Metazoa; phylum Chordata; class Aves; order Cuculiformes; family Cuculidae; genus Cuculus; species Cuculus canorus. The sequence goes on along the minus strand of NC_071403.1, from coordinate 64,692,736 downwards.
AATGAAAAATTCTATGAAATGATATTTAACACAAAACTATCATATCTACTAAATGAACTGTCATAAGTTTTTCTGAATCCAGTCCATTGTTACCAACATGTTTTCATTACATGCTAAATTCTAAACATCAGAGAGTCCATCAAAATTTCAGATGATTTTACTTGATCATTTCAAAGCAGTTTTTTCTTCTTACTCGGTTGTATGAAGAATTTAGAGGCTGAGTTCTGATAGAAAATGAAATTACATTTCAAAGCCTTCAGAATTCTTCAGAAACATGTTTTTCTGCCTTTCATATAGCAGTATTTAAACTGTGCAGTTTTCTTTGGACTGATGTTCAGTCACAGCAAAACTTTCAGTATTCTAGTAAACTTAATTATGAACTGTCTTACCAGACAAACATTGTTTTCAAATGGCTCCTCAAAAGAAAGAACTATGAAATATGAAAAGAAAAAAGTGATGATATGGAGTGTGAGAACTGAGCATCAGTGGAAAAAAAAAGGACAAAGTAGAAAACATGAAAAAAAAAAGAAAAAAGGAATTTAAGTGGGATTTTCAAAATCATTCATTGTTAAAAGTACAAGTCTGACATAAAATAACTCAATATCTAACTTAATTTTGTAACTAACAAGAACAATTAAAATCGCCATTTTTAATTTTCATTAATCATTTTTTTTTGGCATTGTGATAGCCAAATAATTTAATTTACCATTGTAGAGTCTTTAAGGAAAGAGGGCTGACCACTGAGGGTAATGCACTTTGAAATTAGATTTAGTTTCCACATATCCGCATGCCAGATAATCTGCCAGACAGAGACAGCTGCAGCTGAAGGAAGGGAAGGGGAAACAGCTTTGATTTGGGAGCCACACAGCAAAGAGCCCCAGCTGCTCCCCTTCTTAACACCTGGACAGTGCTGCAGACTGCCCAACTATTCATGTAACCTTTGCCTTCTATCCAGTAAAATTACCTCTGCTGTATTTGCTGTGTTTCTATTTCTAATGGAAAAAAAAAGAGCCAAATAAACCACAAAGCAGACACACAAAAATATATCAATAACAGAATTGGATTACTGACTGCTGATAGGAAAAGTAATTAATTTCATATTACTAACCTTATGCTAAGAATTGAATCAATACTAACATGAAGTAACCTGCCCTAGATGCACTCATTACTAAGTTAAATGTTCACAGTACAGGTTCACAGTTCCAACCTACTGAGAGTTTATTTGTGATGAGGAATATGAGTAAGGATTATAAGTAAGCCCAATGTATTTTGAAAGAAAGAGTTTGCAAGAGATATTTAGTAAGTTTGTGTACCTTTTTACACGCATATCAATAATTGGTAAGGTGCTACTGAATTTTGTATCTGTGAATCTTAAGCCATCGGCAAAATTTTGCTTTCTGGCTGCAAATAAAATGTAATATGTCTCAAATTTGGATTTAAATTGAATATTCTTTCTATACAAGAAAATATGCATTTATATATCCAGCTTTTTATTCAACAGATATATATTTTTGCTATTCAAAGTCTTATTTAAAAAAAAAAAGTTTAAATTTTGTTCTTTAAAATAGCTCTTCTGCAGCTGTGATGCTATAAGCACAGAAGAGAAACAGCCTGAAGACACAAGTAATCTACCAATCTTCTAATTTTCTATTAATCTAGTTGTGATAATTAGGAAAAAAAAGACAACTTTTAGATTCAGGGTTACATGATACATTTTCTTTGTCAAGGAAGCCAGCACGAAAAATAACCTATCCCTACATTGCAACTCCTCACACTACTACTGCTGTCAATGCAACTGGTAATGGGCCACATGATGAATTTTATCATTAGTGTAATCTGAGTAAAAAATAATCCTTTTTTTTAGGAAAGATGGTGGAATTGTTTTGGGGTGTTTTGTTTTTTGTTTTAAGTTGACTCACGGATGGAATTAAGACATTGTAAGCACCTGTAAAAAGCTGAGGGGATGGCAGGAATGAGTGAGTAGGAACAACTATCTTTGGCACTGATGCTGCTTCCTTGTGCAAATCCCGTGTTGCAGTTCCCTCATCAAAGCTATTATGATGAAGCAAAATCCCAGGCTGGAAAAAGTCAGGCACGAGAGTCCCTCTCCTAAATTTGCAATATCTCTCAGTTACTTCGGTAAGACAGGTAGGTACCACAATTTATTAAAGACTGAAGAATTAATTGGCTAGGAGACTTTGGGATAGAAGAAAAAAAGAGTTTGGTGTTTCAGAGATTATAAACTGTGGCAGCAGAAAGACTGCAGGAAGACATAAACCCAAAGTCTCTTCTGAGTCCATTATTTTTTGGTAAACTGGGAAGGACTAAATTTCACTTCCCAGACTCTTCTACTACATAGTTTTCAGATGCATCTCACAGAAATGATAGTTGTGTTTAACCTCAATAAAAGGTGTTTTTCTGGTGGAAATTAGTCTCCAAGGGTAGTTTAGTATTTCTCTTCTTTATCAGTTGTCTGTATAATTCAATTGTCTAAGTCCATAGGTGGTCATAGTTGATGTTTTTCTAAAACTTCCCAATGGACATTGAATGTGCTGGATATAGTATAATCAATTTGCATCAAGCATTTGTAGAATCCATGGATTTTAAGCATTCTTTAGTAGGGAGCACATGTGTTCGCTGATTTTGTGTTACGGCCCTGGTGGTTTAGTTCTCTATGTAAACAATTAAAGCAGCTAAACCAAATCTTTCTTTAGACTTTGCTGACTACTTGTAAGATCACCTTTGACCACACTGGAAGATTACCTGCCTCGTTCATAGGAAGACAGTGACCAGCAGGCACCTAAATTGTGTGTCTTAATCTCAAACTGATTATTAGACAAATTAGTACGCTTTTCCTTATCATTATAAGCATTGCTGTCTTAAAGCATCAATGACATACTTGTGGAGAAGGACTGCACAACCGGAGCCCACCAGATCTGACACTGAACATCTGAGATGCTATCAGGGCACCATGTACTGGTGGGGAGACCACAGGCTACTGATTCAGCTCTGCATGTGCTCACAAGGAGGCACCCAGCAGCACAGAAAACCTTGAGGACCAGTGGGAAAGACTGCTCATTCTCATGCCTGTCCAATTCACATGATGTACAGCTGTAACTTGGGAACAGGACTACCTACTGTGCCATTCCGTGAAGGACTAACAAGGAACCAAAGTATGTATGAGCTTTAAAACCTCATTCTTAAATTGCAGACTTGTATCCCAGCATGAGACTTTACAGGAGGAAGTTTATCTTTTCCTGATAGACTAGCTACATTCGTTCTGAAATCACTGAGAGATAATAGAGGCTCATTAAGCAATTTTTGAATTACTTTCAGTACTGAAACGCATTGTAATTGGAATTGTGTCTTTAATTAGCTTCTTGATTTGATATTTGGTATTTCTGTGAATTAGAAGAGAGATTAAGAATTGCTAATGCTCTTGCATGTAACCTTCACTGTCAAATTTTAGTGGTCTCTTTAAAGGACGGAACAAGGAAGTAGGGCTTACAAATATATTTGTGGAGATCCTTTTTGGTCTTTTAAAGGACACTTACTTTTCTTACTCACTGTACTTATTTGCTAGTATTTCCCTATTACATTTCTTCTAATTTCTGGATATAATCTAACTTTACGTGAAGAACGAAGAGTGAAAAGGCAACTTATGGACCATGACGGCAATGTTAAGAAAAATAATGTAATCCATAAACGTATCAAGCTCAAACCCCATCTGTTTCCCACCTTCCCTCCACCTCCAAAAGGAAGGCTACACTAAAGCCCTTCACATTTGTCAGCTATGAATGGTCTTCCACTCTAGTTCCAGGACCCTGGAAAACCTTCACACCCACAGCCCCCTTCTGAAGCACCTCTTGCCGCGCTAGCCACTTCTGCAGGACTACTGCACCACCACCCACATACTCACCAACAATACTGAGTGTGGAGGAATAACAGAAACAATTTTTTGCACTTTTAATTTATAATTAATTGTTTTGAAAAAAAATCAAAAATACTGTTACCGCTACAAGGAGGCCCCGCATACTATTCCGTTCCCTGGGCACAGTGGGCAGCAAAATAGGTTTAAGATATCTCAAGAAGATGAAAGTGAAACTAGTGTACCACAGACTAATGTACCACTGTGCTGCAGGCACGAAGTGGTAAATATGTTTTAAAAATAACACAAGGTCCCATTGCACTGATCTTAAGGTCAAGTAAACTCTTTTTGAACTTAAGAGTAGCAGTTCCCCTTTGAAATTTCTGCTCATTACTCAGTTGTCACATTTAGAATACCTCCCAGGCAATACAAAAACTCCATGTCCTCACAGCTTCCTCCATAAAGTCAAACTGAGCATGCCACTGAAAGAATAATTCTCCTTTTCTTAAAAGTAAGCTGTTTTTGTTGGATTGCTCACCTGTGTTCTAGATAAATTGAGACTGTAGTGTTTCAACCCTCCCACTCCCCAAAACCAGTAAACAGATGCTTTACTAAAGTTAAGCACACTAAAAACTTAGAGGTGAAACCAAATATTAAGTAATACCATAAAGTCACACATTTTAAAACTGTTGAAATGATATGGAATAAAAAATTGTACCATTGTTTACTGCAGATTTTTTTCTGGGGCACTGAGTCCATCCTTCTCTGTCTATGTGATTTCTTTTTTTCCTCTTGTAGCAAAAAATCTGGTGAGCAAAACTGGCCAAGTAGCTAAGTGAAAAATTGTACTATATAACTTGCGCATTATCTCCTCAAGGAGATAGTAATGAACTTTTTTACTGTGAAGTATCAAACGCACTCTAAAATTAAATTATTGGATCACTCTTGTTTTTACTATCTTTAAAGATATTTTAGCTTTGATTTTTTTTATATATTTATGATACATAATAGTTAATGTAATACTAGATTTATTTTTCTGCCTCTGAACATTCACAGTTTCTAGGGAACAACCTATTTCCTGTGAATTTTAATATTTTCTAAACTATGACCATCATTCAACTATTAATACGGTTATAAATTAAACTTGGTATTGAATTAAACAGTCACAAAATTAATACATTTATTCATCTCAAGTAAAAATGAGTAGGTTCTTCATGACAGAGTACTTCCAGTTTGACAAAAGGGCCAAATACCTCTGTATTCCCTGTCTGTGAGGTGAAATTTTGCAATATCCTACTCTCAGGCAAGAGTTTGAACCACAACGCTGCCACATCTGTCATTTTCCACTTGGTTAGGAATACTTAAAACACACGAGGATCTTCACTTCCAAAGTCAGACATGAACAATATGTATAAATACACGTTTATGTGGAGGTAACTTCCCTGGTCACATTTACCAGAAGATTAATCAGTCCTTTGTCTGGGGGAACTTCCCTTTATATCTGCCTAAAATTGTGTTTTCCTGAATCTTTTCATCTTCTTTTCTAGTATATTATCAGCTCTCAAGGGCTCTCTTAGAAATAGCTTTGCTTTGAGCCTACCTGTTTTACTTCACTACACACTAAGCCCATGTATTCATGGAGTGAATACAAACTAAACTTGGACTGAATCAAAAGAAAGGAACTCATTTTTGACAGTGAATCACCAACCTAACAAAAAATGTATGTAAATGTTAAATTTTAACAATTATTTTGAAAGTAGAACATGGTCATACTATATGGAAAGGCAAAAAGAATAAAATTAATGCCCTAAACAAGACAAGCATTAGTTAGTGATGAGGCCAGAGAAGATTGAAGTTTCTTTTATTGCCTGAATCTTTGGATTTGTAATTTTTGTCATCTTAACCCAATCAATGAACATATAATAGCACATTTTAAGTATCCTGAGTGATACTTAGTGTGTCAATGGGAATGTGTAGGTACGAACCAAAACTTTAATATGTCATTATTTAACAAATCAATGTTCAGTTAGTTTTCTGTTATCCGCACTATTTTTTTATTTTCTCCAGAAAAATACCTGGCAGGTTTCTAGTATATTGTATTTCACAGGCCTACCACAGTGCACGATATTGCTCCTGCTTTATCTACTTTCAGTGAATAATTTTTAGGTTGAGAAACATCCATGACAAGGATGTGTGTATACTTAGTGTGCATTTATTTCACAGTGCTAATGTTTTATAGTGGTTCACGCACAGATTCAGTTCACCAAACATGAACTACCTGAGGCTTCCTTCAGAAGGACCACTGAAGAGCTCTGGCAGGGGAAGGTGAGGTGCAGATTAGCCTTTCAGGTTCTAGTTTCTGATATGAAAGACATGTAGGAGAGATGTAAAATTATTTTGGGCCAGTAAAATAATTTCCCTTCCAATTGCACGTACATACCTCCTCTGGTTCACGCAGGCATGATCTCTTTGGCTACTCACAGGGTAACAGATCAAAACATTGCTCCATCCTTGCAATTTATTCAAAACCATGACCAAGCTTTTAGTATATGATGTATATGATTTTGTCTCAGTATACTTTCACACGGCTAAATGTAAAGTAAGGCTCCCTTACCTGGTCCCTAAAAGCAGTGCCACCATCACATTGGCCTGAGTTCCTTTAAGAAGTGCTTGTAATCAGCCAACTTGCCAGAGTGTATAGACCTATCTTCACAGGAAGATGAACATAATAGCAACAAATGACACTGTCATTCATTCTCACTTGATGATTTCTAATGTTTTTCTGCCTTTAATGAACTAGATTCCAACTTTGTAAGAGGCACACAGGGATGAATACGCTCCCACTGCCACATCAGGGCAAACCCATCAAGAGACAGGCTGCAGTGCCTAGTCTAAACATTCTAAGTCAAGATTTTGGCCCTTTCAACATATAAAAATAGGTGTAACACGCACACAAGAAATAATCATGTATAAAATTCATGTTTCATAAACATCTCACTTTAGTATTTCCATAAAACAAGTTACCCTAGCATAACCATTTTCAACTTAGAACACGCATTTCTATTTTTTTTATGCTAGTAGACATGCTTCTTAAGAGAAAAAAGGCATTAAACTGCTTAAAAAATATATATATTTTCATTTGTGAAATAGTGTAAGAAAATTCCTTGAGTATCTGGGACAGTAAGTAACTGCTTTACTGAACGCACAATGCAAAGGACAAAGGAACTATTTTTATGGTAACACTGCTGTGTAAACCAACTAATAAGACCCATCAACCCTTTTCAAATGGAGCATAAGTGATAAGCTTAAAGTAGCCAAAAATGATGCCTGAGACCAGTGTGGCTTAGTCAAGAGCCGCTGGTCAAACTGAAAAGCCTCAACATAGGATAGTGGATGATGTGATTGAGAGCAGCCCTGCAGATAAAGACTTGGGGGTGCTGATTGATGAGAAGCTTTGCACGAGCTGGTAATGTGTGCTCGCAGCCCAGAAGGCCAACCGTGTCCTGGGCTGCATCAAAAGAAGCGTTGCTAACAGGTCAAGGGAGGTGATTCTTCCCCTCTACTCTGCTCTCGTGAGACTCTACCTGGATTATTGTGTCCAGTTCTGGAATCTCCAACAGAAGAAGGATATGGAACTGTTGGAATAGGTCCAGAGGAGAGCTACAAAGATGATCAAGATGATAAGTGGCTGGAGCAGTTCCGCTACGATGCCAGGCTGAGAGAGTTGAGTTTGTTCAGCCTGGAGAAGAGAAGGCTTTGAGGAGATCTTATAGCAGCCTTCCAGTACCTGAAGTAGGCGTACAGGAAAGCTGGGGAGGGACTTTTTACAAGGGGATGTAGTGATAGGACTAGGGACAATGGATTTAAATTGGAATGGGGTTAGATTAGACATTAGGAAGAAATTCTTCATGACGAGGGTGGTGAGGCACTGGAACAGGTTGTCCAGGTAAGTTGTGGATGCCCCCTCCCTGGAAGTGTTCAAGGCCAGGTTAGATGGGGCCTTGGGCAGCCTGATCTAGTGGGATGTTGGCAGGGGGGTTGGAACTAGATGATCTTTAAGGTCTCTTCCAACCCAAACCATTCTATGATTTTATTATTCTGTCCTAACCGTACAATGTAACCCATGGACTGTCCCAGTTCTCAGCCACTCATAGTTTCAGTCCAAAATCCTTTGAAATTAAAGCTCTGCATGGACTGTAGAGGGCTCAGATCATAATCTATATCTATAATACAATGAGCAGCGATCTTGAGAGTGATTTTTTTTGAAGAAGATTTTCTTTCTTCATAGAGGCATACTTATATTTCAGTACATAAGCGTGGTCTTAAAAACTGCAATTTTTCAAGCATAGCATCTTCATGAAATGATACACTGATTTTGATCCTCTAAGGTAGATTTCCAGTCATATTTACTGAACGGAGAGTTAACTTTGTAGGAGAATTAAAGTAAGACTTCTCTGATAATAACTGCACTTTTCTTGCGTCTTAACATCAGGTTCACTCCCCCATTCCTTAGATGTAAATAAGTGTCTAATTTTGTAGCTGATTCTCACTATTGTTCCAAAAGAGAGATTTTTAAAAAATGAACTAAGTTTCCTCTTGGGAAAGTATCCCATGGGGAGAGAAAAAAATGCCAATTGCTAATGCACAAAATATTAGGAGAAAATACAAGCCTAATAAGGAGAGATGGAGGAAATGTGAAAACTAATTGTGATGCTTAGATTGTGTTTACCCCAAACTACTGCTCTACTTGCTCTTTGCATTGTGCAAGTGAGAAGTAGAGGCAGATGGGCCATGGAGCCATGTTCACTGCTCCAACTGAATCACTTGGGTGAGGTGTGGCAAACACCAGCAATGCCGCTTCCTCCATTTAGCTCTTGTTGCTTTCAGCCTCTTTCTCACTGCTCTGGTTTACTGGGAACAGACTATGATTTACACTTTGTATTGCTTTTAAATCACTGAAAAGCAAAATACTGGATAAATATGAACACAAATGAGCACACTGCTATGAGATGTACTCTTCTCACATGCTGCTTGCCCTTTAGCATACGATCCTAAAGAGAATTAAACCATAAAAGCGTTAAAGGAGTTCCGAGCTCTATTACTGTGCTGGTTACCAAAATAAGCACTCACAAAGACAACACTACTGACAGGACAGAAGTGGAAAATAAACCATTACAAAAGATTTGACTTCAAGAGCTCTTTGCTGAGTTGCAGTACAATCATAACTGCTATCTTGAGCACATTCTTTCCATGACTGTAAATAAAGCAATGTATTCTGATTCATGAAAATGAGAAGTGTAAATAATCCAGACTATTCCAAGTCATTGCAACGAAGCAAGACAACCTGCAGCAACCACAAGTGTGAAACAGCGAGGCAATTTTTTTTTTTTTTTTTAATATTATTGTTGTTGCCAAGACTGCTTGGAACACTTTACTGGTCAATGACTGTAGCCCTTGACTTCACTCAAGAACAGAAGAAAGAAGTAATATCTTAATAGATATTCCACTACATGCAGCATTTTTACACATCCAGTGAGGCAGGAAAAAGCTATCTTATTGGCAGGACAAGAAAGACTACAACTTCTGCCCCTGCACCACATTCTACTGCAGTGAAAATGGATATGCCCCCCAAATGGATAGATAAAGATTTCACTAAAGTAACCACAGTGATGACAGTTTTTCTGCGCTGAGCCTAGTCCAACTGTCCACAGGCTGGGCAGCAGTAAATCGGCCACATCTGGCAGTGAAAGAACAGCACACTCTATTCAGAGTACTCTTTCAAGTTCTTAGGTTCATAGGCCTGCCCACAACTGGGCAGAGTTATGTCTTAGGATGTCATTTTTCCACAGTTTCCAGATGGAAGCAAGACTCACTAGATGTAAGTCTAAACATGTGGGGATTTTTCTGTGCTATTCTGAATTGATCTGGAGAAAGAGCAGTGATCCCTGTGTTGCTTAAAAGGAGGAACAGACACTTCCATAACTGCAGTGGCCACCCCTTGCAAACCTTCCAGGCATTATTTTAATTGCATCTTTAGTCAATCTCATTAGAGTTTTCAGAAGAGTTCAGTTCCTATTAATTGAGGAAATTAATATGGGCAACTGATTAGAAAAACCTGTTCAAGCCCATGTCCAACAGCAGTAGAGTTATTTCAGCTGAGTATTTCTAAACCTCTTTCTAAGCACTAGTAGCACTTTGACAGCAATGGCCAAGTAACTGAGATGTTGGAAAAATAAGTGGATATAGGTGGGATACACAGACCTCAAAGATTATTTATTGTCTTGATGACAGAAATCATGCACTTTTTGTAGAATCATAGAATAGTTTGGGTTGGAAAGACACTTAAAGCTCTTCTAGTCCAACTTTCCCTGCAGTGCACAGGAACATCTTCAACCGATCAGGTTGCTCTCAGCCACATCCAACCTGACCCTGAACGTATCTAGGGATGGGTCTTGTACCACCTCTCTGGGCAATGTGTTCCTGTGTTTCACCACCCTCATTGTGAAAAATGTCTTCCTTATATCTAGTCTGAATCTACCCTCTTTCAATTTAAAACCATTATCCCTTGTCCTATTGTGACAGGCTTTCACTGCTTCTTTAGTAAATGACTGCAGTAACTTTGAGGCAGAGATTTTCTAAGGTAGTATGGCAAGTTCAGACTGTTTTGGTTTTTTTTTTCCTTAAAAGCTGACCATACAGACACTCAGCAACATTCTTTCAGCCAGCACATTTCCTTCCTGCATGTCTTATCATATAAATAGTATGATTTATAACATTTATAATTGTTTTACTGTGCTCACCTTCATTATAACAAACAAGTTAAAACAGGCTATACAAGAAAACAAACAAAAATCTCAATCTGAAATGCAGTATAAAGAAACCTTGACACTGATGGACATAAATGCTGCCCTTCTAAGTCTTCTGCCTGCCGAGTTTCTTTTTTAAGATCTCCAAGAATTCAGTCATTTCAGCTCAGTGCCTATGTTCAAGTCACTGCTGCTCTGTGGGTATTTTCCCAGTGTTGGATGACAGTGACAGCAACAAAGTGGAGAGAAAAGCTCAAACAGCTTTTTCATCATAACTTCTAATAGATGGACCACTAAGTTCTATTTCAACTAATAGCATAAATCACGGTTTTTAAAAAGTCATCAGTTATGCTTCCTTCCACAAAATTCACCAAAATATACCTTCAGGTTTGGTGTCTCTCATGATGGAATAAAACATAATAAAGACACTGAATTTATAAGAGATGTCACTCTAGCCAGTATGTTTGTAAATAAATCACACAGCAGATACTGCTTTACTTGAAGGCTAGCAGATATTGAAATATCCTTTCATGTACGCCTGGAAATATGAGCATGACTTCTGTCATGGGTTGAATGTTCTTGATACGTGGAAACACAGCCAGTTTTTGCAAAACACCCTCCCAACACTTAGTGTATTATTGACCAGAATATTCAAGAAACAGCAAAGTGCTAAATAAAGGCTCCAGAGCTAACAGTTCTCTGCCTGTCCTTGTGTCTAAGCCTGTACACATGTAGGATCCAGAGCCTTTGGTACTCTTGAGGGTTATATAACCAAGGAAAGATATGTACTCCTGATCAGATGGGCCTGTAATAAAAAAAAGGTATGAAGCAGAAGACAATAGTCAAGAGAGCAACTTCGTTCATGCTAGTGAAGTTAAGTGATGAGATCTGTGGTGATCAGCATTGAATCCTGAAGAAGATAGTGAAATAAGGGGAGAGAGAAGAATTCATGTACTGTTTCTTCTCTCAGATGTTAAAAGTCCCTGTCCTTCTGCTTAATGGATATTCAACAATGTAGGACAGAGATCTTATCTGTGTTTTCTCTCTGGCTGTGTTTGTACCATCATACTTAAAATATTCCAGTAATGGGAAACTTTCATCCTATTACTACTGACTGTCCAGGGGCTGAGCAGCAGTTTACTAATTACAGACTGTACCATACACTCAACTGTTATTGTCTCAAATGCAAGCCAGCAGGGCACTTACAGTTATCCAAATGTTCATTAACAAGCTCTTACAAGCAATATCTTTATTTAGGATATGTAAGAAAAAAATGCTGATATAGTATGTTATTCATTCCAGATGAACACAACTTGAGCATGTCACCACATGAGATGTATAGTATGGTTGTAATGAATGGTGGACAGGCAAGGCTAAGCTGCTGAGCAGGCTGTGATGGTGATTAGAGGGAGACAACACTTTGTGGGAGGATATACCCACGTGAGGCCTCAGGATGACCTCAAAAATATTTATGGTGCTGAAATGTCTCTTCAGTACTGTGTTATGCAGACAGCAAGGGAAAGATGCTGCTGCAGAAGGTTTCTTAGCAGACATAGACAAGATGTATTCAGTGTTTGGATAAGAGAAATATAGTGTTAAATAATGATGAGGTTTAGAGGCTACAAAATTTAGCAGACATTATAGTGATTTTTTAATGAAATAAACTGTTTTCAGTGAAGAAGCTCCTGTCCAGTGCTGTTCCAAGTGAGGGCAAGAGTTTATTTGTTGTTTGTGATAGAATACAGTGAAGAAGGCAGAGGTAAGATGAAAACGGGTGTACCTGAGGCTTGGTGAATAATGGACTGGATATTCTAGTATGTGTCCCCAGATTTTGGGTTAATGATTTCTTTTCATTGAATCTTTTAGTCAATTACTCTAAAAAGTGGTAAATGTAATAAACATGTCTTATGCCTTCATAGTTATGTGTGGCACTGAGTATTGTGGAAATACCATAGCATTAAATATTTGGAGATGAGAGCAAAAAATAGCATTTAGATATTATTTCATTTTCTACAAAAGAAAATACTACCAAACAGATTCCATTCTCATGCCAATGTAAATTAAAGGTGGTTTACATTAAGCTAACTGTGTCACATTAAGGAAAAACGGCCTGAGAGAGGACCCTGGCACTTAGTTTTCTAAGTTTAGTCTTTATGAAAACATTGAGCTTCTTCTGACTTCAACTCTAAGACTCTAAGGCACTCAGAAAATGTTAGAAAAGAAATGCACTGCTTGACAGAGATCGCTTGCATGAGTCATACCCTTTAGAAACTGCACCTGTTTGCCGCTGTCTGGTTTACAACACTTGTAAGTGGAACATTAAGCAAGAATCACGCAATGAACTTATGCTTAGGTGTAAATTTCCATCTTTTTATTTTCCAAAGAGATACATAAAATGCAGTTTATATTTCTTAATTAGAACTACTCAACTAAGGCTATTTGAGCTATTTCTTGAAGAAGGAAAAAAAAATCAGTTTTGAACAAAAAAAAATCAGTTTTGAACAAAAAAAAAAAGACAGAAGGAATGGCACTCTTAGGTTAGCCTGGTAGATGGGAGATGTGGACATAAACTCTTAAGACATCAGAAACTATGTAAAATTCAAAGTTTAGCATAACATCTCATTGAATTAAAACCAGAAACAGATTAGCAACTTCGTTTCTAAAATCACATATACATGAATGTTGACTGTACAGGTTAACACAAGGAGATGGGCTAGAACAGCTAGAGAAATAAGTCATTTATAGAGGTTGTAAAAGCAGAGAAAAGAATGATAACTAGGATGATAGCAGATTGTGAACTTGTTCTGTATCTCAAACTAAAGTACCACAAGATTTCCTTGTAAACTCCAGATGAATTCAAGGCAAGATTTGTTTTCTCTCTTAGAATATATTCCTACTTCTTAAGAACCTATTCCCATTGCAATGACCTATAAATGCTGTGGCAAATAGGTATTAGTGGAATAAAATGAGATCTAGTTACACATCCACTGCTGCTATCTGCTCATGAATACGTAAATAGGCAAAAAGCCCAGTGATTCTGTATACATATGATTTTGGCTTTGAACTGCTACAAAGTGGAACAGCTTGCAAAACAGTGTCCTCTTGCCTCTGCTCCCCAAATTGCACAACCTGGGCTCAGGGATAGCTCTACCCTGCCCTTCCATGTTCTTGCGCTCGACTTAGCCTTTTAATCTTAGGCCATAATGCTAATGCTACTATGGATGACCGATGACGAAGATTTACATGTGTCTTAATTTCAAAGCAACCATTTGAAGCAATAAATACAAGGCATCAGACACAATTGCTACTACTGCAAAGCACATATTCCAAGTTTGTTAACAAAACAAAAATCCATCTATAGCCAAGACAGCAGTTGCTATACACAGAGATGATTTTCAGTTGTGGTCAGGAAAACATAATCAGCTGAATATCACAGAAACCAGTGTCTCTTGAGGTGATGAGATCACAGGAACATATGAACTTTAAAAAAGGAAATGCGCTGTTAGGCTTGGTCCTCTAAAGATAATGAGAATCAGAATCGCATCAAAAGTGTTATGATAGAATAGAAGGAAAATTCAACTTGATGTGTATTGCAGATAGATGATTTGAGCTCAGAAACAAAGAAAAAAAAAAGTCTGCTCAGCAACTAGATGCTTTTAAAGAAGGGTAAATTGAATTTAGCAGTGGCATGGAGATAATCATATAAGAGATTATTTTTATTATATAGGCCAAGATATTTTCCCATGCAGGAATGTCAGAGGGAAAATACAGCTAAATGATTTCAGTTTACTTTTATTTTTCTCTTACGTTCACTTTGAATGTATTTCTTTCGTATCCCACACAGAAAAAAAAAAACCCAAAAGGTATATTTCTGTTTCTAGGCATGCTGCATGCTCTGTATCTGTTTCAGTGAGACCAAGGTAGAACACAGGCATCAGCTAATAGAAAAGAAAATAGAAATTTCAACAAAATATTCACAAGAAACCCCACAACAATTAATTGCATTAGTCTTCGGTGCTCCCTTGTGTGAATGGGTAACTTAGTCACTTGTGCTACAGAGAGCCTGCATGTTACATATAATCCTATTCCAGGACCTTTCAGAGATTTGCCTGAAAGTAAGATAAACTTCAGCTCAAAACTTTTGTTGATGCTGTTTTCGTCAAGCCTGTTGCTAAGATGACTACTTTGGGACTTCTGAGCCTACAGCCTAAATTGTCTTTTCAGGCAGCCACTTCCTCCTCTTATATGCAGAAGTTATGAGTCATCTACCTCACTGAGCCAACAAATGCCTCTTAATCTTTTCCAAGCATGAGAGAATAACAGCAGATAGAGGTGTTCAGGCAGATTCTAATGACCTTTTAAATCAGAAAGACTGTGTAGGACAGAATTTGGTCCTAAAGGTCTTGCAGCAAACACACATTAGAAAGTAAATGGTAATTGAACTGTCATTTCAGATAGCATGGCATACTGTCACAGTCTAATATCTACCAAAAGGAATAGTGTTCAGGTCTAAACCAAGCTAAACAGAGTGAGGGTTCTTAAGTGCTGGTGTCAGCGATTTATTCTAGCATGCCAATATTTCATTATAATTTTGCAGTGGGAGTGTGATCTTGCATTCCTCTTCTACAGATAAAGGCAAATCACTCACCCTTCAGCAAGTGTGAAGCCAAGTTAAGGCTCTGAGCAGAATATGCATTTTCCTTTTGCTAAATGCCTTCGTTCTAACACTAGCAGAAGTTCAGAACATTTCTTGTAACCATGATACCACTACTGCAAGAAGCAAGAGAGTCCTTAAGCTGTTCTGCATACTGCCAGTTGGGTTCTCAAAAGCACCACAAGGAGATACTTTTTCAGAAATCCTGACTATCAGTTTATCTGGACATATGGAAGGAAGCAATATGCCAAAGACATACTTTCAGGCTGCACTGGGAAGAGTTATTTCTCACCAGATAGAGAGCAGGGAAATTTCTATTACGCCACAACATGATATACGACTATGAGGATAAGAGAATGTCGTCTTCCCAAGTTTAAAACAGAGGTCTGGCAACAAAGGATATCAAGCAATGGATCTGTGGAATTATCAGCAAGACAGCTATGAGACATACGTTGAAGGAACAACATTTAGTTCAAAAATGACCAGCCAATAGGACCATCTGGCAGAAAAGTACTTCTGTTCTTTTGAGAAAACACACAAAACGTAATTTCAAGCATGTCAATTTGGAAAGAATATAATAGTCTATTAATTATAAAAGCTTAGTTGCCAAAGTGCTTTCTTTCATAAAGAGAAGGATGTCTATTCTGATCACTCCAGTTTTCTTAGGTAATTGTAAAATGCCTGTGAACTCTTTCATGTTCATTTTATTCTCTTGTTAACACTGAGCATCACCTCAAAGCTACTGAATATTCAAAGAGGGATCTCTTTAAACACAATAATTAGTCTGTTTCAGTGATGCTCATACAATTTTAATTCATCAAATACTACAACAAATGCATTTGTCATAGGTGGGACCAATTTTGGTACCTGAACACTGCAGCTCTGTGTGTGATTCTCGTTCTCCTACAGCAGTCATTTGGTTTGATTGATGACATGTTTGTGAGTCCGTTAGTTTCATGGATTGTTTTCTGATATTGAAAGCAGGAATGAGTAGACATGGGCCCCTGATGTTTCAGCTCACAACATTCTTCATTTCAGAACATTTCCATAAGATATTAAACAATTAAATTTTTTCCTGAATTATTGTAATGAAAAATAACTATGAGGGTTTTTTTTTTTTTTCATCTTGGCCCCACCACAACTCTGAGAGCAAATTACTAGCCATCTTGTTTAAAAAATGCAACAAAACTTATCTCCTTCCCTCATCTTTCCTCCCACGTTTTTTATCTTCTACCTGTTAGGGAATTTATTCTCAGGACAATATGGACATTATTCCCTGCTGTCAAATAAATCTGCAGCAGAACTTTCGTATCTTTTCAAGTTGTTTCACACTATTTGTGTTTTACACGTTAGAATACTATTTGATTTTGTTAATGTGTCCTGGAAATTAATAATGGTAATCAGCATTGTCAAAACCAAAAAACTTGTACCTGAATTATCTGCTACGCTTAAGTACAACTACATGCAATAACAGTTTCTGAGCCTGTTTACATCTCTAAATATCATTAGCTTTAAATTGGTGTGATTACTTGTATGTGTCAAAGTTAAGCACGGAAAGTATTTACAAACTTGCAGGATGAGGGATTTAGACTACTGAACATTATGAAGTATATTTTTTTTCCTTAATGATTACAGCACTAGACCAAGACTGAATATACACATGTTGCTTTTCATAAAGCAGTAACTATCTGCATAGGGAAAATCTTTACATCTAAACTTCAGGAGCCTCATAGATGAAATATGGCTCATAGACAACATCTTCCTCTGCAGAGTTAATCACCTCACATGCCTTCAATACTACCCATTGCTGGATGAAACACCTGTTCCTGAACCCCCTTTCTCCAGGCTACCCACTTGCTGATACCAGATGTCTAACTTTTACATGGGACAATGTTTGGGACATAAATTCTAGACTAAATGTATATCAGAACAGTCATGATGTAAATATCATGCATACGCTTACCTTATATCATGGCACCTATGTTTATCTTCTTACATGTATAGAAGACAACTGAACTCCCTAAGTCATTTTTAAGGGAGTTCTAGATGACATTTTATAACTAACCCTGCTCCCTATTATTTTAAAAGAAATAAATAAGGGGAGGGACTTTTTACAAAGGCTTGTAATGATAGGAGTAGGGGCAATGAGTATAAACTGGAGAGCGGCAGATTTAGAATAGACGTAAGGAAGAATTTCTTCACCATGGGAGTGGTGAGACACTGGCACAGGTTGCCCAGGGAAGCTGTGGATGCCCCATCCCTGGAGGTGCTCAAGACCAGGTTGGATGCGGCCTTGGGCAGCCTGATCTAGTGCGATGTCCCTGCCCATGGCAGGAGGGTTGGAACTGAATGATCTTCAAAGTCCCTTCCAACCCAAACTATTCTATGATACCTAATAGTTTGAAAGTGTTCATTCATTTCAGTGATAAGAACCCTCCTGAAAAATAGCAAAGTTTAAATATTTGCAAAGGGAAAAGTATTTGGAAGAGAAAAAGAATTTTCAACACATTTCCGAAAGCATGAGAACTCATATCCTTAGGCTCAATTCTTTACTTGTTAATTCTTTCTAGGTTAAAATAATTTCCATTCAATACTATTTGTATTTCAGCTACTGTGCGTCAAGGTACTCCAATTGTCTGCAATTACCTGCATATACTGTATTTTATGCTGTCAGTCTAAAAATTATTGTCGTCTTATTTTTAACATTTATGGAAGAACTTCAAATGCCTAGGTTTTTAATTAAGTTTGGAAAAGAAAACTGATGTGAGTTCAGTTTCAGAAGTTGGCAGTATATTTGTCAGTAAGGGCTTCACAACCAGTTCAGTTGGTCAGCAGATAATAAGGAGGAAAATTTGATTTTCCTGCATGAATTCTGAAGCATCTGTAGAAATTACAATGCTGCTGCAGACCACAGGAGTTTCTTTTTAGAGTAGAACAAGTTTTGTCTTTCTGAAGGCATGATTTCAACTGGATCTAACCAACACCATAAGCATGCTTTGTAACAGTATTCTGAATAGACTTCTACATGTAATATAGACAACATATATAGCTCTGTATTCGGGGCAGAATGTTATTTTCAAGCTTTCACTGTTTTTAACACTAGAAAACACTTGCAGTGTACAGTGTATCATTTGCTTTGTTAGATTATACAGTTGTATAAAGATGGGATTTTTGGTAAATATTAACTTCAGTATTTTCATTATGATAACATGGCAGCACAATTCAGCTTAAAGAAATGAATATTTTACTTACTTCTCTCACAAAATCCTGAGTACTATAGAAAATTATTTCTGTAATGGCTTGCTGCAGAAAACCAAAGGCATGTTATTTTAACAAGAAAGAAGACCAAAAATACAACAAATAACCTCATGAGATTACCTTGATGTGAGAGGAGTATTCATTTGGGGAAAAGACCTGACTTGTATTGCCAAGAGAGCATAACAAAGATAGGTTACCAAGACCCATAACATTCCATGGCATTCAGAGGTATAAAGGTGTGGATAATATGCATACAATGCCAATAACAATATCAGTGCACAGATTCTGCTTCTTTGTTCTCAATGAGTGGTAAATGTATCTACCGAGGTATCTTCAAAGGAAGCCACACTAGCTCCCTTAGGTTAGGGTGGGGTTTATTCCAGACCAAATTTCACCATGATTTAAAGCACAAATATGTGCTATATCACACTGCGTCTGTGAGAACCCACAACTCTACAGTGCTTTGGAAAGGAATACAAAACATTTTTTTAGCTAATGTTTTTAAGGTTCCGTAGCTAGTCTAGTACCCTGATAGATGAAGTCCTCAAACACCTGGGCCAGCATAAAAAATATCATAAAAACATCCCTGCTTAGGCTCCTCCAAATATGTCCATAAAGTTTTCCTCCACCATGAAGACTTCCAAAAAATCAGACCATGCATACAGAGTGTACATTTGATGTGGACATAGTGAGTAGTTTTTCATTGTTTTCCTGCATTCAATTGTACGCAAATGGAACAAAAATTTACCTTCTCTTCTTTTTGTATTTTTTATTGTCCTTTATGCAAGAAAGCTCTTGGGCATTGTAGTACTACTAACAATTAAATAACGTTCTCATGATCAGACAAGCTATTCTACCTGATTTGGAGGTAATCTGATGAACTTCAGTGAGATCAAACTAGCTGGACTCACTTGGCATAAAAAAATGAAGAAATATATTAGTGTTACAATTTCAGCAGATAAAAAAATAGGAATATTAAATTATTTTATAGAGGGAGACATATATCTACAGTTACAGTAAATAAAATACAAAGTATAATCAGTAGCTGGGTGACGGAGTGATTTTCCTTTATGGTACAGTTATGAACCAAGTACATTACAGTAGGTGTTAGTATTATTAATCATGTTTACTACAGCAGTGCCTAAACCCATGCAAAAGATGAGCCTCCAAGGATTTCATACTATGCAGAGATACATAGCAAAAGACCATAGCTCTCCAGAAGAGTTTACGGATGAGGAAAAACAATATTGGTATCTGAGGGGAAAGTGTTACAAAAAAAAATTATCAGTGTAAGCAATGCAATAATGATAAATGTTAGTTTTGCAACAGGAAAGTGAGAACAACAGGCTGAAATGGGATAAGGAGGGAGAAGGGGGCAATAAGAAAAGGACAACTTAAGTGGGAAAGAAAAGACAAAGAAGTGCTGGTGAACATGACCAGGATAGAAACACTTGGGACAGATATGAAGTACAACTGAGGTGAAGGGTGGTAGCAGAGATTAAGAGCAGATTAATCAGCTCTGCAATCAAAACAAAGTGAAATTAAGCACTTCATTCTTGAACAAATATTACTTTACCAATACCAGTGTATCTCTCAGAATTAGGATAACTGTCAGTCATAATATAGTTTTGCTGTTCAATATTTACTGACATATTTTCTCAATCCTAAGCACAGAGCAAGGAAGCAGTGAAAATTAGGCTGCACATAAAATCTTTTTAACAAACAGGACTGACAACTGACAATGCAAAATTAACAAAAATATTGGCAATACTGTGGTATAGGAGAACTTAGAATAAAGAAATATATGCAGTTCTGGTGGAAATTTTGTAAAAGAAAGAGAAAATTAAGAGTAGATACAGAATAGAAAGCTATTTTTTTTTTTCAAACTCTATCTTATCCACCTTACTCGAAAGAAAACTGACCCATAAGCTATTTAGTGTACATGTTCAATCAAAAAGAGGAAATACTAAAAGGACCTTCATTTTGTCAAAGAACAACACTGGAGTTAGTAGCCTGAAGCTGAAATAAATGTGTGGAAAAAAGCAAAATGCACACAATGTCTTGGAGAATGGTAATCCACTAGGAAAAACATTGAAAGAAGCAACAAGTCCTCTATCAGCTTATATATCATTCAGAAAGTCACTCCTTAATTTAAAGTGCTCTAGATCAACAGAAGAATAACTTTGTGAAATTTAACAATTTCTGAATGTTAAATCCTATCTGTACTAGGTCGGTTCCTTCCTTCCTTCCTTCCTTCCTTCCTTCCTTCCTTCCTTCCTTCCTTCCTTCCTCCCTCCCTCCCTTCCTCCCTCCCTTCCTTCCTCCCTCCCTTCCTTCCTTCTTCCCTTCCTTCCTTCCTTCCTTCCTTCCTTCCTTCCTTCCTTCCTTCCTTCCTTCCTTCCTTCCTTCCTTCCTCCCTTCCTTCTTCCCTCCCTCCCTCCCTTCCTTCCTTCCTCCCTTCCTTCTTCTTCCCTCCCTCCCTTCCTTCCTTCCTTCCTCCCTTCCTTCCTTCCTTCCTTCCTTCCTTCCTTCCTTCCTTCCTTCCTTCCTTCCTTCCTTCCTTCCTTCCTCCCTCCCTTCTTCCCTCCCTCCCTCCCTTCCTTCCTTCCTTCCTCCCTTCCTTCTTCTTCCCTCCCTTCCTTCCTTCCTTCCTTCCTTCCTTCCTTCCTTCCTTCCTTCCTTCCTTCCTTCCTTCCTTCCTTCCTTCCTTCCTTCCTTCCTTTCTTCCTCCCTCCCTCCCTTCCTCTCTCTTTCTCTCTTTATTTATTCTTTATTGTGTTAACAATACCTTTATGACCATCTTCAAACTTACCTTTTTCTGTTGAGGCAGAGTGCAATGCCAAGCTGACCAAGGAAATGCTGCACAATTATGAAACTATACTGCATATTTTCTGAATTTGGTGCCAACCTCTGTGTGTTTGCAATGAAAGCAAATTGCTATGGAAATAAATGTTACAGGGTTTCAGATAGAGAAAGCAAAGCAACAAAGCTACTTAGGAGCACCCAAGCAAGTAATAAATTCCAACCCAACAGCCACACATGAACAACTGCTTGGCCCTGTTCAGCCCATGATGCAACTGCCAAAGCAAAGGACAGAGAGGTGAGAAAATATTAAACCTTTTAGGGCTTTGGGAAACTAGTGAAGCCAGAAGCATAGTGAACAGTTCAAGGCTTCCAGGGCAATGACAGCAAAAGCTGTGAGCTTGACCAGGAATAATGCAGTGAGCCTGTAGTAGGAAAGGTCTCTTCTCCTAGTCAGATATAGAGCTAACAAACTAGGGGGGGGAACTTACATTCTAATTTTTTTCTTACCAGCTTTTGTAAATAAATCACATGCACAAAGTCCTGTTGTCATATGACCTTCTGCTTGCTTCTGAAGGTTAAGTAGTGAATTATGAATAATTCATGATAAATTAATAAGTAATGATCCTTTTCAGAGTTACTGAAGTTGATTTGCTGATAGAAATTTCTCAGAAATAAAATGCTTGCAGTGAAAACAGGATCATTCTGTCCAAAGAAAGTGGAGAGAAAACATATGGATAAAAGCTATATCATAAAACTTTTCAGAGAGAGGTGTAGGACTGAAAGATTCTAGAAGGGTCTCTATGGGAATGGGATGTTAGGTACAAATTCAACCTCCAACTAAAAAATAAGTTCTTAAGCATGAAGATAGGGAAACTCTGTTCCCATTTTCTTGGAAACTCACCAAAAAGGGAGTTTGCAGAAAACACATGCAGGGAGTCCTGAACAGATGTAGGTCCCAGTGTGCTTGCAGCACCTAAGTCTGTGTAGGCTTAGCAATGCCTCAGGCTGGCTATACGTGAATGGCACTCAACATTTCTGCTTAAAAGTATTATATTTCTGTAATGTTTACCTTAAAAATCAATACTTTAGAGAGGCTTTACTGCATTATATCGATAGTGTAGGATAGTTGCCTAGAAAGATTATGGAACAGATCTTCCTAGAAGCTATGCTAAAGCATATGGAGGACGGGGAGGTGATTAGTGGCAGCCAGCGTGGCTTCACCAAGGGCAAGTCCTGCATGACCCACCTAGTGGCTTTCTATGATGGGGTGACCGTATCAGTGGACACGGGAAAACCAGTGGATGTCCACCTGGACTTCTCTAAAGCCTTTGACATGGTCCCCTTCTCTAATAGTTTTCCTGTACCTGTATCTCCTATCTTCTGCTCCATTTTACAGCTCTGATAATACCCATTTCCCTTCCTTTGGCATAATCACCTAAAGTTTGTATTTGATCAAAAAGATGTGCTATTTGCCCCTTAAGTTGACTGGGAAGCATAGCTTCTCTCACAGACAAGCAGCATGCATTTATTTTCTGTCTGGAAGATGCTTTCATCTACTGGAAGTAGTGCTTCTCTGGTCAGGCTTTGGTGGTGACTCAGTGCACACCCTGCAGCTGATGAACTTCACAGATGAAATTTGCATCATGTCAGTGGGCCGAACAGCACACCGCCCTCCACTGAAAGTGGGAAAAACTGGGTCATAGCTATGGACTTTATCTAGAGAAAAAAATTCTCATAGTCTGCATCTCTGTTACAGATACGAGGAAAACCAGAGGAGAGAACTAGAGGTGCTAAAAATGTGCTTAATTTCCTACCTGTATTAGTTTTGTCTCTGTGAAAGAGTTAGTATTTTGAAGCATGAATTGAGGCAAGTTAAGAAGGTTCCTAAACTACTGCATCTTCATCTAACCATATGCATATCTACTTATTTTTCACTAACAGTTTTGCCCAGTATCAGGTATTAATGGTTATGAAGGTTTGCTTGAACAGCTCCTTACTACAACTGGAGATATTTTGCTGTCCTCGAGATATTTTGCAATTCTTCTGCTGCTGACTTCACTTTCCCTCAATCTCATATGCTGAACATTGCCAGGGTATCCACTGAACAATTTGACATGCAAATCCTCTCCACTGGACTCCAGAAAAGCTAGGAAAAATCCATAATCTCACATTTGATCTGATAGAGCTAAAAAACATGAACTCATGACATGTGAAAAAATGACAAATAGGTCACGAATTTAACTGTGAAACAAACTCCTCAGGGGATAGTTTCAACATAACATCTGTTCTGTATAAAATCAGTTATGTGCTGGGTTTATTCATACCCTTTTTAGAGAAAAGCACACTTAGTCCAACTGATAAACCATCTTTATTTATTTTACACATATGATATTAATTTTGGATTTGGAGATTGCATCAATTTATCTGATTTTCTTCACATCAAATGAGAAAAACTAAATATATATTAAGTTAGCACGAAACATGTTTTCCTTATTCTTTTCTGTCTGTGGTGATTAGGGTGGCAGCACTATTATTATTTGTTGTTCCCACAGTTTCTATTTTTCTACTAAAATTCAAATTTGTCTTTGCTGTTAACTCAATCACTCTAAGTTTTTTCGGAGCTTATTTCCAAGAAATGTTCTTAAAAACAGAGACAGAGTCATTTGCATTGCCCTGAAGGAGCTAATTCAAGGCGTTTTTAAAAAGAATGTAATGTAGAGACATTTTCCCAATTTTATTATTTGTCAAAGTCATTTTATTGTACTTTAATAGTAGTCTCAGCAGAATGGAGTATCGCTAACTGTATTTCAGTGAAAGAAAAGAAAGTGATTTTTACTATAATCATCAATTCTGGATGCAAAGCTTTAATAGAAAAAACATTTTATCTTAGTAAAATACTCTAAGTGCACGTGTATATATATTTACATACCTATACAGATATGTACGTTAGTATACATCATACAGAAATCAACTAATAACTCTGTTTATACCTAATTGCTGCACAGAGATCTACAAGTAGCACAACCTTGGTAAGAGTCAGGTTATCTACCTGTGGCCTCAACTGTACAGGCTTAGGAGGAAAAGTAGAAAGTAAAGCAGGAATAAGGGGTAGGAAAAAAGGCTCTCTTGTGACCATTTGATTTTAAAAATTCTAACTTTTTATAACAGCTGTAACTAAAGAGTTACTGAATATCATCCCTTTATTACACATAAAACTAATACATTATCTTTCTGGAAAAAAATCTGAAGCTACATCATTAAACATGTTTATCTCAAACCACTGATTCAGAATACAACAGTATCAATAGCTTAATTACTTCATTAATAATAAAGAGCAAAAGA
This sequence comes from Cuculus canorus, assembly GCF_017976375.1. Classification (NCBI taxonomy): domain Eukaryota; kingdom Metazoa; phylum Chordata; class Aves; order Cuculiformes; family Cuculidae; genus Cuculus; species Cuculus canorus. The sequence continues at coordinate 64,668,003 of NC_071403.1, read as the reverse complement.
GGTTCATTACATGAACCTTTATGAAGTTATGTGTTCACTGTATGACAAAAATTTAGGGTTTAGTTTTCCATAAATTCTTCGGTACAGGATTAGTACTTTTTGTCTCTAAGTCCATATATTTTGGCAGTCCATCTTCACACAACACAGGTTAACACAAGGTTAATTCAGAGGTAACCTTTTTATTTTTCTGTTCACATTGAAGAATTAATTGCCTTTATTAGAGCCTATGAGAACAACACAACCTATTCATCTCTCCATAAAGATTACCACAAGCACATCTGGCATAACAACCCATGCTGAGAGGTAAGTAGCAATGCTTTCCTCATATCAACAGCCCAGACTTCAGGGAGGGCTATGGGTGCCACTCATTTATCACAGATATGGCACTGCAGTTAGATATAAAGGCCATGACCTCTCAGGGGCTGCCATAAATGTTTGCACATGGTTTCTGATTTCTTTTGCCATCGTGTGCATGTTAAGCACTAAAATGCTATTACTGCAGGCTATACGCTCTGGTGTTTTCTTTCCATGTCTCAGCTGTAACCACCGGTCTCATGAGCACCTTCTATCTTTTGGAGAAAGTGCTGAGGATGCATCTCCTTCTCATGTCTGACAGAGCCGAAAGCCACAAATTCTACATTCAGAGACATAAATAATTCTAAACTAGTATGTTTCACAAAGTGGTGCCAAGCTTAACAGCTTGAGGTACAAGGGAAAGCAGCAACTCTTTTTACCAAGTGGATGTCAGCTGAAAGACATGACTACAATCAAAGAAATACACAATAAAGAGGTTTGGAATTGATCTCGCCCATCTCATGTTTTATCACTGCTTCAATGCAATTCAGTAAGCAACAATCAATCATAAAGTCACAGTAAATACAGTTAATTGACAACTATTTTACTCTCATAATGTAGCATTTATCTATATCTTAAGGAAGCTCCTAGATGATTCATGATTTTTTTTCCTTTCTCAAGCTAAAAGATCTAGAGCATTTTGCTTTCTGTAGCTCTAAATGACATTGCATGGTTTACTGTAACTGATAACAGCTGTAACACTCGACATGAAAACATACTCTCAAAATGTCATATAAATTTTGAGGGATGTTTTAAATTACTTCAGTGGGAGGAAGTATATTGCAGATCTGGTCGTAAGTGTTTTTATTACTCTAAATAAGGACTAAACTGTTATTTAAGCACTGCTTTTTATAACTCAGTCAGTATCTTGGGAGGGTGTTTGCACTGCTTCACCTGCAATTGCTGCATCAGTTTGCTGTAGGTGGTTTGATAAAAGAAGAGATAAACCCATGCATCAGTGGAAAAAATTCACTTAACGCATTAAACTCACTCAAGACACCAACAGCGACCTTTGGACAGTAAGAGTAATCTAACAATTATAAAGAGATTAAAAAAGAAGATGCAAAGAATTGAAGAACCTCTAATTTCAAAAGCTTCTGCTTCCCTGGAAAGACAAGTTCAAGCACTGTACTTGAGGCCAGCCTGACAGCCTTCTGTATGTTTTTTTAATTCATCCTCGTCTCTTTCTCATGGTAGGAAGTCAGAATACCTGAATAATAAGAGTGACTTAACCAGCCATCAGTGCTGTTTAGTCATTCTTCCTCTGAACTGGTGACTGACACACAACGACCCCCCCTCAAATCCCCAAACTAACCAGTAAAACAAAATGTATTTCCCCCCCTGTATTTCAAGCTCCACTAGACTTCTGTGTAGTTCCAGTATGTTTAATGCTGATATTATGTATAATTTCTTTTTCTTCTCAATACTACCTGGACTCTGTTTCCATTTGAACCTATGCAAATAATTGAAAGCAGTAAAAAATCCAACTAAACCTACTGAAATATAGGATACATCCAATCATATTTAATTGAGGAAAACAATGAGGAAATTACCAAAACTTGAACACCTTTTTCAAAACTTCTTTGGTCACAGAAAATTCAATTATTTTTAATAATTTACTGAAAGCCTCCAAAATGTCTGCTGTTCTAATTTTGATGTTATTGAACTCTTTATTACAGGGAATGGATAATTGAACTAAGTTTACTCTTACTTCAATAGTAACCAAAATGGGCTATTAAAAAAGAAAGAAGAAACCAGAACTTAATAAATGAAAGAGAAAGCTGTATTACTTTCAGTTGAGTCAGTATCTGCATATGTATAAGACCATTTAAATATTTTTATTATCAAAAAGTCATTGAAAAAAAACTTCCTTTTCATTTTAGAATACCCTTTAGAATAAGACAAAAAAGTTAATTTTGTCTTATATTTGCATTTTTCGCTAACAGCTTAAAAGTATGTTGCAAATACTAAGTATCCCTCTAAGCTGACTGATTTTATTATTGACGTATTTAGAAGAATCAAAGAAAGAAAAGCAATGACTGCTGAAAGTCAAACAGAAAGTCAATGGCAAAAAAAGAGTATTTCAAACTCTACAGTCCTGATTACCCACCCACAGTCATCACACAACACTCCTCTTTCTCTATGAAGACAAGATGATTTACCACTGCCTTCTCCGTAATTGGAATATTCATAAGCAATTATAGCTGTGTTCAAAGAACATCCTTAGATGCAAGTGCTTGAATAAAACTGTTATCAAGGATTAAAGAAAAAAAAAGAGAGCAATTTTTCACAGAAAACAGCACACGTTGATTTTATCAGGTTGTTTCAACCCTATTGCAAAATCCATGGAGTTATACAGCAAATTTACTACTGCTGCTGTACTTTTAGAGACCTTAAGTCTGGTAACACCTGTGACAACTTTGATTCCAAATAAGAAATAAATTCATTATGATCCTATTTCATGTGGAGCCACAAACTCAATTAACTACCAAAGTCTCTTTACAGTTTACATTGCAAGTCCTGCAATGAACATCAATGAACTATATCACTTCAGATCTACTAGAGGAAATCTAAACAATTCACAACACCAGAGCAAGTTGAAAGAGTCAGACATAAGAAAGCAGGGAACTTTTCAAATTCAAAATGTATCTTTTTTAAAAGGTGTATATTGGCACTCCTTCCTAAAAGCATGACATTGCTCATTTTATTTCAGCCTAAACCCATGGAGCCTCTGAGGGGTTCTACCAGCTTTTGAAGCAGGCCCCTAGAGAGCTAGAGTTGAAAAGAAAAACAAAACAAACAAAACAACCAAGCTTCTGCTGCCCTAATATCTCTGCTCAGTGCAAATCAGGCTGCTCTGTATTGGCTTAGCAGATCAGGACACTTTCCCACACTAGTAAGGAGCCTGGATTTCACTTTGTAGCATTGGGTGCTTTACCTCAGGCAGAGAAGGAAATACCAGGCAGCTTTACATCCATTCCAAAAGTCCCAGAGCTGTTAACTGAACGCTCCACTTCAAACTGTCTTGACAGCCTGGGTGAAAGCACGGGCACAGGCTGGTGCCACTGCAGCCACATGCCAGCACGGCTTTTCCAAGCAGGACATCCTCTTCACAATGAAGGGAAGTAGGAGTTGCCAATGAACAGGTGTTTTCTGTACCTGAAAACTGCAGCCTTATCGAATGAATGTGCTTAGAAATTCCACCCACACAAACCCGGCTCTAATGCAAACCTGGAAGGCTTTGTGCCAGCGATCCTCAGGCTGGAAGGATTCTGTTTAAAACCCAGTTGCAAACACAGCCTCAAGGCAGCCCCGGGACACCCTCCTTCACAGCCACACTGCAGCACTGGAGGCTCACCGGCAGCTATGCAAACCTCTCACCTTCACAGTAGCCACTTATCTGTGCTGGTGACACCCAGCAAAATGCAGATGCCAAGGCCTCCCGGGAGAAGAGCCAGGAAGAATGTAGGCAATAAAGCTGCAGGTGAGCCCGTAAGCAGCAGTAAGTGGGGATGCACAATGCAGAGAGGTTGATGCTGAGAACCCAAGGTAGGGCAAGTGCACTAGGGGAGGAACTGAAAAGGTGATGAAAGAAAAGCTGATGTTCCAGATTTGAAAAAATAAGCGGCAAAACCCATCCCAGGTACCAATCAACCCTCCTTACTTTTCCTTAAGCAAACAAAGAGACATGTTGCTTAAAAGCAAGTTAAATTGAGCTAAACTTCTTCTACTACAAAATTATTAGCACTCACTTTGCAGAAGGTGGCATGAAATTGCAAGGCAGCTATACATACACACAAATTCTAAATTTTGCATAGATTCGTCTAAAGTCATTGAGGGTGCCTTTTCTGTAATGAGTCAAAGAGATGCATTCTTTAAAACTAACGTTAATGACATTTTAAGTAGTAGAACCTGATAAAAAAAAGATAGATAGCAGGATGTCTATCCAAGTGTGTTTATTCACTGGCAGATTCTGAGAAACTTCAGATTTGCTGGGTGGATTTATTTCAGAAGACTGCAACAATATGACATAGGAAAGATATTTCAGATGGGAAATAGAACTAATCGATACCTGCTTAAAGTAGCAATGGAACTACTGGTTTTCATGTCAAAATGTAATAATGGGCTTAGTCCCCATTAGAATTTTCTGTAATAATTAAGTGGACTACCACAGATGCCAAAAGCCATCAAATCCAAATTTCAACTTCAGTTCAATACATTTTCAATGTGAATATGCTGTATTTCACTTAAAATCACATTTTAAAAATCCAGAGGTAAATAATACAATTTTCTTTAGGTGTTAAAAACAAAACAAAACAAAACAAAAACCAAACAACTGTGTGATTTGATTTCTGGCAGAGAAAACATGGCTTTTCTTGATCTATGTGACTTAGACTCTGCTCCCCCTGGAAACACTTCATATAAATCACTTTGTGCATTTTGGAGCATGGAGCACCGGAGTAAAGCATCTGCCATGAAAGAGCCTACGAGCTGGCAGCTCTGTTTTGCAGACAAATCTTGAAAGATAGATGTATGTCAAGTTCTCTTTGAAGGATGACAGAATGCTTCATAACACTGCAGGACAATCTCTGTGAACTCTTCTTTAGCAATAAAGGGAGATTGGCTCTGCCTGCAAGTTGTAAGAGAAATGACTAATATAGATCCGTCCTTGAATTTCATCAGGATGCTGAAGTAATCTATAGAGTAAAAAAAGTATTACAAGAAATTGTATTTTACTAAATTTCATTGCATTTCAGTTTTAAGTGTTTATGAATCTAAGTTTTTTCCTTAGAGCTGGCTGAAAATGAATAAACATAACTCGCATAAACTGGCATTGAGTAGAGAGAAAGTCTATCCATTTGAACACAAGTATGTGATGCCAATCTTTCAACTTTTGGCTTGTAAAGCTGCTGCCTAGAAAACTACTAATCAAATGCAATCAAGAAGAGAGATGCTCTAGATTTAGTTGTCATTTGTTGCTATAAGAAGTATTGAAAATGCAAAACTCTTTGGCCCAAGAGAAAAGCTGCACTGAATCAAAACTTTTTGAGGAGCTACTAAAGAATCCAGCTGAGAATTATCACCACACTTTAAGATTTCATTTCCACAGTTTAAATTGCTAAAGTCACCTTTCAACCCAATGGAAACAGTCCAAAGTCTTTGACAGGACTCACAACACATACAGTGTAAACTTCCAATTTCTCTGTCATTGAGAGTCTATTTGCTGAATATCTGGTGCAATACATAGTTAAGTTACAGTTAAGTAAAACGTATGCACAGAAAAGTATTTAAGAGAATATCCAAGGTAAAGAAGAGGTACAAATGAAGGGGCAACACACAATAATTTTAACTGCACGTGATGATGACTTTACTTTTACTGCCTTGTTCTTCCTTTCTATTTGTTTCTATTTGTTGCCCCGGGGAGTTCATCTGCGGGAAAATGACACACACACCCCCAACCATGAGAAAAGATAATGAGGAATGAGTCTCAAGAGAAACAAAATTCAAATGTGATTTAATTGAAAAAGTTGAGGAGGATTGGAGGAAAACAACTTTTTTTCTCAAATTATTTCAGATTCTGCTATAAACAAAGATGAATGTTTCCCAAATTTTAACGATTAATAATGTTGCTGTAAAGCTCAAGCATGTGGAACAAAATTAAATAAACAGGACTGATTCATCATTACACTCCAGTTGTTTTGTACTGCTCTTGTGAAGCAGTAATCCAGAAAAAAACGTGTTGCTAAACCAGCTCAATGGCTGTTCTGAACCACCAAAGTGGCATGGAGCTACTCATCAGACACGTAGGAAAACCAGTTTGAAAAGCCTCTTCCCATTCTTCACATCTCTGTCCTCTCTCCTCTTTAAGCCCTTCTTTAGGAATATTTTGTGAAAATTAGCTTGAGGTAGGCATTTGAACAGACCCGGTGGAGGAGCAGAGCAGGCAGTGGATTAGCTGCAGCCAGGGACGCAGTTGCTCTTGGCAATTTTGCAGGATTAAGCTCACTAGCTGCCTTCCTTCTCCTTTAACCTCTCCTGTACTTAAAGCCTATATACCATTGTTTTGATATTGTTACTCGCCCTTGGAGCAGCTCACAAACAAGCTGCTGTGAACCGAAGATGGTCACTAACCCTGACTCCTATCCTACAAGAGTGCCTGGCTGCAGTCCAGCACAGAGCCAGGGTCGGACTGGGATCAGTGAATGCAAGTGGTACAAAGAGATGAACAAATCTAATGATGTGTTACTAAGAGCTGTAACAAAATGGGGAAATTAAAAAACCCACCAAACCAAACTGCATAACCTCTGGAAAACAAACAGACCTATGGTGCATACCTGCATTTTTTAAGATACTGTTCAGCAAAACACTTACATTGCTGTCACTGAAGTTGAGCTCTCTGAAGCACTTCAGCATGCTTCAGTTTCAAATGCAACACCTCTTATAAACACCTCACGACAGCTCCCGCGTGGTGAGAAAGTGGCACCCACTTTGACACTATGCACACAGCCAGGGGTGAGAAAAGCAGGACACGCAGCAAAGGTGGCAGGAGCATAGCAAAGGTGCTAAATGCACTTCAGGCCTCCTTCACAAGTGAGAAACTAATCCGCAGCTGCTCAGTTGTATGCAAGTGGTTTTCTGCATTTACACTTGTGCCTGGCTGGCTGCCAGCCCGTTTCAGAGGTTGGAAGTGAAAGTGAACCTCCTTACCCATTTATTTCCTTTAGAACAGGGAAATAACTTATGACTTGTTATCAAGGTCAGGAGATAACAAGGTGTCCTTCCCAGACACAGATCTGCACTTTCACTAGCTCATGTTTCCTTTATACTCACACAGCTCTTTGCTTAAGAGCTGCTCTTTATGGCATTGTCCACAGTATTAACTCCAAAGCCCATATTTCCTTACACAAAGATGAGTTTTTTTCAGTTCCGAATGTATTCAATGCCTGTTCTCCACTGAATTCAAAATAATCTTTTTCCTGATATACATGGAAAAGAAGGAAATACTTTGTATATCCTTTATCCCTGTTATTTCCAAAAGACCACCGGTAGAGTTCCATTTTTAGGGAAGTCTAGGGGAGACTAAAAAGCACAGATAAGTACATAGTTAATCAAATTTCACATATAATTGCACCAGGAATTACACACAGCAAGATTTAGATGCAAATATGATGGCCTAGAACCCCACATAAAGAAAGAGTTAAATTAACTGTCACAAAGACAAGGAAAACATCCACTGCTCTCCCAGTGGATGCCTTGCCAAAACCAACTTCGGCATTTTTACCAGCTAACACTTAACTCAGGAGATGATATCTGCAGACACTTGCAGACTAATGTTAGACTAAACTCTCCAATGTACAGGACAAACTGTGAGTGGGAGAATGAAGAATAAATACAGATACAGAAATGTAAGTATGGAGGCTGAGCTGTCAAATCGTGGACAGCCCAGCTCCCAATTATGTCACCACAGGTTGCATTACATGTGCTTAGTGCTCCTGCAGATTTGCCTGAGGATTCCCAGTCCTCAGCTTTTAGCCATTCAAGTAGGACTTTCATTAGATTAAATAACCGATTCTCTGTTCAGTTACTGGCAGCATTTTCAGCTCAACTAGTAGATGAATCTACAGCATTTAAAAAATCTGAAAAGCATTTACATGTTTTTCAGGAAAATTATGCACACACATTGAATCATTCCCTCCTGCCCTGTTTTCATTGGCCAGGATCACGCTCCTTTTAAATGAGATAAAATTACAAGTGTGTATTCATGATTAACTTTAATTAGCAAACACCTACAAATCAATTATTAAATTGTCACCCAATTAGCAGGAATAGTAAGCTGTGAGAAGTAATCAGTGAGAGGAACTTCAGAGATGGATGAGGAAACAAACAGCACTGAGCAAATGTACACTCAGAGCCAAGTTCAGCACTACTGAAGAGGAATCGAGATGGGGTCTGGTAAGCTCTGACCTGTCTTCCAGTTCAGATCATGAGGATATTCAATAATTTCTGTAAAACTGCAGGTCACTGGGCTCCAAAAGGAGCTGTGATACCTTGATGTTGTGTTACTGCACTGCACCTCTCCACAGCACACCAGCTCAGGAGTTTAGGCAATGTCAGTTTCTATGTTTTAATAACATTGTATTACCTGAAAGAGGCTTTTAGCTATATTCTAGCAGGCTATAGAGACAGGAAGATGTTTTGCCATCCTGTTCTTCTCTGTTCTTTCCTTGTATCATCTCCTTTCTAAATCTTGGCTCAGATATAGAAATACTGAGGGGATTCAGTTGGCAGGGCATCCAGGCTACTGACACAACTGCAGTTTCTTTTGCTGAAATGGATGGGATCGTTGTAAGAATTCCTAGGGCCATACTTTTGGGTGGTAATATCATAATTCATAGGCAAGATGATAAAGAGGCTCTGCGCTGTGCTTCACTGTGAGCATTTTTTTTTTTTTAATATTAAAGAATGCACATTATAAATCATTCCAGTGAAGGAAGAAAAAAAAAAAAAAAAACGGGTTACAATTTGCATTTTCTGACCAGCTCATTGCATGAGCATATGCATAATATGCTACCCAGGGTGGAGGTCAGGTACTCATTTTGAAACAGAGTAGCTGGACTCCAGTACTGTTGAGGTAATTTGGTCCTGAGAGCAGGCATCTTGCTCAATTTTGGGAAGAAAAAAAACACCAAAGATGACTCCCTCAGTGGATAGAGGAGTAAGGGAATTGCACTTATGTTTTGGTTTTGAAATAGATTACTCCAGTGATGTAATTTCATCTGCAAACATCTGATGAGGAGGAAAAAAAATCTTCCAAACTACCAAACATCTTTCCTATCTTTTTGCCTTCCTCAAGTGAAATACTTTGCAGAACTATTTTCATTCTTCTCTCTAATACCGTTATTTAAAACATTAAGTCTTTCTTTACAACGAATAGAAAAACACTACTTATGTTAGTGGGAGTTCTTAAAAATTACAATGTGCAGCACTTTTTATATGAAAAAGCATTTATTCTTTTAATATGCAGTGCATAGACAATTCCTTTAAGTATTAGTGTTTCTGATGCGATACGAATTTCGCTTTCTCTCTTCTCAGCTTTACTCATCTAACAAAATCATCGGTACAAATGGCACTACACAATGTAATGCTCCTAATGTAAAAGCCTGACTTAGTCTGTTTTCACCAGAGATTTCTGCCTATGCTTTAACAAAGGTAAATGAAAGGAAAACTAGGAGTCTTTGAAAATCTGTATAGAAGAGCTTAATATGGCATATCTTCATAACAGGAATAAATGAAAATATGTTTTTTAAGAAGCAAGTATCTAAGGATATTTGGCCTAAAATACAAGTTTTAGAACATTCCCAAAGCCTGTCAGCCATTGTTATCAAGACCACCAGGCACTGCAGACAATCACTGACATGGTCAGGATAGTGAGCTGGCAATTACAGTACCACCTACAGTTTTTCCTTGCTGAGCTTTGCAGCAAATTTGTCTATCTGGTAGAACAAATCATTTTATTTTCTATCTTATTCTTTCATAAGGCTACTCAGAAAAGACCAAGAGCTAAAGTCTCTAATGATCTCAGAATGAGACATGAGGATTACTGTGAATGCTCCAAAGTATTCACTATATGCTCTGCATTTCTCAGGCAACAGAGCTGACAAAAAAATAGAATCTGTAAAATGAAATGTTCTCAGCCTTGTTGAATAAACTAGTACTTTTTTTCGTGAGAGATGAACATCACAAGAGCAACAGTCATCCATGCAAACTGTATGTTAAGTTTTAAAACCTATTCTTGAAATAAACCTTTGACATATTATAAGGAGATGTCTAATACAAAAGCCAGTTGATTAACTGACCACCTTAGTCTCTAATCAGAAAGGATTGTCATTGTTAGTTTCCTGCATGATGCTATGCCTATTTAAGAGCAAATGTTTTGCTGCAGCAATTTTCTACAATCTGGTTTTGCTTATAAAATGATGCTTTCTATGGGGGTCATTATTTTTTCACAGGATAAGAATGCTTCATAATCGCATTGTTGTCTTGAACAGAATTTATTATTTTTCTTGCTGCATCTTAGAGCAAACTGCCCAGTCAGCAAGCTAGGATGTCTTTCATGGTAGACAAAAAAAAAATAACCTCCTATTATACTGATAATGCAAACTGTATATTACCTCCCTACCTTCCCCCAACAAAACAGAAAACAGGTGGAGAAAAGATTTTTTGCTAAAGACAATCAGCTGAAATCCCTGTCAGGCTTATCTGCTTGAATTCGGGATTATCTACTCCTCATGCAACGCTAAATATGATAAAGAGAAATATACTGCCTTGTTTCAGCATCCACGCTAAGAGAGAATGCTGGTCTTTAGGTTGAAATAAAAGCACCAAGGACACACTGAGCACAACTGCTGCTAAGTATTTTGCACAGATGACCCCCTTTAATACAGGGAATTCATAGCTTTGCCCTAAAGTGCCTTTTGCACTAAAATATTACATTCACAGTAGTGTAACAGACTTGATGAACCTGTCACAAATGTCCTTCTAGACTGAAGAGCAACAGTGCAATGACAACAGCATGTTTTCTACACAGAAATGTGGTGCCATGACAGATCCACACAGTTGCTTCCTTCCAAGCCTGGACAAAACCAGAATGAAAATGGAGCTCATCCCCTAATTCCACATAACACTTACTACATTTTTAATACACAGAAAGGAAGTGTTTCCCTCTCTTACCTTTGACAGGCATGTGCTGTAAGCATGCACCAAGACATATTTTGGTATGCTGGTTGTAGAGGAATCCCTGACTTATTTACATCGGTCAGCTGCCGTGGCACAGTACTAAAATCATCAGATGAAGTGGTCTGAATTACCCAGTGGCTTGATAAAAATCAGCTTACTTCAGATCTAATCTACAGACTGTGTACAGATAGCTGCAAGTCAGAGAAATGGCAAATATTACAGGACCAAAAGGAAAACTGAGGAACAAGCCATGCACTTGCTAGTATAAGGAAACATATCTCCAAAATGGACTTTAGGTTCTCAATATTAAAAGAAAATCTCTTTAGTCTGTTTGCCGTTTTCCGAATTCTTAAATTTAATAAATAATAAAAACAAAGTCTGTGAAAAAAAGGACCCTAAGAAACACTTCTATCAGTTTAGTCTATGGACCAGTGAAAAACACAGCAATCTCTAATGAATAAACATTGAGGTTTCTCAGAAGAGTGAAATCATGACATCCGACATGAAATTCCATCCCTGCCCACTTGTGTCTCCTGGAGACAAGGGCACATGGATCCAGCCAAACCTCAAGTTTTACTCTGCCAGAAGTATGTACATTATCAATAAAATCAGCCCGTCCCTCCTCCCGCATATTTCTGCAAAGCCACGAGGCTTCTGCTCCTGGATGTAGTCATTACTGCTTTGAACTTTTGGATAGTTGCCCATTCTTAGCTGCAGCATTTTGCATCAGTTATTTCATTTGGAAAAGGTTTGCATTGTAGGATCCATTTATACTGCACTAGAAAAAAAAAAGATAGCTAATATTGCTTTCATATCCTGTAGCAGCAATCGGCAGTAGTGAGACAATGGTTATTTTTCAGATATACTAACTCCATTAAGTCCATAAAACGTAGTCACAGAAAAAATGTTTTAAAAAGTAGTTATGATGACAAGTATTTAATAAAATTAAAATAAAGCTTTTCAATATACAACTAGAGGATCTGATGGCCAACACCTATGGAACCATAACATAAACAAAAATAAACATTTTGCCATTATCTCATGAGAAATAGAGTTTAGCAGATAAATAACATACACTGTGATACAGCTAAATCATCTGCCATGTTTGCATAATTTGGGAGCCGCTGAATCCTTGTTATAAGTGGTAGGGTGCAGCAGTAAAATACAGATTACCCTCACATTGATGCAGAGGCACAAGTGGTTCTATGGTTGTTCTTTATTGCCACTTGAAGCTCTACTAAGATAAGCGGTTAGGATAAATAGGCACATTTAACTTTATTTAAGAAGTAATCTGTCTCCTAAGTATAAGGAATAAATTCGGACACAGAAAATACCATGGTAAAGTGTTTCATTACATAAGCTCTTTCTGGAACAGCCAGGAGGTCATGAAAGATTGAATTTCTTTCCATCAACCTGAATACCACTACAAATCCAACCAACATACGCAACTATCTCAATTCTTAGTCACACACATCAAACATGAGTACTATTGCTTTTACTATGCGTTGGAGAATAAACTGATGTACATCTCTGGAAACTTTGCTAGCTAATGGCATAAAACAGTAGGGCTGGTACTAAGGGAACATGCTTACCTATATGCACATGTGAGAACAATTCTTGTGACTACAAAGTGACAGCACACAACATCAAATTCTCTGTGGAAAAAACATGATCTGCATTACTTGGCAGAGCAAAATGAAGAAAGAGTACTCTCCCATGGTCTCTGTTGAGAAATCTGGCAAATATTCAGTCTCTGCCATGGAATCTGCTGTTTTACACTAATAATCTTATAACATGCAGTGGTTCGGCAGATACTTATCAACAAAAATAAAAATGGTGATGATATTCCATTTTGGCACTAAGTCTTCTTTTAAATAGAAAATTTAGACAATTTAAATTTTCCCACAGATTTTGTATATACAACTCAGGCTCTAAATCAAACCCAAGAGACTGAAGAATTACACACATTCACAGAAACATATGAATACTTTTCATCAGGTGATACAGTCATGTGCAATGTAGGTACCATCACTTTTACTCTATATTCATGTGTAAACTGCTGTTTGCCTCTGGAACCTGTTCAGCAATAACAGTAACAGTCCACAGTGAAAGCCCGGATCTGTGCTCAGCCCAGAGCTTCATTTGCTCATTCAACCTCAGCATTCAGGATTTATCAAAAAGAAAAGATGCCTCATTCTTTCTGGAGCATAAAGAAGAAATGGTGACACGCCAGTTTATTGCTGTGCTCTGTAGTATAACCTCTGTAAGGGAAATCTACCTCTACCTTTAGAAATACGACAGGAGACAAATTATGGCACATTTCTTTGAACTCCGGAAATAGAGAAGCAGAAATGGGACCTCTCTTTGGTAGCAGATCGTTTGGTCTGTCAGCTTTCTATAACTTCAGAATACAAATATCTAGCTGTACAGCAGCTATAATTCTTTCAAATCAAGGCAACCACGGGCTTGCTGTTCCTCAACTCGCTAGCCACTTACTCTGTCACTGTACTAGCGCTGATGCCTGTAAACCAGAGGAGTGAGGTGAAAACTAATCACTGTTTATAGGACTGCACTATACTTGAAAGTAAAATGATCCCTAGTTTACTTTTGGAGGTTAGCATTAAATGTAGCTTAAGCTTCAGAGATCTGATCATTCAGTTCTAATTCAGGGGAAAAAAGGGCCATAGGTTCATGTAGAAGAGCTGAATACACGGGGACTGTAAGAGCAGAGCCCTCTTGAGACTGAAACGGGGCCTTTGACCATGTAATGTTACATGTTACTAAAGTTGAAAACATAGGACAAAGCTATCGTGGGGCAAGCACCCCAAGTTCCCAACTTGACACCTAAAACATCAGTATGTCATGGATCATTTTTGGGCAGCTTAAGAAGTAGTCCTTGCCCGTTATGCACATTTTATGACCTGTGATTCATAAAATACTGTTAGTCATGAAAACACTGTGAGTAACCAGAACTCACTTAAATTTAAAAAAAAAAACTTTTAGTTTATTGTAAATTTTACTTTTTAAAAAAATGTAAATTTAGTGGCCAGCTCCAGGAAAAGGGAAGCTCCTGATTTTAGAATCTGGTTTAGTGAGCAAAAGAAGGTGGAAGAACAAACACAGCTGTAGTCAAATTCACTCCTTCTTTGCAAAAGCACCAAAAAGGGTCCTCAAGAAATAGACATGCAGGAGAGGGACTGCACTTAAAGGAATAGGATGGAGCAGATGTAGCCCAAATTATAAAGCACTTTAACTGGAGCGTAGGTTGCAGCAGCCCCCTGCCCCTCAGGTCTGGAGCGATTAGCGTTCCGCCTGCTCAGCCTCTTGCAGCATCCTGCGGTCTATCAAATAGTAAGGCCAATGCAAGGGCAGGGAGAACAGAACAGGCCTGGCCCAGGGGCTGGGACAGAGGTCTTGCCTCTGCTCCCCTGACGAGACCGCTTTGTTGAGGAGAGCTGCTCTGGGGTGGGGACACCCTCACCGCATTTACCTACAGCAACCAAGAAGGAGCCTTTGATTTCCTACAGACAATATAATTTTTAATGAAAAATACTGAGAGTGGTCTCAAGCTAACCTGAGTGGTAGGGGGCATACTATTTCTCAAGATGAAGGTAACACCAATAGCCTCTAGACAAATTCCTTGCAACTTGGAGCAAATCTAGGCTGCTCGGAAAAAAGCTGCGTTTCTGACCAAGCTGTGAGTGTCACTGACTGATAATGACAGTGCCATGATGCAAAGATCCTCCTTCAGGCATGAGCTAAAGCAATTGCAGGGAGATGGCATTCACTGCTGCAGTGCAAAGGTATCATCAATCTTAAAACTGCAGAAATAAGAGACTTCGGGAGGAAGTCAAATGGCTGAAATATTGACCCTTTCCTAAACAAAACTCCCATCTCATTTACTGAGCTTTCAAGTTAGGTATAAATATACTTGTTGAAGGAATTCAACCTCAATTATTGTGGAGCCTTATTTGTAAGGATTTTAGTCTACATGTTTCAGCCTTGTCTCTAGCTTCTCTCAGCTGTTATGCCGCTGTCATTCCCACTCCTCTTCCTTCCCTGTATGAACAATTTTGTGTAGGGATAAACAGGTCATTTGGAAAAAAACCTCATTTTTCATGAGAGCTGACAAAGCATAAAACCCCTTCAACTGTATCAAAAGTAGGAAATACACTGATATTTGAAAATTAAAAGCTTTAAAAATTAAAAAAAAGATACTTGAAGAAAAACTTTAAATTACTCTCCTGAAGATCTGAAAGGATGAAATCCTTTAAACTCATTAATATTTTGGCATCAGTTTGCAGTTATTAAAACCACACTTTGCTGAGGGTTACAAAGATGCTACACAGGATTCAATAACTTTGATTATGTGCTACCTACATGAAAGTATTAAAGTTATTAAGAGAGGAGGGGAACCCCATGCTCTTTGAAAGCCACAATACTCTAGCTCCGTAGGCATCACTGATCTTCGGTGCTTTAGGCAAAAGAGGACTCTGCTGGCAGCACTGTTGGGGTGGGGGGGGCAACTGCAGCACTCCACCTCCATTGTTGGGATACTCTCTGAGAACAGGAAGCATGTGTTCCTTCAAAGAAATTATTTTCTTCAAATCTCAGTGAATGCTTTAACCAATAAGCAATATATACTTTTTTTTTTCTCTCCAATTACAGCATGTGCAAAAGGCTGCTGACTGACTACAGCAGAAAACTGCACGAATGCAAGATGATGTTTCATTTTACTGTGCATGAAAGGTGAGCCACAGACCCCATATCCTACTTAGCATTTCCTGGTGGCTCTTTTAAGCAGATTCCCACACATCATGATAGCTTTTTGGGTGCCATTTCCTATATACTGTTGAAGGTTCCTGTGTCCATCTCTATACTGATGCTGACATATAAGCCAGCAAGGGGTGGGGACGCAATTTCATATAATTGTATATATTTTATATATATACATATAAAATTTATATATATATATGTAATTTATACAATTTTTCTTTTCTATTATTGTTATTGCTACTGTTGTTGTTGTTATTACTACTACTATTATTATTATTTCATTAAAGCTGTTTTAGTTTTATCTTCCAACTTGCAAGTCTTTTCATTCTTACTTTCCTTTCCCTTTTTCCTGGATGTGGGTATAAGGTAATTGGGAGCCCAACTGCTTGGTTTTAGTTGCAGAAACTGGCCAGGTGGGGCTACACTGTGACAAACTGATATATTGTATTTGATGCAACTGTAAAAATTGCAACATTATTGCATCTTATGGCTTTTAAAACAAATTATGTTTTGCAAAATAGTTGGTCTAACAATAATCTGTTCCTCACAATTACACATTTTGCCCCCCAGTGACTGATCAAAAGATGGAATTAACTACAAATAATGCATAAATAAGTTATGTTCAAAACCACGTAACTGAAAATTTATAGATGGATCCAAAGCAGTTCAGCTGTTCACTGAAAGGACACCGACAGATGGATTTGGAGAAGATAGAACTATTCCACATGTTTTTTGAGGATTAAATATAGCATCTGGAATACATTAAATATAATTTGATAAATCATTAGATTAGAGAATTTTAAACATTTCTTACTATAGGCCACATAATTTTGCGAGTTAAGTTTTGGCTTTCTCATTGTCCATATAAAGCAATAGTATTCAGTTTCAGTGAAAAAAAGCTTTCATTATAACAGTAAGTATTATTTCAGAAATCAACCATAGATTAGTATCTTTATTGAATATACTCACTTTAATCATGTCCTGAATTTTCTAGGCAGAGGAGAAATGAATTAGTCACACTAGCCAAGATGAATTAATATAAAAACTAGAAAATCTGTGACTGTTGATTATGTTATTTTCTAGCCATCTGTGTTTTCTTTTATGCCCCGCCCAAAAAAATAAAGATAGGTGATGATTATATAAAATTAATGGCCATAAACAAAAGCAAGGGCAGTAAGAGGTCATACCAATTGTGAGCCCAGCACTTTAGAATTAGGTAAAAGTGGTTATTATTAGAACCAAGGAAGACCTACTGTAAATGGTTCATGGAACATCCTATAAAGTAATTTCAACATGTTGTCTGTAACATGCAAAATGCAGGAAAATATAACTTCATTTTGTATGTTGAAACATTCTGTATCCGCAGAACTTGTTCCGCATCACAGAGTTTTTAAAGTCTACTTTCCTTTCTGTATTTCAAACCAGAGCAGGTTTCTTGGAACGGTCTCTAAGGGATTGAAACATGCCAGATTCTTGCACAAGTGTGGATACAGCCACATTGTGATATATCAGTCCCGTTCTACAGTGTCATGATTTGAATGTCGCATTTATGCCCCGTGCCCTGCTGACACCCACTACTGACACCTAAGTCCTCTTAGTAGCATTTCTCATTCCAGAGATGTCTTCTGCCTCCTGATTACTGCTGCTATCTAGTTAAAAATAAAATAATGCAATAACTTAGATATGTTTTTATAATATCAGCACATAATAAGTCCTAACAAACAAAATCAGATGAGCAACATAAAAAATATGCTCCAAAGCCAATGTTTAGGCCAAGATTATCTTTCATCAAAGTCCAGCAAAACAGTGGTTTAGATTTTGTTGTCTTAAGTCTTAAAATGTTGTAATGTCATATAAATACATCTGTGTTCCTGAATTTTTAATTTGCAATTTGAGATGCAAGAGCAGGAAAGATCAGTAGAGAGAAGGTTGTTTTACATATCAGTTTTGTTTCAAGACCACAGTTTTCCCTTATTCGCATCCAGGGGTAAATATACAAGTGTCTTATTCCCATTTAATGAGAGTGAAAGGGGTAAATATGTTCCTAGGAAACTGAGTTTGTAAAGTGAGAGGTTATTTGGTATCAACATCTGTTGTATCAACAGAGGCAGAAGATAAATATGCTGTCTTGATGACACATGCAAAACATGGATCTAGAACAGTTAAGTGTTTTTTAGAATGCTTAAAAAATAGCCATAACCTCAAAAAAATAAATGCAAGAGGACAAATAAATGAAACATAGACACTCTTATAATTTGAAAAGGGCCATGCAGGAATTCCCTTTTATTCTGAAGGTGAGGTCAGCACCTATTTATTGTTGTTATTGTTATTGGTTTGGGGTTTTTTTCCTTTTTTTCTTTTTTCTTTTCTGCTTAACCATATCATGGCATAGAATTATGAGAACTCAGAGAAATTATTTGCTCATGCACTGCATATACCATGAACGGACAGCTTCTTCCAAAGGGGACTAAGCAGGTGCAGTGAAGATGAAAGGCTGCAACTTGTGCACACCAACCACGCACCAAACAGCAGTCCTTATCAGCCAAATAGAAAAGCAACCAGCAGACACATATAGACTAAAAAGAAGGTAAATAAATACCTTAAGATCTCAGAGCAACTTCCTGCAGCAGCACAACCCAGAGCTGTGTTAGTGGGCACAGTGTTTCTGTCATTGCTGCTTAGTTGGTTAGCTGGCAAAATCAAGATTCTGAACATTGAAATCTCTAGAAGAGCCATCCTCTAGCCAGCCTGGGCGTCCCGCTGGAATAACTCACACATGCTCTCTGGACCAGAGATGACAACGTGGTTCACCTTTTGTAGTTTGAGTTTGCAGACTCTAATTAGAAATGTATTCCTGCTGTGCTCAGCATGGCTTTGACTTTGTAGATGTATTATAGGAAAGATAAGCATCAGGCTTTGCTATATATTCTCTGGACTTGGCTTTTCAGAGCCAAAGAAAGCCTAAGAGGAACCTGCAAATGCTTCCACAGATTGAGACACTGCAGAGTAATTGGCATAATTTAAAATCCAATACGGCCTATGTCAGTATGGTTTGCAGAGCATGCTGCTTTCAATTAAAAGGAATTCAACCTATTACCACACTAAAGACTCTTAAGGGATGTTTATTCATCTTGCATCTACCTTTAAGTGTAGCTACCAAGGTATACAAACATAATTTACTAGAATTTTCAGTTCCAATGCCTAAGCTAAACAATGACTATCTGATTCCATTTGGCCAAAAAAAAAACCACTGGTGAAATGGTGAGAGCACATGCCCTATAAAATCAATGCAAAGACTGTTGCTAACAGTCTATTTCACATTTCCTGTTCAACTAGAAACTTTAATAGTTAGATGAGTAAAGAAACTCCAGTTTGATGATACTGAAGGTTAATGACAGCTGAGCAACACGAAGCCCAAGGTCAGTTAACACACTGATTGCACAGCCAGTCTGAGAAGCTGGGTAGATATGTAGGCTGCTAACTTGAACTGAACTCTCTAATTATTCCAGATCCAGCAATACTAAACCAGCTATGAAATGTTTATATGAGGCACATTATCTCGAGTGATTACGCTGCAGACACAGTCATCAGGTTTTTATAGTCTGGTAGATAAAAACTCCACAGCCTAATTTGAAAACAGACCAGTACACATTTTACTGGACTTTTCATGTTCTTTTCACCTTGCTAATTGAAAGCTAAGGAGAAAGAACCAGTAATAAAAAAAAAATAAATTGATCTTAGAGATGACCTACATTTATAATTTTTTTATCAATCCTCTAGTTCTCCTTACCTTAATTATCAATGGTATCAACCAAGATTGGCAAATGGGACCAACTCATCTCTAGAGACAGATGAGATTGTAGAATCATAGAATTGTTTGGGTTGGAAGGGACCTAAAACATCATCTTGTTCCAACCCCTCTGATGGGCAGGGACATCTCCCACTACATCAGGTTGCTCAAAGCCTCATCCAACCTGGCCTTGAACACCTCCAGGGGTGGGCACATTCACAACTTCTCTGGGCAATCTATTCCAGTGCCTCATCACTCTCACAGTAAAAAATTTCTTCCTAATGTCTAATCTAAATCTATTCACTTTCAGCTTAAAACCATTACCCCAGTCCTAACACTATACTCACTGATAAAAAGCCCCTCCCTACGTTTCCTGTAGGACCACTTTAAGTAATGGAAAGCTGCTATAAAGTCTCCCTGGAGCCTCCTCTTCTCTAGACTAAACAACCTCAACTCTCTGAGCCTCTTTTTGTATGGGAGGTGTTCCAGCCCTCTAATCATTTTTGTGTCCCTCCTCTGGACTCACTCTAACGAATTCATGTCCTTCCTGTGATGAGGACTCCAGAACTGAATGTAGTATTCCAGGGAGTTTTCATAAGAGCAGAGTAAGGAGGCAGAATCACCTTCCTCAAACTGCAGCTCACACTCCTTTTGATGCAGCCCAGGCGATGCTTGGCTTCTCAGCTGCAAGCACGCATTGCTGACTCATGTCGAGCTTCTCAAACACCAGCATTCCCAAGTACTTCTATTCAGTACTACACACAGAGATCTAAAGGTGTCCTCACCTACACAGGAACAATGTTGATCATAATTATCACAAATAATAGTTACTATGTACTGAAAGGATGGCACCTCTGGGGAGGCCACTGTTGTTCTCAGTGCTGTCAGGAAGGCTCTAATGATTGCTCTCCTGGGGAGCTTTTTTTCCTCTAAGGGGCTTCACACAAACAGCACTACAGGGAATTATTGATTCAATTAACTCTACTAGGAAACAAGGCGAAAAAACAAGAGTAAGTACCAGAGGTCCCATTAACCTCTTGGAAATGAAAGATGGCTTTAGGCACTTTGTAGTTCTGCAGTCATCTGCAATACCAGCAGACACCCTTACTGTCCAAACCTTACCATATTGCAGGAGTTTGTGTCCCTTTCAAGATGTGTTTGCAGGTGGCAGAATAAGAGAATTACTCTTTCCCTTGAACTCATGAAAGATATGTCAAATAATTTTTTCAGAGACAAAACAGCAGCAAAACGACAACAGCAGCCTTTCATCACTTTTTCCAATTTCTTTACAGCCATAGTTTACTCTTATGAAATATTATAGAAGATTATTCTATTTTTTTACGTTTTTACTTTTATTTTGGATTTTAAGCAAAAAAAAAAAAAATCAGCCCCTCCAAATTTATAACCATTTTCTGTCTAAATCTTAGGATCATAGAACAGTTTGGGTTGGAAGGGACCTTAAAGATCATCCAGTTCCAACCTCCCTGCCATGGGCAGGGACACCTCCCACTAGATCAGGCTGCCCAAGGCCCCATCCGGCCTGGCCTTGAACACCTCCAGGGATGGGGCATCCACAGCTTCCCTGGGCAACCTGTGCCAGTGCCTCACCACTCTCGTAGTGAAGAAATTCTTCCTTATGTCTATTCTAAATCTGCCCCTCTCCAGTTTATACCCATTGCCCCTCGTCCTATCACTACAAGCCTTTGTAAATAGTCCCTTCCCAACTTTCTTGTAGCCCCTTTCAGGTACTGGAAGGTCACTATAAGGTCTCCTCAGAGACTTCTCCAGGCTGAACAAGCCCAACTCTCTCAGCCTGTCATTAATAAGTATTGCGCAGCAATACAACCCTACTGTAGGAAACTGAAGAGACACCTGCATGACAGAACTACTTGGATGGAACACAAAATATGCTGTCCTCTGTTACACTACTAACATCAAATTGGATATTTTTCACTTTGATGAAAAATATTAGACAGGTGTAACTGCAACTATTTCAGTTTGCAGCAAGGTGTCAGTTTCCTTTGTGGTTTTGTAGTCTAGACTTAAGTCATATTTTGAGTTTCACATATAAGATAAAATTACTCCAAAAATCTCTAAATGGACATAACCAAAGCAATTATGCTTTGATCTGAAAGCCCACCCAGGAGCCTTTGAAATTGAGCTTTGTCTTGGAATTTGGCAGATACAAGATATCTATTTCTGTAACCTGCAGATGACAATGCTGTCTCATGTTGGTTTGTTTTTTTCCCATTCTTTCACATTAATGTGTATTACTGCAAATTTGCAAATGTCATTCATTAGTAAATTATGACAAAATCAGTGGAATACAGTCACAAGGACAAACAATATTAAATAGTGACTGCAGCAAAACAAAGAAATAAGCTAAGTAATCAAAAGGAAATTAGTAGATTTTTTTTGATTACCTAGATCACTTCCATTTTAAATTACAGACTTATTTAGACTCATATGTTTATCCTGACTGTCCTACTTTAAGTCTTGGTTCCTACTACAGTTTTCCTCACTTCACTTACTTCAGTACAGACACTCAAAGATATTAAAGCAGTTAATTCCTGAAGAGGCTGGAGACAGCAAGGAGAAAACAAATCAATCATGCTTTGTGTGGATCAAAAAGAAAAGGAAATGTGCATTCCTAAGAGAAGACAAAAATGAATGAGCAAGCAGCAACGAGGTATGAGGTTCCCTCTCTCTGGAGAATCCTGCTTGATCTGGAGTAAACTCTACCAAACCTAGAATTTATGATTGAGATTTCTTAATTTCTGCAAAATCTGGAAAAGGTTACGCTGCCCAGAGTAACAAAACTTCGACTCTTTCAGTACTTGTTCATGCTAAGCAGGGGGAAAATCAAGACAGTTCCCCACTTTCTTCCCTACTCCTCAGTCCTTGGCTCAGCTGCTTTGATTAGATGCTGGCATAATGTATTAGTTAGAAAAAATTTCATAGTCATGGACCAGAAAGTCTACAAACACTATTTAATTGTTATCTAAACTAGATGAAAATCATGCAGGAAATTAATCTGGAAATAAAAGCATGTGTGATAGGCTAATCTAATCACTGGTGTAACTAACCTTAACTCCTGTTAAATAGAGATATGCTCTTTTGGGAACAGTCTTCTTGTTCCTGGAATACTTCTGCAAGCCTAGAAAGATAGAATCTGACAACATCTTTCAAATAGTTCTATTTATATTTTAAAAAAAATAAAAACTTAAAGAGAAACAGTCAGAGGACAACTCCTTCACAGTCCCAGGGGTAAGGACATTAAGAAAACAACATAGAAAAAATTACAGCTATTTCTACCAAAGGAAAAGAAAAATAGAGCAAAATTTCCTTCTGTTATTTTTTTAAACTCTACTTTTAGAATTTTTTTTTTTGTCCCCGTCTCATACAGGTTATTTAAGTTAGGATAGGCTGCTGTGTAGAAGATTTTAAAAAAAAAAAAAGGCACGGTGGTTACTTGGGAATAAGTTAGTAATGATTAAGTTAACTCTATTTCACAGTCACCTTTGTGGCTGATAGAACAGAAAAGATGGAAAATCTAATCGAAAACATGGGCCACAGTAGGATATCAAAAATCCTCACAGAAGTCCACACATACGATGTCCAGATGTCCCCATTGAAAAGGTTTTGATTTGTAATGAGCACGTTAATCCATCTAGCATATCCACATTGAAAGGAGGTAAGAGAAAAGAAGGAACAAGAACAGAAAAGCTATTTGAAATGCAGCCAGTGTTTTTCCCTAATGTAACAGGAAAACCTGTGCTCTAAATGGGCTTAACAATGCAGATTTAAAACTTTATCTTGAGCCCATCTCTGAAAATTTCTGGAGAAACTAAAAGACTCTGTCTTAAATTGGCAGATTAGTAGAGTTTGTCACACTACATAAGTACAGCATCATTGGTCTGTGAGGAAGTTCTGAAAATGGCTCACATAGAAACAGACCAACCAGAGGACACAATTTCATATTAAACCCTCACTAAGGTCTATGAAATTACCTTAGACTGGGGCAAAGCAGACTGGTAATTATAGCATTTCTCTCAAAAGCTAAAATGGGATACAGGTGAAAATCAGTATACAGATCTAAGAACACATTTCTTAAACATAATTAGGATAATACAAAAAAATGCAGTAGTATATGACTCAATGTTCTCTGGAGTTCTCTCAGAGTTCATAAAAATATATTGTTGTGTCCATTCTTTAAATCAGAAAACTGGCTGAATCTTTTATATAAGATTCCTAGCATTTAAAGCTGTGTTTCCTAGCTCTGAAACACATTACATTAACATTTCTTTGGCAGTATCTGTAATAAATGTAGGTATAACTGAAGACCTAATAAGCAGCCAATGAAAAATAACAGACTAACAAGTTCAAAGAGCCCCAACTAGGGGTTATAAAGCACGGAAGATGAAAGCGTAAGCGCTTATTTTGACTACCTGAGTCCTCAAAGTTAGTGGACTAAGAGAGTGATACTCTTTTGTCCTGCAGACTGAATAAATGTGTAGATTCACAAGATACAACAACTATGATATCACATTGATGATACTTTTATAAAAGCCGTCTTCAGAGATCGTTTCATTTTCAAGAGATGGAAAGCCAGAGTTAGTATTTGCTTACTTAAAAGATGACCTTAATCCAACAGAAAGAGCAAGAAACAGAACTTTTATAAATATAAAATATTCCTCGGTTAATTATTTGTTTTTATAATATCATCTTTCTTCTCCACCTCATCAAAAGTTAAAAAGTAGTGGAAGAAGGCTTACTAATGCCTGAGTTCGTGGCAAAAGCATTTAGAGATTTTTTCTAGGCATATAAGAAATCTGAATAGTGTGGAGGTTCCTGATGCCTCTCAATGTGTAAGAACCAAGCAATTTCTCCTTCTTTCAAAGTATCTCTCTCCAGCATGCTCATGAGCAGCAACTGAGTTTAGTGGGAGATCTTCCACTTCTTCCACTCTGACAAATCCCCTTAATTTGTCCCTGTTCAAACTGACTAGGAAGGGACAGACAAGATAGCAGAAGCCTTCTTGTCAGAGAATAACAGTTTACAGATGAGACTTCATGCAGAACAAAAGAGAGGACTTCAGTGTTACATGGTATGTAATAGTGAATAGAAAAGGATACTGCTTGAAATTTTCAGCTGCACAACAAAAACATCATAAATGCTAATAGCAGTATCGCTGCATGACTGCATTTTGGGACTGCACTGCTCAGGCTAGTACTCTCAGGACTTCGTCTTTATAGAAACATATGACTTTACTTCCTTGGTAGAATAGAAATTTCTCTGGGGATACTGATTACACGGAAAATAGAGAAAGTTGTCTTAGAAATTAGCCAGAATATGAGGAATGAATTGCCACAGAAAGAAAGAACAAGCACAACCTCACCTCGATACTTTTACGCCTTCCTTAGCAGTGTGAATGTATACAAGTCTTGTATCCCAAGATACAAGTCTTACGAGGAGCGGCTCAGAGAGCTGAGGTTGTTTAGCCTAGAGAAGAGGAGGCCGAGGGGAGACCTTATTGCTCTCTACAACTACCTGAAAGGAGGTTGTGGAGAGGAGGGAGCTGGCCTTTTCTCCCAAGTGACAGGGGACAGGCCAAGGGGGTATGGCCTCAAGCTCCGCCAGGGGAGGTTTAGACTGGACATCAGGAAAAAACTTTTTCAAGGAAAGGGTCATTGGGCACTGGAGCAGGCTGCCCAGGGAGGTGGTTGAGTCACCTTCCGTGGAGGTGTTTAAGGGATGGGTGGATGAGGTGCTTAGGGACATGGTTTAAGGGAGTGTTATGAATGGTTGGACTCGATGATCCAGTGGGTCCCTTCCAACCTAGTGATTCTGTGATTCTATAATGTTTCAGGAATTCCCTTCTACAACAGAACACAGTATGAGATGTATTCCTTGCATATGTAATAAGTGATCAATCCATACCCAAAAGTTTTTACAATATTGCTGTTGGAAGGACAGCATTAAAAGTGATGGAGAGCAGCATCTAACAAGCAATCAACAGGTCTACTATAAAACAAGAAGCGCTTTGTGCGTGCAAACCCTATTGCTTACTAGATGAGTGTGTTTATTATGATCCAAATTTAGAAAAGCCTCTAAACAACCCCTAATTAAGAGTTTCAATGTACGTTGTACTGTTTTCCTGTTTCAACCCTCATAACAGGAAATAGTTTTGTTGGATTTTAGGGTTTTTTTTAAGTGAATAAATCATTCAGAATGATCTATCCTGACTGTAGAGATTAAGAAAGGCCCTGAGCATAGTGCTATTACCAAAGGAATTTTTCCTGGTGACTTTTGAAAAATATTACACCAGAATTTAGTTTTTAGCTATTAAAATGGCATAATGAAATCATAGGCATTACACAGATGTACTTTCATGTCATGTGATTTTTGTGCTACAGCAACCTTATCCTTCATATTACCCGCCAGCTCGCTCTAACACAGTCTGCTCTTTGAACAGGCCACATGCCCACAATGTTGATTTTGTAGAATTTCTTCCTTGCAGTACTACCTATGACAATTAGTTAAACTCCTTTAAAATCATATTGAAGCTTAGACCACATCCACGCCTGCCCACTTGTCATACACCTCTGTGGAGGGCTAAGCATTACAACACATACCTCCCTACAGGCATCTGCATCCGCATCCGTGTGTAGGAGAGCCATGCTTGCTTTCAGACACCTGTGCTGTCAAGTCCTTGCCTATTGAGATCCCACCTGAGCTAGCAACCTCCCACAGTTTATCCATGCTTCCTATCCAGTCATTATCAGAAGGTGCAGATAAAAGCCACCTGTACTACGCTGAGATTAACAGTATCATATAATTGTTCCACTTCTTTAGTCTATTACATTTGTGAAACACACGGATTAGTTCACTTAGTCACTGCCAACCAGATACCTATGTTTTTCTGAGATGGGTTTGCACACAGAAAAGGGACGATCATGCTTGATTTTTCTGATGAAAAATAGATAAAATGGACTATCCCAACCACCCTACTTTTCATACATCTGCATAAGGGTGAGAAATGAAGTAATGTACTACTTTTCCCAGAGGAATATTGCTGCTGCTGCTGCTCAACTCCCTGTAAATGGGGCAGAAAAATTCCAGGCTCATGTCTCTCCCACCGAGACATGTAATGTATTCAGTCTCCAACTTTGGGTTTTATTTTCCCTTTGCTAAGTACATGTATGTTTGTTCCGTGGCTTCAGATATGTTTGATGAATTGGCTACAAATTTCACATACATATTTGCATTGTTTAACAACAAGAAGGATGCAGAAATCTTCTTTTTTGCCAAACAATAGAGATCTTATCAGTTTATGGAGCAAAGAAGCTTTACTGTCTTCTGGGTATACATCTGTGAGAATATGGCACAAAGCTGAGAAATTGTGTGCTTCTCCTCTCTGACCCAAACTTCACTTACAACTGAGTTTAGTGCCATTACCAGCATCTAGTAAGTTTGGTTTTCTGGGTCAGGAAATTCTCAGAAGTAGATTATTTTATTCTACAAAAAAAACCCTAAAACTTGTTTAAAGTTTAACCCCCTTTAGACACTTCCAGAAATCTACAACCAATTTACTTCTTCACACAATTTTCATGAAGACGCTACTATTACAAAAGCAAGACATTAATCAATTAGTACTCTCTTTTATTTTCTTATCTATATTTTTCTATTTAATTAGTGAAATGTAAAGATCTCACCGTTATTTAGCATGTACTTTCCATCCATGACAGCGATCACATAAAGGATGAAAAATTAAAAGTCTACACGTATAGTTCACTAATAGCCAGACCACTGAAAAAAGCTGGAAATGAAGCAGTACTGAGACCAAGCACTGGAGTTCCACTTATTCTGTCCCTTTTTATGTGGAAAAATTTTTTATAGTCTTTTGAAAACTGACGTAACTAGAGAGCTCACAGAATCAATTAATTCCTAGAAGCCACAAGTCATGATTTAGGTTATACACAACATGCTATATGAAAAATTCTGAGTTAAAGAAAAAATAAATACCATATTAAAATAAAAAAATATGCAAACCCATTTGATATATATGATCATATTTAACTTAAAAAAGTCAGTTTGTGATGACAGAGAATGTATAAACTGTCACTAAAATTAAAATATTCACTCATTGCATCATAAATTTCAAGAAGAATTATTTTTCATTGATATTAATTGTACACAATACTATTTTTTTAAAAATACTGCTTTTATATATAAATTCTAACACAAAGTCCAGCCTTTTTAAAATATTAAGTTAATAGGAATAAAAAGCAATCACTTGTTTTTTCTGCATTTCCATTATCAAATGATTATTTAAACCCAACAAAAGCGGAACAACAGACCCCCACTGGTTTTCAACTTGTAGTTATGAAGGCAAATGTAACAAATAAAATAAACAAATATATACATACATAAATACACAGATGAGGGAATTAATTCCTTTGGCTTAATCTGCAGGGAACTTTCTAAATCTGATATATAAGAAATATATATCCATACAATTTGGAATCTCTATAGTAGAAACTGAACTTGAAAATCAAAGCTGTGTATTATTTATGCCACAAGTATTCTAAATGAAAAAGTACTGAGTAAGAAGAAACCAACCAAGAATAGTTTGTGTTTTTCTCAAATATGACACACAATCTTGGTTCCTGCACTGAAATAATGGAGATTCCTCAATACCTCATGCAGATGCAGTCAGTTTGCATACAATTCTTTAAAGCAATGATTTAGAGGGATTTATAGCCAGAGAAAGGAGCTTTGAGATATAATCACTAAGGTAGAAAAATGTAGACTCCCTGGAAGCAGAGGCTTAAATTCTGGCAGGCTTACCTCATTCTTTCATCTTTCAGAGGTAGATTAAATTCTCTGTAGCTTAGCATATAGGGGTCCTCCACAAGACTTTTAAAAGAAGTAGTCCTGTCTCCCCTAAGTGTTGTTAAATATAAATTCTTTTTTCTTTGTCTCTCTTTTTTCTTTTCTCTTAGACGTAAGTCTCAGGAACTTGAAATAATTTTTCTAAAGATACTTCTGTTTCAGGCAGCTCCATACCTTCTTGTCTTGAAGGTTTTGAAGATTTATTTCCTTGATTCTCTGTTTTAGTATGACTGATGGACATTTTTCTGTAGAATTGTTGTACTCCACAGGGAGCATTAACAGAAATCTGGCCCAGAAGAATATAAGCATTTCTTCCCAGTTCAAGACTTGCACTTTTCCTTTCTTTAAATTGCCAAAAGATAATCAGACTCACTGAAATCACTGAAATAAAATCTAAAACTACCTTTAAAAAGAAGAAGACACCTCATCAAGTATACCACTAATTATTGATCCTTTCCAACAAATCCCTATATGTACCGAGAAACAATCTGAGCAAATTATGATAATGGCTACTACAGAGCTTGAGCTTGTTTTTTTTTTTTTTTTTTTACAGCTAAAGCTGTTGATACATATTACAAGTAGTAATGATTGCACATGTGTGCACTAGGGAACTAATTAATGATAGCTAATGCATTACACAACCATATATATTTTTGGTAGGTACATGGTACAGTTTGTCCCAAAGGCCTCTTCATCAACTACAGAAAACCAAAAACATCGCTAATAGGACCCCTGTTAATGTAAGACATGGATTAGTAGTCCTCAGGGTTCTGGGTTTTCCCCTATTAAAAGGAAGAGTAATAAGAAAATAGATTTGTCAGTACTTTAAATCTTTATTAATTCTGACTGAGTTTTAGGCATATAATTCAAATAGTACCAACAAGATAGATGTATAAAGGTAAAGGATAATAAGAATTAGTTAAACTTTATGAAAAGGAATAGCTAGGAATGGATGCAGTGTGAAGAAAGTAGAAATGCAGCTCATCAAAGAGGTACTGGCTTGGGCAAACAAAAGATTAGAAACTTAAAGAGCCCACATCCTCTCCCCAGGATGCACTGGGTAATACCTTAGTATGCGATGTAACTTGTTTTCCTGGACAGAGAAACAAAACAATACAGCGTATGCTATCCAATCTTCAACTTGACGTTCTCCATATGAAAAGAAGACTCATGTGAAACACCTGCTGTTTCTTTCCTCAGGGACCTGTACGTATCCCTAGTTCTTATTAACCATGCAATGGATGCTAATTTCAGAAGGGAAGATATACTTTTAAAAATTACTCAGAGTAACACACCCTGAAGATCTGACTCAGCACTTTTGAAGACAGACATCATACCCTTTTAATATAAATGGCACTGACAAATTGCATGTCAAAACATTGCTTCTTGAGTTTTCTTTTACAAGTCAGTCAAGCTGGCAAAAGTCAGCTGATGAGCAGCCCAGTATATGTTTTTCATCCCGCTTGAGCCTCCAGCTATTCAAAACCATTCACACAGTCACACCAGGGTTGCAATAACCTTAGATGAAATTGTATTGGAGTGGTGCCTACAGCTCACCTGAAAATCAGAAATCACGCTGAAAAGTCTTCTCTTGCAAGCTGTGTTGCCTGCAGCTCCATCACCTAGTGATTACATAGGAAATGGTCAATGATTGCACACAAGACTTTGAGATTCCGGTCATCAGATCCTGCAGGTGTCACAGAGTAGTGGAAAAAATCTGTGAGGCAAATGCTGAAATGTGAGCACAAAGATAAACCGAACTAAAACTTCAAAATACTTGAAAAGACTGCCAGATATAAATAGAAGCAGAGGGCATCTGGGTAATTGAGTTTGAGTCCTTGTCATCATGCCACAGAAAGCTCTGCGCTCAGTTATACAACTTCTCTATTGATCTTCCCCAAGCGCTGCACTATTCCATCTTGGGCAACCCTTGGGCCAGAGTTTGACAATGCAAATCTGTTGTGAAAATATTTTTCACTTTATGATAAGCATGAAGGCAACAACAACAACAGTGTTTTCAATTTAATCAGTCCTTTAATTAATTAATTTTGAGAAAAGTTGGAAATTGAAGAATTATATTGAATCATTCACTTTACACGTGAGACAAATCATTCCTAAGCTCCATCCCTTAGGGTCAGTCTGTCAACACAGTCAACCTGTTAATATAAATTAACATAAGGGATGGAACATCTTCTATAGAAAAACATTAATTTCTTCTTTTCTACTGATCACTAGGTTAGGTTTTACAAACTTTCCAACAAAATAAATACATGTTGCAGTGAATGTGATTCTAACTCTTCTCCTATACACGCTGCACCAGCGCATGCTGCAAGCCTAAATTAGGACCAGCATAATTTAATTCTTAAACAATGAGCTTGACTCAAATTCACCCATTCAAAATACTGAACAGATCTAAACCACTTTGAACATTGTGGAATCTCCTTTTTCTGTCACACACACACAACTGTATTAAGTTAAATATATGCAGAGAGTAAATATATGCTATGGAGTGTTCCTACACCTTAGGGAATCAGCCCTTACTTGATAGGATCGGCTCTGAATTAGTGTCCCAATAAAATGCAGGCATTTTCCAGAAGATACACACTGGCATGAAAGCATCAGCACTGTAATCCACCCAACACTAAGGATATCAGCAGTGAGCATCTTAGTAAAGGTGACTGTGAATCCCTTGGCTTTCATGGACAAGTGTTACACTGTGCCCAAGAACTGAAAACAAAGCTCAGCTTTATACTCACTTACTCTTCTGATGTCTAAAATGAAAAGAAAAAAAAAAGGGTTGAAAAATCCCAAGGAAAAGCAAAAAATGTGACTTCTTTGTTTGGATCAGTTCCTTTCCTCTTACAATCTCTGCTTCAAAGCAACATTGATTACCAACTGCAGCTGCACTCACACCTCCACTGTGATATATTTATTATTTGTATTTTAACTGCAGCAACCAACACATCAGACACAATACATTCCCCAGAAAACTCATAGGCTAAATAAGAAAAGAAGAAAGAGATGGCTAAAATCTACACAAATGCAGTATGTTTTACATTACAGATATGTATTAAAACCTGTTTTTATACATTTAAGTAACTTAATACCTGACTTTAGTACTGCAGTCTTTCATTTTCACTTGTTCAAAATAATAATAACAAAAGAGTATGATTATGAGGGGCTATTTCAAACCAGTCCTATAGCACCATGAGACAATATGAAAGGCACAGATATGAGATGAGATTATTGTTCAGAGTAATATAACTACAGACCAAACAAGCTGTTATATGTACAGAAGGATGAAAATATTTTGTAATGAAAATTTTGGACATTTTAGAATCAGGACTGCTGCCCTCACACCCCACCTCTCCAGTGTTTGCTACCAACCTGAATTTCTCCAAGGGCTTTTGTTTATTTTTATTATCAAGCAGTCAGCCCTGACACTATAACCTGAACTATCTTGAGATGTGGGGTTTTAGTTAGCAATAAAAGCATGTGTTTACCTACAGAAAGATGGACTTCAATTGTACAATATTTTCAGATTTTTAATGCAGAACTTCCTTTTTATTTAGCCTACTACAAACCATCCCAGCCAGAGAGTTAAATAAAATATGTGGTGATATATGCATATACATTTATTAAAATGTATTATTAAAAAGAAGCCTTCTCTTCTCTAGGCTAAACAACCCCAACTCTCTGGGCCTTTCCATCCTTCTGATCACTTCAGTTGCCATCCTCTGGACCTGCTCCAACAGATCCATGTCTTTCCAGAGCTGGATGCAGTACCCAGGCGGGGTCTCATGAGAGCAGAGTAGAGGGGAATAATCACCTTTCTCTACGTGCTGGCCACACTTCTTTTGCTGCAGTCCAGGATGCCCAGGTTGGTTTTCCAGGTTGTGAGCACATATTGCCTGCCTACATGAAGCTTTTCATCCACCAGTACCCCCAATTTGGAGAAACTTGAAAACAATATAGAAAAACTCAGATCAATTCCTACTTGACACAGTATAGTAAATCCAGTATCCCATTACAGAGTTTATGATGTCTATTTTTAGCACATGGTGACTACATAGGAACAAAAGGTAGTTTGAAAATGCAAGCAAATAATACTGCAGAAAAAAAAAAAGACTCTTATCAAACAGAAAGGAAAAAGTAGTGTTTCCTAAGGATATACAATGAAACTATAAGCTGCTTCAAGCCTAAATGAACATCTCAGAAATCATACTGAAGTAATTTCTTTAGTTGCTTTTGTGACTAAGTCTTCTTACTTTTTTCATAAAACTTTTAGATTCTGAGTCAACAGAAATTGTGTCTAAGCTTTGATATTTTGTACTACCTTTTTTCCCCTCAAGGTTTATTCAATCTAACATTAAACTCTCCAGTCAACAAAGTTTTTATTTAAACAATTGTTAGTTTTAATTATTATTGCCTTTTGAAAATGCTCTTTTAAAAAAAACCCAAACAATAAAAACTAGAGGAAAATTTGTGCATGGTTTCTTTCTTTTTATATCTCAGTGTCATTAATATTTAGCTGTAAAGATTTATTTTTCATGGAAAAATATTTATAATCAATTTATATGTAACACAAAACTTGATTTAAACCTTAAATGGAGATTAATTTGAAGTTAGTGACTGGTTGAAAGCGGATCCTAAAGTAGGAGTAAGCATTGCATACGGGACTGGTCTGCTTCTACTGTACAACCTGGTTCATCTTCTGTAAACTGTTATGTGCTTGGAATATTTCTACAGATTCCCATATTGAAAAACTGTCAATATTAGAGGAGCTCAGCACTACAGATTTATTACCTTCCATGCTATTGAGAACAGTAACCTGATTTAGTTCAGCCTTTATGGTCTCTTGTCACAAGGTGAAAAAGGAAACTGTAATAAATCACTCTTATAATTAGATTCACTGAGGTTTTCCAATATTTTCCTAGACACTCTCTTCTGGAAGTCACATCATCTTCATATGACTATGAAGTAGAATTTCCTATCAGGATCTCATATGAAACTGAATAGGCATAAATTAATGCAAGTAAAGAAAGGAAACCATACACATACTAGCAAATCTCATCTACACACATGCACAAACATGTATGACATTAAATCTGTAGATATACAAAATACACACATGCATATATATGCACATACATATGTATGTACAGCATCTCCTCTCTGCTTCCAAGTTACATTTATAAACCAGGGAGAGTAATGGATTGTCTTGCTTGTGCTGCAGGTCCTGCTCAGAAGGGTGACTTCTGAGCATCCTGGAAAAAGCAATGTGCATGGCTTGGATGAGCAGACTCTAAAATACTCCAGCAGAAGAAAGACTCTCACACTGTGATTTTGATAGAAAACTTCAGGCTGGTTGAGTCTTAGGTCCAAAATGAGTTTGATTAAGTTGAACATGTGTGCAACAGTGATGGTAATCTTCTGTCAGACACTGATGCTCAGAGCATTAGTCACCAGGAATAAAGCTATCAGAAATTAAGAAAGATAGGCAAATAAAACTGCAGTGATCTACTGAATGGAAGGGCTTGGAACACAAAATGGGAAGAAAATTACTTCCGTTATACTGACAATACTTTTAATTCCATACAGTCAATGAAAAATAAATTATTAGAGAGAAAATAAAATACTGCCAATTAATGGAAGTAATATAGTGTTCAAACTTAAATGAAGTATTTTTCCCTTGAGGATTTTACTGTACTATTTTATTTGGCCTAATGTAATTTAAATTACAAACAGAATCATTTTGTAAGCCCCTGGAGAAATGTATTTTATTTATAATATATTTCCTTTGAAGTGGTGATGGAAATCATGCTTTTCCTGAAGTCTGTATCTCATATACCACCTACTGCTGCAAACTAGTTAGTCCTCACAAGTTAAACATGATCAGTCTGGTGAAGTACGTGACAAGAAAATCCAAGATTTTTTTTTTAAGTGCCAGAGGAAACAGAAATATGTTATTCCAAAAGCTAACAGTCTTTCCTCCGAAAAAAGTTATTGAAAGAACTTTGTTAATAAAAGTTATATTTTTTTCAGAGGGAATGGAAGTCAGCCATAGTCACACCACTTGAGTTTTTAATGTATGTAATAAAAGAAGAATTGTTTACACTATCTCCTAGAGGGAGCTTCAGCTGAGAGTAATTAAATTTTGTACACTTAAATTGAAATATGTAAATATTTCCATCTTTCATTGAAATCACAAATCCTTAAAAAAAAAATTAATTCTAGTATAAAAAGTACACTTTCTTACAGGATGCAAATTACAAGTAACCAGTTTGTGTCACCTTTCTTCCTCCAAGTAATTAATCTATTTATTAATATGCAAATATGAATTAATAAATTGAACCTCAGTCTATGTTCTCTCCTCACCATCAACAGCTTCTGCATAGTCTCAGTTAATTAACTACAGACAAAGGTGGAACTCCCTCTAGAAAATTAATTTCTGCCATTAATCATCTATTTAAAATATAATAGTAACCTGTCCTCATGGATGAACCATTAACTCAACACTCTAGCCATAAGTATACAAAGGTCTAAGCTGTGATCCTTCTCTTGAAACAATATCAAGCCAAGACACTTCAAATGGACTAAGCAAGTAAGCACTCCAAGGCTGGGCTGATTGTGCAACTGCTTACAGCATGGACTCATGACAGTTCTCATTAGCTCTGCCTTAAAGGCTTGAATCATATTTCAAGGGATAACGTATAGGAGCAAATATTTGTGCGTTACTACTCTATAAAACAAACATCAGTGCTATGGACTTGTTGAGTTAGTAGGTATTATCAATATCACAAACTTTCAGGTAGATATTTAAATGTGGAAAAATATTTTTAGTCATGTTTATGACTATATGGAACAAATATCAATGAATTTCAATGCTTTAATATTCTTTTAAATAATCAACATGTAAATACTACTGTACAAACCTTCTAAGAAAAGACATTTCCCCTCGCTCTTAGATCAGGCATTATCTGGTTTCTACTTGAAAGTTACACCAATTGTGTTAGTATTTGCACTTTGTCTTAGAGAGCTGGCCTGTACCACAACCTTTGCAGACAACTATTCTTTGCTAAAAGCTACTAAAACACAAGTACTACTTGTGTTAAGTGACAAATGCATGTGATAGTGACCATTACTCTTACATTTGAGACAAGATTTTAAGATTCTGACAGCCCAAACAGCTGAGCTAATGCACCTTTGCTAAGCATAACGATGCTACTCCTCTTGACTAATGTAATGTGCTCAGATGAACTGACATATTCTTCTTAATGCGTTGCACATTTGTCGGTAATAAAGCACATTATTTTATTATTTCTTTATACATATAATCCCTTAAGAGGTAGCACGACACTGTAGTGTAAATCTAAACCAATCAATTATATTTATTTGCATGAATGGCTTTGTTGTTGTTAATTTAGTATTGGAGAAAAAAGATATCAATTTCTGGCTTTCTGAAAACATTGTTACTGTATTTCTTGCAGACAGATTACATGGTTTGATGCTTTAACCCTTTAATTTTTGCTCACTGTTTTCCCACTGTCACATCAGAGTCTAAATAATCCATGTTTATACAGGCAGAGAGATGTGGACTGTAAGAAAACTTGGAAAAGTTAATTATATTAATTCAGGTATTTACTTTGTTCCCTTTAGGCTAGAACTGAATTGAGTTCAATTCCTGTCCCTTTGGGGTACTCTGAATTTTGGCACAAATTAAAACATTTCCTGCCAAGGAATAGTTGTACCACTAATTCCTACAGAAAAGGCATTCTCCTCAGACTCAACATCCTCTGCAGCATAATAAATATCTTTTCAGATTGCTTTCCTGCCCGTCAGTTACAGCTGAGGAAGATTCTGGATACTCACAGCAGGAAGCATGAATCTCTCCTTCAATCTAGAACTAGGAACCCACTTATGACTCGTCACAACTTAAATTTAACTACTATACCAGAGAATTTGTGGTTTCACTATTTTATTCACAGAAAATCTCTTGTCTGAGAATTAAAAAAAACCAAACAAACAAACAAACAAACTCACAACCTTTCACCTTACACAAAATACCTGGAAAAAAAACATTTAAGTAAAGCTGGAATATGGTCAATACAATATGAAAGACAAAATCAACTGTAACTGAATATGACCAGCTCTGTAACAGTGTGCTAGATACCATGCTCTAATTTCAGGATATGCAAGTAGGGGTAAACATTGTTTCAAAATTCATCTGAAACTTCTCTTATTAGTATGGAAGCCATAAAAATTCATACAGTAAGGTATGAAAATGCTTTCCTGAGATTACTTGGTTAGAAAGTTTCTCCTGATAGAACTGAGTGACTGAAATTTTAAGACGCTCCAGAAACAATCGCAATAACTGTCAGTGCCACAGTTGCTAAAGCAAGCACGTGAGGAAATTTTTTTCTGTGTAAAGAGAGCGTACTAGCATGTGTAAAAACAGGCTGTCTAAACTACTGCTACATATCCGTGTTTACAGTTCATTTCCACAAAATTAGAAATACAAACAAAATTAGAAATACAAAGGTGGAAATCTTACAGAAACATGCAATGAACATGAAACACCAGCTATACTGTAGACAAAAACACTGCAGCCTACCAATTCATGTAAACTATTTTAAATGCCACCGCAACTGAGACATAAAACAGCGTAACATACATGGGAGAAAGCAGTCAAGTGAAAATGAATACTGGTAATTTAATCAGAACAATTTAGTGCTTTGCCTAGGTTTACTCTTGCAGAGGGAAATGACTTGCTGAAACTAAACTACAGGAGCACATCAAAACCAGAAGGGAAAACATACTTTTCAATAAATTGGATTTAACTTGTTGGATTCTCACCTCTACTATGGGAAGACTGAATTATCCTTCAGGGAAATCCTGGAGGTGGAATATCAGCTACATTTTTTATTTTGTCTGAAACTCATTGAAAACGTGAAGGTTTGTGCAGAAGCTCAAGATGATCAACAGGTATAACAGAGGACATCTTTTTCCTGATTGCCAGTACCATGATACTGCTCTACTTTTAAGACAAGCATAGAATTTCATTCACGTAAACTGTTCAGCCTAGCTCTTACCCTGGCTAACTGTTATTCTGCTAGCTGTGCAGCTGTAATAACAAGAATCTCAAGGTTTGCCAACTGCTTGAGAATTAATTCAATTTATCTGACAGGTTTTGTGCCTAACACAAAATTTGCACCACTGTAGCTAACAATTAAAGTTTGCTCAGTTAGCTTACTGTGCTGTTCCCAGCACCCGTGAAAACCTAAAATAAGTGTGGCAACGAGACCAAATACATTGTGGCTTATGATGGTCTATAGTTGTGTGTCTGTTGATGATAAAACACATGGCAAAGGTATAGGGCCTTAATAAATCATTTTGCAGTCCATAAATCCCAAAAGACCCGGAATTTGCTAAGTAAGCACTGTTGCCAAAAATCAGTTGTTTTGTGATACACTGCATACTTCAAAAGATATAATGTGAATATTATGTTTCTTTGAATTTTACCTACATGGTCCAGTGAGGAACATCAAAGCAGCTAGTTGGATCAGGCACTGTGTAGTTCTGTGAACTCCTCTTTTGGAAACAAAACCGGTAGCATATCAGCATGTAAGCTGTGAACAGAAAAGAAGACATAAGAATAATTATTAAAATAGATAAAGGACAGGTGGGGGAAACACAGATGTATAAGCCAAAAGGACCAATGAACGACAAAAGTTATTAATACTTTGTGCTCTTTCTACTGCTGAATAATATACATGTATATATTTAAATCTTAGAGACCTAGCTGAAAATAGAACAATTCAAGCATGCATCTATCACACAGATCTGCAGCACTGCTAATAAGATGGCACTTGACAAGCCTTTGGGCTGCTCACACCTACCACCAAATGGCTATGTGCGATCACAGTATTTTTTGATGATTTTTCAAACCCACTGACCAAACTGGAGTGAGAATAAAAATTTCTCCAAAGTAGCACAAAGAAGTATGCAGCTGAGTCAGCAAGGGAGCTTGTCTGGCTTGTGCCTGGAAATTGGCACCTCTGGGCACAGACAGACATGGGATTCTAAGCATGTCTAGATCCCAGGAGCAGCTCAACATGGGAGCAAAAGTAAGAATTTGGCTCTCCTTTTCTTCCCCACACCACGCAGTCTCTCAAGCTAACCAATTTAGGAAGCTGGTTTGGAATATTACTTTTCATGTAGAAGATGTAAAAAGCTAGAAAAATAAACCCCCTAATGCATGCCATGTATTATATTTTTAGCTGCTTTTAATATACTGTTGCTTTTAAAAGTTGACATAACTACAGAGGAAGCAAAAATAACAATAATTAAAAGCTAAACAATACACTTCCCTCTGCAAAAATTGTAAATTCCTGAAGTCAGAAGCGTAGGAGAAGGATTAGCCACTAACGACTATGTTCCATTTCATTATATATAATTAGTGCCAAGAAGAACCATCTGCCATTATTATCCCATTTATTGCATGCCATTGCAGCTTAAGGCTTCAAGACTCCTTTGAATAACTTAAACACAGAAGAGTGATTCTGAATCAACAGATGCTCCATGTGTTCACTCAATGTTTCAGCCTTTACCAGCATGCCAAGGGATCTCACTCCCAGGTGTTACAAAAAGGAGGTAGCAGACCAGAGAGAGAACACACTGGTTATGGTGGATGCTTGGTTTCTCAGGAAGACAGGAAGAAAACAAACAAGCAAACAAATACAAAACAAACCACCATCAAGGCTGAGATTATCAACAAACAAGACTGAAACTACACTCCATTTTCAGAATGGAAGAAAATACACATTTACTACCAATGTACATTGCTGCACACCAACACAATACTTCTAACACAGCTCTGATACACTATTAATCATGAAGGTTTCCCCCTCCTCTTCTCAGTATCCTGAAAGGCAACCATTGCCTTTATTAACCTCGCACAGCCAAAAGCGCAATGCATTAGAGCAGAAGCAAATCTGAACACATCTTACACCAAATGAAAATAAGAGTGGCTGAACTTGCAAGAGTAAGTGGAAAGGAAGAACATCAGATGAAATACAGCCAGAAAAGAAGAAATACGCCATATTTGTGTCACAAACGATTCTTAACTGGAAGGAGACTGGACGTGTCAGTGTGGAAAACCCTTTCATAACAGTAGCCTTTGTTAACCTCTCAGCCCAGATCAATGTTTAGATGAGAGACAATCACTCCAAATCCACTTATTGAAGCATATCTTTTCCCAAGGGATTTATTTGCTGAGCCGTTGCACTGCTACTCAGTCTATTGCTGCCACTGCTCCCAGACAGACAATGCACAGGAAGGGCAGCACAAGGAAATCTGTCTGTACAGTGGAAAGTAACAACACTCAGAAAGAGACAAGGAGCAGGCAGGGAGCTCGTGCACTTCATTTAACTGCCTCCCACCTAGAAGAGGGTTTTGCTCTGTTAAGTGAAGCAGAAGCTGTGTAAGGATGTCATGAAGCCTTCAGTGGGAGAGCTTGATCTTTCAGCTCAGGAAGGATGGTTCCAGACTTGTCAAAACAGCAGCTCTGTTTTCAGTATTTCATTCCAGCGATGCAGAAATTAGTAATTCATAATTAGTAATTAATGATGCAGCCTTAGTAATTCAGCCATCTATTAAAACTATAATTTGCACAGCATGTACCAATTATTGTTTAATTGAGGTCCCTAAAAGTCCATGGTGGAATTACATACCATCACCCATGAAACAACAACAAGAACGCTTAAAAACACTTAAAAAACTACTTGTTCAATTATTTTTTATACAGAAAGTATAAAGGACGAAAAGCATTTCTCATTCACATTATCAATGCAGAAAAATAATTTTTAAAAACCTGCTTCATGACCAAAGCCAGTTTTAAGTCACTTTTATGCTTTTAAGAGTGCAAAACAATCAAAAGGGGAGGCCTCATTAAAGTTAGCTGACACTCCTTTTAGTT
Source organism: Cuculus canorus (assembly GCF_017976375.1). Lineage (NCBI taxonomy): Eukaryota > Metazoa > Chordata > Aves > Cuculiformes > Cuculidae > Cuculus > Cuculus canorus. Next base: position 64,627,474 of record NC_071403.1, on the reverse strand, counting down.
GAGAAATTAGTTTCTTACAATTAAAACTGGAATTTTAATAATGCTTAATAATTCCAGTCTTATCAAGTTATTACATTTTTTGTTAGCAATAAACTAATTCCTCATTAAATTAGCTTCTCAAGCTATTCTCAATAAAGAAATTTCTTCCCAGCAATTTTCTACTATATTTTAATTTTATGCCATTACTATCAAAAATCCAGTTTTACTGCCCTAAGTATGCAGGTTGTGACTCAGAACTCTGGAATTCATTGACCTAATTTAAGACAAACTAAGACTCCTTAAATAAGCTTGTGCTTTTTGTATATTCGGCTACAAAACTAATAAACTCTATGAAAAGTAATCAAACCAAGTTAACTATTCAGGTTGTGCAGAACATCAAGGTCCATTTGAAGTAACTATGTTGAAGTTTTATCCACACACATCTTTCCGCCTTGGTTCAATCTGATTTTTTCAGAAGAGAGAGAAAGGCTGTTATTTGACACAAACATTTGGAGATAGATGCTTACAGGTATTGTGAGGGTGACCTGCACTAGACATCATTACATGTGTTTGCTAACCCCTTAAATACCCAGGATAGAATCAGGGAAAATGGAAACCTGGTTGATTTGCACTTTACGCTTGGAAAACAGTGGTTTGAACCATTTTTCTACATTAAGGAAGAAGAGTTCTAGAATATCCTATAAAAGAGATGGAAGAGGGAGGTACAGGCCCATTCTGCCAACTTGGACTTCAACAATAAACTGATGTCCTATATATGTTATAAACACTAGTGATAAAGATAAATTCTTCCTATATTGTGCAAATGTCAACTGAGCGCCCACTGAACTGAATAATCCTCTGCATTTCTGAGATTGCAGCAGAAATTCTGTAAGCGAAAAATAAAAGGAGAAATTCAACATCACACAACAGTTCCTCCATCTTGCTCAATTTTTATTTCTTCAAGATGATTGAAAACAATAATTTTATGCCTCTTTTGTCCAGCTCAACTGAGGCAAAAATTAATGATTTAGACTGAATTTAGACAGTGTTCTCAACAAAGACATGTCAACTCATAGAACTCACTCAGCCAAATCTGTTTCAGCTGCCGAGTAACTAGAAGACTTCATTTAGTTTTCAGGTTCTGAGGAGTATGTAAAACAAAATCTAGGCATTTCAGGTATAACTTTAACTTGGTAGTCTTATGTATGTCTCATAAATTGTTCAGTCTAGACATATCACATTTGCTTCACTCTACAATAGTGACTGGCATTTTATTGGCAAAGTTGAGTGGCTATTTTGCAAACACTCAGTTAGATCTGCTCTGTGTAAAAGTGTTCACCTCAGTTCAGTACACATACAAAGCATTGCATAACCACACTACAGCGTCTGAATATAATCAGCAGCATAAGCAGTCAAGAAAAAAAAGCCAGCAGGAAAAAATTAATAGGAGGAGAATTCAGTTTTACTGCTCTTTATTACTTATATTTTCTGTGTATCTGATATAGAATCATAAAAGCTTTTTAAAATTTGAGAAGTGATTACAATCCTAGATTTTGATTCCTTAGGGTGCTTACAGATGCCTGACTTCTAGCAACTCTGTTTTTTAGAAAAAAGAAAAAGATTATTTTCTTTTTTTTAAATCAAAGTTTGTTAAATGTCATGTATAATTTTACAAAACACTACAAGACAATTGTGGCTAAACAGACCAAACCAGAAAGCTCACCACTTATCTGCATTAATAATTTAGGAAGTGGTCCCACTAAACTTTAGACATCTGTACAGTTACAGCCATCTATACATGAGCTGTGCAAACCCTGTGTGGTCAAGGCAGGAAAAGCTGCCACATCAAAGGACCACTCAACTAAGCTGATGTATTGTAATTGTTGGCCTAGGATGAGATGAAGTAAGCCTTTGGAGTACATAATGCCTTGCATCCATTACATAGCACACCTAAATCTGGTTATATACATATATGAATGGAAAAAAAAAAAAATAACTCTTTTCATGGAAGACAACCTTATCTGAAAAAGATGTCCTGAGCAAATACATGGCTCCATTTCTTCCATACAGAATTTCACTATTAACAACTACTCAAAAGTTTTAAGACATCTATGATCCTCTTACTGACTGACATTTTTCCACCTATCATGGTAATTGAGAAAGAAAGTTTCCCCCCCCTCCAGTGGTTTTCATTGTCACTGATTACGGGAAAAGAAAGACATTAAAAAATATCACAAAACATTAGAAATTTCGTATTTCAGGAAATATTTGGGTAAGACTTATGCACACAAGATACGTGTCTGGTGTGTTAAATCTGAGATGGTGGGAAGGCATCGGTTTTGAATTATCATAAGGCAGTTGAATGTACTGTGAGTAATATGATACTTTATCAGTTGGAAGCAGATGGACTTTCCTGAAAAGGAATGGTAAGTCTGTTAATGGAAATGTGCTGCCTGTTCACTGGGGTGCTCAGGAAATGTCCTGTAATTTGGTCTTTCCTAAGTATGCCTGCTAGGCAGTAGAGGAAAATCTCAGTAATCGTTAATTTCTTTCTAAACTCCATTCTGTATAAAGTATACAGAAAATTACCCAACAGTTGCCTTAATGAAACTTTGGATGAAAAATTTTGGGGTTAACGAAGATGTTTATAAGCACAGGGAAGAGATAAACTGTTGGTGAGAGGTGCAATACTCACCTACTAAAATCCACTCTTTTACATCAAAAGAAAGTTAACAGTATGCATATGCAAACCTTAAACAACCCCCAAAATGAACACAGACAGTAGCTGCAATGCAGCTTTTATATTCAAACATATAAAAGGCATATTCAAACATATAAAAGGTGTCTCTAGGCAAAGAAAAAAAGATGTTGAAATATTAAATGTTCAACTCCCTCCACACCCAAGAGTTACAGACATTACAATAGCTGTAATTGGACCTACTGGAATTATATCTCTTTAACTAAGAAGTTTTACCAAATCTAGTTGCAGTGATGATTTTTTCCTCTTCTTTTAAACTAAAGAGTAATTTTAAATCCTTACAGCTCAGTAGAGAATTCACTGTTGTAAAACCAGCACGAGGTGAAAGAATGACCTGAGGCCAGGGCCACTCCGCCCATAAACCCACCAGCACTAAATATGCCAGTGGCCCTGCTGGGCTGATCGCCTGGCCAGTGGGCGCCAGTCTGGATTCAACATGAATTTCAGCTACTTGTTGAGCTTCCTAGGCCAGGGGCAGGACCCCGAGACACTCATATGGATGCATCTGTGCCATTTCCCACGGGTGCAGTTATATTATATATAGATTGGATAGTAGGAAAATCTTATTTACTAAAAGTGTTGTGAAGAATTGGAACAGGCTGCCCAGGGAAGTGGTTGAATCAACATGCCAAGACGTGTAGATGTGGTGCTTAGGGACATGGTTTAGTGGTGGGCTTGGCAGTATTAGGTTAATGGTTGGATTCTATGATCTTAAAGGTCTTTTCCAACCAAAACAATTCTATGAAACATGCATGGCAGCACTAACACAACCTCCAGTGCAAACGTCACTTTAAGAGATTAAATAAAATCACCTAACAGGCCTTGGATTTACCTCTGATTTGGGTATCTGTGCCCAGATGCTGGCAGGGGGGGCTGCAAGGTGACCTCTGTGAGAAGAAGCCAGGGCTGCTCCATGTTGGGCACTGCTGGCTCCAATGGCTCTACTGCACATCACAGCACAGCCCCACAGCCCTACTGGTAGCACCTCAGGGAAAAGATATTTAAAAAAGAGCAAAACACTGCCTGGCAGTCCACACAGGAGCAGGGAGACACGCCCTGAAGGACTTGTGGCCCACAGAAAGCCCAGGCTGGAGCAGGTTTTAACTAGAATTTCTCATTGCTAAGAATGCAAATTATTGTTCACTATTTTTCTGTGTTATTGTGATCAACCACAAAGGCATGAGGTCTGAGGATCAAAAACATACTCCTGCTCCTCTTTGGGGGAACAGCATAAGTAAACTTTGTGACTCTAACATGCCTTCACTCACGTCCAAAAATCTGTTAAGCTTTGTAGATCACTTGCAGTGTGGCTTCCTGTGTAGCTAAGTTAAAGATCTTTTATTAATTTTGTATTGAATTAGTAAATAGAACCTCAGTATCAGAAAAAGCAGCTCAGTCATTTCTTTCCCTATCGCTATGTTGAATTTTCTTTGAATGTTTATATAAATTAAAAAGCTCTACAGCTTTCACCTTGTGGGGAGAAGGAAGAACAAAAAAGAAAGGAATATGTTGCAAGATAACTCTAACATGAAACCCTTGTGTCATGCCACATTTTGTCATTACATTCACAATTTAATCAACAAATTAGATTCCCCAAATTACAAAGTATGCTATGTCATCCTGGTGCCCATACTTTACTAAAACTAGACAGACAATCCAGGGGAAATATCCAGTGGCTTTCCTATCACCATTTAACTCTTCTGCTCAAATAATATAAAGTTGGCTTTGCAGAGGATTTATTTAATTCCATCTATTGGAAAAAGCTTGCAACTGATTACTGCTACAAGGCAGTAGTAATCAAAATTTGTTGTTGATATACATTACTCAGATGAGTTAAGATGAGAAAAATACTGTAAGTAACTGTGAAAGTATATAAATTCACTTGGTGATACGTAAGATTAAATTCTAAGGAGATCTATCTATGAAAGGAATGGAATGATCTACACCCTACCATTAAAAAGAATTGGTATGGACCAGAAGCTCTGTGCACTGTATGTGGGCTTTGACTTCCACGGGCAATTTCATAAGAACAGGCACTTTTGCATGATTCACTATAATTACTCCTGCATTGCAGTGTTGCTTTCCTATTCCATGATTTTACAGGTCATTGTAATAATGGAAGTGCTGTCATCTATGCAAAATGTAAAAGTACACATTTACCTTGAGAACTGATAGCAACCCCAGTCATATTTTATAGCTGGGATAAACATACTTTTTGCCTATAGTCATTTCTTTCTCTATTTCCATTTAAATCAAAGTGGTAGTATTGTTTCTGTACATTCACAGTAGAAGTTATGTGTCCTAAAGCATAATGATTTTTTCCCCTGTATATACGGTTTCTACAATGATGCTTTGGGAAGCAAAGAAATGACTGGATATTTTTTTTATAGATGGAATAAGTGGAGATAACTTATATTTTTAAATATTTAAGAAAAATAACATGCCTCAGTAAATGGGGAGAAGATTCATATCTGTTCCCTTTCCCTTTTTAGGCAGAGGTGAAAATATATTGAAAGCCTTTTTTCCTCTTCAAAGAAAGGTTAGCCATACCAGAGCAATCTCAGTGATGTGAACCAATACTGCCAGCAATGCTAAATTGCTGTAGCAATTACGGGTACGTAGCTAGTTTCCTTAAAAACAAACAAATAAGCAAACAAACAAAACCAAAAACAAAACAAAACAAAAAAAAAACAAAAACCCCAAACAAACAACAAAAAAAAACCAAACAAAAACCCAAACCAAAACACCAAAACAAACAGCAAACCTCAGACACCTCTTTAAGCCAATAATTACATTTGAAAGTAGGAAGAAATGTCCCCAGGTCAGATTGGCAGAGATTGTTGGTTTGGATTTTGTTTATTATTGCCTTTCCCTAGAACATGGGCTATATGGTATTCCCTATAAATAGGTTTTATTTAACATGTTTTCTGCTTCTGCAGGCACTTATACAGTTGTCCTTCATTTGGTCATAATGAGCTTCATTTTTTATACTTTCTTTCTAAGACATTTTGTAATTGTGGATTTTGACCTTTTATTTTAAGTCATAAGTGACATGTAAGATCTTCAGTGCACATCAGCAATCTGTTTTGTGAACCTTCTGAACTAGACATTTAGTGAATAATTGCAATGTTGAGGGATAATCCTTAAAAACATAGATGCTTCCATTCCTATGGCAAACAATCACATTAGCTTTATGTTTCTGCTGAAGTAATGCAATTCAAGGCTTAATAACAGTATTAAATTGCATAATTAATTTAGAGGCATTAAAGCACACTAAGATGTATTAAGACAATTAAGATCTTTAGCAACATTGCCTTATGACAGTTGCTGCCTCTGGAAGGCAATACAACATCAGTATACAATCAGACCGACCAAGGGCCCTCACTCTGGTAAGATACTGAGTTACTGAATAAAGGCTTTACAGACAAAAATTCTGTGATCATCTTCATTGGGTTCATGAGTCAAGGAAGGTTCCCATTTATTATAAACTAACCATGAAATTACAGAAATTATGTATCTTGTTGACATTACAGAAAATGAGACAAAGCTCAGCTATTTTTCTAAATGCAGTAAGAGGAATAATGTCAAAGTTGTAGTTAAAAAACCCTCAGGCTGAGCTCAGAGGGAGGTCTTGCATAGTATAATAAAATGAAATGCCAATGCAAAATACCCGACAGAATTTATTATATTGGGGGTTATTTTGAACACACAGTAAAAGGGATAGTATGGGTAACTTTTGAATTAACTGACTTCAGGAGGACAAATACTACTCCAGCGTTATGAAAATAACTGCATCAATTCTAAAAATCTCTACATCTTTTCTTTTGACAATATCCCTCAGCTCGGTTTCCCAGAGACATAAGAAACGTCCTGAAGAACACTGTTGATACCATGTAATGTAACAACTTATTTTAGTCTGATGTGAATCATTCCTTGCAGCAGCCTCTCTCCATGATCATCGTAAGAAATCCAATGGCTAATTTAGATTAAACATCGAACAGATAAGTTTAGGCAAGTTGGATTCAATCCAAAACTAAGTCAAGAGTCTAAATAAAAATATGGCCTTTTCCTTCTTATAAAGCAGTGATACAGTCAAGATATGGAGATTTTCCAAGCCAGCAAATATCACCCTCTTCACAGCCATCTGAAAATGGTCTGAAATTTGTTGACTGCTATATTAAACTTCTAAAGCTTATATCAAGTCTGCTAAAGATACACACCTTACTCAGTAATTCCTATAATTCTACCTGATTTGTCTGGCTGTTGTTCAGTTGACAACATTTCTGAACAAAAATCTGTGCATCCAGAACACCTGAGAAAACAACTTTGATGTCACATACATGAATACTTAATGTTCTATGTTTTTTTATTGGTGGATAAGAAACTGGTTGGGTGGTCGTATTCAAAGAGTAGTGGTCAATGGCTCAAAGTCCAGATGGAGATCCGTGACAAGTGGTGTCCCTCAGGGGTCCATACTGGGACCGGTGCTGTTTAATGTCTTTATGAATAATATTGATAGCAAGATTGAGTGCACCCTTAACAAGTTTGCAGATGACACCAAGCTGAGTGGTGTAGTTGCCACACCAGAAGGACGGGATGTCATTGACAGGGACATGGACAGGCTGGAGAAGTGGGCCTCTGAGAACCTCATGAGGTTCAACAAGGCCAAGTGTAAGGTCCTGCACCTGGGTCGGGGCAATCCCAGTACTCAGTACACAATGAGGGATGACGTGCTTAGAGAAGCCCTGCAGAGAAGGACTTGGGAGTGCTGGTTGATGAGAAGCCAAACATGAGCCGGCAATGTGCGCTCGCAGCCCAGAAGGCCAACCGTATCCTGGGCTGCATCAAAAGGAGCGTGGCCAGCAGGTTGAGGGAAGTTATTCTGCCCCTCTATTCCTCTCTTGTAAGACTCCATCTGGAATACTGTGTCCAGTTCTGGAATCCTCAATGTAAGAAGGATATGGAGCTGTTGGAATGGGTCCAGAGGAGGGCTACAAAGATGACTGGAGGGCTGAAGCACCTTCCACACAAGGACAGGCTGAGAGAGTTGGGGTTGTTCAGCCTGGAGACGAGAAGGCTCAGAGGAGATCTTATAGTGGCCTTCCAGTACCTGAAAGGGGCCTACAAGAAAGCTGGAGAGGGTTTTTTTCATAAAGGCTTGTAGTGATAGGACTAGGAAGAATGGCTACAAATTGGAGAGGACATGATTTAGACTAGACATTAGGAGGAAATTCTTCACAATGAGGGTGGTGAGGCACTGGCACAGGTTGCCCAGGGAAGTTGTGGATGCCCCATCCCTGGACGTGTTGAAGCCCAGGTTGGATGGGGTCTTGGGCAGCCTTTATGATTTAGTGGGATGTCCCTGCCCACGGCAGGGGGGCTGGAACTAGATGATCTTTAAGGTCCCTTCCAACTCTAACTATTCTATGATAACACCCTCAACCGTTGTAAACATATGTCAATAGATAAATCACTTGGTTTCATGATTCATAGCTAAACTTTGGTTTTGCCATTAACTCTAGCAAGCACAGTATGCTGTTGAACTGAGTCCTGAAGCAGAGCTGAGAGCAAGGTGTTACTCTGCACATCTGCTCCAATTTCCCTCCTTGTTCCAAAGAAAATAGATCCCTTAAACATCCTTATGCATGGGAAAGAGACTGTCCTTGCACTGTCCAGATTATGCTGAGAGTACAAGGCTACAATACCACCCATTCAGCACCATTTATGATATTTTCTTTCAGTGTAGGGGGTCTTGGTGGTCTTGTAGACATCTTCCTCCCCTTTATACATCTTGGTACAGCACAGCTCATCTCCAACAGGCATTAAGGCAGTATTTCATGCCCTCCTATTTTTTTAAACAGTGCTGCCAGCCAAGTAAATATATTGCTTACAGACAGGAACATGAGCTGCTTCAAGTCTTTATGTTATCATCTTCCTATAGTTATTAATCTCTTTTAAAAATAAATTGCCTGTATGTGCTTTCTGCCAGTTTAGCAATCAGGTCATAATCTCACTGTACATTACGACAATTAAAGAAATCCTGTGTGAAGCAAAATCCCCGTGAAGCAAAAGCATGATAAAAAGAAAAGCAAACCTTCCTAACTGCTCAATATTAGTCCTACTCAGGAAGAAAGCTTGGCAAAACACTGATGAAACTGCTTCTGATGTCATCTGCTCCTTTAAGTAGTACAGTTATCCTATGGAAAGTTAATTTAATGGGAATGTCAGTTTAAACAACAGAGTGGTTTTATTTTAATAGCTCATTATTTTCAAGGACAGTCTTTCTACCTGGCAGCAGATAAATTCCATCTGCAAAACTTTTTTTCCTTACCATGTAACTTCAAACAAGTGAACTTCTGAAGTCCCTGCTATTTGTAGCCCTTTCTCTCCCAGCAAACAAAAGGAATAACTGGGAATATTTTAATAAGCCTGTAAATTCAAAAAGCAGTGTGAAATCATGAAAAGCGTGTTGATGCCTCAAACACTATTATATATGCATTAGATGCAAAAATGTCACCTATTTAAAAGCATACCGGTTTGCGATCTGAAAGAGAAGAAAGCAGAGTAAGAGGACACATAACGGGTAAGAGTAATGGTGTTGCAATGATAATGCCCAGGTCGGTAAGCCTTCAGCCAGATGGAATCATCATCTTATTTCAGGCACAGAGAGTGCCGGCCAGTTGTTTACTTGCAAATTTAAATGAGATGCATTTCAAAGCAATGTTAGCTAAGACAGAGATATGCTCTGGTGCAGAGAACAGAATTTTATAACAGACGTGACTTTGACAATTACTTTTACTTAAAAGAAGCCTATTTTTTCACAACTGCCTAGCATTCAAATGACTTGGTAAAATTTTGATACTCTCTCCAGTAAATCAATGTGCAACCAACCCATGGCTGTTTACTTTAGACATGGCTTTTTCTCTAAAATTTTATATTTTGATGAGGAAGCGTGTATCTTGTTTGGGGGAAACTCCACTCTGAACAAGCACCTTTCATAGTTTGTTTCTGGTCCTTCTAACAGTGCAACAGTATTTACTTACTATAATAAACAATAGTGCTGATTTGCTAGGTTTTACCCTAGTTTATTTTCACAGGTCTGAGATTACTAAAAAAACCTTAAATTCACATAAGGTTACTAGGAAAACAGCTCACCATCAACATACCCTGTTGCTCTGGAGTGAGAGGTTATTGCCCATATGACAGAACCACAGAATGGTTTTGGTTAGAAAAGACCTTTAAGATTATCAAGTCTAACCAGCAATCCAGCCCTGCTAAGTCCTTCAATACAACTTGTCCCCAGCTATGACATCTACTTGTCTTTTAAACATCTCCAGGGATGGTGACTCAACCACCTCCCTGGGCAGCCTATCCTTGCCTGACAGTAATCTCAATTATTAACTGAACCTTCTTAAATCCAGCCAGTCTATTCAAACCAAAGCTCAACTCAGGAAGGAAGAGGTACGAGGATATAGGTCACTCTTCTCCACTTTTGAATGCCCCCTCACTCAAGACGAAGACTCAAGATCATTGTTTCTTGAAAGATGATGTTGATACAATTTTGCAATAGAACCTATGCATAGCATTTATACTCTTGGACACTAAAGCTTTTAAAGGAATTAAAAAACCCCAACTAAATATTGCCAGGAGTGGAGAGTTTAGATCATTCCTGAATTTGTGTTGCACTGATGGAAGGAATTTGGAGGCTTGCTGAAATGACACTGCTGAGGGGAGACCTTATCACTGTCTACAACTACCTGAAAGAGGATTGTAGTGAGGTGAGTATTTGGTCTCTTCTCCTAGGTGACAGGTGATAGGATGAGAGGAAATGGCCTCAAGTTGTGCCAGGAGAGGTTCAGAGTAAACATCAGGGAAAACTTTTTCACTGAAAGGGTTATCAGGTACTGGAACAGGCTGCCTAGGGAGATGGTTGAGTCACCATCCCCGGTGCTATTTAAAAGACAGGTAGATGAAGTGCTCTGGGATATGGTTTAGTAGTGGGCAGGTACAGTTGGACTCAATTATCTCAAAGGTCTTTTCCAATCTAGCAATTCTATGAATCTATGACTATTATTCTTGGTTTAAGAAACTAGTTCTGCTGAATTCTCTTACAAGATTATTACATGCTTTGCAGTGGCACATTCCAGAACACTGCACTGCAAGTCATAATAGAAAAATATGTTAAGCTACAGCTCATTCACCAAAAGGAAATTAATTTTTTTCTACTGCCAGGGAACCACTAAAGTTTCTTATGTCCAGATTAATTGTATCTACTAACATTTATTCTCCAGCCATGGGATCAGAAGATCAGCTACTTGGGAATTCTTCATCTGCAAGATTTTAAGTCAAAAGATAAAAAGGTCCAAAAAAACTTTTAGCAAATATAAAACACCAAGAGTAAAATAAAGATACACCTCAAGTAGTAGTAAAGTAAAAAAAAAAAAAAAAAAAAAAAAGAAAGAAATGTAAGATCTACATCATTATAATACCTCAACTGATACTGAGGAGTGTTTTTCCCACCTGACAAAAGAAAAGTCTACGTGAAATCTTGTAAGAATTTTAATAATGAAAAACCTCATTTGTTATTACATAAAAGTTCTTTTACTTGTTCAGAAATGAGAAAAATGGTGACTTCCTACCTTAAGTTGGCTTACCTTCAAATACTAACACTGTAGTAGGGAAAAGTAAAATGACAAATAGAAAATGGTCTAATTCCTACTAACACGCTATTTGTAACTTCTCCGATTTCATCTTTTGCACTTGCACCAATAAGAAACAAGTTCCTTTTCACAAGAAGGTATTCTTATACCTACATACCGTTAACAGTGACATTTTGAAGATTACTTAAAGATCTTTATATTGACTAAAGAATTGAAAGAATATAGCCAGATGCAGTCTATTCAATACTGGTTATTTCTTCAAATAGAGCCCAATCAGAAATCAAAAGTATTCCAGTTTTATATGCTTATAAGTTTTGAAATAATCAATTTTGGGTTTCAGAGTTTCAGTTACAATCAGGATTTATGCAGCAATCTCTTGCATTTTGGAAAACTCCATTTTTTTTCAACATTTTTAAAATCAATATCTAAAATTCCTCGAGTTTTGCCTTTTGTTTTTCTTTTTTCTTTAGTTTTTTCCTCTGTCAAGTAGTTATCAAGACAACAATCTTGATCATCTAAGACAATAATCAATGACGAAAACCAGAAAGCAGGTATTTTACAAATAACTGTCAAATTCAATTGTGTGTTTAGATAACAACAACTGAATTTAACTGATGGAAAGAAATGCTCTCTATTTTTAGGTTTCCTGTAACCACTGTAAACATACTAGTCCAGCACATGTTTTGCAATCTTAAATATTAAGCATAACATTCACTAGAGATTGAAACTCTGTATCATAAAAAAAAATGCAGTTGATTTGTACTTATGGGTAAACATTCTCCTTCGAGATGCCTGAAAGTCCACTAGGCTATAAAGAACTCTGGTTACTCTATTTGTAATACAGATCTACAGTGGAAGAATACCTACTAGAACCAGAAAAATTAGTGTACGGACAAAAGTCACAGAAAGTAAATTTTCATTTCCAATTTAAATTTGAAGTATATAAACTTTCTTTTCCTTTGCCTCTACTTTTGAGCTGTGTTACTCCAAAAATTTGCCAAATTATGTGTTACAGCTTGGGTGTTTTGGCATTTCACATCAGTGAAATCCAGATTGCTCAGTTGTCCACACGCCTTATGGTTATTCAGCACATTCAATTTACACCACACATTTGCATTTTCTGAGTGTAATGATTTACATCTTTGGACTTTGTGACAAGACATTACATGCAGATTACCTCACGTCTCGGAGGGCACACTGCATTGAAGAGGCCACGAAGCCACTTCATTATGAGTGTAACTCAGAAGTTTTTCCAGCTCATCTAGCCCAGCTGCCTGAGGGACCCATAAAAAATCAGATGTTAGAAAATATCTCACAAGAATTTTCCATTTGCATCTTATGATTGCCTTCCAAGAAGGAAAATGTAGAGGAACCATCTGATGTGACAGAATAGCGGGCAGCCCTTGAACAGTTGTATCCTGATCAAACAATTTACAAGAGTTTTTGAAGTAAGATATGAATATTAACAGATAACTAATGATAGACAGTATGTTTGCTAACAAAACCTAAACATATTTTAGCAAGGAAAATACAGACATATTTATTTATATAATCCTGCCAATGAGTCTCATATATTTTCAAAAACATTAAACATAACTTGCTTGTTACTACAGCAAGATAGCTATAGCTAATTTCAGAGATATTTTGAATATTTGGGATGGTAAATGTGGTGGGATTAATTTAGTATTCTTTTGCATTAGTGTTGTGTTTTATTTTACAAAATTTACAGGTTGGTTGATCGGTTGGTTGTTTTCTTCACTTGTGCCAGGGATACATATCTGTGCTGTTCACAAGATCTCTTTCCTGGTTTTAAAGCAGCTGATAAACAAATAGTGAAATGGATGGACTAACAACTATTTTAAAAATTCAAGACAAGTTTTTGTTCAACTACCAGAACTAATATCTCTAAATGTATAGATACAGCTAAAAGACACTTCCCAAGCTATACTCTCTCCAGCTCTTTTTGCATACTTTATAAGATTTGTTGAAACCTACTTAGAAGTACGCATTTCTAGGGAACTGAATTCTACAGTTCATAGATTCAAAATAAGCAGTTTGAGTAAAATTACTTTAAATTTATTAACTATAAAAGAACCTTATTCATTCATGTTCCTAACAGGAACATCTACTACCAAACCCAAAGATTAGACTAACCAAATATCTTGGAGAGTTATGAGCACACAATTCCCTACCCTGTGTGGCCATCGGTACATTTGAGTTTCAAATCTGGATAAATTAAACCAAAAAAACATTTATAAAAGACTGCTCTGTAGCCTCATTTGTGAAAAACTGGATCTTAACACTACTGTGCTTGCAAGCTGTGTTCTGCTTCTCTTGTCTCTCTAACTGCCTTGAATATCATAAAATGAGAGAGAGTAATCACAGAGAAGCTAAGCCTAGTGCATTATTTATCCTAGGACCATCACTACAGCAGAAGCATCCTCTGCTAGCTACTCTTACACAGTATCTGTGGTGTATTAGCTCTACCAGATCCACACTGGAAGATCATTGCCTCAAAAGCTAGTAGAGATGAATGGAGAAACTGAGACAGGCAGTTAAAAGAAAAAAAGTGGCCTGCCTGAGCGCACATTGCCTTACATAATTTGTCTTGTTACAAGTTCCCAGAGACATACATGGAACTCAAAGGAAGAGATAGTCCATAACCCATGCACTCTCCTTGAACCAACACTCCATCAATATTTTACTTAACTCTGAAATGATCAGATAACTTTCCCTTTGAATTGTGACTTGAAAGCAATCCAAGTTTTGGATCTGAAGAAGTTTGCTGATTATATACTTAATCTAATTAAAAGTAGCAAACAGGATGATTTACAAAGTATTTTCCTATAAAGGCTGACAATTTCTTTTGAATCTTCCCTGTTCCAACTATCCCTGTGACGATCGTTAAACCCTGGCAGCTTAATTACTACCTCTACGCATTTATCAAATCTTACTCTAGTTCTTAAAGGTAAGATGAAAGAATAGAGTTACTACCCAGGCTCAAGAATTATGGCAGTCTAGAATACAGAGTGCTTTACTTCATGACAGATATTCTTCTAAAGAATAGAATTTTGAGTGCAGTTTCTCATTGTTGTGAGTTTGGGTTTTGGGTCTTTTCTTTTTTCCTTCTTTCCCCTCCTCCCCCAACATATGATAAGAAGTCATAAAACAACATAAGTACATGGAGAAGGTTTCTGAAGAGACAGCTGAAGTGGTGAAGTGGTTCATTAGCTATATATGAACAAGAGGGATATTATAAAATGCTTTGGAGGGGAAAAAAACCCTCTAATTTTCATACAAGTCAACACAAAACATATGTAACATCTACATGCATTGTAATCGATGACAAAATCACCTTCCCTCCAAACCCACACCAATTCTAGAGGTGTTTGCTTGCAGCATTAAAAGCTTTGCCAAGAAATGTGTTTCGATTTCAGATCCAACATTTTCACTCTGCAACTCTCCACTTTTTCTTCCCTCTGATTTTGTTTTGTAGCACACTTGATCCAAGTAGATCTCTCCCATGAGGACAGTTACACCAAAATCATGGCAGTCCGAAATTCCAAAGTGAATGCAAATTAAGTTAAGACATTTCAAGCACATAAGAACTGCATGTCAGAAATTTTGGTTTGATACAAGCAAGTCCACTTCCGATATCAGTGGACTGGTAGGATTTTTTTTTTTATTTAACGCAGACTAAAGCACTCCACCAGAAGATACTAGTGATATGATGATTTCTACTAAAAATTGCTATGATGGTACTGATTGCTTGGTAGTATCAATTGGCAGTATTGCTATGATTGTTTTTGATGAAAATTATTGATTTTTAAGTCCTAGCATTAGCTTTTCAATCCATTGCAAACATCATAGCAAATAAGATCCATCATTCCTGTGCCTTACTGGCTCATATTAAATGATCCACATGACTGTGCATGTCAAGGAGCATGTTAGCAAACCACATCTTCTCTTTTTACAGATTTTACAAAGGTGAAATGCCTGCTCTGTTACAGATTCTGCCAGAGAACACCTTTTAGTCTTTTATTCTAGTACTCCAGAATGGAAAACAGGGCTACAAGTAACAGTTTCTCCATTTTCCACAATGTAGTAATGTCAGTTCAGCTTTGCAGTGAAAAGGTAACAATAACTTGCTTTTTGAACTGGGGACCAAAAGGCAAATGCCAGCTATACCAGATCATGACAAATAATTGAAATAAAACTTAGAAATACATGGCACTGACACAGCTTGCCTTAGAACTCAGCCTTTAGTCCACTGCAGTAGTCATTAACTATTCTTCCCTTTTACATTTCATGCAGCACTTAACTTAGCTCTCTGAGCATCGTGTTTGATGTTGACTTTTGCTAAGCAACCAACTCCACAAATTGTTGGGTGCTTTCTGGACTAGAACTGTCTTAGGCTAATATGTTTAACCTTCTGCTTTCCCTCCTATGAACTTCTCTCTATTCCTATGTGCCAGCTGTATTCTTCTGATGTACTGTCATGTGTAGAAAAATAACGGTCCCTATCACATGGTAAGTTTTAACACAAACAAAAGAGTTTCACGTCTTCTCACTGCAGATTATACCTGTATTTCTGGGTGGTCCTGTAGGGCACAAACTGACTATTAACACTATGAAACTATATCCTGAGATGCAGATGCTAGAAACATCTCTATTTAATAATATATTTGTTTGTATATTTTTTATAAAAGAAAGTTATAATTGCTGGTAGCTAAGGTATTCACATTTTTATAAGCACTACAAACCTTTGAATGATATAATTCACTTCCACTTTTGCTGGTACTCTTCCCCGCCTGAAGCCAGATTTCTGTCAGTTTCGGTGAATAGCAGCTTTACTATTAAATGGCAGCAACCATTTATTCACAATGAGAAGGTCACAACTTTGTATCAGAGAAATGTACTTGTAGCATTTAACAAGTTTTTTAATTCACATGCTCTATTCTAAACCCAAATGCAAAATTATTCTGAATGATGATTTAAATCTTGTAACTTGTTTTGCTTTTGTCAAGTGGAATCTATAACCAGCAAGCAATCCTTTGGATGGGTAGAGAAAGATTCAAACTACACTTTATGACATAAAACATTAGACAATCTCTCAGAAATCTCCTTTCTTCCTTTTTCAACCTTTCATAAGAAAAACAGATTAAACAGTTTTCCAATCTGTTTCACCACATAGCTGCACAAACATTTTGCGGTAACACAGGAATGTGTGACAGGCAGAAAATACCAGGCTTCAGCATAGCTGGATATCTGTGTTGTGAAACCTAAGATTAATACTGCTTTGAAGTCATCATTACTGCTGAGACCACAGAACATCCTTGCCTTCACATGACGTTACTGGAGAAAATGAATTATTCAGAGTTCCTTAAGTTCGCCATCTATCTCTGCAGAAAATGAGACTGCACAATTAGGAAACAATGCAGAACCTGTTCACTCAGAAGATCTATCCCTTGTTTATTGTAGAAGCAATGTTACCTCTCAGTACAGTTATTAAATATTCATAAGCTATTTAGTATTAATTTAATTAACTATCATTAACTATTGTTGGTAACTTAGATTCACACTGCAGAACCAACATATCCACAGAAGATGGCTAGGAATTATTTAGCATTTGGCTAATTATTGTTCATTATTCAATACAGAGTATCCAATTAAAACTCTTCAATACCAGGATGAGTTAGAAGTAACATCAGTTGGAGGAGATCTCTATGTTAATAAACTATAGATATATTTCACTGGGATTAATAAGCATCTTATCTTATGCGGGCTTCACCAGTAGAATTTCCATGAGAAGCATGGAAAATAATTTGTGTATGATGAATTCTAAATGAATGTAATGTAAATCAACTTTTCCTTTCAAGGCGGGAGGAAGAAACTCCTTATTTTAATCAAGACATCAAGCTGATTTTATGCCTTTGTCACAAGCCAAAAGATTTGTTTGAGTTAAACTGTGAAGCACTGCATTCGATATAGGGCCACTAAATATCAATTTAGAAAGACAGAATCTGTAGACCATCATGAACAGTAATTCTGAAAATTTATCAAGGATATTCCTCAAAAGAGTACTGAATCTATTTTTTCTTGTCTTGGGTTGAACAGTTGAACCACCTAAGAGTGGATACTAAATTTGACCTGTAACACCAGATTCAAACATTGAATGCCATATACACACAAGAAATAATGAAATAGCCCTTTTGAGAAAATTTTTCGAAGTTTTTTCTCTGAGTTTCACTCACATAGATAATGACAAGTAAGCTCAACAGCTGAGAGGCAGCAAAACCCCCATCTATACTCTGTTTGAAAATAATCTAACAAAATTATCCTGAACATATCATGCATGCCAAGACTTACGATAGATTGCTGTGTTAAAAGCTTTTATCTTCATGAGATTAGACTGCATGCATCACTTGCAACTAGAAAAATATTACAGGAATGATAAGAATCAAAGAAAGAAGTACATTCGAATCTCTATCAACTCAAATTTGCCGTTTTCTTTGCCTGTGCTTCATCATTTAAAAAAGGATGAATGGCAACAAAGTTACTACAGCAGTAGTACTGTACTTTATACTTTTTTTTGTTTTCCCCTAAGCAAAAAATCTCCCAAGATTCACCTTAACAGGTAGTTGGGAATTTCTACTTCAAATTTTACGTTTTGGATTTGAAACTAGCTGTTACAGCGACCAGAATAAATCAAAGCAAGTCAGAGACTTGGTCTTAGAGCTGAGATGGCTCTTGGGTGCTTCTGACCATAACTATGGATGGAAAGCACTTACGCATACCCCCTCAGAGTTCCAGCAAATCTCATATATGCTTCCAGATTAAGCTTTTAAAAACATAAACTATGTGGCTTGTGTAATATTTTCACAAGCAGCACAGTCGCTTAAGTCATTTTAATCTATCAAATTGCACTCGATAAAAGTATTTAATAATGCAGTATTAACTTCAGAATAGCACACGTTACCTAAGAAACAGAATGCATTCTAAATCCATATTTTTAATACCACTAAGAGTTATGAAAAATAGCAGTTCAGGAAGTTTCTCTTGTTCTACTATTGTTTATTCTATATATAAAAAACTAATTAATAGTGCTTCACTGATTATTGTTGCATTCAAAGATCATCTTAACCCCTTTTTTCTAAAACTGTGAAATATTTATTATGGACATAACTCCCACAATTGTATACTTTATAACAATGTGCTGGCAAGAAAGAAGTCAGATCATAGCAATCTTTTTCTTCATGATGAGAAAACTATATGTTCTTATTTCTAATGCATTTTATAAAAAGGGGGCATACATGAAAAACTAACACGGCTCCAATCAACTTTACTGTCTTCTTCGGGGCTAAAGATCCAAGCTAATTTACTAGCTGCTAAATTCCTCAAATCCAAAATACATTATTAATAGCTATTTTGCACTTCAACTACATTGAAATTTGGGCATTCTTAGTTGGTGGCAACTTCTGCCTTGGAACGACTACACGACCTAAATGTAGATTCAAAACAAAGCAAAACAATATAGACATCAAGAACTGCTTACGTATTAAACACAAAACAATATTTACTCACATCACTACATCTCAGCAAAATCCCTTAGTTTTTTTCTTATAGCAAGACATGCATTTCCAATGAAAAAGGTACAATCTAGTCCATTAAACACTTGTGTGTCAAGCATGCTTAGCAAAAAATCTTTGACTGTAGCTATGTTACTGAAATTTAAGTTGTGTCATATCATTTCAATTAGATAAAGAATTGGAGAGTAGCCAAACCTTTTTTTTTTTTCTTTTTTTCTTCTCAATCTTGAGTGGCTATATGCTGGCTGTGCCAAAAGTGTGCATAATGGGAGAGAAATTCAACCTCAGAAAAAAACAGAAACCCAAAACCATACTGAACAGTTTCCAGTTCTGGTTTGCTGGCACAAAGATGTGGGGACAGAGAGCCCTAACCAAGAGGCGACAGAGCATTACTCCTTAAAACCAGTCAGACAATGGAATTCTCATATCTAATAGAAACTGAAGGCTTAGTTTGAACACACCTCATTATTTAGACATTTCTGTAAAGGATTGCTAACTTTATTCTTCAGACTTATCTCTGACTTTCCCTGTGGTGGTGGTTATATTTCAAGCTCTTAATCCTGCTCTAGAATTTCTTCACATCTAATTGTACTGCAAGGTTACACATCTCTGACAATGTGCAAATTAATGATAAGTATACTCCAAGATGTGAAGAATTTCCCAACGGTGATCCAGGAAAGAAAAAAACTCAGCAAAAGAGAATAATCCAAAAATCATTGCCATCCAAAATACTCCGTAAAATCCATTTTCCATTTTGTTACAGCTGGGAAAATACCTCAAGCTGCAAGAGCAAATAAGACTCAAAAGCATCATTCCACACCTTTGAGGCTGTCTTACTGTTGACATCCTTCCCCAAACTCCTAAAGGAGGTATCTGATCAATTACCTCATAGCTGTCACAAGTCCTGCTACATCCCCCGAGTCCTCTGGTTGGTTGTGCAAGAGGAAAAACAGACAAGATACGAAGAATTGTGACTTTTGGGGACAGCTGTAAAAGTCAATTCTATATTTGAAAACACCCGAGAAACATAGAAAACAGCATCTGGGATTACTCCTCTGATAGGATGTACAGTATACTCCCAACACACCTCTGGAATGAAGAAGTGTTTCTTGGAAATGACAGCTCTTTCTAGCTTCCTGAACTTCAGATGAACTGAAGGAGAGAATCCATATATTTTGTATCTCTTTTCAACCTACACTGAGAATGTGAAGATATCACAAAAGTTATGGTATAAATCAGGTGTCACCACCTGTCATCTTTAATACCAACTCTATTTTCCAAAACAGGAACTCTGTTTTTTTCCAAAACAGAGTAATCTGCTTGAAAATGACAGGCAAACTTCTCTCTTATGGCACAACTTAAGTGTAATTTGCCCTGTCACCTTTTCTCCCATTTTCACTTGATTTAGTTTTATGACCAATAGCCAGATAGTGCGCTCTAATAAAACTTAGCTAACGTGTGTTTCATCGTCAGCCTGATTCTTAGCAAAGCCAGCAGTAGCCCCTGAACGGAGTTAAAAAGAGGGCTGGAGAAGAATCAGCAGATGAGCCTTGAGATGCCAGACCAGTCTCCACTTTGACTGCTGCTGCCATACCACGGCAAATTAATCATCTAGTGAGTCACTACAGTTTACTTTTTAACCTCTTTACATTAGTAACACTTCACTGTGACTCCCACTGCTGACTACAATAAATTAAAATGAAAGAATCCACAGAATACATATTGTATACTTAGACCTAACAGCTAGATATGACATATTAATACTCATATACTAAAAAAAATAAACACTCAGAAGGCAAAGACAGAATATAAATTTATATCAGCTTCAGGGGAGTCAGTGAGTTTACATCATCCCAGCAGTTCAAAAGGAAGAGTTCGGAGTCTCATCTGGGTTCTTTTTGAGACTGAAATTCACTCTGACTAATGTCAGATCAATGTAATTCCTGAAGAAGCCCACTAAATCTATATCTATATCTATATCTATATCTATATCTATATCTATATCTATATCTATATCTATATCTAATCTATATCTATATCTATATCTATCTATGTATATCTATATCATCTATATCTAGATCTACATAACACAGACTGGAACCTATTCCAAGATCTTCCTGCACTGGATATAGAGACAAAAATGAAAATACTAACAGGTTTTCAACAGAAGTTAAGGGGGCTTTGATATCATCATTCAGCATAAAATATCTAAATGTCACCTTTAGTTCATATAAATGTCACCTAATTAGTTCATATACTTTTTGTGAAATTTCAGCAGCCTTAAGATTTTAGAAAGGTCAGAACTGATATGCAGAAATACAACTATTCTGTCTTCCCCTGTTTACAGTTATTCTGCAAAAATACCAGATAGAGAATGTCTTTGGTCTGTAATGCAAATAAGATGCCTTTGAGACAGTCTTACACAGACACGTGTTCTAGTCAGTCCTCAGTGGCAAGATACACATTATTCCAATCAAAACTTAGAAACGTAAAAAGAATCAAGCATTTCATACTCCTTATTCACTGTTCTACTTACTCAGTATCCTTCTTATCAGAAATGAGAAAAAATTAAAATGTCACCACAGCTTCTACATATTTTTTATTTTTCATTTAAGTATTCTGAATTTTCTTTCCAAATACACAGCATTTTTTTCCAAATAAAGTAAAATTTAGATCATAGAAGCAAGCGATTATCTGAATTTCATCTGCCTTGTCAAACCTTCTTTTACACTTAATACATTTAAGCACCACAGGACTTACCTTCTTGCATTTTAAATCCATAGCCTGAAAATAAGCACAGCGTGGAGTTGTATTCCAACAATACATCCTTAGCAAGTGCTGATAAACAGGCCACAATGCACGGTAACAGATATTTCTAATCCTACATATATTATATCACAACCCAAATAAGAGGTTTTATAGACTTTAATCATGCATATATCAACACTCAGGTAAGAGGGTTTGTTGTCTGCAAATATATAGATACTTCAAGATTGATTACAATTTTTATTTCTCTTCCAAAAAGGCTGGAAACAATTGCTCCCATAATTGGTTTTCAGATGGAATAATCCAAAATTTCAAACCAAAGACAGTGGCTAAAGGGAATTAAAGAACTAAAGAATAAAAGATTTCAAAGTGTCTCATAATTTTTTGTTTGTTTCCAGGCAAGGCTACTTTACAGTTCCAGTAATACAAACTGGGAATGACACAGGTTTTTAAAATTAGATTGAGAATATTTTTCAAATTAAGTACCCTCTTAATATTAACATGAAATGAATCCACTAATAAAAATGCATAGGAGCCCTTTTGTTTTCTATAACAAAATCAACTCTGAAAGTCATTCAATGAAGACTAGAAAAGGTGGAGACAGAGGAGAGCCAATTCTGCTTTCTGCTACATATGAAAAAACATATATTGTGAAGTATTTTTTGTTTTAAAGAAAAGTTAAAAAAGTCTAGATAAATACTAATGTTTGTTTGGTTTGGGGTTTTTTTTGTTCTGTTTTTCAGTCTTTGCACTTCATACGCTGATCACAATATAGCAATACGGAAAAGATGCTGCATTTGATTTTGGCCTAACTTTAGGCCGATATCAAGAACTGCAGTCTCCTATCAAGCATTTTCTGTTTCATTTCTCAGTGTAGAGATTCAAAACCACAACTGAAGCACTTTGAGAAAGAGGTTACGATGAACTGAAGCACATGAAATACACAGAACTGCTAAAGTTCTTTACTTCAAATTTTGGCTTCTAAACCGCATATTACCTACAGCTTAGTTTCACCACATCTATTTTGCATGCACAAAGATGGCAACATGAACAGAACTGCAGGACAGGAGATTCACTCCAAAGGTGCACTCAACTAAATTAAAACTCTAAGCAGACCAATAGCCACAGAAAGGACACAGTTTTTTTCTGTCAGCCATTCTCCTCCAATTATTCTTGGATTATGGAAAATGTAAACAACATATCTGTATGTATAGTCACTTAGATGGTTACAATAGAGTGTGTGACATTTAATATGTGTTTTTGACTCTACTGAACTGCAGAATAAAAATCCTTGCTGTTATGTGACTGTAAGAATATAATGTATATTTCCATAGTCATTCACTGAAAGCTGCTGGAGGAACAATGAGAAAAGACCAAAGACTTCAACCGAAGACAGCTCAACTGAAACAGTGTTTCTTTTTAGAAGGACAGCACATTTATTATTTCTTTCTAAAATCTGGAAGAAAAAATGAACAAAATACTCTGCTAAAAGAGACAGAATCTGTGTGTCTTTTAGTGGTGTGCATTCTTTGACAAAAAATTGTCATGCACCTAGAAAAACCTGACACATATCTTGTCTATGTTTTATTAAAGACCCATATTCATGACAGATTTTAAGAATTAGGCAGATTTTCATTCTTTGCTCCTTTCGTGACTCTCATGGTGACAGTCTCATACAAACTGAAATTACAAGTTAGGATACTGATGGCCTAAAATATTGGAGCGGGAAACAGAACAAAAAGATAGACTGAACATTTCATAACTACAAATTAATTTTTAATCTTCAACTGGATAGGATAGTGACATTCAATTTTTCTCTTGAAGGAGCAGGTATCAAACCAGCAGCTAGAAAAATCTGCAATAGCAAACAGTCTTTGGAGTCAAAAAAAAAAGCAACTGCAAAAAGAGCCTGGTACCCTGTCAGGATGCCAGAGCTAAACGTGTTTAATATGAGCAAATAGGCTGAATATGCTAAAGACAGATCCAAGATTCTTATTGCTCTGCAGCATTGCTGATTGATGAGAAGCTTGACATGAGCCGGCAATGTGCGCTCGCAATCCAGAAGGCCAACCGTATCCTGGGCTGCATCAAAAGAAGCGTGGCCAGCAGGTTGAGGGAGGGGATTCTGTCTCTCTATTCCTCTCTTGTGAGACCCCTCTAGAGTACTGTGCCCAGTTCTGGAATTCTCAACATAAGAAGGATATGGAACTGTTTGAATGGGTCCAGAGGAGGGCTACAAAGATGATCGGAGGGCTGGAGCACCTCCCATATGAGAACAGGCTGAGAGAGTTTGGCTCGTTCAGCCTGGAGAAGGCTCCAAGAAGACCTTATAGTGACCTTCCAGTACCTGAAGGGAGTGTACAGGAAAGCTGGGGAGGAACTTCTTACAAAGGCATGTAGTGATAGGTCTAGGAAGAATGGCTGCAAATTGGAGAGGACATGATTTAGACTAGACATTAGGAGGAAATTCTTAACAATGAGGATGGTGAGGCACTGGAACAGGTTGCCCAGGGAAGCTGTGGATGCCCCATCCTTGGAAGTGTTCAAAGCCAGGTTGGATGGGGCCTGATCTAGTGGGCGATTCCTCCGCCCATGGCAGGAGAGTTAGAATCAGATTGATCTTTAAGGTCCCTTCCAAATCAAACCATTCCATGATCCTATGACTTGATGCTCATTCCCATGTCTTCCTCTCTCCTGTCCTTCTTGCTTTCTGCTTAAATCGAACAGACAAGCTTGACAAACTTAGCTGAGCTCTAAAGTGATATAAATGCTGTGATAGAGAAAACTGCAGTAAGCACCTTGCTTCAGGCCAGGAAGTCTAGGGATAAGTGACCCGACTATTTTAAAGTAGTCTCAGGCATAGGAGGGGTTCAGGAGCAAAAAATCTAAAGCATGCTGTCTTGCAACTCATAGCCTGTCCGCTACATTTTACTCGTCTGCAGGGGAAGCAAACTTTGAAACCAGACGTCTTCTTTCCATTCTCTCCTTTCACATGTTCTTCCACATAGTTACTATTTCGGAGAATAATTTTGATCAGCGACTGTCACTGAGACTAAAATTAATACAGAAAAAAATGCTTACTAGTATTTCTTGACTTCAGGAGGTATTATTTTCTGATAAAATTACTGCACATAAATAAGGGAAGAAAAAAATTAAACTTTGAATTTCAAGAGCATATTTTTTGCTGGTTTCATTTTCTAGTTTCATATGCCATTAATATAAATAGGAGGTATTTACATATAAGGATGGCCAATTGCTATATACAACAACGTTCTAGTTCCATACCCTTTTCTTAGATAGGACATGAGAGGAGCTGAGTGTGAATGATTTGCAAACGAGATTGGTCAAAAAGCCTTCTTAAGATGAAAAAAGGAAGAGACGTTAGTCTTCGTTTTTGGGGGGTTTTTTTGCAAGCACCTGAAAAGGAATACAACAGGCTTGATTCAGACTAACAGGACACATATTGTTAATTGTTCTTTCTCTCTCTTTGTAATAATCTCCTAATACACAGATACTTCTAATAGACATAATATATCCTTAAAATATAAAGATGTTAAATTATATAAATATATAAAGTCTATAGTACATAAATATGTATGTTATGGGGAGGGTTTTTCTGTTTGTTTTTGTTTAAGAATTATGCAGATACTATTAAAGTTTTACAATCCCTGGTTAATTAATGTAATGCTACAGAACATTTTGAGGGTAAACTCTACATGCAACTATTACTAGTTATTTACTACATATCTAAATATATGCTATAGAATATGTGAATATATAGATACATCTAAATATAAAATCTAATATTATTTTACAATTCTTTTAAGTAGAAGTTCTACCTTAATTCAGTGTGAAAAAAGACAAAAAACACCTAAAAAGTTTTCTATAAAAAGGACATCAAAAAGTACATGACAAAAGCAAGAATTCATAGCCAGACTGAATGCAAGGGAAACATATGTAACCCCTCTGCAGTGCAGAATAACATTTCTCCAAATGAGAAAACATTGTGTTACAGCTGGTCCTGTGGGCTGCTGACAGCCCAAGTCTCAGCGACAACAGACACTATAAGCACCAAGCACAACTTCAAAAGCACTGTAAAATGTCTAGATAAGAGCAGTTGTTCTGGAAAGCAATCCTCTGGGTGTCCTTTGCCCTGGCATAAATAATGGTGCAATCTAACAGTACAATCTGTTCTTTCTTCTGCCTTTACCGTTTATTCTGTTCTTGCATAACCACAATAGTCACCTCAAGTCTAATGAGTGAGGTAGGGGAATTTTATCAGTCAGAGGTAGAAAACAACATAAAGAAGAAAATAGATTTTAAAAAGGAATCCTAATGAAAGGTCAGAGATAAAAAAAATGCAACTTGCAAGTTGTTGGGGTTTTATTTCCTGAAGAAACAAAGAAAATAAAAATGATTGCATTTTTCTTTTTTGCTTCTTTTCCTATGGTATTTATTCTGATTGTACTGATTGCTCCTGAGTTTGCTTACTTGAATTATAGGTTAAATAACCTTGCTAATGCCCCAAAACTGTAAGGTTTGTTTCTGGAAACACAAAGTTCTCCAAACATCTTACCTGTATATTATATATATATATATATATATATATATATAAAAAAAATGACTTTCTTTTTGACATTTAAGAAAGAAGTTTAAAGTGAAACATTTCTCTATGCAACAATATTTGTTGTTAAAAACGGTAAGGACTTCCTCCAAGCTAGAGATGAAGTAGACGGTTACTTCAGTGGGCGCCCAAAAAAAGAAAAAAAAAAAAAAAGAAATAAAAATAATCTTTATTCTATAACTTCAGTTGACATGGAACCATACAGGACAACAAAACCTCTGAAACAAGTCACTCACAGGCAAGCAAAACAAAACCAGTTGATTGCCACACACCCCCCACCTACGTATTGACCACAGCACAGATAAGGGATGGGCTTGCAGTTACTAGATTAAAGTAAATTACCTCTCAGTATTGAAGACAAGGACAAAAAAGGAACTACTATATTCACGGTGTAGCAATTGTTCTCATGCTTGAATATCAGTTCGGCCTTGACAGTTTTGCCAAGATTTTCCTATCACTTTGTGTGTATGAATTACTACTAAGAAGTGTCTTCTGGGTCATGGAGGATCAAAATCCTCGAAGATCACAGCCAACCCACAGTATTGTATTTGACTTTTCTAAACTACAAGTGCAGAAATGCTGACAATTATTTATCTTTTTTTTTCCCCCCCTATTCCCCTCTGGCCATTCACGAAGTAAACAGATGGATGCTGTTCAGTAGCTCACTTACCCTCTGTCATTATACCTATAGAACAGATTATGGGTACACATTACTAATGAGACCCTCAGAACAAAATATTAAATATCAGTCACCCTTGGAAACACATAGTAAATTAAAACTAATTTCACGTGTACACCACAGAATTACAAATTGATTTTGACACGGCCAGAATAAGATAAAAAGCTTATAACAGAAAACAGGGAGATCTGGACTTTATAATTAAATAAAACACAGATGCATGTTAGAAAAATAGCCCAGCGTGGTGACTCAGCTACATCTCCTGGGTGCTATTATGATCAATGAAGACGACTGCTGGATCAGTACAGAGTTCTTACTCAGACACTCTTACAAATCAAATTATAAGTCAAAACAATAAGGAGGCACCTCAGAATAGCCCATAGCGTGATGATATGACTAACGCTGATACTACACTGAGGTGTTTTGAATTGACTACATCCTTTCACATTTACCTTCTTTTCTGCGCCATCCTAGCACGGAGTGGGTCCTTCCACTTCCTGCTGTCCTGAGAGCCTCTTGAACAGGACATCATTGGAAGTGTTCAGGGTCATGTTGTATGGAGCTTTGAGCAACCTGATTTAGTGAAAGATGTCCCTGCTCAAGGTAGGGAGCTTCCCTTCCAACCCAAACTACTCTGTGATTCCACACTACTCTGTGATTCCACAGAATGTGGGAAGTGCTGGAGCAAGCTGCGAGGAAATCCTATGTACATCGATACATTGCCTGCACTTAGAAATATTTGTCCTTTCAAACGATAACTATGAATTCAGCATGCTAGACAGAGACCCTGATGGGAGCGAATACACTCTCTGATTAGCATCATCACCAAGCAGATGTTGCAGTACATTTTCCTGTAATAAAACAGAATGCAGAGAACTGCTTGTATGCTGAGAACAACCAAATGTGCTTGGGGACAGATTCTCCAGTTCACTTATCCAAAATAACACAGGTGTGACTCTACTGAAATAAGACTGTTAAACAGAGTAGATTGTTATCTAAACACTCAGCTAGCCTTGTAACCCTATATTTCTTTTATGGAACTACTGATTGGTGATCTAACACAAAAATTCCTTTTTTCCCATCAAAGCAACACAAACACTACCAGAGTACTAGTAGGACTTCAGTGGCTTGCCCACCTTACGCCATCACTGTTCAAAAGAGCATTCCACAGGGAACACATATATTGTCTGTACTGCTAGACTGAGAAATTTGGAAAATCTGCTGTTTCTGATTAAATATTTTAAGAAACTTCATCACCATTTCTAAAGAGGAGGAAAAAAATTAGGAGATCCCTTACCCTGAAGCAAAAAAGTATTAATGGTCATAATATGTACAAAATCAGGGCTTCTTAAAGAAAAGAAACAAATAAAATATCAATTGCTTCAAAGATCATGCAATTTTTTAATTAGAATACTTCCTCTGATCAGCTAAAGTGATAGAATTGAACTATGATACCATTACAGAAATGGATAATTTGAAACCAGCTACAGTTTTAGCATCAAGCCGGGATTCCTTCCTTTCCCAGCAACAAAGCCTGGAAAAGGCAGACCTGAGATGAGATTATCACCTATGTTCAACACAGGCCATGCTAAATAACCCAGTATGAAATTATCTACTAAGATAATTTGTAAGGATTGCCACATGTTGTGATGAAGTACACACAACTACATTTGAACTACTATCTATCAGCCACCAACTTTTCAGCCTCACACAAGCCGTAAAGCAAAGGGAAGCTGGAAAGGGATCCTAACATTAAACATCTTGCCTTCTTTAGAAATCACTGCAAAAACAGTTTTCAAATATTTCCAACTTCTGTTAATCTTTGTTTCGCATTAAAACCTTCCCAGTAAAATAAAGCCCACATGAGCTTGAGTGAATTAGCACAAAAGATAAAATGATATGCAAATCAAAACATGAAACCACAGAATTACCTGAATTTCAGCTTCTTAGCGCTCAGTCTCTCTCCTGAGGCACGAACATATCGTTTTCTTAAATCTTACAGTTTCAAGGTTTTCTTTGCACAGCTCATGATTTCAGAACAAAGCACCATGTTACCGGCCTTCTATTCCTTTCCTGTGACACTCTCCTTAAATATTTGGAGCCCAGGACATCAAAGGGAGCTGTCACTCCCTCAAACTAACCCAGACTACTAAACACATTAGGAAAGCTCTCGTCTCTTCAAAAGCTTGTCCCAGTATGATATGTTTGGTTTTCCATCCAGCAGCATTTCATTGAAAGTGCTTCACAGTTATTTGTCAGCTTCCAGGGAGAATGATTTAAAAAAAAAAAAAAAAAAAAAAAAGAGGAAGGGAAAAAAAGAAACCCTTAGAAATGTTCTTTGTCTCCTGGGATTTGCATGCATCTGTCTCCAAAGGACAATCAGAAGCTACGCAGATATCAGTAAGTGGTGCAGCACACAACAGCTGGTGAGATGCAGTGAGGCATTCAGTGTTGCGAGCAGGGCACATACAGGTGCCACAGGGTTTCTGCTTCACACCAATCCCCCTGACCCCTGACCAAACCCCCTTGCTCAAAATGAGGCTTGCAGGAGCCCACAGAGCAGCCGCCTGAGCAGCTGGAGAGAGCAGAACCCAGGAGAGAGCATGCTGCTGGCTCTCCCCACAAACACAAAGCAATAACCTCGGAAATACACCCAAACAGCGGGCAGTTCTTTGAAAATGTCACTTGTTTCAAGGGTTAAGACAGTCATGTTTCAGAGCAGTGAATGGGAATGAACCTCGTCCATACAAACAAAAACATTCAGTCATGAGTACTGACAGTATGGAGATGTCCATTTGAGAAAGAAGTTTGGATCTGGGGAATTTTAAAATAAAAACGGTCTTTTCCATACCACAATATACACGCTCCCTCCTGCCATGCTGACTGGCTAAAAGGAGGCCATGCAGCCTAATCTAAACAAGGCGCAACTCAGGATTTATGTCCCTGAGCACAGAGACTACAGTTCTTCAAACCAACTGCTTTGATTCTCGTTCTTCAAAGAGAATGCTTTATTACATGTCCAAAGGAACATCCTCCACAATGGCTAATTCAATTACTTCTAAAATACACATAAATAGCTCAGTATAGGCATTATACAAAACAAGAGAGATTTCCTCCCCTCACACATATTTCCATGGCTCGATCAGAGCTGTTTTTTATAATATTAAAAAATTTAAAAAATAACATTATGAATGGCTATTATGCTTCAATAGTTTATCTGCATTAAAATATCTGTACAATGGATTAAGCTTTTTCCCCGCTATCCAAAGATTACAATGAAAGTTAGATAACTCTAATAACCTAACTTCTTCAGGAAGATAGAATAAATTTTCTTCTCAAAAAAACCAACCAACCAATCAAAAAAACTCAAATAAGAATGGTTTAAATTGCCTATTAAAAGGCTGGTGATGTCATGCAATGGAAGCAACAGAAAACTTTGTCTTGTACTACTTTGCATGCTTAAGAGCACTCCAGAAGAATTAATTTTTGAAAGAAAAGTCCAAGGAACCTAATAGAGAGCTTCTATTATAGAGCAAGGGAAACTATGAGGGAGATGCAAAATCACTGTCCCAGAACAAAGTCTGGTTAAGAAGTCTGGCTTAAAAGTTATCCTCCACTCCTGAGAAGCATGGGGCCTGCCACAGTTTACAGCCCAGAAAGGAGCACTTCACCTCCTGAGGCTCTGCAGCCACCCGCCTCAGGCAGCCACAAACTGCCTCTCTCCTTCAAAGCCCCTGGAGATGCCTTTACTCAGGAACAGCTTGGCACAGTTAATTGTGTGATGTTCCGAGTTGTGTCTCCTGTTGTTGTAACAAGCTCAGTTCCATGCAACAAAAAACATAAGTTTGTCCTTAGGATTTCAGCAAGGCTTGAAGAAATGAGGACACATTGCTTTCTGTGACTAGCTTTAAAACATGACACAGAGCAGTGGGAAACATGAGCTATAATGAGAATGAAAAATCAGTCATTCTAGCCCACCTGGTTTTTTTGTTTGAAATGATAGATCAGAATCTGTGATTGGGACTTGCCACATAAGCTTAATTTTGGTACCGTGGGTAATTTCCCTAGAGAAATTATTCTCACTATATAGGCAATCAAAAGAGAACAAGCATCTAAGATTATCTATTAACTACATCATTCTCGGTCAGCCCAACCTTGTAAATTCAATGAAAAGTAAGATTAAGGGTCAAAGTGATTGGTTTTGTAAGGCTTCTTCTTACAATAAAAAGTTCAGTCCTCTTGTCTCAGTGACAGCATTTAGCATGGACATGATGTATAAGGAGGTCTGTCTTTTCGCAAGTTGGACAAAATGATTCCTCACTAAAATTCACATACCTTCACCACCACCAAGTCTAAAAATCAAAATTGACTAGGACAGTAAGGGGAGGGAGTCTAAAATGTTTCTCACTGGGGGTGGAAAAGTATCTCAGGTTTGGGTGAAATCAGCTAAGAATAATGAATACAGCCTGAGAATTTGTATGACTTCAACAATCTCTCCTGGCTTCAATCTATGAATGAAGCTCATTCACTTGGAGGGCAAATAATGATATTTTATACATACAACAGGGCTTTTTTATTGATTATTGCATTATTTTTCAGTCTGCAGGAAGAAGTCAGAATGAAATCTGAATCTGTGGAAGCTAACTGAAAGCGTGTCCCACCTTTCTAGAAGGCGGGATCTTGTTCTGTGCCTGTTATTCAGGTCCACCAAAAGTCATATTTGGGCTTAAGAAATGTACTGGTGAAAAAGTATGCAAGATATTGACAAGGCTGAGTGCTAAACACATTTAACTTTTTTTTTTTTTAATTAGAACTTTACTGTTCAGCTCAACAAAAACTTTTAAAGTTGCACTATTTCTCTCTCATGTTCAGTCCTTTAATAAATAACTAGTCTCAGTATTTTAGGGGCTCTGTTAATAGTTACCTAAGGTGTTCTGTATAGTTACAGGCCAATGTTTCTTTAGCAGCATTAAGAAGCTCCATGAGGCATATAATATATCTCAGTATAAAAAAATGAAGCAAGCAGACAATGGCCTTCTCTGTCCCTTTTATTTCCTGTATAATTATCCCTATAATGAATTATTAATATGATCCAGCATTTTATTGAGTCATCTGTGCACTCATATCAGGATTGGAGATGTAATATTTTGAACAGTCCAGTGCTGTCATTCATTGCCACTGCCTAAAGAGAGAATGTTGATGAATTATTTCTCATGACAATAACACCCTGGAGTATGGGAAGCAATCTCAAAGAGAAAAGATGAGTAGGTTTAGGTACTTATGAGATTTAACTTTGCCAAACAACAAGTCAAAATACTTCTCCTACAAAGAATCTTGGTGAATACTGTCAGTGTGACACAGCAAATATTACTGAGTTGCAGTCATTAACTTTGTAGGATCAGAAAGTACCCCCTGAGTTGCTGACTGGGTTCCGTGTTACTGCAGACAGTGTATTACGCAACATTTATAAACACTATGAAGATGAGTAATTGTAAGGGCAAATCTTACTTATTCTGATTACTATTTTCAAATCTTGTTACACTAGCAAACAAAATTGCATATGTAATTAGTAAGAACCCAGTAAAACCCAGTAAAAAGCTGATATGATGTCAGATAAAGTCATCTCAAAATCTAGTGCTTATCTGCCTAGAAAGCGATTTATAAAAGCCGCAGCTATACAATAGGCAATGCTTTAAAAGGAAAACAAAATAATTTTCTATTTTAAAAAAAGACTCAAAAAATTATTTCACGAAATATCTAGGACCAACGTGTCTGGATGTCTGAATAAATTGGCACAAATGTTCTAGATATAGCTATATAGATATATCAGAATACTCTCATCTATACTCACAAGAAAGATATCTGGCACAGCTCCACAAGTATCTGGAGAGGAAAATGAAAGTCAGAGATGGCATTCAGCTGAAAGTCAGTTTGTACGCCACAGACTGTAGTGAAGTGCCTAAGTGTCACTGGAACACTAACAAGGTGCCTGGATTAAAGAACAGACACCAGAAATCAATTAATGGCCTCAATGACAGGAAAGGCAAAAGCCTCAAGGAGTAAGGGTTGTTGGAGTTCATACATGGTCTAGAGGAGAAAAAGCACTGCTCCATTTCAAAAATAGTTGTTTCTGAAAGACAGAGATGGTACTTGGCTGCCTGGCATACGCTTTTCATCTCTGGGATTCCAGAGAGAGCCTGCTGAAGATCAGAGCTAGGCTTGGAAGCAAGTTACACACACACAGACAAATAAACACAAAAAGGAAAGGGAAAACTGGCATGAGACTATTTGCTTTCTAATATGTAAAAAAGCTAGAACAGGGAGGCTGAACAGAAGTTAAAAGAAAAATTTGCCTTTTTGTTTTGTAAGTGTGTGGTTGCAAGTTTATCTTTGACTGATCAAAAGGACTCCAGCAGAAGTGAGTGATCAGATAAGGATGGGAGCCAATATCATTTGTACCCGTCAGCCCAACTGTTCAGAGGTAGGAGGGCCAAGAAGCTACTGTTTTCTGCTTCGAGAATGTGAAGAGCAGACTCCAGGCTTCCCTCTGGGCCTGCTTTTATTTGTTGTAGATCCCTTGCCCTCTCCTGGATACCTTCAGCGTACTACACCAAGCAGCTGCTCTTAAGCTTAAGTGCATCTGTGGGGGCTTTGAAGGGGAAAGGCAGTGGGCATTTCCAGGGCAGCACACAACTGCCCAGCAGGTGGCTGCAGAGCCTCAGGAGGCAAAGTGCTCATCACTGCACTGCAAACTGTGGCAGGACCCACGCACCTTGGATTTTAAGCCAAAGTTTGTAACTAGAATTCTTTTTTTGTTACGGGACACTGATCTTGCAAGTTTCCCTTGCTCTTTAGTAGAAATGGTCTATTAAACCTGTCCAAATTCTCTTTTGAGAATTATTCTTGAGTGTAGTTAAATAGGCAAATCAGTATGTGAAGACAGGGACTTGTCATCTGTAGGAGTTTCACTGAGCTGAATATTCCTTCTTCCTCATTTCTTTTCACTTGCACCTATGCATATGGGCACTTATTTTGCTCCACATTTTTCCAGAACAAACCGCAGAAGTGCTCCTGTAACTAGTTCCCAGGTCTCAAGTGTTTTCTATGCAGCCTCTCTGCTGTAATGCTCTGAGTTGTAAGAGACGTGAGCCATTTTCTGCATTCCTCGAAACGAATGGAAAGTTCAGGCAGGAGGCTGGGGTCCTGTCATGTCTCCTTCCAGACAGCAGCTGTGCCAGCTTTCCATTTCTGAGCTATCCTTCATCAAGGAATTAGAAAATTTCTGTCTTGCACGCTCAAGCTCCTGCTCAGTACCTCATTTAAGTACAATGTACGAACTCAGCTCTATGTAACATGAATGTGTACATGTGTATAATCAGTAAGGTATCAATCGTGCGCAGAGCTAAAAGCTTTGTGCTCTTTGATCTTAAGCAAGTCTGAAAGTTTCCATAATGCTTAGTCACAAGCAATATATTATCCAAATCCCAGCTGCAGACTGCAAGATTCTCATTAAAGATAACATGCCACGAAAAGGTTTTATAAGCTTTTACCACTTCATCGATACTTCACTGTTTTGCAGCAGAAAATTACAAACTAGGATACAGCACTTTGAGAACAATTACAGGTAACTTATCTAAGGATAAAACAGTTTAATTCTAGATGTTAGCCTGACTAGTATCAGAGATATCTCTCTGCATTAACAGATTCTGCCCCTTTTAGAAGTGATATATTATGAGAAATCTAACATAGATTATCAAAACTACTTCTTTGACTCCCCCCATACATCTGGTGGAGGACACATCCATAGTATACAGAAATTAGAACAAGCTGCTTATGCATTGTTAGAAAATGTTCCTGCCTGTTATTCTCACAGAGAAATAGCAATAAAAGATATAAAAAGAAGCCTGGGGAAAACAAAGGAAATTTTGAACGCCACTATTTAATGTTATCTGTCCTCATTGTGCTGCTTGGAACAAAGTTCTAGAGGATAGTTGTTTGTTTTTGCATCTACTTTTGGTTTAGATTTTAGTGCTATTTTATTGAACAAAAGGAAAAAAAGTTCTCTAAAGCAACCGCAGCACAAGGACTTGACCAAATACAGTCACTTCATCAAAGGTTTGCATTTAGTCAGATTCTCAAACTGCATTGATATATTTCCTCATGAATGCATCTTTAGTACCACTCTAAATCTTAAATAAGATTTTTCTCTTTTCAGTCACATACTCATACTACTTCTCCACCTGGAAGTGAGCAGATCACCCAGAATCACCATAAGGGAAAAACAGCAGGCTTAAAGCCACCACTGGACATACAAGGACTGTAACCTGCTAAAGTGCTCTGATGCAGAGCAATAACAATAAGCCCCCTCACAAATTTCTGTAACTTTTTTTACAATGTTTTTTACTCCAACTGGTTTCTGCTAATGATTCTGGATGGGTGGCTATCAAAGGAACTTGCTTATTGCACTTCAGAACAGGCATCTAAATTGTTCTGAGTGCAGTAGACAGTTTATTATGCTATTTGCTAGGAAGAGTGAAATAAATATCTTTCCCAAAACACAGAGTCGTGAGCAGCCTCTGAACTATCTTTCCATGACAAGCAAAAGGGGACCCTAGGTATGACCATGCATTTAGGTGATCACACAGACGAGCCCTTCCCTGATGTCAACCTCATCCTCCCCAGGCTTAGTGTGCTGCCAGAAACGCCAGAGATGCTCCAGGTGATCCAGCAAGATGATTTCATAACCATCATTCCCTGCTATTTGACAGAGTGGGCTGAGGCATATAGAGAGCAATGAAAGGATTTAGCAGGATTTTAAAGCAAATTCAGAAAAGAGACAAAAGTGTCATTACCTAATCAAGCAGAAACACAAACTGCTTTCTGACATCATTATTCTGTGGTTGCTGAGCTCCTTCAGAGGGATCGCAGGGGAAAACACATCTGAAGCCTGTCATTATGCTCCATAAAAAGAAGGAAATTGGCAACCCTACTAATCAGTCTTTTGTAGGATTACTTTTATCCACAAACATCAGCTTACTCTTTCACAACAATATATCCTTTAATAGTAATAATAATTGATTTTTCAAATCATAAACATCAATATAACATGAAAAGTATTATTTCATTATATTATGTAAATCCACTACTGCAGTACCATGTATCCTAAAATATCTTGTAGGGTGTCTGAGGATAGTTCAGTAAGAATTAAATATATTTCAGTAGCATAGCACTACAGTGAGTTACAACAGCTTGCAACACAGAGCAATTTTGAACTACTAGCAGTGATAACCCGCTCAGCAAAGACCTACTGCTAGTGAAGATAGAGCTATGCTCTACACAGTCATATTACAATCTTAAAAGACATCACTTAGCACAATTTATGGTATTACGCAAAGATTTTGCTGATTTGTCTCCACCATAATTAAAGATCATGAAACTTTGTTTCCCCTTTGAAAAAAACTGTGAGCATTGCTTTCTAGCAAAGTAGCAGTGTACTTCTTCCAGATTTTAGTCAAAGTAACAGCACTTACTACCAAAAGTGGAAGAAATACCTTTTGGGACCTTTTGTCTATTTAAGATCTAGGACCATTTTTCTCCATCTTCTATTTTTATTGGCACTCTACAAAAAAAGTTTTCTCACAAGATCACTGGAGTTCCTTTACATGATACTTTCCATGAATTCAGTGAAAATTTAAAAAACAATGTAGAGAGAAGGGATTTGATCTCAAAGAGCGAGCTTCAGAATTACTGTGGAGAAATAGTTTTGACCGGCAAGTACAAAATGTTGCAGAGGATACAAAAAAGCATAAAACTTGGCTCAACAGTTGTTATTTCACTGCCCACAGTTTCTGAAGAAAAGAGGCAAATTGTATGCTCTGTTTATTTTCATTACCATAAGCACTCTGCACTTAGCAAATGCCAGCATATGTTTTGACTAGAAACACACAATTAAACTTGCTTGGAACAGAACAGCCGCAGAAGGTAGAGGAATAAACAGAGCTGAGCCACTTCACGCTAACTCGCAGGCAGCAGTACTGCCCAGCAGGATAATCTATCAGCTACAGTAGTAAAGACAAGTTTAGGTAACCAAAATGTTTGACCATATGGAAGTTCACTTGAGGACTGAACTGGACTTGAAGAAGCGGGAGAAATTTCTTACTTTCTGTCTCTATGTATCTTATCCAAAACAAAATAACCCAGATTTTTATTCAAATGAAAGTAATTAATAAATTAAAAAAAATATTTCCCAAACAGAAGAAGTTCCCTTGCAGAAATTGAAAAATAGAATATGCATAAAATTACATGTTGAAGACTTACTTATCAAATAATACTTGCCAAAATACATGTCTGAACTATATCACATTTTATATCACTACTACTATGGAAAAAAACCTACATAAATTGCTTGGCTGATAAGGACCCTGGAATGCCTAACAGGGACAAAAGACAGAAAATGGAAATCTCCTACCTGCCTCCCTCTGCCTCCTCAGCAGCAGTAATGTATTCTACGTGCAGATTAAACCACAAATTCCATTTATTCAATATTAGCGTAAAAGCACTTAAAGCCTTTATAATGGTAAAGAAGGTTAAGTAAAATGCCATCTTCAACAACGTCTGAAAAAAAACAAGAGTAGTGTTCAACAGCAGGAACACGTTCGAACTTGGTGATGAAAAAATTAACTGAACAATTTATTAGTCACAGAAAGCACCTCATTTCACAACAACTTAAAAAAAAACATTCTGCCACAGGCATTGCTTCTTTTGCAGTTGCATTTGCTAGGAGCCCAAGCTACAATACACACAGTGAGGTATCTTCCAAATCCTCACAGGACGTGACAGTTCCTATAGAGTTAATTGTGATTTATCCTGGGCTAGAGAAGACTATACATTAAAGCAGCACATACTTAGGGCTTAGCTCTAGAACATGTCAAGTGCTCTGGCCCCCAGCCACCAGAGCACTTAGGTATGTTTTATTTTGAACACGAGTGGTTCTCCTGAAATTCAGAGAGAAAGTCACAGTATGGGAAAAGCCAGATTATTTCCGAAAACATGAAGCTATATTAAAAACAAGAGCAAAGCACAATTTAAAACTAACACAATCATTTCATTGGATCGTGTAAATCTATTCTAGCAGATAAGTTGTTCTACCGCACATTAATAGGGTCAGAGAGGTCTGTCAACCCACTCATGGCTCAGGTATGCTCCTAAACAGACCAAACATGGAAAAATTATTTTGCAGAAAGCACTGTGAGCATTTTCAGCAGTATTATCTGTTGCCACAAACTAAAAGAAAGGCAGAAACTGAAACCTAAGGAATGTCCTCAATTCTTATCCGCCAGGCAGGGTGCTGCGCCATGAAGAACGTGTGTGCCCTTCACAAAGTTGTTCAAGCTTACACTGCCTTTTGACAACTACACAGGTCTGGCAAATTTCTATCCTTTTTGACAGTGACACAAAGCAATAGAACTCTATGAATTATTCCCCTGAAAATGCTATTAACATTTCAGTGTTAAAATTACACTGTGTCAAGCTGCACACAAAAAAATAAACAGACTACAGAAAACTTCTGTAGACTGAGTGCTTCTAGGACAGTAATAATAATAACAATAATAGTAATAATAATAATATCATCAAGAAAGAGATCAAGATCACTTTTACTCATGTGCCTAAATATTAATTTGCTTTTCAGATGAAAAAAAATGAAACTATTATTGTATCCTATTACTATGATCAGATATTCTGAAATGTGAATCCTCCATAACGCACCAATTTTATTTGAAAACAAATCTGGTTTTAATTTCAGGATCACAAATGAATGTTAGCATGTTTTATATCTCTTGCTAAAATACATCTGAAACAATTCAAATAATTTTGTTGCATACTGTAATCTGTATTTTGAGTGACACCCTCTGTTTTGGTATCAGCCTAGGGGGATAAGATAATAAATAACCCCCTTGCTTGAAGAGTTATTTTATATATGCAAAATATCAGAGCTCTGTAAAGCACTGCTAGTATGTCTCAGCAAACTGTTGTATCAATGACATTTTAAAACTTTAGAGAATAGGAACTTTAAGCTAACAAATCAACAACATACCGTTCTTGAATTTGCAGCACATCAAATCATAATAGTTGCATCACTGCAGCTGAGCACACCTCAGCTTCTTCAACACCATTGTATTAAAAAAAAGCGTTAAAAAGAAGGAAAAATCTATAAGGAAAGCTTTCAATGGTTTCAGTCACTGCTAGTGCACAAAATAAGCCCATCAAAATCTTCACTTGTTTTACCAGGTTTGGTGGCAAACAGTGATAGAGAAACTTGGTTCAAGGCTTTGGGCTCCTTGATGAAAAGCTCAAACAACACGTCTAAGCCACAGGTTGCACAGACCTCCTAGATCTTCACAGTGGGACCCCAAGTCTTGCAGCTGAGGGGAAAGGTTGGAATGAGAGTCTGAGAAGCAGGCTCCATCCAGGCGGGAGTTCATGCCAGTGCTTGGGACACAGCATTTCTCCCACCGAACTGGGTGAGAAGGGGACAGACCCACCATCCTGGATCTGGCAAAAGGCAGGAGGAACAATCACAGTTCTACAGTGCCTGACCTGCTGGGAAAGAAAGAGCTGCCAAAAAGTAACCTCAGGGCATGCAAGTACAGCCTCCAGATGTGAGAAAGAACATAGCAAAGGCAGAGGGAATAATTTACTTGTGACCCATCAGAATGAAAGAAAGCCCAGGGAGTAAACTAATGAATTGCCTCTATGGATTGCATTCAACTGGCAGTCTCATGCTACACAGGAATTATCTTTTGCCATGGCTGTAGATGTAGCTAGAGTTCAGAAAGCTGACAAATCTTCAAGTGGAAGAACAGTGACTTAAGGTTAAAAAATGAGTCTTAGATGTTCCACTCCGAAAAAATAACTGCAGGGGGAGGAAGGGAGGGAGAGGGACAAAGAAGAGGAGGGAAGACAAATGCACGACACAGTCAAAAATAAAGAGAAAGAGAACAGCAGTGCATTCAGCTTCATAGTTAAATGCAGGATACTAGCTGAGGAGAAGTGGAATTGTCCGCACAAGAAAGGGCAGGCACAGGCAAGAGGGAGACACTTGTCAATCCCAGAAAGCCTTTTGTCAGATGCAAGAGTGCTCCAAAGCTGTAAGAAAAGGCATTTTTAACTTAGTTTAATATCTTGCTTTTTCACATCTAGTTCTGTTATTTTTTTTGTGCTAAGACTCTTGCAGCATACCTTTAAAGAGCTGAAGCATTCCCAGTCATTTCTGTCACTCCAGCAGTTGTGATGCACACCATTCAGAATGATGATTTCAATATAATTCCCCAGTGCTGCAAGACCTCTATTTATAATTTCCTTTCTGGCCCTGCTCTGTGGTGCTTAACTCTATCAGTTATCATCAACAAAACAGATTAGATTACTGAGCCCTGACAGCCTGTAAAAAAAGACTCAGTTCAAGCTACCACACTATCTGTTCTGCTTTTCCCGATGCCAGTAGCTGCTCTTTAAAAGAGCTGCAGCTAGGAAATCATGTATTTCCTCATTTTAAGGGTGATACTATATGGATGAACAATGTCATTCTTCAGATACAATTAGATTTAACCGACAATGAATCAGTCCTGTTATGTTGCTGTGCCACCATGTCTTACTGGTCTCCTATAAACTACAGAAATAGCTACACTTCTAAAAGCCACTCCATTTCTGTGAACCATTGTTTTTGTTTGGAAATAGCAAGATGAGCTTCAGATACCCAGATGCTTGATATCAAAGTGTCATAGGATCGTTTTAATATATTTCTCAAATTCATTATTTATATTTCAAAGCTGCTGCAGAGTCCAACTACCCTAATGATTAGGAGCTTCCATTCTAACTCCTAAATTTATACATAGTTTATACCATTTGGTCTTGTGTAAAAACTACTTTTCCCTTTAATGAAGGTTGTTTTTATTATTCTCTTTTGAGGATAATGACAGTGAGAGAAAGACAAATTAAAGCCACTCCAATCCAAATCAGCACCAGCACCTCAACAAAAGCCGAAAGAGTTTGAAAAACAACTGGTAGTAGTAAACAAAGACATAATCAGCTTTGAATCCATAACTAAATCCATTGATAAATATGAGGGAAAACACAACCTGAAATCTTTTTCACAAGCAAGAAGAATCCAGCTTGCTGCACTACAAGCTGTAGCAACCAAAAAGGCCTGTATAAAAGCAGACACTCAGAAAAAGCAGAAACTTAACCAAGTCAGAGCTCATTCATACCCTCCTATAGAACTAAATAAATATTGAAGAGGTCCATCTTAAAAAAAAAAAAAAACCCGAAAAAAAACCCCAAACAGTAAATTACTGCCACTGTAAACCTCACTTGGACATCAATATTTAATCACTATTTCACCAAATGGTTAAATGCAAATACTAAACAAAAGCAAACCCAATCAGGACTTAAAAAGAATACACAAAGTAACTACTCCACTGGTACAACTCAAAATTTTGCCCCTTTCCCATCAACCAGGGAGCCTCTGAACCAACTCAGGAGCAAGAGACACAAGCAAACGGTAAATTGGCCAGCAGGGGGATGGGAACTGAACTGCAAAGCAGTGCCAAGTCTGGACATCATCCCCTCTGCACTACACCTGACGGTGCTCAAGGGACATAGCCCAGGCACCACCATGCCGGAGGGCAGGATACCAATTGTGCCTTCAAGGCACTGTTTAACCTCTTTTGTTGGAGCACTGCATGCAGCTACGCTGGCATTACACAGCTCCAGACTAACTTCCCATCCTGTCACCCTTGCTGGGTGATACAGCTGTATCTGTCACTGCAGCCTGGGATCAGATTTTGGGCAAGCACACCAGCACAGAGCTGATCCCAACCTCTGAAGAAAAGCAAGGAGATGGTGGACTGAGGAAAGTTAATCAACCCGATCAGTGTCATAGCCAATGCATGGAGAAAACAACAGCTTCCGTTTAGCTAGTGCTGGGACAGGCAGAGATTTCAGCACATGCGACACAAGCAAGACCTAGATATTCCACTATGCATTGCTGTAATTCCTTCTGCAAGCAACATGAGAATAGTTCATTGCCAGAAATAAAGTTTACACCTAAAGTGATTTTCAACTGATCAAGACAGTCCAAAACACCTTACGAAGGTTAATACCTGCTCTCCTGACCCTACTAAAAATTCATTATCCTGAAACAAACTAGACCTATTTGAAGAACAAATTATAAGGAAGATATTTATGGACTTTTACTAAAGGAAAAGCTGAATAGTTGCATAATTCAAAAATACCTCAACATTCCACTCACTCTAAATTTGAAGAATTTACAGATTGACAGTTTGATACACTGCTGTTTTCCCCTCCATTTAAAGTCCTGAAAATTACTTCTGTACCCGTCCATATTAGTCCACATACTTTTTACTTTTCAAATTCAATTGTATGATAAAATCTCTATGTTGAAATACAAAAAAGTTAACACAAACACCACCACTCGAGGCCAGATTATCCAAGCAGAGTTAATTAGAGCAGTTTGCACATTTGAACAAGTAGATTATAAAACAGAGATAAGTAAATATACAACTGCTTTGATTATATTTTGTGTGACCTGCAAGATGCATCTAGAGAAGACCCATAGCAGGAAAAACAATAAACGGAGAGCTCAGACAGCTAATTAATATGGCTAATTTAACTTCTACCCTCACATGCCACTTACTGTCATCTGCAGTCTGTCAAGGAGTAGATTGAGACAGTTCTCAAGCATTGCTAGCAAATTATTTTCATCTTGCCCTTTCCCTCAGAAACAAAACACCACAGTGACAGAAGCAGCTTGACCTACTTTCTAAGAAAGGCATTTTCAAAGAAGCAATTCTACCCTGAGAGGCAGGTAGCAGAAGGCCTTGAACAGCAGAAACTTTCTGACCTCCAAAGAAAATATATTTTATTCTAGACTACACATGCATTTTTCTTTCCTCTCTTTGCAATGTCACTCTCCCCTCTCCTCATTCCTGATTTCTGCTCTATTTTCTTTTTGCTTCCAATATGCATAAGAGTATACAACCTCGCTACTAAAGTGACTTGCTGGTTTATTCCCAGCATGTCACAGATGTCTTAAATTAACCTCACCTATTCTTTTTCTGGATTATGACTTTCAATTTATCCACATACTCCATACGTAGAGGACCAGCCCCACAACCACAGTGAACACAGACATAATGCTAGTTTACCATTCACCATGGTAGGCCACAAGATATGTTTTCCCCAGATATCAAGGATCTGCAGAACTTTAAGAGAATGTAAGACAGTTCTGACAAGCTTTCTGTGGATATCACAGAAGCAAAAAAAAAAAAAAAAGTCTGCTTCTCTAAATTGTAAATAATTTTCTGAATTGCATTATTACACATCAAAACAGCAGTAAGTCCCAAAGTCATGAAATGACATACTGCCACAGGGCTCCCCACTGAAACCTCAATCTTACTCACTGCTGTGCAGCTACAGTTTCAAGATGGACAGCCTCGTTCCATTCATGTCTTTTGTTTCCCCAAATGCTTTTTCCTAATGAGTTTGTGCTGGGGCACAGCAACCATGGTCCTCTCAGCTGAGTTGGGGAGTATGATCTCTGCCGAAACAGCGTGTTACAGTAACAGATGCTCATATGTTTGGAAACAAGATTTTTTTTTGCAACAGTAAAGGAATTTTGAGGCTCTCAGTTCTTATGCTCAGTGCAATTCCTCACATAAACTGAGTCACACATGAAGATCTGCACTGCAACAGCTAGTCGTGGATAATGGATTAGATATACTGGAATTGCAATCCATATGAAATGGAGGCGAAAGGTGATCGTTTATTGTTTTTAATCAGCGTAACACAAAAGTCCCCTTTGGGAAATCCAACATAGTTTCTAAATTAATTTCTTGGAAAAGCAATGTGGATTTTGTTAGTGGGGGGAAAAAATATTCACAGAATTTAACCTGATTTGGGGATGATGGAAAATGCTAACATGAGTTTGTGAAACTTACAAAAAAACCTCAGCTTTCAGTCTCCCAGTTCCTAAGGACTGGTAGGGACAGGCACAATATTGCTGGAAGTTGGTGACATCTGTGATGCCTGGGGATCATACATGGAGGGGAGAGGAGGAAAGGGGGAGGATGCTCAGCTTCAGTACAGCATGAGTACCTCTGAAGCCTGGTGGTTCAGTGCTGTCCTTGCGCTGGGATGTCCAATCGTGCTGTCACAAAAACATTCCTACACTTAGCTGATTTTTCACCTATCATGTCAGGAAACTGAAACCTTAATGATTACTGAAGTATTTGAAAAAATAATATATAGTCCAACGATTTTGATAAGTGCCCTATTATTCCAATAATTTAGTTCAGCCTGAGAGCAGTCACCTTTTTAAGTGCATTGAATCACATAACTTTGATGAGTCAAAGCATTCTT
Organism: Cuculus canorus; assembly: GCF_017976375.1. Classification (NCBI taxonomy): domain Eukaryota; kingdom Metazoa; phylum Chordata; class Aves; order Cuculiformes; family Cuculidae; genus Cuculus; species Cuculus canorus. The sequence goes on along the minus strand of NC_071403.1, from coordinate 64,582,983 downwards.
AGCAACAGCATAGCCAGATAATGTCAAATTTCTTCGCACATGAATATTGGTGTCTTGCTTTGGTGTTCTTCTCCTACATGACTAATCTAAGTAAGGAGGGATGAGAGGAGAGGAAAAGCCAAAGAGCTTTATTTCAGTCCTTCAAATAAATAGGAGCTTATCAGCAATCAGACACCTTAGAATCATTAATTCAATTCAAAGTTCAGAGAACACTGGGAGCAAAAGTAGAAGTCAAACATAATCAAAAACTCTGTCAACAATGACACACTCGCAGAAATGTGGTATAAAAGCAGCTGCGCAAAACACAGTTTATAAGCAAGGTTTATACCTTTCTTTAACCAAATAGAGAGAAAGTCAATGTTAGCAATCTCATAATACTCAGTAAAGTGACGATAATATGACAGCATTATTTACCCTCTGAAATAACAATGTCTCTTCAGGAACAGCTGAATTAGCCCTTATCTTATAAATGGCTCAGGATTATAGACACATCTAGGGACAGAGGATGCATGCAGCACTCCCATGGATAGCATCAGAGCTACAAGCTCATTTCTCTCATCTGTGTCACTCACAAAGGCTGGGAGCACTGAACAACATTACTGTGTCTGTTCTAAACACGTAAATGAGGTCACCTTTTCCCAAAGCCATATCTTTTAAAAATGGCCAAAGGTTCTCGGTCTCTCTTGTCCAACTAGGTTAAACCAAAACACAATCGACAAGAAGTTCTTACACCCTGCAAGAACACTTTTTTTTTTTTTTTTAAGCATAATCCATCTTGCTTATTCACAATGTTAATGTACTTGAAAAGGATTTGATAGCACCCTTTAGATACACTTCAAAGATTCTATCTATTGATTTATTTGAAAAAGCTGTTCTTCCTTATTTTGCACAGGACAGAGATCTGGCAAACTTTGCACTAAACAAATAAACTATCCTGGATTGTTTCTCCTCTGTTAGTTCTAGTTCTTCTGGTTTAAAAATCTGTACCAGATCTTTAACAAATATGGTGCTCGAATCAGCTAAAGTATGTAAATTTTCCAAGCAAAAGAAATCTAAGAGTATTCCTGCTCCATAGCTGACTCACATTCAGAACTAAATCATATGCATGACTATTTTATGACTTTCCTTGGAGTCAACACAAAGTTGAGTTGCACTGCAATTTAAATTACCTCCAAACTTCGTTTGCCAAGAACAATCCCTTGATAGTAACTAGCACTATTCTTTAGAGACCTGATTCTCTAACACCAACACCTGCATTCATTTAATCTGAGCTTTTCAGACTCCTTGGCATCACCTACTGTAGAAGTGAATGTGTTGCTTCAGGCTCTTGTTGGAAATGTTGTTTGATGCCTCAGTTCTCACAGGAGTTACCACTTTGAGGCAGATCCTTCACTTCCTTCCTCTCCCTCGAGTATCATCACACCCAAAAATCCTCTCTCAAAAGCCTTCAGCTGTTCTTTGATACCTAGAAAAGCTCGGCAGCCCACTAAACAATTAAATTATTTTCCTAACATGAAAAACGTTCTCTCTTTCTTTTAGTGTAGTAGCGCCGAAATATCTACCATCTGTCAGGCAGGAAAAAGTGGACCATGAAATATTTTAATACCTCTTTTATGTTACCGTGGTGTTACCTATTTCTAAGTGGAGTGATTTTTTTCCCAAGCATTTGAAGTGAAGCCACCTGAAGGAGAGAACACAGCAGCTGCCGAACAGTGCCAAGCAACAAAACAGCTTAAAGGAAGAATTAAAGACCAGTAGACTACATAACTGAAATGTACTAAGAAGGTGATTACGCAAGATGTAATACAAGCTGAAATCTGGTCATGATAACCCAAAATGGTACACATTTTATTTTATTAGTACAAATGGCTGAAACCTCGCTGTTATTTCTTATTCAAAAAGTTTCAGCTTTAATGCATGACATTGATTAATTAGCACTATACAAGAAGGTCTTGTATAAAGCAAGCCGTCAACGTCACATGGCTGAAGACGAAACTCAGACTGTAAGTACTAAGTCCTGAATAAGGCTATATTTTCTCCAATGGGAAATAATTTCCACACAACTAAAATGCCCACATTGCTGTGGTGAAACACTGACTATTTAACAGAGCATCACAACAACCACTTCATTTAGGAGAGGAAATGAAGACTGTCTAATCCATGGAAAACTACAGATGAGTAAATATGTTAAACCAGTAAAGCTCTTGCTAAAGGGAGGACATGACAAAGACACTAGACTTAAAAAAGTATTTGGACAAAAGGTACTATAGTGAGTAAACATAAGGAATACTCTGATACTACACTGAAGCATTGCTGTATATATATCCTATGTTAGGCGAAAGATTCTAACTGAGGCAAAATTTCTATTAGTCCAGTGAGTATAGGCAACATGAAAGGCAACAAGCAGCACAGGCTTGTCCAAAACAGAAAAAAACTCAATAAACAATAAGACCAAGGTTTTCTATAGAAGAGGTGACACAGAATTCAACATAAGAGAAATTATGTTGCACAAACTAGTTGAATGAGTAGTATTGACATACCTTACTCTTCCATTAACAAATAAAAAAAGCAGAAAATGTTTCAAAAAGTCTCGCTTCTCCCAATCTGTTTTTTTTCTTTTTTTTTTTTTTTTGTTTTTTTTGCAACCAAACTCCTAGTTTTAATGAATTTAAGACTCTTTATATATAAAAAGTGGCAGGTACACAACACAGCAAGTGTTATTTCTGTGAATGTCGAGCTATCAAGCAAACAAAAGATCTCAAGGACACCACTTATTTGGATTAAATGCTAGTATAATTGAAGACTTTTTTTTTTTTTTAAACTGTGCTACATAATAACACTAGTAAAGTACTCTATCTTCCACCATGAAAGTTTCTATCATTTTGTGAGAGCTCTTTGTGTACTTAAAACGTGGAATCCGCTTGAACAAGTGCAGTCACTCCAGAGATACAATTGCTATAGCTCCAACAAAATAAAAAGAACTACAGGAAGCATTGAGTTCTTAATGCTTTTCTTGGCCTGTTTTTGAAATAGGAAGTAACAATGTTGCATGCACAGCCAACTGCAGAGGGTAATATATCCCCTTCTAAGGTAAGTGCCTAATATAGATGTAAGAGAGGAACTGCCTTCTGGAATTGCCTACCTGTCCTCATTGACAACTGAGAGATGAATCCTACCTTATAATAAAGATCCGTGTAATAAGAGATGCACAGTAATGGACTGAAAACACTGATAAATTTAAAATAAAATAGAAAGTATAAGTTTCATCCTAAAGGAAAGAAATTACTTTCCAAGTTTGCTCATCTCTCACAAGATGATGATCCTTCACACCCCCAGATTTTTTTTAAAGTGACTCTGTAGAATTTAAACTATTCTTTCATCTTTTTATGTATGTGCACATACATTTATATATACACCACACACAAAAAAGCCATCAGTTCATGACATAGAGCAAATCATAACTGAGACACAACAGCACATATTAATTCTTAGAATAATGAATAGCACATCTCACTAAGCCAGCGGTACCAACTATTCAAAATCAGTATTCTGATGTATCTAAGTAACTATTCTCTTAAGATTAGCAGGCCAAAGAAGTACTTTTGATACCAAATCTATTCACTGCAGCATTTAAGCAAATCATTTAGCAGAAGAAGTAAAATTTGCCAGAGAAACGCACCCTCACAAAAATTTATAGGCCAAATTAGTTGCTACAAACCACTGTAAAATGCACTCATTTCACATTTCACATAAAGGCAGTCAGAAGTCATGTTTATGTAAAGCTGTAGAAAACAGGATAATACAAAGGGACACAAGGTAAGAGGAAAGCCGATAAGAATAAGTGTTATATGGTTTTGCAAAAAGTAGACATTCAACTTAACAGAGAAGAATATTAAAAAATATGTCGCTTTTACCAAAAGCAACTCCACAAGACACTCCTTAAAGTTTTGAGGATTTTATATTGGTTTACTCCAACTTTGTTCGTATTCTGATAAAGGGTATCCAATACCATTTCAGTGTAACCAGAGAGTCTAAAAAGGTGAACATTATCTACAAAGAGTAGTTATTCCATCAGAAAGTAGGATTATCTGCTTGTAAAACTCAGCACTGATCTAGTATTCTAGCACCAGTTCTGATCTCAATGAGATAGTTCTATCCAAGCTGACAAACTGCCAATATCTAGATGCTTTTATTGACATATTTAAAAGGGGGGGGGGGGGGGGGGGAGGTCTTATGTAAATTTCTGAATAAAATTCACTCAGATTTAATATAGAACTCATCTAAAAGCAATGAATGCAGAATTGAACTGTGGATGCCTTCTGTAACAGCATGAATTAAACTTATGAATATCATTCCTCCCCTTCTCAAGGACTTCACTAGTCCTTTCAAAAGCCTAGATTTTGCTTCCCTAAGCTGAGAAATTTAAATGGATTTTCAGAAGCTGTGTCTTTTCTACCAGTTTCCTCTTTCCCCCATTTACATTGCTGATACTGGCTATGAGAATAATCAAAGCTAGAGGAAATACAGATACCATATGCACTTCATCAGAAAGCCCCCATCGTGAGTGGAGATCAGGAGCAGAGGGGATGGACAGTCAGCCCTGGAAAAGGGAGAGCCACTCTCATTTACTCTGATTACCAAAGTACTCCTTTCTTCTCCTGCAGTTGGGGACCACAGAGCTTTTAAATACCTCGATAGTATCTTGTCTGTTTCATAATTGTGTTCATATAAAAATCTAGTTTCAACATATATATTTACATAACATAAACCTCCAAAAACTCTGAAATAACAAACATTCAGAAAGGAACTTTGCCTGCTAACTATGGAAGAACGAAGAAAAAAATTAATAATTACTCTAAGCAGCATACCTTTTTTCTTTTTTCTCAGAAGTCCCTATTGCATCCTTTCTGTGAGAAACTCTGGATGTTATCAAAATCAGGCTTCTCAGGGATATGGGAAGCACCACCTGACTCCAACAGTCATTATCAACCAAACAGAAGATGGATATATTTAGTTTTTCTTAAAAAAGAAACAAAGTTCCACTTTCTAGGCACACTTTTGGGTGATTAATCCAAGGTAACTCTAAGGTGCCCAATTTCCATTGTATGCATTCAGCATATTTTCTCAAGCCAGGTAATTGGAATTAAAACTGTGTAATTAATTACACTGTAAACCAGGCAGCTGTTCTGGTCAGAAGTGTAAGCAGGCAGGAGAGGTGACACCCCATGCAGCGATCCCACGTGCCTCTTCCTGCCAGCCCAGCCACTCTGAGAAACACGAAGGGACAATACCAGGCAGAAGATTTGCCTTACAGGGGCTGAAGTAAGGAAAATTCTGAAGCGAACAAATAAAATATATCAAACATTGGATCCTATATGACATAAAAGAGCTTCCACAAAACTCACCTGTATCCTCTTGGTTGGTGGTGACAAAGAGAAGTGGTAAGGATACAAATGCTAGTATCTCCTTGCCTCCAGACCTGCACACAAGCTATGGTGGCCAGAACACCTGGGCACTTACTTCTACATGCCAGTGTGAGAACATAAGTAGGTAAAATCAATTCATTTATTGAATATCTAAAATAAAGCTCTCTCTCCCTTAAAAAAGATCTCTCACTGAGTTAGTTGCACTAATTACCTGCAACTCAACAAGGTCTAACTTTGACGGGAGGAGATGCTGCTGTTAGGGAACCAAAAGGAAGTTGATCACTGATACGGGTCTCCTAGACTGCATGCCATTTAAAACCTTCCAGCTTTCCAGGATCTCCCCCTATCAAACTGATACTGGGTTGGATAGATTTGTACTGAATCTTGGTTTTCCATTAGAAACTTAACCTTCACAGCAAAAGAATAAAAAAACACGAATAGATCTGAAGCACTCACAATACATTCTTGTATCAGTAATTATTGAGAAAAATAATGAGAAAAAAAAAGAAAACCAGATTAACATTCTAAAGATAAAAAAAAAAAATCAGTTGACTAGTAATTGTATGTAGCTTTTTTTATTTTTACCCTAATGAAACTAGCAAGCCCTTAGTCTTTTGTAGAAAATGGCTGCCATTGCTTTTTTACAGTAGCACAGTAAAAAGGCTAAAAATTGAATATTAATTCATTAGATATTATTTAAGCAACTTTGCTGGAGCTTTAAATGCACTTTCTCTAACAGCATGGTGCAATTAAAGAGTATAGAATTTAAACACAACAGTAATGTTACCACAGAGCCTCTTTTCATTCCAAACATCTTTACTCCTTTACTATTGTTTTTTCTTAAATGTAGAAAGCCTACAGAGGTCATTACTTGGCACAAATAATTTATGATTTAAGAAAACTATGTTCAAATTCAAACCTATAGTATGTGAAAATATTTTCCGGTCTCCATTCAGACAAATAAATTGCCTGCAGCAGTTCATTTAATACCAAATTCTATCACACTTATATTAGAAGGACACTCTTTAAGAGGAAATAAAATGACTCACTGATGCATTGACTAGCACACCCATCAGGACACACTGATAGAGAATCATTAGTCAAGGATTTCCCACTAATAAAACATCATTAGTTGAAAGCACATCAGTAACAATGCCTCTTTGGTTACTAAGCCTTCTTTTAACCAACAACTAACTTTGACGCTACTTTCTCTGTAGCTTTTGAAGCTTCTTGGGCATAATTTATTCAAGACTCTTGACATAGTGCGGTCCTTCTGGATCGCAGTATTAGATTAAAAATGAAGTACACTGAAGCATGTGGAAATGCAAGTAAAAGGGCAAAGGGGAGTTCTTACTTTATTTTAATGTACTGAGGCAGCATTAAAAATCTAGTTTAAATTCACCCAAACCAGAATTTTCAAAACAAACACTAACAGTTATTTCTTTGTTTCTGTTTATTAGCTGCAGGCATCTAAGTTCAGGATATATCTCAGTAGGATTGTGATTACTTCCATAAATAATGCATGCTTCATTTCAATTCTCTCAGTGTACCTGCTATGCTATTTATTCTGGCATCCAAATGAAGCCCATGATGTGTTCGGACAGCCCAGCTAGCAGGTGGCATGGCAAGACAGACCCAGATTCACTGAGTGCATTAGTGTGAACTCTGACACAGCAAAACTAAGCAAAACCAGTGGCATTCCAGCGGCATTCTAGAAACTGATTTTCCATAATAAGGAGAAAGCAACAGAAATAACAAAAATTGGTTTGTTTAACTATTATTAATGATGGTTTACAGTTAAAATGGAGCACTTAAGTTACAATACTGCCTGTAAACTGTGATCAGCCATTAGCACAGAGAAGCTGAAACAAGAGTTCAGAAGCAAAAATATCAAGAATGCAAGTTTTCCGTTACTGTGTGTTGGTATAGGGAGTTTCAGTACATGGGTTTTGATAGATTGTTTTCAGTTGAGAAACTGAAATCCAGTGCTAGATTTTCTCCATATTTTCTTATTGCCTTTTTTTTTTTTAAGTCAAGTAAAATAAAACTGCATCGGTTGCTGATGTTCTTCCTTCAAGTTATTGTGTATACTATATAACACTCAGAAAATACAGCAGGTAAGTATTAGGACTTTGAGATACTACTACAGTTCTTTTATTCACCTTCCTAGACTTATTTTAAAAGTGCCTTGCAAGTTGATGCAATTATGTACTAAAAATTCCTTTGTTATTCTTATAACTCAACATATGGTCTGAATCACTTATCTAGTTTGTAATGTCCTGACCTTTAACTTTTTATATATTCTGTTTTTAATCATATATCTTAAATTGGAGCTGTTATGCTCCTTAATGCTTCATCACTTTGTGCTGAATTCACATATTTAGTATCTTTAAAAGAGTCTCTTTGATATTAAAATACCATATGAAGTTTCTTGATATATAGGAGACAATTAAGGTTTTCCACTTTTTTTTTTGTTGTTAGGTTTGGGTTTTGGGGGAATGGGGAGGTATCTCAGTGGACTTCTTTCCAGCCACAAAAAAATGCCAAAGTTGACATCAGCTGGTGCAATGCAGAATGAAGATGAAGAAGACACTCAGGAACTACAGGCTGATGTAGAATTTTGCATTTCCAGTATTCCTTCCTTGTAAGAGATTCAATTTCCCCTTCACATTTCCCACCACCTCTTCTAAAAGCCTGACTTTATCACCTTAACACATCTTTTTGTAGTACGTTTCCCTGGTCTAGCTAATAAAGGATTTGGGAACAAACAAGAACTACTATCATCATCATCATCATCACTTTACAGACTCTAAATATATTTTACTGTTTTGAATATTGCTTCTTCTCTTGTAGGGTTTGAATTTGACAAGTAATGCTCACTTATCCTCCAGATATCATTACACAAGCTACTGTCATAAGGACAGAAAATCATCTAGGTGTCACATCACATGTGGTGACATTCTCTTTATTTCCTGATGTCCACTTTAGTTTTAATCTGATTAGAAAGAAGCAGTGTGCTAGTTCAACAGGCTTTTGACAGCTTACATGAGTCTTAAGTGGATACAAAAGTGATGGGGGGGGTGCAGATGCCCTTTCACATGTGCATCCTCTGCTTGAAGAGCTTGACTGCAAAGAGGAACAACTCTGACAAATAACACCACCAAAGCAAGCAGTGTATTTAATTGTCAGCACAATGTGGAACAGCATTTCTTAAACAATTTAAGATGTCATCACATTATAATTTTTTTTTTATTTGGCCACAAAGGAAACACTGTAGACTGGATTCTGTTTTCATGCTGGAGGACACAGGGAATAACTGCAGTAAAATGTGATGTAGCAGTCCTCTGGAAAAGCAGACAAAATCCTGCAGTGTTTACATGTATGGGACACATCCTTTTCTCTGTTTAAAGAAGTTAGTTCTTCCATCCGACCTGTCAAAGTTCTCATTTCATCGTGAATCAATGCACATTCAGGATGCAAAACAGGCTCAGAAACGTATGGCACATTGCTGATAGGAAGATGAGAGGAGAAAAGAAAAGGTCAAGAAAGACTTCAAAGCAAATCAGCTAATTTGGCAAATAAAAAGCCTGGTTAGGGAACGACGCAGAACTCAATGAATATGTGGGGAACTGCCTCACAGAATCAACAGGTGCTAGGTAACCCATCAAACAATATATTTTTTTTCTCAATAATCGGTCAGCAGAAACAAGTGAGGTGATGTTTTCTTTATCTGGCTCCCTGGTTTCAGAGTCGAAGGTCTATTTCTTGAAAGACACATCATTTGAAAAGCAAAGCCAGCTGAAACTGTTAAGAAAGGCAGGCAAGAAGATGCCCTCCAAAGGATGAAGAAGATGTGCACTATATCTGTTCATTTCACTGTGCAAATACCTCTTTCCACCAAACAGAACAGTAACAGGCTTCACTGGCAAATATCTGTTTATATGGGATATATAAACATATCTTTCCATTATCAAGTGCAAATGCACCTCTAGAAACAGTAACGCCTCTGTCTTAGTTCATTACAGTACTCAGCATATGGCTTTGATTGATACCATTAATTTGCCTCTTCTATTCTCAATGCTCACACCTCTCTGCTTTTCTCACTACTTCTGCATACTTCTAAGGACCCTGAAATCTAGAACAGGAACAGAATAGGAAAGGTATCTTTCATGTAGGCATGTCATCTTTCTTAACTTGAACCCTAGACAGAGACTTAAGGTAACAAACATTTACAGACAGATTTTAACAATGGCTAAGCAACTACTCCAGAAAATACAGTACCATTCACAAGTAAACTTTGTGCGCATAAGAGCCACATCAAAATCCTTAAAAATAAGAGAAAGACAGTGGGGATTTTAACCTCAAATGCTTAATCTGACATTTGGACAGCAGACTAGGCTGCTATTTCTGGTGTGTTAAAGAGCAGTCGGTGAACAGAACATTTTGATATCCAAATTTGGTTTGTCAATGCATTTAGCCAAATGAACAAACAGTGTTTTGGATCTCATTATTGCATGTCTGGAAACTGTAAATCAGAAGTGATAGTTCAGTTACACTATGAGGAGCCTTGCTTTTAATATCACTGTTTATCCGATACTTAGTATTGCTCATGGATACTATAATCAAATTAATTGCAGGCACAAAATATAAAAGCAGTGTAAAAATAGAACTGAAAACTTCTTTCTAAATATTTTCTTCAATTTAGTTTTTTTCTCTGTTTTTTTAAATTATGTTTGTAATGTAGTTAGAGTTATTTTCTTCTTAAATGCATTGTAGTTTTTATCATACCAAAACAGAACATTTGGCTGGAATCTAATTTGAACTAAGACACTCCATACGGAGGTGAAGATGCTGTCAAGCTGAAGGGAAAGATAACATCAATCTGTGTATCAGAATCTTTGAACAGCTCCAAAATCATCCAAACGAGAGAAAAATTTTGTATGGTTATTTTTTGAAGTTAAGTTTTTAAAACATTCTCAAACAGCTTAAGAAAAAGACCTGGTTGTTCTGTATTCAGTAAATTAAAACTCTAGGCTAGTCCATACGAAAACAATGGGAACAACATCCAATGCAAATCACTGCAAACTCAAGCTTTTAATAGGAATGTACAGGAACAAAACTTACCATGAACGAGGAAGAAGAGAAGTAGATATCATTTTTCAGATGACTGTAAATCATCCAACCCACAGTCCATTATACCACACGCTGATGAAAGACTTTGTCATAACCATCAAGATCTTAAAAAAAAACAAACAAGCAAAAAACAAAACACACAGATCATCAGACACTGAAATTATGAAAAAGGAGTGTTCCTTATTTAAAATACTATTTTTCGTTTCTTTAAAGCATACTTCTATAAAGACAGTTAGAAATGAGTCTGTTGCACACTATTGCCACCCAGCAAGAGCTTCTCTTACAACCACTGCAATGTATTTTGCTCAAATACTTCTTTTACGGTGCTTTTGGCATTCAGCCGACTTGTCAGGATTCAGATTTTTTTTTTATTCATTGTTGTTTAACGCTAAGTTTTACACATCAGAATACTCAAAACAACATTTTCAAGCACGATTTTATTTTTCATTTTGTTTATTTTATGCAGGACTTCACAGTGCACTTTCTACCGAAGCATAAAATCTACATGCCAAAATCAGCTGCGAAGGTGCGTGACAGGGAAGAATGCCACATGAGCAGGCAGCCTGGCTGGGTCCGAGCCCAGCGCACGTGTCAGCAGCTGGCTGGCAACGCCAACACCTCTCACACAAGATATGCTGCAAAACTTGCGTTAGGAGTGTATGCAGGACAAGGAAAAACCCACCATCCCATCAACAGAAGCATATTCCTATTAATTCCTTGTTTCTATTTCACTAAACACTAAGGCTAGAGTGATACAAAGCTCATTTGAGAAGCTGAACTCAAAGTTGCGCTTTTAAACACAGATGATGGGCGGAAAGGCAAGAGAGGCAGGCTGCAGGCCAAGTGGCTGCATAGCACTCAGATAAAAGCTGATGGATTGTCATTGGCTAAAATTTAATGTTAGCAATGTTCAGCAATCTTGTTTTCTCCCAATAAATCTTTAATAAAGCTCCTTTAAAAAAAAAAAAATATAGAAACATTCTTTCATGGTTCCTCCAAATTCCCAGAAAGTGCAGTCACTTAAGCTGAAAGCCTGGCTCAAACTGAAAATTTTACAAATTTGGGGTTGTTTGTGTTGTTTTTTTTTCGTTCGGTTGTTGGGTTTTTTTCTCAAAGCAAAAAGGGATGGGACAGTTCCACCACTCTTGAAGCATCCCATTTCAATAGTTAAAGATTTAAATATTTCTTTTCAAAAGAAGCTTTTTATTTCAGTTACATTTAATGTTAAAGCTTAGGTTAAAAGGAAATCAAGGTTAAAGTGTAAACGTGATCCTAGCACAGTGGTTCCTCTTTTATGGAACATTTTCAAAGTGGGGGGTGGGGGTTACAAAATATGCTTTTCATCAGATAGAAAATGAGATTTCAAAGATGTCTCTGAAGCGGGGTTTTACATTTTCCATAGAACGGCACAGATCTTAAAAGCTAGGGAATTAATTGATTTTTTTTTCACCTTTAGGTAAAGTAAACACAATTTTTTGATCATTTTCCACAGATTATTTTGGTCTGCAACAATCAGCCTTTTCGTACACCCCTCTCGGCTGAAATTCTACATCTAAATTCTGTTAATAGCTTAAGAGCAACTACACAACCCTTCAAAACATTAAATCTGTCTGGTCTTTCTTCTCTAAAACCCCATCAGAAATGCTGAATTTCAGGCTCAGCCAAACTCATGAAGTTATGAAAACTGAATGGGTAGAAAACATCATCACAAATTTACTATAACCAACCCTTAGCCAGGTTTACTTTAGAAGGGAAATAAATTCTTAATTGTCCTAAATATAAGAATATTTTAGTATGGTGTAAACCTGCATGAAAGTCAAAATAAATATGCTTAGCAAAAGGCATGCACTGACATCCGCTAGTTTATGTGCACGCTCTTCTAAATACATTTCTGTATTGGCTCTATTCAAATAATCAGCAACTTTAAGCAGATCTTACACCAGGCTACTTATTGCTGCTACTTCTTGCATCTCCACTGCCTTTACAGCAAACAAGAAGAGAAGTTAGGAATCCATCTGACTCAAAAACAACTCCTCAAAATCCTTTTTTCCTTTTTAAAGTCAGGTTTGTATTCACCACTCAGTTCAGCACTCGGCTACAAAACCCGCAACGGTGGCATAATGGATGAGGTAGTACAGGGGTAGGCACAAAGAGAAGATAAACTGCTTAATCTGCTACTGCTACTGCCGAAACACACGTTAAACGGTGCCCTTGTTGTTGAAAATATTTTATTGGTGATGACAGTGTTTATAATTAATACATTAGTATTTTTACCCAATAATGCAAGCCCACAGCTTTTCTTTGTCAATACAGTATATAGTACAAGATTCTAAAATTTAAGAGTTCCTAAAACAAAATTAAGTTCAAAATGTGAGAAACAAGGAGCAGAATTGATATCATTAGTTGGTGTTTTTACAAGATATTCTAATTTTTTTTCCTGAAAGTCTGCAAGAACCTATAGCTTTATAATAAGCTCTTCCCATCTCTTATTTAGATAAAGTGATCTATTTGTTATTTTATTCAAATTACTTCCTTTTCATTATTTCCAGCTCCCAACTAATGAAAGCGCAGCAGCCTCGCTCTGCCAAAGCAGTGAGGTGGGTAACCAGTTTTCTCCCTAAAGCTTTAGACTTGTTTGAACAACGTCCAGATGATTAAAGGATAAAAAACCGCCCACCTCCACCTCCACAAAAAAAAAGAAAAAAAGAAAAAAAGAAAAACACCACACTCCCCAAACAACAACAAAGCTAGGGAAAAAAAACCAAAACTGTAAGGTTTGGAGAGTTTTTACATTTAAGAAAACTGTAAGGAGACAATTTTCCACTCTTCTAGCTCTTTCCTTTGGATTACACAAAACTAATGACAGAACTCCAAGAGTCTTTCTTATATCAGAACATGCTTCACTTTTCACCCAAGCAGCATCTTCCCAAAAACTTTCACGAACATCGCATATTCTTCTTTACAGACTGATAAAGTTATAGAAGGTAGAAAGCCTTCAATGTACACAATGAACAGGGCCTGGACACATAACTGCTGCAACCATGTTATAATTTCTGGACAGCTACAACTTTGCTTAAGTAATGACACTGTTAAAAGTTGAGGTAAACTTGCAGTTAAAGCAAATGCACTCTACTTTGTATGTCAAAGGACTACCTACATCCACATGATCAACAACTGCATCTCAAATGCAACAGCACAGACTTATGCTATGAAGTGCAAAGTCACTAAAATATTTTAACAAAAGCCCCTGATCATCATTCAGCCATACAGTTGAGAGCTTCGTCTTGCAGGACTACTTATTTCGTCTTGCAGGACTAGATTTCCAAGCTGCTCTTGAGGATGCTTTAGTGACCAACTCAAAAAGCTGGAAAAGGTGTTTACACCTTCTGCTGTCCACTTTAATCCTTCAAGAAGATATTTGCAGAGTCAAAATAATACATGTTTTGACCTTCCTGTAGTATTTTAACTGCCCATAAGATTAAATGCCATAAAAAGACTCTGATGTTTTCAACTACTTTAAGAACATGAAAGAAAAATAAATCTTGCAAGAATTAATATTACTATATTTTTGCGTACACACAAAAGCAAATAAGCTTTTCCAGAAAGCTACTAAGTATTACTGAAAGTTATAAAACACCTGAAACACAAACAACTGAAAATTTGCTCACTGTAGCAAGAGTCTTGATCTGTTCCCAGCACCTACACATCACAAGCTGGCAGTAAGAGTTTACTCGTGACTTCACTGCTGGACACGGTTGAAATTACAGTCTCAAATAGAACTACAAATGAAAAACAGTGGTCCCTGTGCATCAGTATTATAAAGGGACTGTGTGTCCCTGCAGCCGCCAGCTCCCCCCAGGGTCAGCAGTGCCCCAGCCCAGGTACAGAGATTGGCACCACTCCCCACCTCCAGCACAAAGGCCAGACTGCTCCAAGAGCAAAGATTATAATGTCAGTAGAAAACAAAAAGAGTTAGATGGCCTCTGAAGATGAAGTAAAAACAGTTTTAGACTGCACGTATGTCACACCGCCAGCTCCACAAAAGCCATTCTAAAAAAGGGTATTTTCATAAGTGTTCTAGGCAGTTATATAAGTATTCAGATGGAACATGAATTAGCAATTCATTTCATTAATTAGAAAAGTTGCATAGAAGGAAGTGAATATTATTGACAGTAATTTGCAAGCATTGTTCTCTATCAAAATCTGAGCTGTCACATCAATAAAAGGCAAAGGGCTTTTTCCTAACAAGCAACCTGCACTGAAAACTAATTAGAAACCAGAGGCATTTTGTATTTC